>NC_141038.1:33910000-34602500 GCF_052040795.2 Danio rerio
TGAAAATCTATGTCTCTGACTGAGTTTGCATTACTGTGATTTCACCTCTCTGCTGGCTGAGATAAGCTCATTTTCAACGTCCAATTCAGAATGTAATAAAAACAGATCTAGCCATAAAATGCATCATTCTTTTTTGTTTTAGACAACATTTCATGCACTGTTAAACATGTTAAAGCAAGTTGCAAGTGAAAATCTATGTCTCTGACTGAGTTTGCAGTACTGTGATTTGACCTCTCTGCTGGCTGAGATAAGCTCATTTTCAACCTCCAATTCAGAATGTAATAAAACCTGATCCAGCTATAAAATGCATCATTCTTTTTTGTTTTAGACAACATTTCATGCACTGTTAAACATGTTAAAGCAAGTTGCAAGTGAAAATCTATGTCTCTGACTGAGTTTGCATTACTGTGATTTGACCTCTCTGCTGGCTGAGATAAGCTCATTTTCAACGTCCAATTCAGAATGTAATAAAACCAGATCCAGCCATAAAATGCATCATTCTTTTTTGTTTTAGACAACATTTCATGTACTGTTAAACATGTTAAAGCAAGTTGCAAGTGAAAATCTATGTCTCTGACTGAGTTTGCATTACTGCTTATTTTGACCTCTGCTGGCTCTGAAAAGCTCATTTTCAACGTTCAATTCAGAATGTGATAAAACCAGATCCAGCCATAAAATGCATCATTCTTTTTTGTTTAAGACAACATTTTATGCACTGTTAAACATGTTAAAGCAAGTTGCAAGTGAAAATCTATGTCTCTGACTGAGTTTGCATTACTGTGATTTCACCTCTCTGCTGGCTGAGATAAGCTCATTTTCAACGTCCAATTCAGAATGTAATAAAACCAGATCCAGCTATAAAATGCATTATTCTTTTTTGTTTTAGACAACATTTCATGCACTGTTAAACATGTTAAAGCAAGTTGCAAGTGAAAATCTATGTCTCTGACTGATTTTGCATTACTGTGATTTGACCTCTCTGCTGGCTGAGATAAGCTCATTTTCAACGTCCAATTCAGAATGTAATAAAACCAGATCCAGCCATAAAATGCATCATTCTTTTTTGTTTTAGACAACATTTCATGTACTGTTAAACATGTTAAAGCAAGTTGCAAGTGAAAATCTATGTCTCTGACTGAGTTTGCATTACTGCTTATTTTGACCTCTGCTGGCTCTGAAAAGCTCATTTTCAACGTTCAATTCAGAATGTGATAAAACCAGATCCAGCCATAAAATGCATCATTCTTTTTTGTTTAAGACAACATTTCATGCACTGTTAAACATGTTAAAGCAAGTTGCAAGTGAAAATCTATGTCTCTGACTGAGATTGCATTACTGTGATTTCACCTCTCTGCTGGCTGAGATAAGCTCATTTTCAACGTCCAATTCAGAATGTAATAAAACCAGATCCAGCTATAAAATACATCATTCTTTTTTACTTTAGACAACATTTCATGCACTGTTAAACATGTTAAAGCAAGTTGCAAGTGAAAATCTATGTCTCTGACTGAGTTTGCATTACTGTGATTTGACCTCTCTGCTGGCTGAGATAAGCTCATTTTCAACGTCCAATTCAGAATGTAATAAAACCAGATCCAGCCATAAAATGCATCATTCTTTTTTGTTTTAGACAACATTTCATGCACTGTTAAACATGTTAAAGCAAGTTGCAAGTGAAAATCTATGTCTCTGACTGAGTTTGCATTACTGTGATTTGACCTCTCAGCAGGCGGAGATAAGCTCATTTTCAACGTCCAATTCAGAATGTAATAAAACCAGATCCAGCCATAAAATGCATCATTCTTTTTTGTTTTAGACAACATTTCATGCACTGTTAAACATGTTAAAGCAAGTTGCAAGTGAAAATCTATGTCTCTGACTGAGTTTGCATTACTGTGATTTGACCTCTCTGCTGGCTGAGATAAGCTCATTTTCAACGTCCAATTCAGAATGTAATAAAACCAGATCCAGCCATAAAATGCATCATTCTTTTTTGTTTTAGACAACATTTCATGCACTGTTAAACATGTTAAAGCAAGTTGCAAGTGAAAATCTATGTCTCTGACTGAGTTTGCATTACTGTGATTTGACCTCTCTGCTGGCTGAGATAAGCTCATTTTCAACGTCCAATTCAGAATGTAATAAAACCAGATCCAGCCATAAAATGCATCATTCTTTTTTGTTTTAGACAACATTTCATGCACTGTTAAACATGTTAAAGCAAGTTGCAAGTGAAAATCTATGTCTCTGACTGAGTTTGCATTACTGTGATTTCACCTCTCTGCTGGCTGAGATAAGCTCATTTTCAACGTCCAATTCAGAATGTAATAAAACCAGATCCAGCCATAAAATGCATCATTCTTTTTTGTTTTAGACAACATTTCATGCACTGTTAAACATGTTAAAGCAAGTTGCAAGTGAAAATCTATGTCTCTGACTGAGTTTGCATTACTGTGATTTCACCTCTCTGCTGGCTGAGATAAGCTCATTTTCAACGTCCAATTCAGAATGTAATAAAACCAGATCCAGCCATAAAATGCATCATTCTTTTTTGTTTTAGACAACATTTCATGCACTGTTAAACATGTTAAAGCAAGTTGCAAGTGAAAATCTATGTCTCTGACTGAGTTTGCATTACTGTGATTTGACCTCTCTGCTGGCTGAGATAAGCTCATTTTCAACGTCCAATTCAGAATGTAATAAAACCAGATCCAGCTATAAAATGCATCATTCTTTTTTGTTTTAGACAACATTTCATGCACTGTTAAACATGTTAAAGCAAGTTGCAAGTGAAAATCTATGTCTCTGACTGAGTTTGCATTACTGTGATTTGACCTCTCTGCTGGCTGAGATAAGCTCATTTTCAACGTCCAATTCAGAATGTAATAAAACCAGATCCAGCCATAAAATGCATCATTCTTTTTTGTTTTAGACAACATTTCATGCACTGTTAAACATGTTAAAGCAAGTTGCAAGTGAAAATCTATGTCTCTGACTGAGTTTGCATTACTGTGATTTGACCTCTCTGCTGGCTGAGATAAGCTCATTTTCAACGTCCAATTCAGAATGTAATAAAACCAGATCCAGCCATAAAATGCATCATTCTTTTTTGTTTTAGACAACATTTCATGCACTGTTAAACATGTTAAAGCAAGTTGCAAGTGAAAATCTATGTCTCTGACTGAGTTTGCATTACTGTGATTTGACCTCTCTGCTGGCTGAGATAAGCTCATTTTCAACGTCCAATTCAGAATGTAATAAAACCAGATCCAGCCATAAAATGCATCATTCTTTTTTGTTTTAGACAACATTTCATGCACTGTTAAACATGTTAAAGCAAGTTGCAAGTGAAAATCTATGTCTCTGACTGAGTTTGCATTACTGTGATTTCACCTCTCTGCTGGCTGAGATAAGCTCATTTTCAACGTCCAATTCAGAATGTAATAAAACCAGATCCAGCTATAAAATGCATCATTCTTTTTTGCTTTAGACAACATTTCATGCACTGTTAAACATGTTAAAGCAAGTTGCAAGTGAAAATCTATGTCTCTGACTGAGTTTGCATTACTGTGATTTGACCTCTCTGCTGGCTGAGATAAGCTCATTTTCAACGTCCAATTCAGAATGTAATAAAACCTGATCCAGCTATAAAATGCATCATTCTTTTTTGTTTTAGACAACATTTCATGCACTGTTAAACATGTTAAAGCAAGTTGCAAGTGAAAATCTATGTCTCTGACTGAGTTTGCATTACTGTGATTTGACCTCTCTGCTGGCTGAGATAAGCTCATTTTCAACGTCCAATTCAGAATGTAATAAAACCAGATCCAGCCATAAAATGCATCATTCTTTTTTGTTTTAGACAACATTTCATGCAATGTTAAACATGTTAAAGCAAGTTGCAAGTGAAAATCTACGTCTCTGACTGAGTTTGCATTACTGTGATTTGACCTCTCTGCTGGCTGAGATAAGCTCATTTTCAACGTCCAATTCAGAATGTAATAAAACCAGATCCAGCCATAAAATGCATCATTCTTTTTTGTTTTAGACAACATTTCATGTACTGTTAAACATGTTAAAGCAAGTTGCAAGTGAAAATCTATGTCTCTGACTGAGTTTGCATTACTGCTTATTTTGACCTCTGCTGGCTCTGAAAAGCTCATTTTCAACGTTCAATTCAGAATGTGATAAAACCAGATCCAGCCATAAAATGCATCATTCTTTTTTGTTTAAGACAACATTTCATGCACTGTTAAACATGTTAAAGCAAGTTGCAAGTGAAAATCTATGTCTCTGACTGAGTTTGCATTACTGTGATTTCACCTCTCTGCTGGCTGAGATAAGCTCATTTTCAACGTCCAATTCAGAATGTAATAAAACCAGATCCAGCTATAAAATGCATCATTCTTTTTTGCTTTAGACAACATTTCATGCACTGTTAAACATGTTAAAGCAAGTTGCAAGTGAAAATCTATGTCTCTGACTGAGTTTGCATTACTGCTTATTTTGACCTCTGCTGGCTCTGAAAAGCTCATTTTCAACGTTCAATTCAGAATGTGATAAAACCAGATCCAGCCATAAAATGCATCATTCTTTTTTGTTTAAGACAACATTTCATGCACTGTTAAACATGTTAAAGCAAGTTGCAAGTGAAAATCTATGTCTCTGACTGAGTTTGCATTACTGTGATTTCACCTCTCTGCTGGCTGAGATAAGCTCATTTTCAACGTCCAATTCAGAATGTAATAAAACCAGATCCAGCCATAAAATGCATCATTCTTTTTTGTTTTAGACAACATTTCATGCACTGTTAAACATGTTAAAGCAAGTTGCAAGTGAAAATCTATGTCTCTGACTGAGTTTGCATTACTGTGATTTGACCTCTCTGCTGGCTGAGATAAGCTCATTTTCAACGTCCAATTCAGAATGTAATAAAACCAGATCCAGCCATAAAATGCATCATTCTTTTTTGTTTTAGACAACATTTCATGCACTGTTAAACATGTTAAAGCAAGTTGCAAGTGAAAATCTATGTCTCTGACTGAGTTTGCATTACTGTGATTTCACCTCTCTGCTGGCTGAGATAAGCTCATTTTCAACGTCCAATTCAGAATGTAATAAAAACAGATCTAGCCATAAAATGCATCATTCTTTTTTGTTTTAGACAACATTTCATGCACTGTTAAACATGTTAAAGCAAGTTGCAAGTGAAAATCTATGTCTCTGACTGAGTTTGCAGTACTGTGATTTGACCTCTCTGCTGGCTGAGATAAGCTCATTTTCAACGTCCAATTCAGAATGTAATAAAACCTGATCCAGCTATAAAATGCATCATTCTTTTTTGTTTTAGACAACATTTCATGCACTGTTAAACATGTTAAAGCAAGTTGCAAGTGAAAATCTATGTCTCTGACTGAGTTTGCATTACTGTGATTTGACCTCTCTGCTGGCTGAGATAAGCTCATTTTCAACGTCCAATTCAGAATGTAATAAAACCAGATCCAGCCATAAAATGCATCATTCTTTTTTGTTTTAGACAACATTTCATGTACTGTTAAACATGTTAAAGCAAGTTGCAAGTGAAAATCTATGTCTCTGACTGAGTTTGCATTACTGCTTATTTTGACCTCTGCTGGCTCTGAAAAGCTCATTTTCAACGTTCAATTCAGAATGTGATAAAACCAGATCCAGCCATAAAATGCATCATTCTTTTTTGTTTAAGACAACATTTTATGCACTGTTAAACATGTTAAAGCAAGTTGCAAGTGAAAATCTATGTCTCTGACTGAGTTTGCATTACTGTGATTTCACCTCTCTGCTGGCTAAGATAAGCTCATTTTCAACGTCCAATTCAGAATGTAATAAAACCAGATCCAGCTATAAAATGCATCATTCTTTTTTGCTTTAGACAACATTTCATGCACTGTTAAACATGTTAAAGCAAGTTGCAAGTGAAAATCTATGTCTCTGACTGAGTTTGCATTACTGTGATTTGACCTCTCTGCTGGCTGAGATAAGCTCATTTTCAACGTCCAATTCAGAATGTAATAAAACCAGATCCAGCCATAAAATGCATCATTCTTTTTTGTTTTAGACAACATTTCATGTACTGTTAAACATGTTAAAGCAAGTTGCAAGTGAAAATCTATGTCTCTGACTGAGTTTGCATTACTGCTTATTTTGACCTCTGCTGGCTCTGAAAAGCTCATTTTCAACGTTCAATTCAGAATGTGATAAAACCAGATCCAGCCATAAAATGCATCATTCTTTTTTGTTTAAGACAACATTTCATGCACTGTTAAACATGTTAAAGCAAGTTGCAAGTGAAAATCTATGTCTCTGACTGAGTTTGCATTACTGTGATTTCACCTCTCTGCTGGCTGAGATAAGCTCATTTTCAACGTCCAATTCAGAATGTAATAAAACCAGATCCAGCCATAAAATGCATCATTCTTTTTTGCTTTAGACAACATTTCATGCACTGTTAAACATGTTAAAGCAAGTTGCAAGTGAAAATCTATGTCTCTGACTGAGTTTGCATTACTGTGATTTGACCTCTCTGCTGGCTGAGATAAGCTCATTTTCAACGTCCAATTCAGAATGTAATAAAACCAGATCCAGCCCTAAAATGCATCATTCTTTTTTGTTTTAGACAACATTTCATGCACTGTTAAACATGTTAAAGCAAGTTGCAAGTGAAAATCTACGTCTCTGACTGAGTTTGCATTACTGTGATTTGACCTCTCTGCTGGCTGAGATAAGCTCATTTTCAACGTCCAATTCAGAATGTAATAAAACCAGATCCAGCCATAAAATGCATCATTCTTTTTTGTTTTAGACAACATTTCATGCACTGTTAAACATGTTAAAGCAAGTTGCAAGTGAAAATCTATGTCTCTGACTGAGTTTGCATTACTGTGATTTCACCTCTCTGCTGGCTGAGATAAGCTCATTTTCAACGTCCAATTCAGAATGTAATAAAAACAGATCTAGCCATAAAATGCATCATTCTTTTTTGTTTTAGACAACATTTCATGCACTGTTAAACATGTTAAAGCAAGTTGCAAGTGAAAATCTATGTCTCTGACTGAGTTTGCAGTACTGTGATTTGACCTCTCTGCTGGCTGAGATAAGCTCATTTTCAACCTCCAATTCAGAATGTAATAAAACCTGATCCAGCTATAAAATGCATCATTCTTTTTTGTTTTAGACAACATTTCATGCACTGTTAAACATGTTAAAGCAAGTTGCAAGTGAAAATCTATGTCTCTGACTGAGTTTGCATTACTGTGATTTGACCTCTCTGCTGGCTGAGATAAGCTCATTTTCAACGTCCAATTCAGAATGTAATAAAACCAGATCCAGCCATAAAATGCATCATTCTTTTTTGTTTTAGACAACATTTCATGTACTGTTAAACATGTTAAAGCAAGTTGCAAGTGAAAATCTATGTCTCTGACTGAGTTTGCATTACTGCTTATTTTGACCTCTGCTGGCTCTGAAAAGCTCATTTTCAACGTTCAATTCAGAATGTGATAAAACCAGATCCAGCCATAAAATGCATCATTCTTTTTTGTTTAAGACAACATTTTATGCACTGTTAAACATGTTAAAGCAAGTTGCAAGTGAAAATCTATGTCTCTGACTGAGTTTGCATTACTGTGATTTCACCTCTCTGCTGGCTGAGATAAGCTCATTTTCAACGTCCAATTCAGAATGTAATAAAACCAGATCCAGCTATAAAATGCATTATTCTTTTTTGTTTTAGACAACATTTCATGCACTGTTAAACATGTTAAAGCAAGTTGCAAGTGAAAATCTATGTCTCTGACTGATTTTGCATTACTGTGATTTGACCTCTCTGCTGGCTGAGATAAGCTCATTTTCAACGTCCAATTCAGAATGTAATAAAACCAGATCCAGCCATAAAATGCATCATTCTTTTTTGTTTTAGACAACATTTCATGTACTGTTAAACATGTTAAAGCAAGTTGCAAGTGAAAATCTATGTCTCTGACTGAGTTTGCATTACTGCTTATTTTGACCTCTGCTGGCTCTGAAAAGCTCATTTTCAACGTTCAATTCAGAATGTGATAAAACCAGATCCAGCCATAAAATGCATCATTCTTTTTTGTTTAAGACAACATTTCATGCACTGTTAAACATGTTAAAGCAAGTTGCAAGTGAAAATCTATGTCTCTGACTGAGATTGCATTACTGTGATTTCACCTCTCTGCTGGCTGAGATAAGCTCATTTTCAACGTCCAATTCAGAATGTAATAAAACCAGATCCAGCTATAAAATACATCATTCTTTTTTACTTTAGACAACATTTCATGCACTGTTAAACATGTTAAAGCAAGTTGCAAGTGAAAATCTATGTCTCTGACTGAGTTTGCATTACTGTGATTTGACCTCTCTGCTGGCTGAGATAAGCTCATTTTCAACGTCCAATTCAGAATGTAATAAAACCAGATCCAGCCATAAAATGCATCATTCTTTTTTGTTTTAGACAACATTTCATGCACTGTTAAACATGTTAAAGCAAGTTGCAAGTGAAAATCTATGTCTCTGACTGAGTTTGCATTACTGTGATTTGACCTCTCAGCAGGCGGAGATAAGCTCATTTTCAACGTCCAATTCAGAATGTAATAAAACCAGATCCAGCCATAAAATGCATCATTCTTTTTTGTTTTAGACAACATTTCATGCACTGTTAAACATGTTAAAGCAAGTTGCAAGTGAAAATCTATGTCTCTGACTGAGTTTGCATTACTGTGATTTGACCTCTCTGCTGGCTGAGATAAGCTCATTTTCAACGTCCAATTCAGAATGTAATAAAACCAGATCCAGCCATAAAATGCATCATTCTTTTTTGTTTTAGACAACATTTCATGTACTGTTAAACATGTTAAAGCAAGTTGCAAGTGAAAATCTATGTCACTGACTGAGTTTGCATTACTGTGATTTGACCTCTCTGCTGGCTGAGATAAGCTCATTTTCAACGTCCAATTCAGAAAGTGATAAAAACAGATCTAGCCATAAAATGCATCATTCTTTTTTGTTTTAGACAACATTTCATGCACTGTTAAACATGTTAAAGCAAGTTGCAAGTGAAAATCTATGTCTCTGACTGAGTTTGCATTACTGTGATTTGACCTCTCTGCTGGCTGAGATAAGCTCATTTTCAACGTCCAATTCAGAATGTAATAAAACCAGATCCAGCCATAAAATGCATCATTCTTTTTTGTTTTAGACAACATTTCATGTACTGTTAAACATGTTAAAGCAAGTTGCAAGTGAAAATCTATGTCTCTGACTGAGTTTGCATTACTGTGATTTGACCTCTCTGCTGGCTGAGATAAGCTCATTTTCAACGTCCAATTCAGAATGTAATAAAACCTGATCCAGCTATAAAATGCATCATTCTTTTTTGTTTTAGACAACATTTCATGCACTGTTAAACATGTTAAAGCAAGTTGCAAGTGAAAATCTATGTCTCTGACTGAGTTTGCATTACTGTGATTTGACCTCTCTGCTGGCTGAGATAAGCTCATTTTCAACGTCCAATTCAGAATGTAATAAAACCAGATCCAGCCATAAAATGCATCATTCTTTTTTGTTTTAGACAACATTTCATGCACTGTTAAACATGTTAAAGCAAGTTGCAAGTGAAAATCTATGTCTCTGACTGATTTTGCATTACTGTGATTTGACCTCTCTGCTGGCTGAGATAAGCTCATTTTCAACGTCCAATTCAGAATGTAATAAAACCAGATCCAGCCATAAAATGCATCATTCTTTTTTGTTTAAGACAACATTTCATGCACTGTTAAACATGTTAAAGCAAGTTGCAAGTGAAAATCTATGTCTCTGACTGAGTTTGCATTACTGTGATTTGACCTCTCTGCTGGCTGAGATAAGCTCATTTTCAACGTCCAATTCAGAATGTAATAAAACCAGATCCAGCCCTAAAATGCATCATTCTTTTTTGTTTTAGACAACATTTCATGCACTGTTAAACATGTTAAAGCAAGTTGCAAGTGAAAATCTACGTCTCTGACTGAGTTTGCATTACTGTGATTTGACCTCTCTGCTGGCTGAGATAAGCTCATTTTCAACGTCCAATTCAGAATGTAATAAAACCAGATCCAGCCATAAAATGCATCATTCTTTTTTGTTTTAGACAACATTTCATGCACTGTTAAACATGTTAAAGCAAGTTGCAAGTGAAAATCTATGTCTCTGACTGAGTTTGCATTACTGTGATTTCACCTCTCTGCTGGCTGAGATAAGCTCATTTTCAACGTCCAATTCAGAATGTAATAAAAACAGATCTAGCCATAAAATGCATCATTCTTTTTTGTTTTAGACAACATTTCATGCACTGTTAAACATGTTAAAGCAAGTTGCAAGTGAAAATCTATGTCTCTGACTGAGTTTGCAGTACTGTGATTTGACCTCTCTGCTGGCTGAGATAAGCTCATTTTCAACGTCCAATTCAGAATGTAATAAAACCTGATCCAGCTATAAAATGCATCATTCTTTTTTGTTTTAGACAACATTTCATGCACTGTTAAACATGTTAAAGCAAGTTGCAAGTGAAAATCTTTGTCTCTGACTGAGTTTGCATTACTGTGATTTGACCTCTCTGCTGGCTGAGATAAGCTCATTTTCAACGTCCAATTCAGAATGTAATAAAACCAGATCCAGCCATAAAATGCATCATTCTTTTTTGTTTTAGACAACATTTCATGTACTGTTAAACATGTTAAAGCAAGTTGCAAGTGAAAATCTATGTCTCTGACTGAGTTTGCATTACTGCTTATTTTGACCTCTGCTGGCTCTGAAAAGCTCATTTTCAACGTTCAATTCAGAATGTGATAAAACCAGATCCAGCCATAAAATGCATCATTCTTTTTTGTTTAAGACAACATTTTATGCACTGTTAAACATGTTAAAGCAAGTTGCAAGTGAAAATCTATGTCTCTGACTGAGTTTGCATTACTGTGATTTCACCTCTCTGCTGGCTGAGATAAGCTCATTTTCAACGTCCAATTCAGAATGTAATAAAACCAGATCCAGCTATAAAATGCATTATTCTTTTTTGTTTTAGACAACATTTCATGCACTGTTAAACATGTTAAAGCAAGTTGCAAGTGAAAATCTATGTCTCTGACTGATTTTGCATTACTGTGATTTGACCTCTCTGCTGGCTGAGATAAGCTCATTTTCAACGTCCAATTCAGAATGTAATAAAACCAGATCCAGCCATAAAATGCATCATTCTTTTTTGTTTTAGACAACATTTCATGTACTGTTAAACATGTTAAAGCAAGTTGCAAGTGAAAATCTATGTCTCTGACTGAGTTTGCATTACTGCTTTTTTTGACCTCTGCTGGCTCTGAAAAGCTCATTTTCAACGTTCAATTCAGAATGTGATAAAACCAGATCCAGCCATAAAATGCATCATTCTTTTTTGTTTAAGACAACATTTCATGCACTGTTAAACATGTTAAAGCAAGTTGCAAGTGAAAATCTATGTCTCTGACTGAGTTTGCATTACTGCTTATTTTGACCTCTGCTGGCTCTGAAAAGCTCATTTTCAACGTCCAATTCAGAAAGTGATAAAACCAGATCTAGCCATAAAATGGATCATTCTTTTTTGTTTTAGACAACATTTCATGCACTGTTAAACATGTTAAAGCAAGTTGCAAGTGAAAATCTATGTCTCTGACTGAGTTTGCATTACTGTGATTTCACCTCTCTGCTGGCTGAGATAAGCTCATTTTCAACGTCCAATTCAGAATGTAATAAAACCAGATCCAGCCATAAAATGCATCATTCTTTTTTGTTTTAGACAACATTTCATGCACTGTTAAACATGTTAAAGCAAGTTGCAAGTGAAAATCTATGTCTCTGACTGAGTTTGCATTACTGTGATTTGACCTCTCTGCTGGCTGAGATAAGCTCATTTTCAACGTCCAATTCAGAATGTAATAAAACCTGATCCAGCTATAAAATGCATCATTCTTTTTTGTTTTAGACAACATTTCATGTACTGTTAAACATGTTAAAGCAAGTTGCAAGTGAAAATCTATGTCTCTGACTGAGTTTGCATTACTGCTTATTTTGACCTCTGCTGGCTCTGAAAAGCTCATTTTCAACGTCCAATTCAGAAAGTGATAAAACCAGATCTAGCCATAAAATGCATCATTCTTTTTTGTTTTAGACAACATTTCATGCACTGTTAAACATGTTAAAGCAAGTTGCAAGTGAAAATCTATGTCTCTGACTGAGTTTGCATTACTGCTTATTTTGACCTCTGCTGGCTCTGAAAAGCTCATTTTCAACGTTCAATTCAGAATGTGATAAAACCAGATCCAGCCATAAAATGCATCATTCTTTTTTGTTTAAGACAACATTTCATGCACTGTTAAACATGTTAAAGCAAGTTGCAAGTGAAAACCTATGTCTCTGACTGAGTTTGCATTACTGTGATTTCACCTCTCTGCTGGCTGAGATAAGCTCATTTTCAACGTCCAATTCAGAATGTAATAAAACCAGATCCAGCTATAAAATGCATCATTCTTTTTTGCTTTAGACAACATTTCATGCACTGTTAAACATGTTAAAGCAAGTTGCAAGTGAAAATCTATGTCTCTGACTGAGTTTGCATTACTGTGATTTGACCTCTCTGCTGGCTGAGATAAGCTCATTTTCAACGTCCAATTCAGAATGTAATAAAACCAGATCCAGCTATAAAATGCATCATTCTTTTTTGTTTTAGACAACATTTCATGCACTGTTAAACATGTTAAAGCAAGTTGCAAGTGAAAATCTATGTCTCTGACTGAGTTTGCATTACTGTGATTTCACCTCTCTGCTGGCTGAGATAAGCTCATTTTCAACGTCCAATTCAGAATGTAATAAAACCAGATCCAGCCATAAAATGCATCATTCTTTTTTGTTTTAGACAACATTTCATGCACTGTTAAACATGTTAAAGCAAGTTGCAAGTGAAAATCTATGTCTCTGACTGAGTTTGCATTACTGTGATTTGACCTCTCTGCTGGCTGAGATAAGCTCATTTTCAACGTCCAATTCAGAATGTAATAAAACCAGATCCAGCCATAAAATGCATCATTCTTTTTTGTTTTAGACAACATTTCATGCACTGTTAAACATGTTAAAGCAAGATGCAAGTGAAAATCTATGTCTCTGACTGAGTTTGCATTACTGTGATTTGACCTCTCTGCTGGCTGAGATAAGCTCATTTTCAACGTCCAATTCAGAATGTAATAAAACTAGATCCAGCTATAAAATGCATCATTCTTTTTTGTTTTAGACAACATTTCATGCACTGTTAAACATGTTAAAGCAAGTTGCAAGTGAAAATCTATGTCTCTGACTGATTTTGCATTACTGTGATTTGACCTCTCTGCTGGCTGAGATAAGCTCATTTTCAACGTTCAATTCAGAATGTGATAAAACCAGATCCAGCCATAAAATGCATCATTCTTTTTTGTTTAAGACAACATTTCATGCACTGTTAAACATGTTAAAGCAAGTTGCAAGTGAAAAACTATGTCTCTGACTGAGTTTGCATTACTGTGATTTGACCTCTCTGCTGGCTGAGATAAGCTCATTTTCAACGTCCAATTCAGAATGTAATAAAACCAGATCCAGCCATAAAATGCATCATTCTTTTTTGTTTTAGACAACATTTCATGCACTGTTAAACATGTTAAAGCAAGTTGCAAGTGAAAATCTATGTCTCTGACTGAGTTTGCATTACTGTGATTTGACCTCTCTGCTGGCTGAGATAAGCTCATTTTCAACGTCCAATTCAGAATGTAATAAAACCAGATCCAGCCATAAAATGCATCATTCTTTTTTGTTTTAGACAACATTTCATGACCTGTTAAACATGTTAAAGCAAGTTGCAAGTGAAAATCTATGTCTCTGACTGAGTTTGCATTACTGTGATTTGACCTCTCTGCTGGCTGAGATAAGCTCATTTTCAACGTCCAATTCAGAATGTAATAAAACCAGATCCAGCCATAAAATGCATCATTCTTTTTTGTTTTAGACAACATTTCATGCACTGTTAAACATGTTAAAGCAAGTTGCAAGTGAAAATCTATGTCTCTGACTGAGTTTGCATTACTGTGATTTGACCTCTCTGCTGGCTGAGATAAGCTCATTTTCAACGTCCAATTCAGAATGTAATAAAACCAGATCCAGCTATAAAATGCATCATTCTTTTTTGTTTTAGACAACATTTCATGCACTGTTAAACATGTTAAAGCAAGTTGCAAGTGAAAATCTATGTCTCTGACTGAGTTTGCATTACTGCTTATTTTGACCTCTGCTGGCTCTGAAAAGCTCATTTTCAACGTTCAATTCAGAATGTGATAAAACCAGATCCAGCCATAAAATGCATCATTCTTTTTTGTTTAAGACAACATTTCATGCACTGTTAAACATGTTAAAGCAAGTTGCAAGTGAAAACCTATGTCTCTGACTGAGTTTGCATTACTGTGATTTCACCTCTCTGCTGGCTGAGATAAGCTCATTTTCAACGTCCAATTCAGAATGTAATAAAACCAGATCCAGCTATAAAATGCATCATTCTTTTTTGCTTTAGACAACATTTCATGCACTGTTAAACATGTTAAAGCAAGTTGCAAGTGAAAATCTATGTCTCTGACTGAGTTTGCATTACTGTGATTTGACCTCTCTGCTGGCTGAGATAAGCTCATTTTCAACGTCCAATTCAGAATGTAATAAAACCAGATCCAGCTATAAAATGCATCATTCTTTTTTGTTTTAGACAACATTTCATGCACTGTTAAACATGTTAAAGCAAGTTGCAAGTGAAAATCTATGTCTCTGACTGAGTTTGCATTACTGTGATTTCACCTCTCTGCTGGCTGAGATAAGCTCATTTTCAACGTCCAATTCAGAATGTAATAAAACCAGATCCAGCCATAAAATGCATCATTCTTTTTTGTTTTAGACAACATTTCATGCACTGTTAAACATGTTAAAGCAAGTTGCAAGTGAAAATCTATGTCTCTGACTGAGTTTGCATTACTGTGATTTGACCTCTCTGCTGGCTGAGATAAGCTCATTTTCAACGTCCAATTCAGAATGTAATAAAACCAGATCCAGCCATAAAATGCATCATTCTTTTTTGTTTTAGACAACATTTCATGCACTGTTAAACATGTTAAAGCAAGATGCAAGTGAAAATCTATGTCTCTGACTGAGTTTGCATTACTGTGATTTGACCTCTCTGCTGGCTGAGATAAGCTCATTTTCAACGTCCAATTCAGAATGTAATAAAACTAGATCCAGCTATAAAATGCATCATTCTTTTTTGTTTTAGACAACATTTCATGCACTGTTAAACATGTTAAAGCAAGTTGCAAGTGAAAATCTATGTCTCTGACTGATTTTGCATTACTGTGATTTGACCTCTCTGCTGGCTGAGATAAGCTCATTTTCAACGTTCAATTCAGAATGTGATAAAACCAGATCCAGCCATAAAATGCATCATTCTTTTTTGTTTAAGACAACATTTCATGCACTGTTAAACATGTTAAAGCAAGTTGCAAGTGAAAAACTATGTCTCTGACTGAGTTTGCATTACTGTGATTTGACCTCTCTGCTGGCTGAGATAAGCTCATTTTCAACGTCCAATTCAGAATGTAATAAAACCAGATCCAGCCATAAAATGCATCATTCTTTTTTGTTTTAGACAACATTTCATGCACTGTTAAACATGTTAAAGCAAGTTGCAAGTGAAAATCTATGTCTCTGACTGAGTTTGCATTACTGTGATTTGACCTCTCTGCTGGCTGAGATAAGCTCATTTTCAACGTCCAATTCAGAATGTAATAAAACCAGATCCAGCCATAAAATGCATCATTCTTTTTTGTTTTAGACAACATTTCATGACCTGTTAAACATGTTAAAGCAAGTTGCAAGTGAAAATCTATGTCTCTGACTGAGTTTGCATTACTGTGATTTGACCTCTCTGCTGGCTGAGATAAGCTCATTTTCAACGTCCAATTCAGAATGTAATAAAACCAGATCCAGCCATAAAATGCATCATTCTTTTTTGTTTTAGACAACATTTCATGCACTGTTAAACATGTTAAAGCAAGTTGCAAGTGAAAATCTATGTCTCTGACTGAGTTTGCATTACTGTGATTTGACCTCTCTGCTGGCTGAGATAAGCTCATTTTCAACGTCCAATTCAGAATGTAATAAAACCAGATCCAGCTATAAAATGCATCATTCTTTTTTGTTTTAGACAACATTTCATGCACTGTTAAACATGTTAAAGCAAGTTGCAAGTGAAAATCTATGTCTCTGACTGAGTTTGCATTACTGCTTATTTTGACCTCTGCTGGCTCTGAAAAGCTCATTTTCAACGTTCAATTCAGAATGTGATAAAACCAGATCCAGCCATAAAATGCATCACTCTTTTTTGTTTAAGACAACATTTCATGCACTGTTAAACATGTTAAAGCAAGTTGCAAGTGAAAACCTATGTCTCTGACTGAGTTTGCATTACTGTGATTTCACCTCTCTGCTGGCTGAGATAAGCTCATTTTCAACGTCCAATTCAGAATGTAATAAAACCAGATCCAGCTATAAAATGCATCATTCTTTTTTGCTTTAGACAACATTTCATGCACTGTTAAACATGTTAAAGCAAGTTGCAAGTGAAAATCTATGTCTCTGACTGAGTTTGCATTACTGTGATTTGACCTCTCTGCTGGCTGAGATAAGCTCATTTTCAACGTCCAATTCAGAATGTAATAAAACCAGATCCAGCTATAAAATGCATCATTCTTTTTTGTTTTAGACAACATTTCATGCACTGTTAAACATGTTAAAGCAAGTTGCAAGTGAAAATCTATGTCTCTGACTGAGTTTGCATTACTGTGATTTCACCTCTCTGCTGGCTGAGATAAGCTCATTTTCAACGTCCAATTCAGAATGTAATAAAACCAGATCCAGCCATAAAATGCATCATTCTTTTTTGTTTTAGACAACATTTCATGCACTGTTAAACATGTTAAAGCAAGTTGCAAGTGAAAATCTATGTCTCTGACTGAGTTTGCATTACTGTGATTTGACCTCTCTGCTGGCTGAGATAAGCTCATTTTCAACGTCCAATTCAGAATGTAATAAAACCAGATCCAGCCATAAAATGCATCATTCTTTTTTGTTTTAGACAACATTTCATGCACTGTTAAACATGTTAAAGCAAGTTGCAAGTGAAAATCTATGTCTCTGACTGAGTTTGCATTACTGTGATTTGACCTCTCTGCTGGCTGAGATAAGCTCATTTTCAACGTCCAATTCAGAATGTAATAAAACCTGATCCAGCTATAAAATGCATCATTCTTTTTTGTTTTAGACAACATTTCATGTACTGTTAAACATGTTAAAGCAAGTTGCAAGTGAAAATCTATGTCTCTGACTGAGTTTGCATTACTGCTTATTTTGACCTCTGCTGGCTCTGAAAAGCTCATTTTCAACGTCCAATTCAGAAAGTGATAAAACCAGATCTAGCCATAAAATGCATCATTCTTTTTTGTTTTAGACAACATTTCATGCACTGTTAAACATGTTAAAGCAAGTTGCAAGTGAAAATCTATGTCTCTGACTGAGTTTGCATTACTGCTTATTTTGACCTCTGCTGGCTCTGAAAAGCTCATTTTCAACGTTCAATTCAGAATGTGATAAAACCAGATCCAGCCATAAAATGCATCATTCTTTTTTGTTTAAGACAACATTTCATGCACTGTTAAACATGTTAAAGCAAGTTGCAAGTGAAAAACTATGTCTCTGACTGAGTTTGCATTACTGTGATTTGACCTCTCTGCTGGCTGAGATAAGCTCATTTTCAACGTCCAATTCAGAATGTAATAAAACCAGATCCAGCTATAAAATGCATCATTCTTTTTTGTTTTAGACAACATTTCATGCACTGTTAAACATGTTAAAGCAAGTTGCAAGTGAAAATCTATGTCTCTGACTGATTTTGCATTACTGTGATTTGACCTCTCTGCTGGCTGAGATAAGCTCATTTTCAACGTCCAATTCAGAATGTAATAAAACCAGATCCAGCCATAAAATGCATCATTCTTTTTTGTTTTAGACAACATTTCATGTACTGTTAAACATGTTAAAGCAAGTTGCAAGTGAAAATCTATGTCTCTGACTGAGTTTGCATTACTGTGATTTGACCTCTCTGCTGGCTGAGATAAGCTCATTTTCAACGTCCAATTCAGAATGTAATAAAACCAGATCCAGCTATAAAATGCATCATTCTTTTTTGCTTTAGACAACATTTCATGCACTGTTAAACATGTTAAAGCAAGTTGCAAGTGAAAATCTATGTCTCTGACTGAGTTTGCATCACTGTGATTTGACCTCTCTGCTGGCTGAGATAAGCTCATTTTCAACGTCCAATTCAGAATGTAATAAAACCAGATCCAGCTATAAAATGCATCATTATTTTTTGTTTTAGACAACATTTCATGCACTGTTAAACATGTTAAAGCAAGTTGCAAGTGAAAATCTATGTCTCTGACTGAGTTTACATTACTGTGATTTGACCTCTCTGCTGGCTGAGATAAGCTCATTTTCAACGTCCAATTCAGAATGTAATAAAACCAGATCCAGCCATAAAATGCATCATTCTTTTTTTGTTTTAGACAACATTTCATGCACTGTTAAACATGTTAAAGCAAGTTGCAAGTGAAAATCTATGTCTCTGACTGAGTTTGCATTACTGTGATTTGACCTCTCTGCTGGCTGAGATAAGCTCATTTTCAACGTCCAATTCAGAATGTAATAAAACCAGATCCAGCTATAAAATGCATCATTCTTTTTTGTTTTAGACAACATTTCATGCACTGTTAAACATGTTAAAGCAAGTTGCAAGTGAAAATCTATGTCTCTGACTGAGTTTGCATTACTGTGATTTGACCTCTCTGCTGGCTGAGATAAGCTCATTTTCAACGTCCAATTCAGAATGTAATAAAACCAGATCCAGCCATAAAATGCATCATTCTTTTTTGTTTTAGACAACATTTCATGCACTGTTAAACATGTTAAAGCAAGTTGCAAGTGAAAATCTATGTCTCTGACTGAGTTTGCATTACTGTGATTTGACCTCTCTGCTGGCTGAGATAAGCTCATTTTCAACGTCCAATTCAGAATGTAATAAAACCAGATCCAGCCATAAAATGCATCATTCTTTTTTGTTTTAGACAACATTTCATGTACTGTTAAACATGTTAAAGCAAGTTGCAAGTGAAAATCTATGTCTCTGACTGAGTTTGCATTACTGCTTATTTTGACCTCTGCTGGCTCTGAAAAGCTCATTTTCAACGTTCAATTCAGAATGTGATAAAACCAGATCCAGCCATAAAATGCATCATTCTTTTTTGTTTAAGACAACATTTCATGCACTGTTAAACATGTTAAAGCAAGTTGCAAGTGAAAATCTATGTCTCTGACTGAGTTTGCATTACTGTAATTTGACCTCTCTGCTGGCTGAGATAAGCTCATTTCAACGTCCAATTCAGAATGTAATAAAACCAGATCCAGCTATAAAATGCATCATTCTTTTTTGTTTTAGACAACATTTCATGCACTGTTAAACATGTTAAAGCAAGTTGCAAGTGAAAATCTATGTCTCTGACTGATTTTGCATTACTGTGATTTGACCTCTCTGCTGGCTGAGATAAGCTCATTTTCAACGTCCAATTCAGAATGTAATAAAACCAGATCCAGCCATAAAATGTATCATTCTTTTTTGTTTTAGACAACATTTCATGTACTGTTAAACATGTTAAAGCAAGTTGCAAGTGAAAATCTATGTCTCTGACTGAGTTTGCATTACTGCTTATTTTGACCTCTGCTGGCTCTGAAAAGCTCATTTTCAACGTCCAATTCAGAAAGTGATAAAACCAGATCTAGCCATAAAATGCATCATTCTTTTTTGTTTTAGACAACATTTCATGCACTGTTAAACATGTTAAAGCAAGTTGCAAGTGAAAATCTATGTCTCTGACTGAGTTTGCATTACTGCTTATTTTGACCTCTGCTGGCTCTGAAAAGCTCATTTTCAACGTTCAATTCAGAATGTGATAAAACCAGATCCAGCCATAAAATGCATCATTCTTTTTTGTTTTAGACAACATTTCATGTACTGTTAAACATGTTAAAGCAAGTTGCAAGTGAAAATCTATGTCTCTGACTGAGTTTGCATTACTGCTTATTTTGACCTCTGCTGGCTCTGAAAAGCTCATTTTCAACGTTCAATTCAGAATGTGATAAAACCAGATCCAGCCATAAAATGCATCATTCTTTTTTGTTTAAGACAACATTTCATGCACTGTTAAACATGTTAAAGCAAGATGCAAGTGAAAATCTATGTCTCTGACTGAGTTTGCATTACTGTGATTTGACCTCTCTGCTGGCTGAGATAAGCTCATTTTCAACGTCCAATTCAGAATGTAATAAAACCAGATCCAGCTATAAAATGCATCATTCTTTTTTGTTTTAGACAACATTTCATGCACTGTTAAACATGTTAAAGCAAGTTGCAAGTGAAAATCTATGTCTCTGACTGATTTTGCATTACTGTGATTTGACCTCTCTGCTGGCTGAGATAAGCTCATTTTCAACGTCCAATTCAGAATGTAATAAAACCAGATCCAGCCATAAAATGCATCATTCTTTTTTGTTTTAGACAACATTTCATGTACTGTTAAACATGTTAAAGCAAGTTGCAAGTGAAAATCTATGTCTCTGACTGAGTTTGCATTACTGTGATTTGACCTCTCTGCTGGCTGAGATAAGCTCATTTTCAACGTCCAATTCAGAATGTAATAAAACCAGATCCAGCTATAAAATGCATCATTCTTTTTTGCTTTAGACAACATTTCATGCACTGTTAAACATGTTAAAGCAAGTTGCAAGTGAAAATCTATGTCTCTGACTGAGTTTGCATTACTGTGATTTGACCTCTCTGCTGGCTGAGATAAGCTCATTTTCAACGTCCAATTCAGAATGTAATAAAACCAGATCCAGCCATAAAATGCATCATTCTTTTTTGTTTTAGACAACATTTCATGCACTGTTAAACATGTTAAAGCAAGTTGCAAGTGAAAATCTATGTCTCTGACTGAGTTTGCATTACTGTGATTTGACCTCTCTGCTGGCTGAGATAAGCTCATTTTCAACGTCCAATTCAGAATGTAATAAAACCAGATCCAGCCATAAAATGCATCATTCTTTTTTGTTTTAGACAACATTTCATGCACTGTTAAACATGTTAAAGCAAGTTGCAAGTGAAAATCTATGTCTCTGACTGAGTTTGCATTACTGTGATTTGACCTCTCTGCTGGCTGAGATAAGCTCATTTTCAACGTCCAATTCAGAATGTAATAAAACCAGATCCAGCTATAAAATGCATCATTCTTTTTTGTTTTAGACAACATTTCATGCACTGTTAAACATGTTAAAGCAAGTTGCAAGTGAAAATCTATGTCTCTGACTGAGTTTGCATTACTGTGATTTCACCTCTCTGCTGGCTGAGATAAGCTCATTTTCAACGTCCAATTCAGAATGTAATAAAACCAGATCCAGCCATAAAATGCATCATTCTTTTTTGTTTTAGACAACATTTCATGCACTGTTAAACATGTTAAAGCAAGTTGCAAGTGAAAATCTATGTCTCTGACTGAGTTTGCATTACTGTGATTTCACCTCTCTGCTGGCTGAGATAAGCTCATTTTCAACGTCCAATTCAGAATGTAATAAAACCAGATCCAGCCATAAAATGCATCATTCTTTTTTGTTTTAGACAACATTTCATGCACTGTTAAACATGTTAAAGCAAGTTGCAAGTGAAAATCTATGTCTCTGACTGAGTTTGCATTACTGTGATTTGACCTCTCTGCTGGCTGAGATAAGCTCATTTTCAACGTCCAATTCAGAATGTAATAAAACCAGATCCAGCCATAAAATGCATCATTCTTTTTGTTTTAGACAACATTTCATGCACTGTTAAACATGTTAAAGGAAGTTGCAAGTGAAAATCTATGTCTCTGACTGAGTTTGCATTACTGTGATTTGACCTCTCTGCTGGCTGAGATAAGCTCATTTTCAACGTCCAATTCAGAATGTAATAAAACCAGATCCAGCCATAAAATGCATCATTCTTTTTTGTTTTAGACAACATTTCATGCACTGTTAAACATGTTAAAGCAAGTTGCAAGTGAAAATCTATGTCTCTGACTGAGTTTGCATTACTGTGATTTGACCTCTCTGCTGGCTGAGATAAGCTCATTTTCAACGTCCAATTCAGAATGTAATAAAACCAGATCCAGCTATAAAATGCATCATTCTTTTTTGTTTTAGACAACATTTCATGCACTGTTAAACATGTTAAAGCAAGTTGCAAGTGAAAATCTATGTCTCTGACTGAGTTTGCATTACTGCTTATTTTGACCTCTGCTGGCTCTGAAAAGCTCATTTTCAACGTTCAATTCAGAATGTGATAAAACCAGATCCAGCCATAAAATGCATCATTCTTTTTTGTTTTAGACAACATTTCATGTACTGTTAAACATGTTAAAGCAAGTTGCAAGTAAAAATCTATGCCTCTGACTGAGTTTGCATTACTGCTTATTTTGACCTCTGCTGGCTCTGAAAAGCTCATTTTCAACGTTCAATTCAGAATGTGATAAAACCAGATCCAGCCATAAAATGCATCATTCTTTTTTGTTTAAGACAACATTTCATGCACTGTTAAACATGTTAAAGCAAGTTGCAAGTGAAAATCTATGTCTCTGACTGAGTTTGCATTACTGTGATTTGACCTCTCTGCTGGCTGAGATAAGCTCATTTTCAACGTCCAATTCAGAATGTAATAAAACCAGATCCAGCTATAAAATGCATCATTCTTTTTTGTTTTAGACAACATTTCATGCACTGTTAAACATGTTAAAGCAAGTTGCAAGTGAAAATCTATGTCTCTGACTGATTTTGCATTACTGTGATTTGACCTCTCTGCTGGCTGAGATAAGCTCATTTTCAACGTCCAATTCAGAATGTAATAAAACCAGATCCAGCCATAAAATGCATCATTCTTTTTTGTTTTAGACAACATTTCATGTACTGTTAAACATGTTAAAGCAAGTTGCAAGTGAAAATCTATGTCTCTGACTGAGTTTGCATTACTGCTTATTTTGACCTCTGCTGGCTCTGAAAAGCTCATTTTCAACGTTCAATTCAGAATGTGATAAAACCAGATCCAGCCATAAAATGCATCATTCTTTTTTGTTTAAGACAACATTTCATGCACTGTTAAACATGTTAAAGCAAGTTGCAAGTGAAAACCTATGTCTCTGACTGAGTTTGCATTACTGTGATTTCACCTCTCTGCTGGCTGAGATAAGCTCATTTTCAACGTCCAATTCAGAATGTAATAAAACCAGATCCAGCTATAAAATGCATCATTCTTTTTTGCTTTAGACAACATTTCATGCACTGTTAAACATGTTAAAGCAAGTTGCAAGTGAAAATCTATGTCTCTGACTGAGTTTGCATTACTGTGATTTGACCTCTCTGCTGGCTGAGATAAGCTCATTTTCAACGTCCAATTCAGAATGTAATAAAACCAGATCCAGCTATAAAATGCATCATTCTTTTTTGTTTTAGACAACATTTCATGCACTGTTAAACATGTTAAAGCAAGTTGCAAGTGAAAATCTATGTCTCTGACTGAGTTTGCATTACTGTGATTTCACCTCTCTGCTGGCTGAGATAAGCTCATTTTCAACGTCCAATTCAGAATGTAATAAAACCAGATCCAGCCATAAAATGCATCATTCTTTTTTGTTTTAGACAACATTTCATGCACTGTTAAACATGTTAAAGCAAGTTGCAAGTGAAAATCTATGTCTCTGACTGAGTTTGCATTACTGTGATTTGACCTCTCTGTTGGCTGAGATAAGCTCATTTTCAACGTCCAATTCAGAATGTAATAAAACCAGATCCAGCCATAAAATGCATCATTCTTTTTTGTTTTAGACAACATTTCATGCACTGTTAAACATGTTAAAGCAAGTTGCAAGTGAAAATCTATGTCTCTGACTGAGTTTGCATTACTGTGATTTGACCTCTCTGCTGGCTGAGATAAGCTCATTTTCAACGTCCAATTCAGAATGTAATAAAACCAGATCCAGCCATAAAATGCATCATTCTTTTTTGTTTTAGACAACATTTCATGCACTGTTAAACATGTTAAAGCAAGTTGCAAGTGAAAATCTATGTCTCTGACTGAGTTTGCATTACTGTGATTTCACCTCTCTGCTGGCTGAGATAAGCTCATTTTCAACGTCCAATTCAGAATGTAATAAAACCAGATCCAGCCATAAAATGCATCATTCTTTTTTGTTTTAGACAACATTTCATGCACTGTTAAACATGTTAAAGCAAGTTGCAAGTGAAAATCTATGTCTCTGACTGAGTTTGCATTACTGTGATTTGACCTCTCTGCTGGCTGAGATAAGCTCATTTTCAACGTCCAATTCAGAATGTAATAAAACCAGATCCAGCCATAAAATGCATCATTCTTTTTTGTTTTAGACAACATTTCATGCACTGTTAAACATGTTAAAGCAAGTTGCAAGTGAAAATCTATGTCTCTGACTGAGTTTGCATTACTGTGATTTGACCT
The DNA here is from genome assembly GCF_052040795.2 of Danio rerio. Lineage (NCBI taxonomy): Eukaryota > Metazoa > Chordata > Actinopteri > Cypriniformes > Danionidae > Danio > Danio rerio. The sequence goes on from NC_141038.1 coordinate 33,934,785, forward strand.
CTCTGCTGGCTGAGATAAGCTCATTTTCAACGTCCAATTCAGAATGTAATAAAACCAGATCCAGCTATAAAATGCATCATTCTTTTTTGTTTTAGACAACATTTCATGCACTGTTAAACATGTTAAAGCAAGTTGCAAGTGAAAATCTATGTCTCTGACTGAGTTTGCATTACTGCTTATTTTGACCTCTGCTGGCTCTGAAAAGCTCATTTTCAACGTTCAATTCAGAATGTGATAAAACCAGATCCAGCCATAAAATGCATCATTCTTTTTTGTTTTAGACAACATTTCATGTACTGTTAAACATGTTAAAGCAAGTTGCAAGTAAAAATCTATGCCTCTGACTGAGTTTGCATTACTGCTTATTTTGACCTCTGCTGGCTCTGAAAAGCTCATTTTCAACGTTCAATTCAGAATGTGATAAAACCAGATCCAGCCATAAAATGCATCATTCTTTTTTGTTTAAGACAACATTTCATGCACTGTTAAACATGTTAAAGCAAGTTGCAAGTGAAAATCTATGTCTCTGACTGAGTTTGCATTACTGTAATTTGACCTCTCTGCTGGCTGAGATAAGCTCATTTCAACGTCCAATTCAGAATGTAATAAAACCAGATCCAGCTATAAAATGCATCATTCTTTTTTGTTTTAGACAACATTTCATGCACTGTTAAACATGTTAAAGCAAGTTGCAAGTGAAAATCTATGTCTCTGACTGATTTTGCATTACTGTGATTTGACCTCTCTGCTGGCTGAGATAAGCTCATTTTCAACGTCCAATTCAGAATGTAATAAAACCAGATCCAGCCATAAAATGTATCATTCTTTTTTGTTTTAGACAACATTTCATGTACTGTTAAACATGTTAAAGCAAGTTGCAAGTGAAAATCTATGTCTCTGACTGAGTTTGCATTACTGCTTATTTTGACCTCTGCTGGCTCTGAAAAGCTCATTTTCAACGTCCAATTCAGAAAGTGATAAAACCAGATCTAGCCATAAAATGCATCATTCTTTTTTGTTTTAGACAACATTTCATGCACTGTTAAACATGTTAAAGCAAGTTGCAAGTGAAAATCTATGTCTCTGACTGAGTTTGCATTACTGCTTATTTTGACCTCTGCTGGCTCTGAAAAGCTCATTTTCAACGTTCAATTCAGAATGTGATAAAACCAGATCCAGCCATAAAATGCATCATTCTTTTTTGTTTAAGACAACATTTCATGCACTGTTAAACATGTTAAAGCAAGTTGCAAGTGAAAAACTATGTCTCTGACTGAGTTTGCATTACTGTGATTTGACCTCTCTGCTGGCTGAGATAAGCTCATTTTCAACGTCCAATTCAGAATGTAATAAAACCAGATCCAGCCATAAAATGCATCATTCTTTTTTGTTTTAGACAACATTTCATGCACTGTTAAACATGTTAAAGCAAGTTGCAAGTGAAAATCTATGTCTCTGACTGAGTTTGCATTACTGTGATTTGACCTCTCTGCTGGCTGAGATAAGCTCATTTTCAACGTCCAATTCAGAATGTAATAAAACCAGATCCAGCCATAAAATGCATCATTCTTTTTTGTTTTAGACAACATTTCATGCACTGTTAAACATGTTAAAGCAAGTTGCAAGTGAAAATCTATGTCTCTGACTGAGTTTGCATTACTGTGATTTGACCTCTCTGCTGGCTGAGATAAGCTCATTTTCAACGTCCAATTCAGAATGTAATAAAACCAGATCCAGCTATAAAATGCATCATTCTTTTTTGTTTTAGACAACATTTCATGCACTGTTAAACATGTTAAAGCAAGTTGCAAGTGAAAATCTATGTCTCTGACTGAGTTTGCATTACTGTGATTTGACCTCTCTGCTGGCTGAGATAAGCTCATTTTCAACGTCCAATTCAGAATGTAATAAAACCAGATCCAGCCATAAAATGCATCATTCTTTTTTGTTTTAGACAACATTTCATGCACTGTTAAACATGTTAAAGCAAGTTGCAAGTGAAAATCTATGTCTCTGACTGAGTTTGCATTACTGTGATTTGACCTCTCTGCTGGCTGAGATAAGCTCATTTTTAACGTCCAATTCAGAATGTAATAAAACCAGATCCAGCCATAAAATGCATCATTCTTTTTTGTTTTAGACAACATTTCATGCACTGTTAAACATGTTAAAGCAAGTTGCAAGTGAAAATCTATGTCTCTGACTGAGTTTGCATTACTGTGATTTGACCTCTCTGCTGGCTGAGATAAGCTCATTTTCAACGTCCAATTCAGAATGTAATAAAACCAGATCCAGCTATAAAATGCATCATTCTTTTTTGTTTTAGACAACATTTCATGCACTGTTAAACATGTTAAAGCAAGTTGCAAGTGAAAATCTATGTCTCTGACTGAGTTTGCATTACTGTGATTTGACCTCTCTGCTGGCTGAGATAAGCTCATTTTCAACGTCCAATTCAGAATGTAATAAAACCAGATCCAGCCATAAAATGCATCATTCTTTTTTGTTTTAGACAACATTTCATGCACTGTTAAACATGTTAAAGCAAGTTGCAAGTGAAAATCTATGTCTCTGACTGAGTTTGCATTACTGTGATTTGACCTCTCTGCTGGCTGAGATAAGCTCATTTTCAACGTCCAATTCAGAATGTAATAAAACCAGATCCAGCCATAAAATGCATCATTCTTTTTTGTTTTAGACAACATTTCATGCACTGTTAAACATGTTAAAGCAAGTTGCAAGTGAAAATCTATGTCTCTGACTGAGTTTGCATTACTGTGATTTGACCTCTCTGCTGGCTGAGATAAGCTCATTTTCAACGTCCAATTCAGAATGTAATAAAACCAGATCCAGCCATAAAATGCATCATTCTTTTTTGTTTTAGACAACATTTCATGCACTGTTAAACATGTTAAAGCAAGTTGCAAGTGAAAATCTATGTCTCTGACTGAGTTTGCATTACTGTGATTTGACCTCTCTGCTGGCTGAGATAAGCTCATTTTCAACGTCCAATTCAGAATGTAATAAAACCAGATCCAGCTATAAAATGCATCATTCTTTTTTGTTTTAGACAACATTTCATGCACTGTTAAACATGTTAAAGCAAGTTGCAAGTGAAAATCTATGTCTCTGACTGAGTTTGCATTACTGCTTATTTTGACCTCTGCTGGCTCTGAAAAGCTCATTTTCAACGTTCAATTCAGAATGTGATAAAACCAGATCCAGCCATAAAATGCATCATTCTTTTTTGTTTTAGACAACATTTCATGCACTGTTAAACATGTTAAAGCAAGTTGCAAGTGAAAATCTATGTCTCTGACTGAGTTTGCATTACTGTGATTTCACCTCTCTGCTGGCTGAGATAAGCTCATTTTCAACGTCCAATTCAGAATGTAATAAAACCATATCCAGCTATAAAATGCATCATTCTTTTTTGTTTTAGACAACATTTCATGCACTGTTAAACATGTTAAAGCAAGTTGCAAGTGAAAATCTATGTCTCTGACTGAGTTTGCATTACTGTGATTTGACCTCTCTGCTGGCTGAGATAAGCTCATTTTCAACGTCCAATTCAGAATGTAATAAAACCTGATCCAGCTATAAAATGCATCATTCTTTTTTGTTTTAGACAACATTTCATGCACTGTTAAACATGTTAAAGCAAATTGCAAGTGAAAATCTATGTCTCTGACTGAGTTTGCATTACTGTGATTTGACCTCTCTGCTGGCTGAGATAAGCTCATTTTCAACGTCCAATTCAGAATGTAATAAAACCAGATCCAGCCATAAAATGCATCATTCTTTTTTGTTTTAGACAACATTTCATGCACTGTTAAACATGTTAAAGCAAGTTGCAAGTGAAAATCTATGTCTCTGACTGAGTTTGCATTACTGTGATTTGACCTCTCTGCTGGCTGAGATAAGCGCATTTTCAACGTCCAATTCAGAATGTAATAAAACCAGATCCAGCCATAAAATGCATCATTCTTTTTTGTTTTAGACAACATTTCATGCACTGTTAAACATGTTAAAGCAAGTTGCAAGTGAAAATCTATGTCTCTGACTGAGTTTGCATTACTGTGATTTGACCTCTCTGCTGGCTGAGATAAGCGCATTTTCAACGTCCAATTCAGAATGTAATAAAACCAGATCCAGCCATAAAATGCATCATTCTTTTTTGTTTTAGACAACATTTCATGCACTGTTAAACATGTTAAAGCAAGTTGCAAGTGAAAATCTATGTCTCTGACTGAGTTTGCATTACTGTGATTTGACCTCTCTGCTGGCTGAGATAAGCTCATTTTCAACGTCCAATTCAGAAAGTGATAAAAACAGATCTAGCCATAAAATGCATCATTCTTTTTTGTTTTAGACAACATTTCATGCACTGTTAAACATGTTAAAGCAAGTTGCAAGTGAAAATCTATGTCTCTGACTGAGTTTGCATTACTGCTTATTTTGACCTCTGCTGGCTCTGAAAAGCTCATTTTCAACGTCCAATTCAGAAAGTGATAAAACCAGATCTAGCCATAAAATGCATCATTCTTTTTTGTTTTAGACAACATTTCATGCACTGTTAAACATGTTAAAGCAAGTTGCAAGTGAAAATCTATGTCTCTGACTGAGTTTGCATTACTGTGATTTCACCTCTCTGCTGGCTGAGATAAGCTCATTTTCAACGTCCAATTCAGAATGTAATAAAACCAGATCCAGCCATAAAATGCATCATTCTTTTTTGTTTTAGACAACATTTCATGCACTGTTAAACATGTTAAAGCAAGTTGCAAGTGAAAATCTATGTCTCTGACTGAGTTTGCATTACTGTGATTTGACCTCTCTGCTGGCTGAGATAAGCTCATTTTCAACGTCCAATTCAGAATGTAATAAAACCAGATCCAGCTATAAAATGCATCATTCTTTTTTGTTTTAGACAACATTTCATGCACTGTTAAACTTGTTAAAGCAAGTTGCAAGTGAAAATCTATGTCTCTGACTGAGTTTGCATTACTGTGATTTGACCTCTCTGCTGGCTGAGATAAGCTCATTTTCAACGTCCAATTCAGAATGTAATAAAACCAGATCCAGCCATAAAATGCATCATTCTTTTTTGTTTTAGACAACATTTCATGCACTGTTAAACATGTTAAAGCAAGTTGCAAGTGAAAATCTATGTCTCTGACTGAGTTTGCATTACTGCTTATTTCGACCTCTGCTGGCTCTGAAAAGCTCATTTTCAACGTTCAATTCAGAATGTGATAAAACCAGATCCAGCCATAAAATGCATCATTCTTTTTTGTTTAAGACAACATTTCATGCACTGTTAAACATGTTAAAGCAAGTTGCAAGTGAAAATCTATGTCTCTGACTGAGTTTGCATTACTGTGATTTGACCTCTCTGCTGGCTGAGATAAGCTCATTTTCAACGTCCAATTCAGAATGTAATAAAACTAGATCCAGCTATAAAATGCATCATTCTTTTTTGTTTTAGACAACATTTCATGCACTGTTAAACATGTTAAAGCAAGTTGCAAGTGAAAATCTATGTCTCTGACTGATTTTGCATTACTGTGATTTGACCTCTCTGCTGGCTGAGATAAGCTCATTTTCAACGTTCAATTCAGAATGTGATAAAACCAGATCCAGCCATAAAATGCATCATTCTTTTTTGTTTAAGACAACATTTCATGCACTGTTAAACATGTTAAAGCAAGTTGCAAGTGAAAAACTATGTCTCTGACTGAGTTTGCATTACTGTGATTTGACCTCTCTGCTGGCTGAGATAAGCTCATTTTCAACGTCCAATTCAGAATGTAATAAAACCAGATCCAGCCATAAAATGCATCATTCTTTTTTGTTTTAGACAACATTTCATGCACTGTTAAACATGTTAAAGCAAGTTGCAAGTGAAAATCTATGTCTCTGACTGAGTTTGCATTACTGTGATTTGACCTCTCTGCTGGCTGAGATAAGCTCATTTTCAACGTCCAATTCAGAATGTAATAAAACCAGATCCAGCCATAAAATGCATCATTCTTTTTTGTTTTAGACAACATTTCATGCACTGTTAAACATGTTAAAGCAAGTTGCAAGTGAAAAACTATGTCTCTGACTGAGTTTGCATTACTGTGATTTGACCTCTCTGCTGGCTGAGATAAGCTCATTTTCAACGTCCAATTCAGAATGTAATAAAACCAGATCCAGCCATAAAATGCATCATTCTTTTTTGTTTTAGACAACATTTCATGCACTGTTAAACATGTTAAAGCAAGTTGCAAGTGAAAATCTATGTCTCTGACTGAGTTTGCATTACTGTGATTTGACCTCTCTGCTGGCTGAGATAAGCTCATTTTCAACGTCCAATTCAGAATGTAATAAAACCAGATCCAGCCATAAAATGCATCATTCTTTTTTGTTTTAGACAACATTTCATGACCTGTTAAACATGTTAAAGCAAGTTGCAAGTGAAAATCTATGTCTCTGACTGAGTTTGCATTACTGTGATTTGACCTCTCTGCTGGCTGAGATAAGCTCATTTTCAACGTCCAATTCAGAATGTAATAAAACCAGATCCAGCCATAAAATGCATCATTCTTTTTTGTTTTAGACAACATTTCATGCACTGTTAAACATGTTAAAGCAAGTTGCAAGTGAAAATCTATGTCTCTGACTGAGTTTGCATTACTGTGATTTGACCTCTCTGCTGGCTGAGATAAGCTCATTTTCAACGTCCAATTCAGAATGTAATAAAACCAGATCCAGCTATAAAATGCATCATTCTTTTTTGTTTTAGACAACATTTCATGCACTGTTAAACATGTTAAAGCAAGTTGCAAGTGAAAATCTATGTCTCTGACTGAGTTTGCATTACTGTGATTTGACCTCTCTGCTGGCTGAGATAAGCTCATTTTCAACGTCCAATTCAGAATGTAATAAAACCAGATCCAGCCATAAAATGCATCATTCTTTTTTGTTTTAGACAACATTTCATGCACTGTTAAACATGTTAAAGCAAGTTGCAAGTGAAAATCTATGTCTCTGACTGAGTTTGCATTACTGTGATTTGACCTCTCTGCTGGCTGAGATAAGCTCATTTTCAACGTCCAATTCAGAATGTAATAAAACCAGATCCAGCCATAAAATGCATCATTCTTTTTTGTTTTAGACAACATTTCATGCACTGTTAAACATGTTAAAGCAAGTTGCAAGTGAAAATCTATGTCTCTGACTGAGTTTGCATTACTGTGATTTCACCTCTCTGCTGGCTGAGATAAGCTCATTTTCAACGTCCAATTCAGAATGTAATAAAACCAGATCCAGCCATAAAATGCATCATTCTTTTTTGTTTTAGACAACATTTCATGCACTGTTAAACATGTTAAAGCAAGTTGCAAGTGAAAATCTATGTCTCTGACTGAGTTTGCATTACTGTGATTTCACCTCTCTGCTGGCTGAGATAAGCTCATTTTCAACGTCCAATTCAGAATGTAATAAAACCAGATCCAGCCATAAAATGCATCATTCTTTTTTGTTTTAGACAACATTTCATGCACTGTTAAACATGTTAAAGCAAGTTGCAAGTGAAAATCTATGTCTCTGACTGAGTTTGCATTACTGTGATTTGACCTCTCTGCTGGCTGAGATAAGCTCATTTTCAACGTCCAATTCAGAATGTAATAAAACCAGATCCAGCCATAAAATGCATCATTCTTTTTTGTTTTAGACAACATTTCATGCACTGTTAAACATGTTAAAGCAAGTTGCAAGTGAAAATCTATGTCTCTGACTGAGTTTGCATTACTGTGATTTGACCTCTCTGCTGGCTGAGATAAGCTCATTTTCAACGTCCAATTCAGAATGTAATAAAACCAGATCCAGCTATAAAATGCATCATTCTTTTTTGTTTTAGACAACATTTCATGCACTGTTAAACATGTTAAAGCAAGTTGCAAGTGAAAATCTATGTCTCTGACTGAGTTTGCATTACTGCTTATTTTGACCTCTGCTGGCTCTGAAAAGCTCATTTTCAACGTTCAATTCAGAATGTGATAAAACCAGATCCAGCCATAAAATGCATCATTCTTTTTTGTTTTAGACAACATTTCATGTACTGTTAAACATGTTAAAGCAAGTTGCAAGTAAAAATCTATGCCTCTGACTGAGTTTGCATTACTGCTTATTTTGACCTCTGCTGGCTCTGAAAAGCTCATTTTCAACGTTCAATTCAGAATGTGATAAAACCAGATCCAGCCATAAAATGCATCATTCTTTTTTGTTTAAGACAACATTTCATGCACTGTTAAACATGTTAAAGCAAGTTGCAAGTGAAAATCTATGTCTCTGACTGAGTTTGCATTACTGTAATTTGACCTCTCTGCTGGCTGAGATAAGCTCATTTCAACGTCCAATTCAGAATGTAATAAAACCAGATCCAGCCATAAAATGCATCATTCTTTTTTGTTTTAGACAACATTTCATGCACTGTTAAACATGTTAAAGCAAGTTGCAAGTGAAAATCTATGTCTCTGACTGAGTTTGCATTACTGCTTATTTTGACCTCTGCTGGCTCTGAAAAGCTCATTTTCAACGTTCAATTCAGAATGTGATAAAACCAGATCCAGCCATAAAATGCATCATTCTTTTTTGTTTTAGACAACATTTCATGTACTGTTAAACATGTTAAAGCAAGTTGCAAGTAAAAATCTATGCCTCTGACTGAGTTTGCATTACTGCTTATTTTGACCTCTGCTGGCTCTGAAAAGCTCATTTTCAACGTTCAATTCAGAATGTGATAAAACCAGATCCAGCCATAAAATGCATCATTCTTTTTTGTTTAAGACAACATTTCATGCACTGTTAAACATGTTAAAGCAAGTTGCAAGTGAAAATCTATGTCTCTGACTGAGTTTGCATTACTGTAATTTGACCTCTCTGCTGGCTGAGATAAGCTCATTTCAACGTCCAATTCAGAATGTAATAAAACCAGATCCAGCTATAAAATGCATCATTCTTTTTTGTTTTAGACAACATTTCATGCACTGTTAAACATGTTAAAGCAAGTTGCAAGTGAAAATCTATGTCTCTGACTGATTTTGCATTACTGTGATTTGACCTCTCTGCTGGCTGAGATAAGCTCATTTTCAACGTCCAATTCAGAATGTAATAAAACCAGATCCAGCCATAAAATGTATCATTCTTTTTTGTTTTAGACAACATTTCATGTACTGTTAAACATGTTAAAGCAAGTTGCAAGTGAAAATCTATGTCTCTGACTGAGTTTGCATTACTGCTTATTTTGACCTCTGCTGGCTCTGAAAAGCTCATTTTCAACGTCCAATTCAGAAAGTGATAAAACCAGATCTAGCCATAAAATGCATCATTCTTTTTTGTTTTAGACAACATTTCATGCACTGTTAAACATGTTAAAGCAAGTTGCAAGTGAAAATCTATGTCTCTGACTGAGTTTGCATTACTGCTTATTTTGACCTCTGCTGGCTGAGATAAGCTCATTTTCAACGTCCAATTCAGAATGTAATAAAACCAGATCCAGCCATAAAATGTATCATTCTTTTTTGTTTTAGACAACATTTCATGTACTGTTAAACATGTTAAAGCAAGTTGCAAGTGAAAATCTATGTCTCTGACTGAGTTTGCATTACTGCTTATTTTGACCTCTGCTGGCTCTGAAAAGCTCATTTTCAACGTCCAATTCAGAAAGTGATAAAACCAGATCTAGCCATAAAATGCATCATTCTTTTTTGTTTTAGACAACATTTCATGCACTGTTAAACATGTTAAAGCAAGTTGCAAGTGAAAATCTATGTCTCTGACTGAGTTTGCATTACTGCTTATTTTGACCTCTGCTGGCTCTGAAAAGCTCATTTTCAACGTTCAATTCAGAATGTGATAAAACCAGATCCAGCCATAAAATGCATCATTCTTTTTTGTTTAAGACAACATTTCATGCACTGTTAAACATGTTAAAGCAAGTTGCAAGTGAAAAACTATGTCTCTGACTGAGTTTGCATTACTGTGATTTGACCTCTCTGCTGGCTGAGATAAGCTCATTTTCAACGTCCAATTCAGAATGTAATAAAACCAGATCCAGCCATAAAATGCATCATTCTTTTTTGTTTTAGACAACATTTCATGCACTGTTAAACATGTTAAAGCAAGTTGCAAGTGAAAATCTATGTCTCTGACTGAGTTTGCATTACTGTGATTTGACCTCTCTGCTGGCTGAGATAAGCTCATTTTCAACGTCCAATTCAGAATGTAATAAAACCAGATCCAGCCATAAAATGCATCATTCTTTTTTGTTTTAGACAACATTTCATGCACTGTTAAACATGTTAAAGCAAGTTGCAAGTGAAAATCTATGTCTCTGACTGAGTTTGCATTACTGTGATTTGACCTCTCTGCTGGCTGAGATAAGCTCATTTTCAACGTCCAATTCAGAATGTAATAAAACCAGATCCAGCTATAAAATGCATCATTCTTTTTTGTTTTAGACAACATTTCATGCACTGTTAAACATGTTAAAGCAAGTTGCAAGTGAAAATCTATGTCTCTGACTGAGTTTGCATTACTGTGATTTGACCTCTCTGCTGGCTGAGATAAGCTCATTTTCAACGTCCAATTCAGAATGTAATAAAACCAGATCCAGCCATAAAATGCATCATTCTTTTTTGTTTTAGACAACATTTCATGCACTGTTAAACATGTTAAAGCAAGTTGCAAGTGAAAATCTATGTCTCTGACTGAGTTTGCATTACTGTGATTTGACCTCTCTGCTGGCTGAGATAAGCTCATTTTCAACGTCCAATTCAGAATGTAATAAAACCAGATCCAGCTATAAAATGCATCATTCTTTTTTGTTTTAGACAACATTTCATGCACTGTTAAACATGTTAAAGCAAGTTGCAAGTGAAAATCTATGTCTCTGACTGAGTTTGCATTACTGTGATTTGACCTCTCTGCTGGCTGAGATAAGCTCATTTTCAACGTCCAATTCAGAATGTAATAAAACCAGATCCAGCCATAAAATGCATCATTCTTTTTTGTTTTAGACAACATTTCATGCACTGTTAAACATGTTAAAGCAAGTTGCAAGTGAAAATCTATGTCTCTGACTGAGTTTGCATTACTGTGATTTGACCTCTCTGCTGGCTGAGATAAGCTCATTTTTAACGTCCAATTCAGAATGTAATAAAACCAGATCCAGCCATAAAATGCATCATTCTTTTTTGTTTTAGACAACATTTCATGCACTGTTAAACATGTTAAAGCAAGTTGCAAGTGAAAATCTATGTCTCTGACTGAGTTTGCATTACTGTGATTTGACCTCTCTGCTGGCTGAGATAAGCTCATTTTCAACGTCCAATTCAGAATGTAATAAAACCAGATCCAGCTATAAAATGCATCATTCTTTTTTGTTTTAGACAACATTTCATGCACTGTTAAACATGTTAAAGCAAGTTGCAAGTGAAAATCTATGTCTCTGACTGAGTTTGCATTACTGTGATTTGACCTCTCTGCTGGCTGAGATAAGCTCATTTTCAACGTCCAATTCAGAATGTAATAAAACCAGATCCAGCCATAAAATGCATCATTCTTTTTTGTTTTAGACAACATTTCATGCACTGTTAAACATGTTAAAGCAAGTTGCAAGTGAAAATCTATGTCTCTGACTGAGTTTGCATTACTGTGATTTCACCTCTCTGCTGGCTGAGATAAGCTCATTTTCAACGTCCAATTCAGAATGTAATAAAACCAGATCCAGCCATAAAATGCATCATTCTTTTTTGTTTTAGACAACATTTCATGCACTGTTAAACATGTTAAAGCAAGTTGCAAGTGAAAATCTATGTCTCTGACTGAGTTTGCATTACTGTGATTTGACCTCTCTGCTGGCTGAGATAAGCTCATTTTCAACGTCCAATTCAGAATGTAATAAAACCAGATCCAGCCATAAAATGCATCATTCTTTTTTGTTTTAGACAACATTTCATGCACTGTTAAACATGTTAAAGCAAGTTGCAAGTGAAAATCTATGTCTCTGACTGAGTTTGCATTACTGTGATTTGACCTCTCTGCTGGCTGAGATAAGCTCATTTTCAACGTCCAATTCAGAATGTAATAAAACCAGATCCAGCTATAAAATGCATCATTCTTTTTTGTTTTAGACAACATTTCATGCACTGTTAAACATGTTAAAGCAAGTTGCAAGTGAAAATCTATGTCTCTGACTGAGTTTGCATTACTGCTTATTTTGACCTCTGCTGGCTCTGAAAAGCTCATTTTCAACGTTCAATTCAGAATGTGATAAAACCAGATCCAGCCATAAAATGCATCATTCTTTTTTGTTTTAGACAACATTTCATGCACTGTTAAACATGTTAAAGCAAGTTGCAAGTGAAAATCTATGTCTCTGACTGAGTTTGCATTACTGTGATTTCACCTCTCTGCTGGCTGAGATAAGCTCATTTTCAACGTCCAATTCAGAATGTAATAAAACCATATCCAGCTATAAAATGCATCATTCTTTTTTGTTTTAGACAACATTTCATGCACTGTTAAACATGTTAAAGCAAGTTGCAAGTGAAAATCTATGTCTCTGACTGAGTTTGCATTACTGTGATTTGACCTCTCTGCTGGCTGAGATAAGCTCATTTTCAACGTCCAATTCAGAATGTAATAAAACCTGATCCAGCTATAAAATGCATCATTCTTTTTTGTTTTAGACAACATTTCATGCACTGTTAAACATGTTAAAGCAAATTGCAAGTGAAAATCTATGTCTCTGACTGAGTTTGCATTACTGTGATTTGACCTCTCTGCTGGCTGAGATAAGCTCATTTTCAACGTCCAATTCAGAATGTAATAAAACCAGATCCAGCCATAAAATGCATCATTCTTTTTTGTTTTAGACAACATTTCATGCACTGTTAAACATGTTAAAGCAAGTTGCAAGTGAAAATCTATGTCTCTGACTGAGTTTGCATTACTGTGATTTGACCTCTCTGCTGGCTGAGATAAGCGCATTTTCAACGTCCAATTCAGAATGTAATAAAACCAGATCCAGCCATAAAATGCATCATTCTTTTTTGTTTTAGACAACATTTCATGCACTGTTAAACATGTTAAAGCAAGTTGCAAGTGAAAATCTATGTCTCTGACTGAGTTTGCATTACTGTGATTTGACCTCTCTGCTGGCTGAGATAAGCTCATTTTCAACGTCCAATTCAGAAAGTGATAAAAACAGATCTAGCCATAAAATGCATCATTCTTTTTTGTTTTAGACAACATTTCATGCACTGTTAAACATGTTAAAGCAAGTTGCAAGTGAAAATCTATGTCTCTGACTGAGTTTGCATTACTGCTTATTTTGACCTCTGCTGGCTCTGAAAAGCTCATTTTCAACGTCCAATTCAGAAAGTGATAAAACCAGATCTAGCCATAAAATGCATCATTCTTTTTTGTTTTAGACAACATTTCATGCACTGTTAAACATGTTAAAGCAAGTTGCAAGTGAAAATCTATGTCTCTGACTGAGTTTGCATTACTGTGATTTCACCTCTCTGCTGGCTGAGATAAGCTCATTTTCAACGTCCAATTCAGAATGTAATAAAACCAGATCCAGCCATAAAATGCATCATTCTTTTTTGTTTTAGACAACATTTCATGCACTGTTAAACATGTTAAAGCAAGTTGCAAGTGAAAATCTATGTCTCTGACTGAGTTTGCATTACTGTGATTTGACCTCTCTGCTGGCTGAGATAAGCTCATTTTCAACGTCCAATTCAGAATGTAATAAAACCAGATCCAGCTATAAAATGCATCATTCTTTTTTGTTTTAGACAACATTTCATGCACTGTTAAACTTGTTAAAGCAAGTTGCAAGTGAAAATCTATGTCTCTGACTGAGTTTGCATTACTGTGATTTGACCTCTCTGCTGGCTGAGATAAGCTCATTTTCAACGTCCAATTCAGAATGTAATAAAACCAGATCCAGCCATAAAATGCATCATTCTTTTTTGTTTTAGACAACATTTCATGCACTGTTAAACATGTTAAAGCAAGTTGCAAGTGAAAATCTATGTCTCTGACTGAGTTTGCATTACTGCTTATTTCGACCTCTGCTGGCTCTGAAAAGCTCATTTTCAACGTTCAATTCAGAATGTGATAAAACCAGATCCAGCCATAAAATGCATCATTCTTTTTTGTTTAAGACAACATTTCATGCACTGTTAAACATGTTAAAGCAAGTTGCAAGTGAAAATCTATGTCTCTGACTGAGTTTGCATTACTGTGATTTGACCTCTCTGCTGGCTGAGATAAGCTCATTTTCAACGTCCAATTCAGAATGTAATAAAACTAGATCCAGCTATAAAATGCATCATTCTTTTTTGTTTTAGACAACATTTCATGCACTGTTAAACATGTTAAAGCAAGTTGCAAGTGAAAATCTATGTCTCTGACTGATTTTGCATTACTGTGATTTGACCTCTCTGCTGGCTGAGATAAGCTCATTTTCAACGTTCAATTCAGAATGTGATAAAACCAGATCCAGCCATAAAATGCATCATTCTTTTTTGTTTAAGACAACATTTCATGCACTGTTAAACATGTTAAAGCAAGTTGCAAGTGAAAAACTATGTCTCTGACTGAGTTTGCATTACTGTGATTTGACCTCTCTGCTGGCTGAGATAAGCTCATTTTCAACGTCCAATTCAGAATGTAATAAAACCAGATCCAGCCATAAAATGCATCATTCTTTTTTGTTTTAGACAACATTTCATGCACTGTTAAACATGTTAAAGCAAGTTGCAAGTGAAAATCTATGTCTCTGACTGAGTTTGCATTACTGTGATTTGACCTCTCTGCTGGCTGAGATAAGCTCATTTTCAACGTCCAATTCAGAATGTAATAAAACCAGATCCAGCCATAAAATGCATCATTCTTTTTTGTTTTAGACAACATTTCATGACCTGTTAAACATGTTAAAGCAAGTTGCAAGTGAAAATCTATGTCTCTGACTGAGTTTGCATTACTGTGATTTGACCTCTCTGCTGGCTGAGATAAGCTCATTTTCAACGTCCAATTCAGAATGTAATAAAACCAGATCCAGCCATAAAATGCATCATTCTTTTTTGTTTTAGACAACATTTCATGCACTGTTAAACATGTTAAAGCAAGTTGCAAGTGAAAATCTATGTCTCTGACTGAGTTTGCATTACTGTGATTTGACCTCTCTGCTGGCTGAGATAAGCTCATTTTCAACGTCCAATTCAGAATGTAATAAAACCAGATCCAGCTATAAAATGCATCATTCTTTTTTGTTTTAGACAACATTTCATGCACTGTTAAACATGTTAAAGCAAGTTGCAAGTGAAAATCTATGTCTCTGACTGAGTTTGCATTACTGTGATTTGACCTCTCTGCTGGCTGAGATAAGCTCATTTTCAACGTCCAATTCAGAATGTAATAAAACCAGATCCAGCCATAAAATGCATCATTCTTTTTTGTTTTAGACAACATTTCATGCACTGTTAAACATGTTAAAGCAAGTTGCAAGTGAAAATCTATGTCTCTGACTGAGTTTGCATTACTGTGATTTCACCTCTCTGCTGGCTGAGATAAGCTCATTTTCAACGTCCAATTCAGAATGTAATAAAACCATAACCAGCTATAAAATGCATCATTCTTTTTTGTTTTAGACAACATTTCATGCACTGTTAAACATGTTAAAGCAAGTTGCAAGTGAAAATCTATGTCTCTGACTGAGTTTGCATTACTGTGATTTGACCTCTCTGCTGGCTGAGATAAGCTCATTTTCAACGTCCAATTCAGAATGTAATAAAACCTGATCCAGCTATAAAATGCATCATTCTTTTTTGTTTTAGACAACATTTCATGCATTGTTAAACATGTTAAAGCAAATTGCAAGTGAAAATCTATGTCTCTGACTGAGTTTGCATTACTGTGATTTCACCTCTCTGCTGGCTGAGATAAGCTCATTTTCAACGTCCAATTCAGAATGTAATAAAACCAGATCCAGCCATAAAATGCATCATTCTTTTTTGTTTTAGACAACATTTCATGCACTGTTAAACATGTTAAAGCAAGTTGCAAGTGAAAATCTATGTCTCTGACTGAGTTTGCATTACTGTGATTTGACCTCTCTGCTGGCTGACATAAGCGCATTTTCAACGTCCAATTCAGAATGTAATAAAACCAGATCCAGCCATAAAATGCATCATTCTTTTTTGTTTTAGACAACATTTCATGCACTGTTAAACATGTTAAAGCAAGTTGCAAGTGAAAATCTATGTCTCTGACTGAGTTTGCATTACTGTGATTTGACCTCTCTGCTGGCTGAGATAAGCTCATTTTCAACGTCCAATTCAGAAAGTGATAAAAACAGATCTAGCCATAAAATGCATCATTCTTTTTTGTTTTAGACAACATTTCATGCACTGTTAAACATGTTAAAGCAAGTTGCAAGTGAAAATCTATGTCTCTGACTGAGTTTGCATTACTGCTTATTTTGACCTCTGCTGGCTCTGAAAAGCTCATTTTCAACGTCCAATTCAGAAAGTGATAAAACCAGATCTAGCCATAAAATGCATCATTCTTTTTTGTTTTAGACAACATTTCATGCACTGTTAAACATGTTAAAGCAAGTTGCAAGTGAAAATCTATGTCTCTGACTGAGTTTGCATTACTGTGATTTGACCTCTCTGCTGGCTGAGATAAGCTCATTTTCAACGTCCAATTCAGAATGTAATAAAACTAGATCCAGCTATAAAATGCATCATTCTTTTTTGTTTTAGACAACATTTCATGCACTGTTAAACATGTTAAAGCAAGTTGCAAGTGAAAATCTATGTCTCTGACTGATTTTGCATTACTGTGATTTGACCTCTCTGCTGGCTGAGATAAGCTCATTTTCAACGTCCAATTCAGAATGTAATAAAACCAGATCCAGCCATAAAATGCATCATTCTTTTTTGTTTTAGACAACATTTCATGTACTGTTAAACATGTTAAAGCAAGTTGCAAGTGAAAATCTATGTCTCTGACTGAGTTTGCATTACTGCTTATTTTGACCTCTGCTGGCTCTGAAAAGCTCATTTTCAACGTCCAATTCAGAAAGTGATAAAACCAGATCTAGCCATAAAATGCATCATTCTTTTTTGTTTCAGACAACATTTCATGCACTGTTAAACATGTTAAAGCAAGTTGCAAGTGAAAATCTATGTCTCTGACTGAGTTTGCATTACTGCTTATTTTGACCTCTGCTGGCTCTGAAAAGCTCATTTTCAACGTTCAATTCAGAATGTGATAAAACCAGATCCAGCCATAAAATGCATCATTCTTTTTTGTTTAAGACAACATTTCATGCACTGTTAAACATGTTAAAGCAAGTTGCAAGTGAAAAACTATGTCTCTGACTGAGTTTGCATTACTGTGATTTGACCTCTCTGCTGGCTGAGATAAGCTCATTTTCAACGTCCAATTCAGAATGTAATAAAACCAGATCCAGCTATAAAATGCATCATTCTTTTTTGTTTTAGACAACATTTCATGCACTGTTAAACATGTTAAAGCAAGTTGCAAGTGAAAATCTATGTCTCTGACTGATTTTGCATTACTGTGATTTGACCTCTCTGCTGGCTGAGATAAGCTCATTTTCAACGTCCAATTCAGAATGTAATAAAACCAGATCCAGCCATAAAATGCATCATTCTTTTTTGTTTTAGACAACATTTCATGTACTGTTAAACATGTTAAAGCAAGTTGCAAGTGAAAATCTATGTCTCTGACTGAGTTTGCATTACTGTGATTTGACCTCTCTGCTGGCTGAGATAAGCTCATTTTCAACGTCCAATTCAGAATGTAATAAAACCAGATCCAGCTATAAAATGCATCATTCTTTTTTGCTTTAGACAACATTTCATGCACTGTTAAACATGTTAAAGCAAGTTGCAAGTGAAAATCTATGTCTCTGACTGAGTTTGCATCACTGTGATTTGACCTCTCTGCTGGCTGAGATAAGCTCATTTTCAACGTCCAATTCAGAATGTAATAAAACCAGATCCAGCTATAAAATGCATCATTCTTTTTTGTTTTAGACAACATTTCATGCACTGTTAAACATGTTAAAGCAAGTTGCAAGTGAAAATCTATGTCTCTGACTGAGTTTACATTACTGTGATTTGACCTCTCTGCTGGCTGAGATAAGCTCATTTTCAACGTCCAATTCAGAATGTAATAAAACCAGATCCAGCCATAAAATGCATCATTCTTTTTTTTGTTTTAGACAACATTTCATGCACTGTTAAACATGTTAAAGCAAGTTGCAAGTGAAAATCTATGTCTCTGACTGAGTTTGCATTACTGTGATTTGACCTCTCTGCTGGCTGAGATAAGCTCATTTTCAACGTCCAATTCAGAATGTAATAAAACCAGATCCAGCTATAAAATGCATCATTCTTTTTTGTTTTAGACAACATTTCATGCACTGTTAAACATGTTAAAGCAAGTTGCAAGTGAAAATCTATGTCTCTGACTGAGTTTGCATTACTGTGATTTGACCTCTCTGCTGGCTGAGATAAGCTCATTTTCAACGTCCAATTCAGAATGTAATAAAACCAGATCCAGCCATAAAATGCATCATTCTTTTTTGTTTTAGACAACATTTCATGCACTGTTAAACATGTTAAAGCAAGTTGCAAGTGAAAATCTATGTCTCTGACTGAGTTTGCATTACTGTGATTTGACCTCTCTGCTGGCTGAGATAAGCTCATTTTCAACGTCCAATTCAGAATGTAATAAAACCAGATCCAGCCATAAAATGCATCATTCTTTTTTGTTTTAGACAACATTTCATGTACTGTTAAACATGTTAAAGCAAGTTGCAAGTGAAAATCTATGTCTCTGACTGAGTTTGCATTACTGCTTATTTTGACCTCTGCTGGCTCTGAAAAGCTCATTTTCAACGTTCAATTCAGAATGTGATAAAACCAGATCCAGCCATAAAATGCATCATTCTTTTTTGTTTAAGACAACATTTCATGCACTGTTAAACATGTTAAAGCAAGTTGCAAGTGAAAATCTATGTCTCTGACTGAGTTTGCATTACTGCTTATTTTGACCTCTGCTGGCTCTGAAAAGCTCATTTTCAACGTTCAATTCAGAATGTGATAAAACCAGATCCAGCCATAAAATGCATCATTCTTTTTTGTTTTAGACAACATTTCATGTACTGTTAAACATGTTAAAGCAAGTTGCAAGTGAAAATCTATGTCTCTGACTGAGTTTGCATTACTGCTTATTTTGACCTCTGCTGGCTCTGAAAAGCTCATTTTCAACGTTCAATTCAGAATGTGATAAAACCAGATCCAGCCATAAAATGCATCATTCTTTTTTGTTTAAGACAACATTTCATGCACTGTTAAACATGTTAAAGCAAGATGCAAGTGAAAATCTATGTCTCTGACTGAGTTTGCATTACTGTGATTTGACCTCTCTGCTGGCTGAGATAAGCTCATTTTCAACGTCCAATTCAGAATGTAATAAAACCAGATCCAGCTATAAAATGCATCATTCTTTTTTGTTTTAGACAACATTTCATGCACTGTTAAACATGTTAAAGCAAGTTGCAAGTGAAAATCTATGTCTCTGACTGATTTTGCATTACTGTGATTTGACCTCTCTGCTGGCTGAGATAAGCTCATTTTCAACGTCCAATTCAGAATGTAATAAAACCAGATCCAGCCATAAAATGCATCATTCTTTTTTGTTTTAGACAACATTTCATGTACTGTTAAACATGTTAAAGCAAGTTGCAAGTGAAAATCTATGTCTCTGACTGAGTTTGCATTACTGTGATTTGACCTCTCTGCTGGCTGAGATAAGCTCATTTTCAACGTCCAATTCAGAATGTAATAAAACCAGATCCAGCTATAAAATGCATCATTCTTTTTTGCTTTAGACAACATTTCATGCACTGTTAAACATGTTAAAGCAAGTTGCAAGTGAAAATCTATGTCTCTGACTGAGTTTGCATTACTGTGATTTGACCTCTCTGCTGGCTGAGATAAGCTCATTTTCAACGTCCAATTCAGAATGTAATAAAACCAGATCCAGCCATAAAATGCATCATTCTTTTTTGTTTTAGACAACATTTCATGCACTGTTAAACATGTTAAAGCAAGTTGCAAGTGAAAATCTATGTCTCTGACTGAGTTTGCATTACTGTGATTTGACCTCTCTGCTGGCTGAGATAAGCTCATTTTCAACGTCCAATTCAGAATGTAATAAAACCAGATCCAGCCATAAAATGCATCATTCTTTTTTGTTTTAGACAACATTTCATGCACTGTTAAACATGTTAAAGCAAGTTGCAAGTGAAAATCTATGTCTCTGACTGAGTTTGCATTACTGTGATTTGACCTCTCTGCTGGCTGAGATAAGCTCATTTTCAACGTCCAATTCAGAATGTAATAAAACCAGATCCAGCTATAAAATGCATCATTCTTTTTTGTTTTAGACAACATTTCATGCACTGTTAAACATGTTAAAGCAAGTTGCAAGTGAAAATCTATGTCTCTGACTGAGTTTGCATTACTGTGATTTCACCTCTCTGCTGGCTGAGATAAGCTCATTTTCAACGTCCAATTCAGAATGTAATAAAACCAGATCCAGCCATAAAATGCATCATTCTTTTTTGTTTTAGACAACATTTCATGTACTGTTAAACATGTTAAAGCAAGTTGCAAGTGAAAATCTATGTCTCTGACTGAGTTTGCATTACTGTGATTTGACCTCTCTGCTGGCTGAGATAAGCTCATTTTCAACGTCCAATTCAGAATGTAATAAAACCAGATCCAGCTATAAAATGCATCATTCTTTTTTGCTTTAGACAACATTTCATGCACTGTTAAACATGTTAAAGCAAGTTGCAAGTGAAAATCTATGTCTCTGACTGAGTTTGCATTACTGTGATTTGACCTCTCTGCTGGCTGAGATAAGCTCATTTTCAACGTCCAATTCAGAATGTAATAAAACCAGATCCAGCCATAAAATGCATCATTCTTTTTGTTTTAGACAACATTTCATGCACTGTTAAACATGTTAAAGGAAGTTGCAAGTGAAAATCTATGTCTCTGACTGAGTTTGCATTACTGTGATTTGACCTCTCTGCTGGCTGAGATAAGCTCATTTTCAACGTCCAATTCAGAATGTAATAAAACCAGATCCAGCCATAAAATGCATCATTCTTTTTTGTTTTAGACAACATTTCATGCACTGTTAAACATGTTAAAGCAAGTTGCAAGTGAAAATCTATGTCTCTGACTGAGTTTGCATTACTGTGATTTGACCTCTCTGCTGGCTGAGATAAGCTCATTTTCAACGTCCAATTCAGAATGTAATAAAACCAGATCCAGCTATAAAATGCATCATTCTTTTTTGTTTTAGACAACATTTCATGCACTGTTAAACATGTTAAAGCAAGTTGCAAGTGAAAATCTATGTCTCTGACTGAGTTTGCATTACTGCTTATTTTGACCTCTGCTGGCTCTGAAAAGCTCATTTTCAACGTTCAATTCAGAATGTGATAAAACCAGATCCAGCCATAAAATGCATCATTCTTTTTTGTTTTAGACAACATTTCATGTACTGTTAAACATGTTAAAGCAAGTTGCAAGTAAAAATCTATGCCTCTGACTGAGTTTGCATTACTGCTTATTTTGACCTCTGCTGGCTCTGAAAAGCTCATTTTCAACGTTCAATTCAGAATGTGATAAAACCAGATCCAGCCATAAAATGCATCATTCTTTTTTGTTTAAGACAACATTTCATGCACTGTTAAACATGTTAAAGCAAGTTGCAAGTGAAAATCTATGTCTCTGACTGAGTTTGCATTACTGTGATTTGACCTCTCTGCTGGCTGAGATAAGCTCATTTTCAACGTCCAATTCAGAATGTAATAAAACCAGATCCAGCTATAAAATGCATCATTCTTTTTTGTTTTAGACAACATTTCATGCACTGTTAAACATGTTAAAGCAAGTTGCAAGTGAAAATCTATGTCTCTGACTGATTTTGCATTACTGTGATTTGACCTCTCTGCTGGCTGAGATAAGCTCATTTTCAACGTCCAATTCAGAATGTAATAAAACCAGATCCAGCCATAAAATGCATCATTCTTTTTTGTTTTAGACAACATTTCATGTACTGTTAAACATGTTAAAGCAAGTTGCAAGTGAAAATCTATGTCTCTGACTGAGTTTGCATTACTGCTTATTTTGACCTCTGCTGGCTCTGAAAAGCTCATTTTCAACGTTCAATTCAGAATGTGATAAAACCAGATCCAGCCATAAAATGCATCATTCTTTTTTGTTTAAGACAACATTTCATGCACTGTTAAACATGTTAAAGCAAGTTGCAAGTGAAAACCTATGTCTCTGACTGAGTTTGCATTACTGTGATTTCACCTCTCTGCTGGCTGAGATAAGCTCATTTTCAACGTCCAATTCAGAATGTAATAAAACCAGATCCAGCTATAAAATGCATCATTCTTTTTTGCTTTAGACAACATTTCATGCACTGTTAAACATGTTAAAGCAAGTTGCAAGTGAAAATCTATGTCTCTGACTGAGTTTGCATTACTGTGATTTGACCTCTCTGCTGGCTGAGATAAGCTCATTTTCAACGTCCAATTCAGAATGTAATAAAACCAGATCCAGCCATAAAATGCATCATTCTTTTTTGTTTTAGACAACATTTCATGCACTGTTAAACATGTTAAAGCAAGTTGCAAGTGAAAATCTATGTCTCTGACTGAGTTTGCATTACTGTGATTTGACCTCTCTGCTGGCTGAGATAAGCTCATTTTCAACGTCCAATTCAGAATGTAATAAAACCAGATCCAGCTATAAAATGCATCATTCTTTTTTGTTTTAGACAACATTTCATGCACTGTTAAACATGTTAAAGCAAGTTGCAAGTGAAAATCTATGTCTCTGACTGAGTTTGCATTACTGTGATTTCACCTCTCTGCTGGCTGAGATAAGCTCATTTTCAACGTCCAATTCAGAATGTAATAAAACCAGATCCAGCCATAAAATGCATCATTCTTTTTTGTTTTAGACAACATTTCATGCACTGTTAAACATGTTAAAGCAAGTTGCAAGTGAAAATCTATGTCTCTGACTGAGTTTGCATTACTGTGATTTGACCTCTCTGCTGGCTGAGATAAGCTCATTTTCAACGTCCAATTCAGAATGTAATAAAACCAGATCCAGCCATAAAATGCATCATTCTTTTTTGTTTTAGACAACATTTCATGCACTGTTAAACATGTTAAAGCAAGTTGCAAGTGAAAATCTATGTCTCTGACTGAGTTTGCATTACTGTGATTTGACCTCTCTGCTGGCTGAGATAAGCTCATTTTCAACGTCCAATTCAGAATGTAATAAAACCAGATCCAGCCATAAAATGCATCATTCTTTTTTGTTTTAGACAACATTTCATGCACTGTTAAACATGTTAAAGCAAGTTGCAAGTGAAAATCTATGTCTCTGACTGAGTTTGCATTACTGCTTATTTTGACCTCTGCTGGCTCTGAAAAGCTCATTTTCAACGTTCAATTCAGAATGTGATAAAACCAGATCCAGCCATAAAATGCATCATTCTTTTTTGTTTTAGACAACATTTCATGTACTGTTAAACATGTTAAAGCAAGTTGCAAGTAAAAATCTATGCCTCTGACTGAGTTTGCATTACTGCTTATTTTGACCTCTGCTGGCTCTGAAAAGCTCATTTTCAACGTTCAATTCAGAATGTGATAAAACCAGATCCAGCCATAAAATGCATCATTCTTTTTTGTTTAAGACAACATTTCATGCACTGTTAAACATGTTAAAGCAAGTTGCAAGTGAAAATCTATGTCTCTGACTGAGTTTGCATTACTGTGATTTGACCTCTCTGCTGGCTGAGATAAGCTCATTTTCAACGTCCAATTCAGAATGTAATAAAACCAGATCCAGCTATAAAATGCATCATTCTTTTTTGTTTTAGACAACATTTCATGCACTGTTAAACATGTTAAAGCAAGTTGCAAGTGAAAATCTATGTCTCTGACTGATTTTGCATTACTGTGATTTGACCTCTCTGCTGGCTGAGATAAGCTCATTTTCAACGTCCAATTCAGAATGTAATAAAACCAGATCCAGCCATAAAATGCATCATTCTTTTTTGTTTTAGACAACATTTCATGTACTGTTAAACATGTTAAAGCAAGTTGCAAGTGAAAATCTATGTCTCTGACTGAGTTTGCATTACTGCTTATTTTGACCTCTGCTGGCTCTGAAAAGCTCATTTTCAACGTTCAATTCAGAATGTGATAAAACCAGATCCAGCCATAAAATGCATCATTCTTTTTTGTTTAAGACAACATTTCATGCACTGTTAAACATGTTAAAGCAAGTTGCAAGTGAAAACCTATGTCTCTGACTGAGTTTGCATTACTGTGATTTCACCTCTCTGCTGGCTGAGATAAGCTCATTTTCAACGTCCAATTCAGAATGTAATAAAACCAGATCCAGCTATAAAATGCATCATTCTTTTTTGCTTTAGACAACATTTCATGCACTGTTAAACATGTTAAAGCAAGTTGCAAGTGAAAATCTATGTCTCTGACTGAGTTTGCATTACTGTGATTTGACCTCTCTGCTGGCTGAGATAAGCTCATTTTCAACGTCCAATTCAGAATGTAATAAAACCAGATCCAGCCATAAAATGCATCATTCTTTTTTGTTTTAGACAACATTTCATGCACTGTTAAACATGTTAAAGCAAGTTGCAAGTGAAAATCTATGTCTCTGACTGAGTTTGCATTACTGTGATTTGACCTCTCTGCTGGCTGAGATAAGCTCATTTTCAACGTCCAATTCAGAATGTAATAAAACCAGATCCAGCTATAAAATGCATCATTCTTTTTTGTTTTAGACAACATTTCATGCACTGTTAAACATGTTAAAGCAAGTTGCAAGTGAAAATCTATGTCTCTGACTGAGTTTGCATTACTGTGATTTCACGTCTCTGCTGGCTGAGATAAGCTCATTTTCAACGTCCAATTCAGAATGTAATAAAACCAGATCCAGCCATAAAACGCATCATTCTTTTTTGTTTTAGACAACATTTCATGCACTGTTAAACATGTTAAAGCAAGTTGCAAGTGAAAATCTATGTCTCTGACTGAGTTTGCATTACTGTGATTTGACCTCTCTGCTGGCTGAGATAAGCTCATTTTCAACGTCCAATTCAGAATGTAATAAAACCAGATCCAGCCATAAAATGCATCATTCTTTTTTGTTTTAGACAACATTTCATGCACTGTTAAACATGTTAAAGCAAGTTGCAAGTGAAAATCTATGTCTCTGACTGAGTTTGCATTACTGTGATTTGACCTCTCTGCTGGCTGAGATAAGCTCATTTTCAACGTCCAATTCAGAATGTAATAAAACCAGATCCAGCCATAAAATGCATCATTCTTTTTTGTTTTAGACAACATTTCATGCACTGTTAAACATGTTAAAGCAAGTTGCAAGTGAAAATCTATGTCTCTGACTGAGTTTGCATTACTGTGATTTCACCTCTCTGCTGGCTGAGATAAGCTCATTTTCAACGTCCAATTCAGAATGTAATAAAACCAGATCCAGCCATAAAATGCATCATTCTTTTTTGTTTTAGACAACATTTCATGCACTGTTAAACATGTTAAAGCAAGTTGCAAGTGAAAATCTATGTCTCTGACTGAGTTTGCATTACTGTGATTTGACCTCTCTGCTGGCTGAGATAAGCTCATTTTCAACGTCCAATTCAGAATGTAATAAAACCAGATCCAGCCATAAAATGCATCATTCTTTTTTGTTTTAGACAACATTTCATGTACTGTTAAACATGTTAAAGCAAGTTGCAAGTGAAAATCTATGTCTCTGACTGAGTTTGCATTACTGCTTATTTTGACCTCTGCTGGCTCTGAAAAGCTCATTTTCAACGTTCAATTCAGAATGTGATAAAACCAGATCCAGCCATAAAATGCATCATTCTTTTTTGTTTAAGACAACATTTCATGCACTGTTAAACATGTTAAAGCAAGTTGCAAGTGAAAATCTATGTCTCTGACTGAGTTTGCATTACTGTGATTTCACTTCTCTGCTGGCTGAGATAAGCTCATTTTCAACGTCCAATTCAGAATGTAATAAAACCAGATCCAGCTATAAAATGCATCATTCTTTTTCGCTTTAGACAACATTTCATGCACTGTTAAACATGTTAAAGCAAGTTGCAAGTGAAAATCTATGTCTCTGACTGAGTTTGCATTACTGTGATTTGACCTCTCTGCTGGCTGAGATAAGCTCATTTTCAACGTCCAATTCAGAATGTAATAAAACCAGATCCAGCTATAAAATGCATCATTCTTTTTTGTTTTAGACAACATTTCATGCACTGTTAAACATGTTAAAGCAAGTTGCAAGTGAAAATCTATGTCTCTGACTGAGTTTGCATTACTGCTTATTTTGACCTCTGCTGGCTCTGAAAAGCTCATTTTCAACGTTCAATTCAGAATGTGATAAAACCAGATCCAGCCATAAAATGCATCATTCTTTTTTGTTTTAGACAACATTTCATGTACTGTTAAACATGTTAAAGCAAGTTGCAAGTAAAAATCTATGCCTCTGACTGAGTTTGCATTACTGCTTATTTTGACCTCTGCTGGCTCTGAAAAGCTCATTTTCAACGTTCAATTTAGAATGTGATAAAACCAGATCCAGCCATAAAATGCATCATTCTTTTTTGTTTAAGACAACATTTCATGCACTGTTAAACATGTTAAAGCAAGTTGCAAGTGAAAATCTATGTCTCTGACTGAGTTTGCATTACTGTGATTTGACCTCTCTGCTGGCTGAGATAAGCTCATTTTCAACGTCCAATTCAGAATGTAATAAAACCAGATCCAGCTATAAAATGCATCATTCTTTTTTGTTTTAGACAACATTTCATGCACTGTTAAACATGTTAAAGCAAGTTGCAAGTGAAAATCTATGTCTCTGACTGATTTTGCATTACTGTGATTTGACCTCTCTGCTGGCTGAGATAAGCTCATTTTCAACGTCCAATTCAGAATGTAATAAAACCAGATCCAGCCATAAAATGCATCATTCTTTTTTGTTTTAGACAACATTTCATGTACTGTTAAACATGTTAAAGCAAGTTGCAAGTGAAAATCTATGTCTCTGACTGAGTTTGCATTACTGCTTATTTTGACCTCTGCTGGCTCTGAAAAGCTCATTTTCAACGTTCAATTCAGAATGTGATAAAACCAGATCCAGCCATAAAATGCATCATTCTTTTTTGTTTAAGACAACATTTCATGCACTGTTAAACATGTTAAAGCAAGTTGCAAGTGAAAATCTATGTCTCTGACTGAGTTTGCATTACTGTGATTTCACCTCTCTGCTGGCTGAGATAAGCTCATTTTCAACGTCCAATTCAGAATGTAATAAAACCAGATCCAGCTATAAAATGCATCATTCTTTTTTGCTTTAGACAACATTTCATGCACTGTTAAACATGTTAAAGCAAGTTGCAAGTGAAAATCTATGTTTCTGACTGAGTTTGCATTACTGTGATTTGACCTCTCTGCTGGCTGAGATAAGCTCATTTTCAACGTCCAATTCAGAATGTAATAAAACCAGATCCAGCCATAAAATGCATCATTCTTTTTTGTTTTAGACAACATTTCATGCACTGTTAAACATGTTAAAGCAAGTTGCAAGTGAAAATCTATGTCTCTGACTGAGTTTGCATTACTGTGATTTCACCTCTCTGCTGGCTGAGATAAGCTCATTTTCAACGTCCAATTCAGAATGTAATAAAACCAGATCCAGCCATAAAATGCATTATTCTTTTTTGTTTTAGACAACATTTCATGCACTGTTAAACATGTTAAAGCAAGTTGCAAGTGAAAATCTATGTCTCTGACTGAGTTTGCATTACTGTGATTTGACCTCTCTGCTGGCTGAGATAAGCTCATTTTCAACGTCCAATTCAGAATGTAATAAAACCAGATCCAGCCATAAAATGCATCATTCTTTTTTGTTTTAGACAACATTTCATGCACTGTTAAACATGTTAAAGCAAGTTGCAAGTGAAAATCTATGTCTCTGACTGAGTTTGCATTACTGTGATTTGACCTCTCTGCTGGCTGAGATAAGCTCATTTTCAACGTCCAATTCAGAATGTAATAAAACCAGATCCAGCCATAAAATGCATCATTCTTTTTTGTTTTAGACAACATTTCATGCACTGTTAAACATGTTAAAGCAAGTTGCAAGTGAAAATCTATGTCTCTGACTGAGTTTGCATTACTGTGATTTGACCTCTCTGCTGGCTGAGATAAGCTCATTTTCAACGTCCAATTCAGAATGTAATAAAACCAGATCCAGCTATAAAATGCATCATTCTTTTTTGTTTTAGACAACATTTCATGCACTGTTAAACATGTTAAAGCAAGTTGCAAGTGAAAATCTATGTCTCTGACTGAGTTTGCATTACTGTGATTTCACCTCTCTGCTGGCTGAGATAAGCTCATTTTCAACGTCCAATTCAGAATGTAATAAAACCAGATCCAGCCATAAAATGCATCATTCTTTTTTGTTTTAGACAACATTTCATGCACTGTTAAACATGTTAAAGCAAGTTGCAAGTGAAAATCTATGTCTCTGACTGAGTTTGCATTACTGTGATTTGACCTCTCTGCTGGCTGAGATAAGCTCATTTTCAACGTCCAATTCAGAATGTAATAAAACCAGATCCAGCCATAAAATGCATCATTCTTTTTTGTTTTAGACAACATTTCATGCACTGTTAAACATGTTAAAGCAAGTTGCATGTGAAAATCTATGTCTCTGACTGAGTTTGCATTACTGTGATTTGACCTCTCTGCTGGCTGAGATAAGCTCATTTTCAACGTCCAATTCAGAATGTAATAAAACCAGATCCAGCCATAAAATGCATCATTCTTTTTTGTTTTAGACAACATTTCATGCACTGTTAAACATGTTAAAGCAAGTTGCAAGTGAAAATCTATGTCTCTGACTGAGTTTGCATTACTGTGATTTGACCTCTCTGCTGGCTGAGATAAGCTCATTTTCAACGTCCAATTCAGAATGTAATAAAACCAGATCCAGCTATAAAATGCATCATTCTTTTTTGTTTTAGACAACATTTCATGCACTGTTAAACATGTTAAAGCAAGTTGCAAGTGAAAATCTATGTCTCTGACTGAGTTTGCATTACTGCTTATTTTGACCTCTGCTGGCTCTGAAAAGCTCATTTTCAACGTTCAATTCAGAATGTGATAAAACCAGATCCAGCCATAAAATGCATCATTCTTTTTTGTTTTAGACAACATTTCATGTACTGTTAAACATGTTAAAGCAAGTTGCAAGTAAAAATCTATGTCTCTGACTGAGTTTGCATTACTGCTTATTTTGACCTCTGCTGGCTCTGAAAAGCTCATTTTCAAAGTTCAATTCAGACTGTGATTTGACCTCTCTGCTGGCTGAGATAAGCTCATTTTCAACGTCCAATTCAGAATGTAATAAAACCAGATCCAGCCATAAAATGCATCATTCTTTTTTGTTTTAGACAACATTTCATGTACTGTCAAACATGTTAAAGCAAGTTGCAAGTGAAAATCTATGTCTCTGACTGAGTTTGCATTACTGTGATTTGACCTCTCTGCTGGCTGAGATAAGCTCATTTTCAACGTCCAATTCAGAATGTAATAAAACCAGATCCAGCCATAAAATGCATCATTTTTTTTTGTTTTAGACAACATTTCATGTACTGTTAAACATGTTAAAGCAAGTTGCAAGTAAAAATCTATGTCTCTGACTGAGTTTGCATTACTGCTTATTTTGACCTCTGCTGGCTCTGAAAAGCTCATTTTCAACGTTCAATTCAGAATGTGATAAAACCAGATCCAGCCATAAAATGCATCATTCTTTTTTGTTTAAGACAACATTTCATGCACTGTTAAACATGTTAAAGCAAGTTGCAAGTGAAAATCTATGTCTCTGACTGAGTTTGCATTACTGTGATTTGACGTTTCTGCTGGCTGAGATAAGCTCATTTTCAACGTCCAATTCAGAATGTAATAAAACCAGATCCAGCTATAAAATGCATCATTCTTTTTTGTTTTAGACAACATTTCATGCACTGTTAAACATGTTAAAGCAAGTTGCAAGTGAAAATCTATGTCTCTGACTGATTTTGCATTACTGTGATTTGACCTCTCTGCTGGCTGAGATAAGCTCATTTTCAACGTCCAATTCAGAATGTAATAAAACCAGATCCAGCCATAAAATGCATCATTCTTTTTTGTTTTAGACAACATTTCATGTACTGTCAAACATGTTAAAGCAAGTTGCAAGTGAAAATCTATGTCTCTGACTGAGTTTGCATTACTGCTTATTTTGACCTCTGCTGGCTCTGAAAAGCTCATTTTCAACGTTCAATTCAGAATGTGATAAAACCAGATCCAGCCATAAAATGCATCATTCTTTTTTGTTTAAGACAACATTTCATGCACTGTTAAACATGTTAAAGCAAGTTGCAAGTGAAAATCTATGTCTCTGACTGAGTTTGCATTACTGTGATTTCACCTCTCTGCTGGCTGAGATAAGCTCATTTTCAACGTCCAATTCAGAATGTAATAAAACCAGATCCAGCTATAAAATGCATCATTCTTTTTTGCTTTAGACAACATTTCATGCACTGTTAAACATGTTAAAGCAAGTTGCAAGTGAAAATCTATGTCTCTGACTGAGTTTGCATTACTGTGATTTCACCTCTCTGCTGGCTGAGATAAGCTCATTTTCAACGTCCAATTCAGAATGTAATAAAACCAGATCCAGCCATAAAATGCATCATTCTTTTTTGTTTTAGACAACATTTCATGCACTGTTAAACATGTTAAAGCAAGTTGCAAGTGAAAATCTATGTCTCTGACTGAGTTTGCATTACTGTGATTTGACCTCTCTGCTGGCTGAGATAAGCTCATTTTCAACGTCCAATTCAGAATGTAATAAAACCAGATCCAGCCATAAAATGCATCATTCTTTTTTGTTTTAGACAACATTTCATGCACTGTTAAACATGTTAAAGCAAGTTGCAAGTGAAAATCTATGTCTCTGACTGAGTTTGCATTACTGTGATTTGACCTCTCTGCTGGCTGAGATAAGCTCATTTTCAACGTCCAATTCAGAATGTAATAAAACCAGATCCAGCCATAAAATGCATCATTCTTTTTTGTTTTAGACAACATTTCATGTACTGTTAAACATGTTAAAGCAAGTTGCAAGTGAAAATCTATGTCTCTGACTGAGTTTGCATTACTGCTTATTTTGACCTCTGCTGGCTCTGAAAAGCTCATTTTCAACGTTCAATTCAGAATGTGATAAAACCAGATCCAGCCATAAAATGCATCATTCTTTTTTGTTTAAGACAACATTTCATGCACTGTTAAACATGTTAAAGCAAGTTGCAAGTGAAAATCTATGTCTCTGACTGAGTTTGCATTACTGTGATTTCACTTCTCTGCTGGCTGAGATAAGCTCATTTTCAACGTCCAATTCAGAATGTAATAAAACCAGATCCAGCTATAAAATGCATCATTCTTTTTCGCTTTAGACAACATTTCATGCACTGTTAAACATGTTAAAGCAAGTTGCAAGTGAAAATCTATGTCTCTGACTGAGTTTGCATTACTGTGATTTGACCTCTCTGCTGGCTGAGATAAGCTCATTTTCAACGTCCAATTCAGAATGTAATAAAACCAGATCCAGCTATAAAATGCATCATTCTTTTTTGTTTTAGACAACATTTCATGCACTGTTAAACATGTTAAAGCAAGTTGCAAGTGAAAATCTATGTCTCTGACTGAGTTTGCATTACTGTGATTTCACCTCTCTGCTGGCTGAGATAAGCTCATTTTCAACGTCCAATTCAGAATGTAATAAAACCAGATCCAGCCATAAAATGCATCATTCTTTTTTGTTTTAGACAACATTTCATGCACTGTTAAACATGTTAAAGCAAGTTGCAAGTGAAAATCTATGTCTCTGACTGAGTTTGCATTACTGTGATTTGACCTCTCTGCTGGCTGAGATAAGCTCATTTTCAACGTCCAATTCAGAATGTAATAAAACCAGATCCAGCCATAAAATGCATCATTCTTTTTTGTTTTAGACAACATTTCATGCACTGTTAAACATGTTAAAGCAAGTTGCAAGTGAAAATCTATGTCTCTGACTGAGTTTGCATTACTGTGATTTGACCTCTCTGCTGGCTGAGATAAGCTCATTTTCAACGTCCAATTCAGAATGTAATAAAACCAGATCCAGCCATAAAATGCATCATTCTTTTTTGTTTTAGACAACATTTCATGCACTGTTAAACATGTTAAAGCAAGTTGCAAGTGAAAATCTATGTCTCTGACTGAGTTTGCATTACTGTGATTTGACCTCTCTGCTGGCTGAGATAAGCTCATTTTCAACGTCCAATTCAGAATGTAATAAAACCAGATCCAGCTATAAAATGCATCATTCTTTTTTGTTTTAGACAACATTTCATGCACTGTTAAACATGTTAAAGCAAGTTGCAAGTGAAAATCTATGTCTCTGACTGAGTTTGCATTACTGTGATTTCACCTCTCTGCTGGCTGAGATAAGCTCATTTTCAACGTCCAATTCAGAATGTAATAAAACCAGATCCAGCCATAAAATGCATCATTCTTTTTTGTTTTAGACAACATTTCATGCACTGTTAAACATGTTAAAGCAAGTTGCAAGTGAAAATCTATGTCTCTGACTGAGTTTGCATTACTGTGATTTGACCTCTCTGCTGGCTGAGATAAGCTCATTTTCAACGTCCAATTCAGAATGTAATAAAACCAGATCCAGCCATAAAATGCATCATTCTTTTTTGTTTTAGACAACATTTCATGCACTGTTAAACATGTTAAAGCAAGTTGCAAGTGAAAATCTATGTCTCTGACTGAGTTTGCATTACTGTGATTTGACCTCTCTGCTGGCTGAGATAAGCTCATTTTCAACGTCCAATTCAGAATGTAATAAAACCAGATCCAGCCATAAAATGCATCATTCTTTTTGTTTTAGACAACATTTCATGCACTGTTAAACATGTTAAAGCAAGTTGCAAGTGAAAATCTATGTCTCTGACTGAGTTTGCATTACTGTGATTTGACCTCTCTGCTGGCTGAGATAAGCTCATTTTCAACGTCCAATTCAGAATGTAATAAAACCAGATCCAGCCATAAAATGCATCATTCTTTTTTGTTTTAGACAACATTTCATGCACTGTTAAACATGTTAAAGCAAGTTGCAAGTGAAAATCTATGTCTCTGACTGAGTTTGCATTACTGTGATTTGACCTCTCTGCTGGCTGAGATAAGCTCATTTTCAACGTCCAATTCAGAATGTAATAAAACCAGATCCAGCTATAAAATGCATCATTCTTTTTTGTTTTAGACAACATTTCATGCACTGTTAAACATGTTAAAGCAAGTTGCAAGTGAAAATCTATGTCTCTGACTGAGTTTGCATTACTGCTTATTTTGACCTCTGCTGGCTCTGAAAAGCTCATTTTCAACGTTCAATTCAGAATGTGATAAAACCAGATCCAGCCATAAAATGCATCATTCTTTTTTGTTTTAGACAACATTTCATGTACTGTTAAACATGTTAAAGCAAGTTGCAAGTAAAAATCTATGCCTCTGACTGAGTTTGCATTACTGCTTATTTTGACCTCTGCTGGCTCTGAAAAGCTCATTTTCAACGTTCAATTCAGAATGTGATAAAACCAGATCCAGCCATAAAATGCATCATTCTTTTTTGTTTAAGACAACATTTCATGCACTGTTAAACATGTTAAAGCAAGTTGCAAGTGAAAATCTATGTCTCTGACTGAGTTTGCATTACTGTGATTTGACCTCTCTGCTGGCTGAGATAAGCTCATTTTCAACGTCCAATTCAGAATGTAATAAAACCAGATCCAGCTATAAAATGCATCATTCTTTTTTGTTTTAGACAACATTTCATGCACTGTTAAACATGTTAAAGCAAGTTGCAAGTGAAAATCTATGTCTCTGACTGAGTTTGCATTACTGTGATTTGACCTCTCTGCTGGCTGAGATAAGCTCATTTTCAACGTCCAATTCAGAATGTAATAAAACCAGATCCAGCCATAAAATGCATCATTCTTTTTTGTTTTAGACAACATTTCATGCACTGTTAAACATGTTAAAGCAAGTTGCAAGTGAAAATCTATGTCTCTGACTGAGTTTGCATTACTGTGATTTGACCTCTCTGCTGGCTGAGATAAGCTCATTTTCAACGTCCAATTCAGAATGTAATAAAACCAGATCCAGCCATAAAATGCATCATTCTTTTTGTTTTAGACAACATTTCATGCACTGTTAAACATGTTAAAGCAAGTTGCAAGTGAAAATCTATGTCTCTGACTGAGTTTGCATTACTGTGATTTGACCTCTCTGCTGGCTGAGATAAGCTCATTTTCAACGTCCAATTCAGAATGTAATAAAACCAGATCCAGCCATAAAATGCATCATTCTTTTTTGTTTTAGACAACATTTCATGCACTGTTAAACATGTTAAAGCAAGTTGCAAGTGAAAATCTATGTCTCTGACTGAGTTTGCATTACTGTGATTTGACCTCTCTGCTGGCTGAGATAAGCTCATTTTCAACGTCCAATTCAGAATGTAATAAAACCAGATCCAGCTATAAAATGCATCATTCTTTTTTGTTTTAGACAACATTTCATGCACTGTTAAACATGTTAAAGCAAGTTGCAAGTGAAAATCTATGTCTCTGACTGAGTTTGCATTACTGCTTATTTTGACCTCTGCTGGCTCTGAAAAGCTCATTTTCAACGTTCAATTCAGAATGTGATAAAACCAGATCCAGCCATAAAATGCATCATTCTTTTTTGTTTTAGACAACATTTCATGTACTGTTAAACATGTTAAAGCAAGTTGCAAGTAAAAATCTATGCCTCTGACTGAGTTTGCATTACTGCTTATTTTGACCTCTGCTGGCTCTGAAAAGCTCATTTTCAACGTTCAATTCAGAATGTGATAAAACCAGATCCAGCCATAAAATGCATCATTCTTTTTTGTTTAAGACAACATTTCATGCACTGTTAAACATGTTAAAGCAAGTTGCAAGTGAAAATCTATGTCTCTGACTGAGTTTGCATTACTGTGATTTGACCTCTCTGCTGGCTGAGATAAGCTCATTTTCAACGTCCAATTCAGAATGTAATAAAACCAGATCCAGCTATAAAATGCATCATTCTTTTTTGTTTTAGACAACATTTCATGCACTGTTAAACATGTTAAAGCAAGTTGCAAGTGAAAATCTATGTCTCTGACTGATTTTGCATTACTGTGATTTGACCTCTCTGCTGGCTGAGATAAGCTCATTTTCAACGTCCAATTCAGAATGTAATAAAACCAGATCCAGCCATAAAATGCATCATTCTTTTTTGTTTTAGACAACATTTCATGTACTGTTAAACATGTTAAAGCAAGTTGCAAGTGAAAATCTATGTCTCTGACTGAGTTTGCATTACTGCTTATTTTGACCTCTGCTGGCTCTGAAAAGCTCATTTTCAACGTTCAATTCAGAATGTGATAAAACCAGATCCAGCCATAAAATGCATCATTCTTTTTTGTTTAAGACAACATTTCATGCACTGTTAAACATGTTAAAGCAAGTTGCAAGTGAAAACCTATGTCTCTGACTGAGTTTGCATTACTGTGATTTCACCTCTCTGCTGGCTGAGATAAGCTCATTTTCAACGTCCAATTCAGAATGTAATAAAACCAGATCCAGCTATAAAATGCATCATTCTTTTTTGCTTTAGACAACATTTCATGCACTGTTAAACATGTTAAAGCAAGTTGCAAGTGAAAATCTATGTCTCTGACTGAGTTTGCATTACTGTGATTTGACCTCTCTGCTGGCTGAGATAAGCTCATTTTCAACGTCCAATTCAGAATGTAATAAAACCAGATCCAGCCATAAAATGCATCATTCTTTTTTGTTTTAGACAACATTTCATGCACTGTTAAACATGTTAAAGCAAGTTGCAAGTGAAAATCTATGTCTCTGACTGAGTTTGCATTACTGTGATTTGACCTCTCTGCTGGCTGAGATAAGCTCATTTTCAACGTCCAATTCAGAATGTAATAAAACCAGATCCAGCTATAAAATGCATCATTCTTTTTTGTTTTAGACAACATTTCATGCACTGTTAAACATGTTAAAGCAAGTTGCAAGTGAAAATCTATGTCTCTGACTGAGTTTGCATTACTGTGATTTCACCTCTCTGCTGGCTGAGATAAGCTCATTTTCAACGTCCAATTCAGAATGTAATAAAACCAGATCCAGCCATAAAATGCATCATTCTTTTTTGTTTTAGACAACATTTCATGCACTGTTAAACATGTTAAAGCAAGTTGCAAGTGAAAATCTATGTCTCTGACTGAGTTTGCATTACTGTGATTTGACCTCTCTGCTGGCTGAGATAAGCTCATTTTCAACGTCCAATTCAGAATGTAATAAAACCAGATCCAGCCATAAAATGCATCATTCTTTTTTG
This sequence comes from Danio rerio, assembly GCF_052040795.2. Taxonomy (NCBI): domain Eukaryota; kingdom Metazoa; phylum Chordata; class Actinopteri; order Cypriniformes; family Danionidae; genus Danio; species Danio rerio. The sequence continues at coordinate 33,971,569 of NC_141038.1, forward strand.
TTTTAGACAACATTTCATGCACTGTTAAACATGTTAAAGCAAGTTGCAAGTGAAAATCTATGTCTCTGACTGAGTTTGCATTACTGTGATTTGACCTCTCTGCTGGCTGAGATAAGCTCATTTTCAACGTCCAATTCAGAATGTAATAAAACCAGATCCAGCCATAAAATGCATCATTCTTTTTTGTTTTAGACAACATTTCATGCACTGTTAAACATGTTAAAGCAAGTTGCAAGTGAAAATCTATGTCTCTGACTGAGTTTGCATTACTGTGATTTCACCTCTCTGCTGGCTGAGATAAGCTCATTTTCAATGTCCAATTCAGAATGTAATAAAACCAGATCCAGCCATAAAATGCATCATTCTTTTTTGTTTTAGACAACATTTCATGCACTGTTAAACATGTTAAAGCAAGTTGCAAGTGAAAATCTATGTCTCTGACTGAGTTTGCATTACTGTGATTTGACCTCTCTGCTGGCTGAGATAAGCTCATTTTCAACGTCCAATTCAGAATGTAATAAAACCAGATCCAGCCATAAAATGCATCATTCTTTTTTGTTTTAGACAACATTTCATGCACTGTTAAACATGTTAAAGCAAGTTGCAAGTGAAAATCTATGTCTCTGACTGAGTTTGCATTACTGTGATTTGACCTCTCTGCTGGCTGAGATAAGCTCATTTTCAACGTCCAATTCAGAATGTAATAAAACCAGATCCAGCTATAAAATGCATCATTCTTTTTTGTTTTAGACAACATTTCATGCACTGTTAAACATGTTAAAGCAAGTTGCAAGTGAAAATCTATGTCTCTGACTGAGTTTGCATTACTGCTTATTTTGACCTCTGCTGGCTCTGAAAAGCTCATTTTCAACGTTCAATTCAGAATGTGATAAAACCAGATCCAGCCATAAAATGCATCATTCTTTTTTGTTTTAGACAACATTTCATGTACTGTTAAACATGTTAAAGCAAGTTGCAAGTAAAAATCTATGCCTCTGACTGAGTTTGCATTACTGCTTATTTTGACCTCTGCTGGCTCTGAAAAGCTCATTTTCAACGTTCAATTCAGAATGTGATAAAACCAGATCCAGCCATAAAATGCATCATTCTTTTTTGTTTAAGACAACATTTCATGCACTGTTAAACATGTTAAAGCAAGTTGCAAGTGAAAATCTATGTCTCTGACTGAGTTTGCATTACTGTGATTTGACCTCTCTGCTGGCTGAGATAAGCTCATTTTCAACGTCCAATTCAGAATGTAATAAAACCAGATCCAGCTATAAAATGCATCATTCTTTTTTGTTTTAGACAACATTTCATGCACTGTTAAACATGTTAAAGCAAGTTGCAAGTGAAAATCTATGTCTCTGACTGATTTTGCATTACTGTGATTTGACCTCTCTGCTGGCTGAGATAAGCTCATTTTCAACGTCCAATTCAGAATGTAATAAAACCAGATCCAGCCATACAATGCATCATTCTTTTTTGTTTTAGACAACATTTCATGTACTGTTAAACATGTTAAAGCAAGTTGCAAGTGAAAATCTATGTCTCTGACTGAGTTTGCATTACTGCTTATTTTGACCTCTGCTGGCTCTGAAAAGCTCATTTTCAACGTTCAATTCAGAATGTGATAAAACCAGATCCAGCCATAAAATGCATCATTCTTTTTTGTTTAAGACAACATTTCATGCACTGTTAAACATGTTAAAGCAAGTTGCAAGTGAAAAACTATGTCTCTGACTGAGTTTGCATTACTGTGATTTGACCTCTCTGCTGGCTGAGATAAGCTCATTTTCAACGTCCAATTCAGAATGTAATAAAACCAGATCCAGCCATAAAATGCATCATTCTTTTTTGTTTTAGACAACATTTCATGCACTGTTAAACATGTTAAAGCAAGTTGCAAGTGAAAATCTATGTCTCTGACTGAGTTTGCATTACTGTGATTTGACCTCTCTGCTGGCTGAGATAAGCTCATTTTCAACGTCCAATTCAGAATGTAATAAAACCAGATCCAGCCATAAAATGCATCATTCTTTTTTGTTTTAGACAACATTTCATGACCTGTTAAACATGTTAAAGCAAGTTGCAAGTGAAAATCTATGTCTCTGACTGAGTTTGCATTACTGTGATTTGACCTCTCTGCTGGCTGAGATAAGCTCATTTTCAACGTCCAATTCAGAATGTAATAAAACCAGATCCAGCCATAAAATGCATCATTCTTTTTTGTTTTAGACAACATTTCATGCACTGTTAAACATGTTAAAGCAAGTTGCAAGTGAAAATCTATGTCTCTGACTGATTTTGCATTACTGTGATTTGACCTCTCTGCTGGCTGAGATAAGCTCATTTTCAACGTCCAATTCAGAATGTAATAAAACCAGATCCAGCCATAAAATGCATCATTCTTTTTTGTTTTAGACAACATTTCATGTACTGTTAAACATGTTAAAGCAAGTTGCAAGTGAAAATCTATGTCTCTGACTGAGTTTGCATTACTGCTTATTTTGACCTCTGCTGGCTCTGAAAAGCTCATTTTCAACGTTCAATTCAGAATGTGATAAAACCAGATCCAGCCATAAAATGCATCATTCTTTTTTGTTTAAGACAACATTTCATGCACTGTTAAACATGTTAAAGCAAGTTGCAAGTGAAAATCTATGTCTCTGACTGAGTTTGCATTACTGTGATTTCACCTCTCTGCTGGCTGAGATAAGCTCATTTTCAACGTCCAATTCAGAATGTAATAAAACCAGATCCAGCTATAAAATGCATCATTCTTTTTTGCTTTAGACAACATTTCATGCACTGTTAAACATGTTAAAGCAAGTTGCAAGTGAAAATCTATGTCTCTGACTGAGTTTGCATTACTGTGATTTGACCTCTCTGCTGGCTGAGATAAGCTCATTTTCAACGTCCAATTCAGAATGTAATAAAACCAGATCCAGCTATAAAATGCATCATTCTTTTTTGTTTTAGACAACATTTCATGCACTGTTAAACATGTTAAAGCAAGTTGCAAGTGAAAATCTATGTCTCTGACTGAGTTTGCATTACTGTGATTTCACCTCTCTGCTGGCTGAGATAAGCTCATTTTCAACGTCCAATTCAGAATGTAATAAAACCAGATCCAGCCATAAAATGCATCATTCTTTTTTGTTTTAGACAACATTTCATGCACTGTTAAACATGTTAAAGCAAGTTGCAAGTGAAAATCTATGTCTCTGACTGAGTTTGCATTACTGTGATTTGACCTCTCTGCTGGCTGAGATAAGCTCATTTTCAACGTCCAATTCAGAATGTAATAAAACCAGATCCAGCCATAAAATGCATCATTCTTTTTTGTTTTAGACAACATTTCATGCACTGTTAAACATGTTAAAGCAAGTTGCAAGTGAAAATCTATGTCTCTGACTGAGTTTGCATTACTGTGATTTGACCTCTCTGCTGGCTGAGATAAGCTCATTTTCAACGTCCAATTCAGAATGTAATAAAACCAGATCCAGCCATAAAATGCATCATTCTTTTTGTTTTAGACAACATTTCATGCACTGTTAAACATGTTAAAGCAAGTTGCAAGTGAAAATCTATGTCTCTGACTGAGTTTGCATTACTGTGATTTGACCTCTCTGCTGGCTGAGATAAGCTCATTTTCAACGTCCAATTCAGAATGTAATAAAACCAGATCCAGCCATAAAATGCATCATTCTTTTTTGTTTTAGACAACATTTCATGCACTGTTAAACATGTTAAAGCAAGTTGCAAGTGAAAATCTATGTCTCTGACTGAGTTTGCATTACTGTGATTTGACCTCTCTGCTGGCTGAGATAAGCTCATTTTCAACGTCCAATTCAGAATGTAATAAAACCAGATCCAGCTATAAAATGCATCATTCTTTTTTGTTTTAGACAACATTTCATGCACTGTTAAACATGTTAAAGCAAGTTGCAAGTGAAAATCTATGTCTCTGACTGAGTTTGCATTACTGCTTATTTTGACCTCTGCTGGCTCTGAAAAGCTCATTTTCAACGTTCAATTCAGAATGTGATAAAACCAGATCCAGCCATAAAATGCATCATTCTTTTTTGTTTTAGACAACATTTCATGTACTGTTAAACATGTTAAAGCAAGTTGCAAGTAAAAATCTATGCCTCTGACTGAGTTTGCATTACTGCTTATTTTGACCTCTGCTGGCTCTGAAAAGCTCATTTTCAACGTTCAATTCAGAATGTGATAAAACCAGATCCAGCCATAAAATGCATCATTCTTTTTTGTTTAAGACAACATTTCATGCACTGTTAAACATGTTAAAGCAAGTTGCAAGTGAAAATCTATGTCTCTGACTGAGTTTGCATTACTGTGATTTGACCTCTCTGCTGGCTGAGATAAGCTCATTTTCAACGTCCAATTCAGAATGTAATAAAACCAGATCCAGCTATAAAATGCATCATTCTTTTTTGTTTTAGACAACATTTCATGCACTGTTAAACATGTTAAAGCAAGTTGCAAGTGAAAATCTATGTCTCTGACTGATTTTGCATTACTGTGATTTGACCTCTCTGCTGGCTGAGATAAGCTCATTTTCAACGTCCAATTCAGAATGTAATAAAACCAGATCCAGCCATAAAATGCATCATTCTTTTTTGTTTTAGACAACATTTCATGTACTGTTAAACATGTTAAAGCAAGTTGCAAGTGAAAATCTATGTCTCTGACTGAGTTTGCATTACTGCTTATTTTGACCTCTGCTGGCTCTGAAAAGCTCATTTTCAACGTTCAATTCAGAATGTGATAAAACCAGATCCAGCCATAAAATGCATCATTCTTTTTTGTTTAAGACAACATTTCATGCACTGTTAAACATGTTAAAGCAAGTTGCAAGTGAAAACCTATGTCTCTGACTGAGTTTGCATTACTGTGATTTCACCTCTCTGCTGGCTGAGATAAGCTCATTTTCAACGTCCAATTCAGAATGTAATAAAACCAGATCCAGCTATAAAATGCATCATTCTTTTTTGCTTTAGACAACATTTCATGCACTGTTAAACATGTTAAAGCAAGTTGCAAGTGAAAATCTATGTCTCTGACTGAGTTTGCATTACTGTGATTTGACCTCTCTGCTGGCTGAGATAAGCTCATTTTCAACGTCCAATTCAGAATGTAATAAAACCAGATCCAGCCATAAAATGCATCATTCTTTTTTGTTTTAGACAACATTTCATGCACTGTTAAACATGTTAAAGCAAGTTGCAAGTGAAAATCTATGTCTCTGACTGAGTTTGCATTACTGTGATTTGACCTCTCTGCTGGCTGAGATAAGCTCATTTTCAACGTCCAATTCAGAATGTAATAAAACCAGATCCAGCTATAAAATGCATCATTCTTTTTTGTTTTAGACAACATTTCATGCACTGTTAAACATGTTAAAGCAAGTTGCAAGTGAAAATCTATGTCTCTGACTGAGTTTGCATTACTGTGATTTCACCTCTCTGCTGGCTGAGATAAGCTCATTTTCAACGTCCAATTCAGAATGTAATAAAACCAGATCCAGCCATAAAATGCATCATTCTTTTTTGTTTTAGACAACATTTCATGCACTGTTAAACATGTTAAAGCAAGTTGCAAGTGAAAATCTATGTCTCTGACTGAGTTTGCATTACTGTGATTTGACCTCTCTGCTGGCTGAGATAAGCTCATTTTCAACGTCCAATTCAGAATGTAATAAAACCAGATCCAGCCATAAAATGCATCATTCTTTTTTGTTTTAGACAACATTTCATGCACTGTTAAACATGTTAAAGCAAGTTGCAAGTGAAAATCTATGTCTCTGACTGAGTTTGCATTACTGTGATTTGACCTCTCTGCTGGCTGAGATAAGCTCATTTTCAACGTCCAATTCAGAATGTAATAAAACCAGATCCAGCCATAAAATGCATCATTCTTTTTTGTTTTAGACAACATTTCATGCACTGTTAAACATGTTAAAGCAAGTTGCAAGTGAAAATCTATGTCTCTGACTGAGTTTGCATTACTGTGATTTCACCTCTCTGCTGGCTGAGATAAGCTCATTTTCAATGTCCAATTCAGAATGTAATAAAACCAGATCCAGCCATAAAATGCATCATTCTTTTTTGTTTTAGACAACATTTCATGCACTGTTAAACATGTTAAAGCAAGTTGCAAGTGAAAATCTATGTCTCTGACTGAGTTTGCATTACTGTGATTTGACCTCTCTGCTGGCTGAGATAAGCTCATTTTCAACGTCCAATTCAGAATGTAATAAAACCAGATCCAGCCATAAAATGCATCATTCTTTTTTGTTTTAGACAACATTTCATGCACTGTTAAACATGTTAAAGCAAGTTGCAAGTGAAAATCTATGTCTCTGACTGAGTTTGCATTACTGTGATTTGACCTCTCTGCTGGCTGAGATAAGCTCATTTTCAACGTCCAATTCAGAATGTAATAAAACCAGATCCAGCTATAAAATGCATCATTCTTTTTTGTTTTAGACAACATTTCATGCACTGTTAAACATGTTAAAGCAAGTTGCAAGTGAAAATCTATGTCTCTGACTGAGTTTGCATTACTGCTTATTTTGACCTCTGCTGGCTCTGAAAAGCTCATTTTCAACGTTCAATTCAGAATGTGATAAAACCAGATCCAGCCATAAAATGCATCATTCTTTTTTGTTTTAGACAACATTTCATGTACTGTTAAACATGTTAAAGCAAGTTGCAAGTAAAAATCTATGCCTCTGACTGAGTTTGCATTACTGCTTATTTTGACCTCTGCTGGCTCTGAAAAGCTCATTTTCAACGTTCAATTCAGAATGTGATAAAACCAGATCCAGCCATAAAATGCATCATTCTTTTTTGTTTAAGACAACATTTCATGCACTGTTAAACATGTTAAAGCAAGTTGCAAGTGAAAATCTATGTCTCTGACTGAGTTTGCATTACTGCTTATTTTGACCTCTGCTGGCTCTGAAAAGCTCATTTTCAACGTTCAATTCAGAATGTGATAAAACCAGATCCAGCCATAAAATGCATCATTCTTTTTTGTTTAAGACAACATTTCATGCACTGTTAAACATGTTAAAGCAAGTTGCAAGTGAAAAACTATGTCTCTGACTGAGTTTGCATTACTGTGATTTGACCTCTCTGCTGGCTGAGATAAGCTCATTTTCAACGTCCAATTCAGAATGTAATAAAACCAGATCCAGCCATAAAATGCATCATTCTTTTTTGTTTTAGACAACATTTCATGCACTGTTAAACATGTTAAAGCAAGTTGCAAGTGAAAATCTATGTCTCTGACTGAGTTTGCATTACTGTGATTTGACCTCTCTGCTGGCTGAGATAAGCTCATTTTCAACGTCCAATTCAGAATGTAATAAAACCAGATCCAGCCATAAAATGCATCATTCTTTTTTGTTTTAGACAACATTTCATGACCTGTTAAACATGTTAAAGCAAGTTGCAAGTGAAAATCTATGTCTCTGACTGAGTTTGCATTACTGTGATTTGACCTCTCTGCTGGCTGAGATAAGCTCATTTTCAACGTCCAATTCAGAATGTAATAAAACCAGATCCAGCCATAAAATGCATCATTCTTTTTTGTTTTAGACAACATTTCATGCACTGTTAAACATGTTAAAGCAAGTTGCAAGTGAAAATCTATGTCTCTGACTGATTTTGCATTACTGTGATTTGACCTCTCTGCTGGCTGAGATAAGCTCATTTTCAACGTCCAATTCAGAATGTAATAAAACCAGATCCAGCCATAAAATGCATCATTCTTTTTTGTTTTAGACAACATTTCATGTACTGTTAAACATGTTAAAGCAAGTTGCAAGTGAAAATCTATGTCTCTGACTGAGTTTGCATTACTGCTTATTTTGACCTCTGCTGGCTCTGAAAAGCTCATTTTCAACGTTCAATTCAGAATGTGATAAAACCAGATCCAGCCATAAAATGCATCATTCTTTTTTGTTTAAGACAACATTTCATGCACTGTTAAACATGTTAAAGCAAGTTGCAAGTGAAAATCTATGTCTCTGACTGAGTTTGCATTACTGTGATTTCACCTCTCTGCTGGCTGAGATAAGCTCATTTTCAACGTCCAATTCAGAATGTAATAAAACCAGATCCAGCTATAAAATGCATCATTCTTTTTTGCTTTAGACAACATTTCATGCACTGTTAAACATGTTAAAGCAAGTTGCAAGTGAAAATCTATGTCTCTGACTGAGTTTGCATTACTGTGATTTGACCTCTCTGCTGGCTGAGATAAGCTCATTTTCAACGTCCAATTCAGAATGTAATAAAACCAGATCCAGCCATAAAATGCATCATTCTTTTTTGTTTTAGACAACATTTCATGCACTGTTAAACATGTTAAAGCAAGTTGCAAGTGAAAATCTATGTCTCTGACTGAGTTTGCATTACTGTGATTTCACCTCTCTGCTGGCTGAGATAAGCTCATTTTCAACGTCCAATTCAGAATGTAATAAAACCAGATCCAGCCATAAAATGCATTATTCTTTTTTGTTTTAGACAACATTTCATGCACTGTTAAACATGTTAAAGCAAGTTGCAAGTGAAAATCTATGTCTCTGACTGAGTTTGCATTACTGTGATTTGACCTCTCTGCTGGCTGAGATAAGCTCATTTTCAACGTCCAATTCAGAATGTAATAAAACCAGATCCAGCCATAAAATGCATCATTCTTTTTTGTTTTAGACAACATTTCATGCACTGTTAAACATGTTAAAGCAAGTTGCAAGTGAAAATCTATGTCTCTGACTGAGTTTGCATTACTGTGATTTGACCTCTCTGCTGGCTGAGATAAGCTCATTTTCAACGTCCAATTCAGAATGTAATAAAACCAGATCCAGCCATAAAATGCATCATTCTTTTTTGTTTTAGACAACATTTCATGCACTTTTAAACATGTTAAAGCAAGTTGCAAGTGAAAATCTATGTCTCTGACTGAGTTTGCATTACTGTGATTTGACCTCTCTGCTGGCTGAGATAAGCTCATTTTCAACGTCCAATTCAGAATGTAATAAAACCAGATCCAGCTATAAAATGCATCATTCTTTTTTGTTTTAGACAACATTTCATGCACTGTTAAACATGTTAAAGCAAGTTGCAAGTGAAAATCTATGTCTCTGACTGAGTTTGCATTACTGTGATTTCACCTCTCTGCTGGCTGAGATAAGCTCATTTTCAACGTCCAATTCAGAATGTAATAAAACCAGATCCAGCCATAAAATGCATCATTCTTTTTTGTTTTAGACAACATTTCATGCACTGTTAAACATGTTAAAGCAAGTTGCAAGTGAAAATCTATGTCTCTGACTGAGTTTGCATTACTGTGATTTGACCTCTCTGCTGGCTGAGATAAGCTCATTTTCAACGTCCAATTCAGAATGTAATAAAACCAGATCCAGCCATAAAATGCATCATTCTTTTTTGTTTTAGACAACATTTCATGCACTGTTAAACATGTTAAAGCAAGTTGCATGTGAAAATCTATGTCTCTGACTGAGTTTGCATTACTGTGATTTGACCTCTCTGCTGGCTGAGATAAGCTCATTTTCAACGTCCAATTCAGAATGTAATAAAACCAGATCCAGCCATAAAATGCATCATTCTTTTTTGTTTTAGACAACATTTCATGCACTGTTAAACATGTTAAAGCAAGTTGCAAGTGAAAATCTATGTCTCTGACTGAGTTTGCATTACTGTGATTTGACCTCTCTGCTGGCTGAGATAAGCTCATTTTCAACGTCCAATTCAGAATGTAATAAAACCAGATCCAGCTATAAAATGCATCATTCTTTTTTGTTTTAGACAACATTTCATGCACTGTTAAACATGTTAAAGCAAGTTGCAAGTGAAAATCTATGTCTCTGACTGAGTTTGCAGTACTGCTTATTTTGACCTCTGCTGGCTCTGAAAAGCTCATTTTCAACGTTCAATTCAGAATGTGATAAAACCAGATCCAGCCATAAAATGCATCATTCTTTTTTGTTTTAGACAACATTTCATGTACTGTTAAACATGTTAAAGCAAGTTGCAAGTAAAAATCTATGTCTCTGACTGAGTTTGCATTACTGCTTATTTTGACCTCTGCTGGCTCTGAAAAGCTCATTTTCAAAGTTCAATTCAGACTGTGATTTGACCTCTCTGCTGGCTGAGATAAGCTCATTTTCAACGTCCAATTCAGAATGTAATAAAACCAGATCCAGCCATAAAATGCATCATTCTTTTTTGTTTTAGACAACATTTCATGTACTGTCAAACATGTTAAAGCAAGTTGCAAGTGAAAATCTATGTCTCTGACTGAGTTTGCATTACTGTGATTTGACCTCTCTGCTGGCTGAGATAAGCTCATTTTCAACGTCCAATTCAGAATGTAATAAAACCAGATCCAGCCATAAAATGCATCATTCTTTTTTGTTTTAGACAACATTTCATGTACTGTTAAACATGTTAAAGCAAGTTGCAAGTAAAAATCTATGTCTCTGACTGAGTTTGCATTACTGCTTATTTTGACCTCTGCTGGCTCTGAAAAGCTCATTTTCAACGTTCAATTCAGAATGTGATAAAACCAGATCCAGCCATAAAATGCATCATTCTTTTTTGTTTAAGACAACATTTCATGCACTGTTAAACATGTTAAAGCAAGTTGCAAGTGAAAATCTATGTCTCTGACTGAGTTTGCATTACTGTGATTTGACCTTTCTGCTGGCTGAGATAAGCTCATTTTCAACGTCCAATTCAGAATGTAATAAAACCAGATCCAGCTATAAAATGCATCATTCTTTTTTGTTTTAGACAACATTTCATGCACTGTTAAACATGTTAAAGCAAGTTGCAAGTGAAAATCTATGTCTCTGACTGATTTTGCATTACTGTGATTTGACCTCTCTGCTGGCTGAGATAAGCTCATTTTCAACGTCCAATTCAGAATGTAATAAAACCAGATCCAGCCATAAAATGCATCATTCTTTTTTGTTTTAGACAACATTTCATGTACTGTCAAACATGTTAAAGCAAGTTGCAAGTGAAAATCTATGTCTCTGACTGAGTTTGCATTACTGCTTATTTTGACCTCTGCTGGCTCTGAAAAGCTCATTTTCAACGTTCAATTCAGAATGTGATAAAACCAGATCCAGCCATAAAATGCATCATTCTTTTTTGTTTAAGACAACATTTCATGCACTGTTAAACATGTTAAAGCAAGTTGCAAGTGAAAATCTATGTCTCTGACTGAGTTTGCATTACTGTGATTTCACCTCTCTGCTGGCTGAGATAAGCTCATTTTCAACGTCCAATTCAGAATGTAATAAAACCAGATCCAGCTATAAAATGCATCATTCTTTTTTGCTTTAGACAACATTTCATGCACTGTTAAACATGTTAAAGCAAGTTGCAAGTGAAAATCTATGTCTCTGACTGAGTTTGCATTACTGTGATTTCACCTCTCTGCTGGCTGAGATAAGCTCATTTTCAACGTCCAATTCAGAATGTAATAAAACCAGATCCAGCCATAAAATGCATCATTCTTTTTTGTTTTAGACAACATTTCATGCACTGTTAAACATGTTAAAGCAAGTTGCAAGTGAAAATCTATGTCTCTGACTGAGTTTGCATTACTGTGATTTGACCTCTCTGCTGGCTGAGATAAGCTCATTTTCAACGTCCAATTCAGAATGTAATAAAACCAGATCCAGCCATAAAATGCATCATTCTTTTTTGTTTTAGACAACATTTCATGCACTGTTAAACATGTTAAAGCAAGTTGCAAGTGAAAATCTATGTCTCTGACTGAGTTTGCATTACTGTGATTTGACCTCTCTGCTGGCTGAGATAAGCTCATTTTCAACGTCCAATTCAGAATGTAATAAAACCAGATCCAGCTATAAAATGCATCATTCTTTTTTGTTTTAGACAACATTTCATGCACTGTTAAACATGTTAAAGCAAGTTGCAAGTGAAAATCTATGTCTCTGACTGAGTTTGCATTACTGTGATTTCACCTCTCTGCTGGCTGAGATAAGCTCATTTTCAACGTCCAATTCAGAATGTAATAAAACCAGATCCAGCCATAAAATGCATCATTCTTTTTTGTTTTAGACAACATTTCATGCACTGTTAAACATGTTAAAGCAAGTTGCAAGTGAAAATCTATGTCTCTGACTGAGTTTGCATTACTGTGATTTCACCTCTCTGCTGGCTGAGATAAGCTCATTTTCAACGTCCAATTCAGAATGTAATAAAACCAGATCCAGCCATAAAATGCATCATTCTTTTTTGTTTTAGACAACATTTCATGCACTGTTAAACATGTTAAAGCAAGTTGCAAGTGAAAATCTATGTCTCTGACTGAGTTTGCATTACTGTGATTTGACCTCTCTGCTGGCTGAGATAAGCTCATTTTCAACGTCCAATTCAGAATGTAATAAAACCAGATCCAGCCATAAAATGCATCATTCTTTTTGTTTTAGACAACATTTCATGCACTGTTAAACATGTTAAAGCAAGTTGCAAGTGAAAATCTATGTCTCTGACTGAGTTTGCATTACTGTGATTTGACCTCTCTGCTGGCTGAGATAAGCTCATTTTCAACGTCCAATTCAGAATGTAATAAAACCAGATCCAGCCATAAAATGCATCATTCTTTTTTGTTTTAGACAACATTTCATGCACTGTTAAACATGTTAAAGCAAGTTGCAAGTGAAAATCTATGTCTCTGACTGAGTTTGCATTACTGTGATTTGACCTCTCTGCTGGCTGAGATAAGCTCATTTTCAACGTCCAATTCAGAATGTAATAAAACCAGATCCAGCTATAAAATGCATCATTCTTTTTTGTTTTAGACAACATTTCATGCACTGTTAAACATGTTAAAGCAAGTTGCAAGTGAAAATCTATGTCTCTGACTGAGTTTGCATTACTGCTTATTTTGACCTCTGCTGGCTCTGAAAAGCTCATTTTCAACGTTCAATTCAGAATGTGATAAAACCAGATCCAGCCATAAAATGCATCATTCTTTTTTGTTTTAGACAACATTTCATGTACTGTTAAACATGTTAAAGCAAGTTGCAAGTAAAAATCTATGCCTCTGACTGAGTTTGCATTACTGCTTATTTTGACCTCTGCTGGCTCTGAAAAGCTCATTTTCAACGTTCAATTCAGAATGTGATAAAACCAGATCCAGCCATAAAATGCATCATTCTTTTTTGTTTAAGACAACATTTCATGCACTGTTAAACATGTTAAAGCAAGTTGCAAGTGAAAATCTATGTCTCTGACTGAGTTTGCATTACTGTGATTTGACCTCTCTGCTGGCTGAGATAAGCTCATTTTCAACGTCCAATTCAGAATGTAATAAAACCAGATCCAGCTATAAAATGCATCATTCTTTTTTGTTTTAGACAACATTTCATGCACTGTTAAACATGTTAAAGCAAGTTGCAAGTGAAAATCTATGTCTCTGACTGATTTTGCATTACTGTGATTTGACCTCTCTGCTGGCTGAGATAAGCTCATTTTCAACGTCCAATTCAGAATGTAATAAAACCAGATCCAGCCATAAAATGCATCATTCTTTTTTGTTTTAGACAACATTTCATGTACTGTTAAACATGTTAAAGCAAGTTGCAAGTGAAAATCTATGTCTCTGACTGAGTTTGCATTACTGCTTATTTTGACCTCTGCTGGCTCTGAAAAGCTCATTTTCAACGTTCAATTCAGAATGTGATAAAACCAGATCCAGCCATAAAATGCATCATTCTTTTTTGTTTAAGACAACATTTCATGCACTGTTAAACATGTTAAAGCAAGTTGCAAGTGAAAACCTATGTCTCTGACTGAGTTTGCATTACTGTGATTTCACCTCTCTGCTGGCTGAGATAAGCTCATTTTCAACGTCCAATTCAGAATGTAATAAAACCAGATCCAGCTATAAAATGCATCATTCTTTTTTGCTTTAGACAACATTTCATGCACTGTTAAACATGTTAAAGCAAGTTGCAAGTGAAAATCTATGTCTCTGACTGAGTTTGCATTACTGTGATTTGACCTCTCTGCTGGCTGAGATAAGCTCATTTTCAACGTCCAATTCAGAATGTAATAAAACCAGATCCAGCCATAAAATGCATCATTCTTTTTTGTTTTAGACAACATTTCATGCACTGTTAAACATGTTAAAGCAAGTTGCAAGTGAAAATCTATGTCTCTGACTGAGTTTGCATTACTGTGATTTGACCTCTCTGCTGGCTGAGATAAGCTCATTTTCAACGTCCAATTCAGAATGTAATAAAACCAGATCCAGCTATAAAATGCATCATTCTTTTTTGTTTTAGACAACATTTCATGCACTGTTAAACATGTTAAAGCAAGTTGCAAGTGAAAATCTATGTCTCTGACTGAGTTTGCATTACTGTGATTTCACCTCTCTGCTGGCTGAGATAAGCTCATTTTCAACGTCCAATTCAGAATGTAATAAAACCAGATCCAGCCATAAAATGCATCATTCTTTTTTGTTTTAGACAACATTTCATGCACTGTTAAACATGTTAAAGCAAGTTGCAAGTGAAAATCTATGTCTCTGACTGAGTTTGCATTACTGTGATTTGACCTCTCTGCTGGCTGAGATAAGCTCATTTTCAACGTCCAATTCAGAATGTAATAAAACCAGATCCAGCCATAAAATGCATCATTCTTTTTTGTTTTAGACAACATTTCATGCACTGTTAAACATGTTAAAGCAAGTTGCAAGTGAAAATCTATGTCTCTGACTGAGTTTGCATTACTGTGATTTGACCTCTCTGCTGGCTGAGATAAGCTCATTTTCAACGTCCAATTCAGAATGTAATAAAACCAGATCCAGCCATAAAATGCATCATTCTTTTTTGTTTTAGACAACATTTCATGCACTGTTAAACATGTTAAAGCAAGTTGCAAGTGAAAATCTATGTCTCTGACTGAGTTTGCATTACTGTGATTTCACCTCTCTGCTGGCTGAGATAAGCTCATTTTCAATGTCCAATTCAGAATGTAATAAAACCAGATCCAGCCATAAAATGCATCATTCTTTTTTGTTTTAGACAACATTTCATGCACTGTTAAACATGTTAAAGCAAGTTGCAAGTGAAAATCTATGTCTCTGACTGAGTTTGCATTACTGTGATTTGACCTCTCTGCTGGCTGAGATAAGCTCATTTTCAACGTCCAATTCAGAATGTAATAAAACCAGATCCAGCCATAAAATGCATCATTCTTTTTTGTTTTAGACAACATTTCATGCACTGTTAAACATGTTAAAGCAAGTTGCAAGTGAAAATCTATGTCTCTGACTGAGTTTGCATTACTGTGATTTGACCTCTCTGCTGGCTGAGATAAGCTCATTTTCAACGTCCAATTCAGAATGTAATAAAACCAGATCCAGCTATAAAATGCATCATTCTTTTTTGTTTTAGACAACATTTCATGCACTGTTAAACATGTTAAAGCAAGTTGCAAGTGAAAATCTATGTCTCTGACTGAGTTTGCATTACTGCTTATTTTGACCTCTGCTGGCTCTGAAAAGCTCATTTTCAACGTTCAATTCAGAATGTGATAAAACCAGATCCAGCCATAAAATGCATCATTCTTTTTTGTTTTAGACAACATTTCATGTACTGTTAAACATGTTAAAGCAAGTTGCAAGTAAAAATCTATGCCTCTGACTGAGTTTGCATTACTGCTTATTTTGACCTCTGCTGGCTCTGAAAAGCTCATTTTCAACGTTCAATTCAGAATGTGATAAAACCAGATCCAGCCATAAAATGCATCATTCTTTTTTGTTTAAGACAACATTTCATGCACTGTTAAACATGTTAAAGCAAGTTGCAAGTGAAAATCTATGTCTCTGACTGAGTTTGCATTACTGTGATTTGACCTCTCTGCTGGCTGAGATAAGCTCATTTTCAACGTCCAATTCAGAATGTAATAAAACCAGATCCAGCTATAAAATGCATCATTCTTTTTTGTTTTAGACAACATTTCATGCACTGTTAAACATGTTAAAGCAAGTTGCAAGTGAAAATCTATGTCTCTGACTGATTTTGCATTACTGTGATTTGACCTCTCTGCTGGCTGAGATAAGCTCATTTTCAACGTCCAATTCAGAATGTAATAAAACCAGATCCAGCCATAAAATGCATCATTCTTTTTTGTTTTAGACAACATTTCATGTACTGTTAAACATGTTAAAGCAAGTTGCAAGTGAAAATCTATGTCTCTGACTGAGTTTGCATTACTGCTTATTTTGACCTCTGCTGGCTCTGAAAAGCTCATTTTCAACGTTCAATTCAGAATGTGATAAAACCAGATCCAGCCATAAAATGCATCATTCTTTTTTGTTTAAGACAACATTTCATGCACTGTTAAACATGTTAAAGCAAGTTGCAAGTGAAAATCTATGTCTCTGACTGAGTTTGCATTACTGTGATTTCACCTCTCTGCTGGCTGAGATAAGCTCATTTTCAACGTCCAATTCAGAATGTAATAAAACCAGATCCAGCTATAAAATGCATCATTCTTTTTTGCTTTAGACAACATTTCATGCACTGTTAAACATGTTAAAGCAAGTTGCAAGTGAAAATCTATGTCTCTGACTGAGTTTGCATTACTGTGATTTGACCTCTCTGCTGGCTGAGATAAGCTCATTTTCAACGTCCAATTCAGAATGTAATAAAACCAGATCCAGCCATAAAATGCATCATTCTTTTTTGTTTTAGACAACATTTCATGCACTGTTAAACATGTTAAAGCAAGTTGCAAGTGAAAATCTATGTCTCTGACTGAGTTTGCATTACTGTGATTTCACCTCTCTGCTGGCTGAGATAAGCTCATTTTCAACGTCCAATTCAGAATGTAATAAAACCAGATCCAGCCATAAAATGCATTATTCTTTTTTGTTTTAGACAACATTTCATGCACTGTTAAACATGTTAAAGCAAGTTGCAAGTGAAAATCTATGTCTCTGACTGAGTTTGCATTACTGTGATTTGACCTCTCTGCTGGCTGAGATAAGCTCATTTTCAACGTCCAATTCAGAATGTAATAAAACCAGATCCAGCCATAAAATGCATCATTCTTTTTTGTTTTAGACAACATTTCATGCACTGTTAAACATGTTAAAGCAAGTTGCAAGTGAAAATCTATGTCTCTGACTGAGTTTGCATTACTGTGATTTGACCTCTCTGCTGGCTGAGATAAGCTCATTTTCAACGTCCAATTCAGAATGTAATAAAACCAGATCCAGCCATAAAATGCATCATTCTTTTTTGTTTTAGACAACATTTCATGCACTGTTAAACATGTTAAAGCAAGTTGCAAGTGAAAATCTATGTCTCTGACTGAGTTTGCATTACTGTGATTTGACCTCTCTGCTGGCTGAGATAAGCTCATTTTCAACGTCCAATTCAGAATGTAATAAAACCAGATCCAGCTATAAAATGCATCATTCTTTTTTGTTTTAGACAACATTTCATGCACTGTTAAACATGTTAAAGCAAGTTGCAAGTGAAAATCTATGTCTCTGACTGAGTTTGCATTACTGTGATTTCACCTCTCTGCTGGCTGAGATAAGCTCATTTTCAACGTCCAATTCAGAATGTAATAAAACCAGATCCAGCCATAAAATGCATCATTCTTTTTTGTTTTAGACAACATTTCATGCACTGTTAAACATGTTAAAGCAAGTTGCAAGTGAAAATCTATGTCTCTGACTGAGTTTGCATTACTGTGATTTGACCTCTCTGCTGGCTGAGATAAGCTCATTTTCAACGTCCAATTCAGAATGTAATAAAACCAGATCCAGCTATAAAATGCATCATTCTTTTTTGTTTTAGACAACATTTCATGCACTGTTAAACATGTTAAAGCAAGTTGCAAGTGAAAATCTATGTCTCTGACTGAGTTTGCATTACTGCTTATTTTGACCTCTGCTGGCTCTGAAAAGCTCATTTTCAACGTTCAATTCAGAATGTGATAAAACCAGATCCAGCCATAAAATGCATCATTCTTTTTTGTTTTAGACAACATTTCATGTACTGTTAAACATGTTAAAGCAAGTTGCAAGTAAAAATCTATGTCTCTGACTGAGTTTGCATTACTGCTTATTTTGACCTCTGCTGGCTCTGAAAAGCTCATTTTCAAAGTTCAATTCAGACTGTGATTTGACCTCTCTGCTGGCTGAGATAAGCTCATTTTCAACGTCCAATTCAGAATGTAATAAAACCAGATCCAGCCATAAAATGCATCATTCTTTTTTGTTTTAGACAACATTTCATGTACTGTCAAACATGTTAAAGCAAGTTGCAAGTGAAAATCTATGTCTCTGACTGAGTTTGCATTACTGTGATTTGACCTCTCTGCTGGCTGAGATAAGCTCATTTTCAACGTCCAATTCAGAATGTAATAAAACCAGATCCAGCCATAAAATGCATCATTCTTTTTTGTTTTAGACAACATTTCATGTACTGTTAAACATGTTAAAGCAAGTTGCAAGTAAAAATCTATGTCTCTGACTGAGTTTGCATTACTGCTTATTTTGACCTCTGCTGGCTCTGAAAAGCTCATTTTCAACGTTCAATTCAGAAGGTGATAAAACCAGATCCAGCCATAAAATGCATCATTCTTTTTTGTTTAAGACAACATTTCATGCACTGTTAAACATGTTAAAGCAAGTTGCAAGTGAAAATCTATGTCTCTGACTGAGTTTGCATTACTGTGATTTGACCTCTCTGCTGGCTGAGATAAGCTCATTTTCAACGTCCAATTCAGAATGTAATAAAACCAGATCCAGCTATAAAATGCATCATTCTTTTTTGTTTTAGACAACATTTCATGCACTGTTAAACATGTTAAAGCAAGTTGCAAGTGAAAATCTATGTCTCTGACTGATTTTGCATTACTGTGATTTGACCTCTCTGCTGGCTGAGATAAGCTCATTTTCAACGTCCAATTCAGAATGTAATAAAACCAGATCCAGCCATAAAATGCATCATTCTTTTTTGTTTTAGACAACATTTCATGTACTGTCAAACATGTTAAAGCAAGTTGCAAGTGAAAATCTATGTCTCTGACTGAGTTTGCATTACTGCTTATTTTGACCTCTGCTGGCTCTGAAAAGCTCATTTTCAACGTTCAATTCAGAATGTGATAAAACCAGATCCAGCCATAAAATGCATCATTCTTTTTTGTTTAAGACAACATTTCATGCACTGTTAAACATGTTAAAGCAAGTTGCAAGTGAAAATCTATGTCTCTGACTGAGTTTGCATTACTGTGATTTGACCTCTCTGCTGGCTGAGATAAGCTCATTTCCAACGTCCAATTCAGAATGTAATAAAACCAGATCCAGCTATAAAATGCATCATTCTTTTTTGCTTTAGACAACATTTCATGCACTGTTAAACATGTTAAAGCAAGTTGCAAGTGAAAATCTATGTCTCTGACTGATTTTGCATTACTGTGATTTGACCTCTCTGCTGGCTGAGATAAGCTCATTTTCAACGTCCAATTCAGAATGTAATAAAACCAGATCCAGCTATAAAATGCATCATTCTTTTTTGTTTTAGACAACATTTCATGCACTGTTAAACATGTTAAAGCAAGTTGCAAGTGAAAATCTATGTCTCTGACTGAGTTTGCATTACTGTGATTTGACCTCTCTGCTGGCTGAGATAAGCTCATTTTCAACGTCCAATTCAGAATGTAATAAAACCAGATCCAGCTATAAAATGCATCATTCTTTTTTGTTTTAGACAACATTTCATGCACTGTTAAACATGTTAAAGCAAGTTGCAAGTGAAAATCTATGTCTCTGACTGAGTTTGCATTACTGTGATTTGACCTCTCTGCTGGCTGAGATAAGCTCATTTTCAACGTCCAATTCAGAATGTAATAAAACCAGATCCAGCCATAAAATGCATCATTCTTTTTTGTTTTAGACAACATTTCATGCACTGTTAAACATGTTAAAGCAAGTTGCAAGTGAAAATCTATGTCTCTGACTGAGTTTGCATTACTGTGATTTGACCTCTCTGCTGGCTGAGATAAGCTCATTTTCAACGTCCAATTCAGAATGTAATAAAACCAGATCCAGCCATAAAATGCATCATTCTTTTTTGTTTTAGACAACATTTCATGCACTGTTAAACATGTTAAAGCAAGTTGCAAGTGAAAATCTATGTCTCTGACTGAGTTTGCATTACTGTGATTTGACCTCTCTGCTGGCTGAGATAAGCTCATTTTCAACGTCCAATTCAGAATGTAATAAAACCAGATCCAGCTATAAAATGCATCATTCTTTTTTGTTTTAGACAACATTTCATGCACTGTTAAACATGTTAAAGCAAGTTGCAAGTGAAAATCTATGTCTCTGACTGAGTTTGCATTACTGCTTATTTTGACCTCTGCTGGCTCTGAAAAGCTCATTTTCAACGTTCAATTCAGAATGTGATAAAACCAGATCCAGCCATAAAATGCATCATTCTTTTTTGTTTTAGACAACATTTCATGTACTGTTAAACATGTTAAAGCAAGTTGCAAGTAAAAATCTATGCCTCTGACTGAGTTTGCATTACTGCTTATTTTGACCTCTGCTGGCTCTGAAAAGCTCATTTTCAACGTTCAATTCAGAATGTGATAAAACCAGATCCAGCCATAAAATGCATCATTCTTTTTTGTTTAAGACAACATTTCATGCACTGTTAAACATGTTAAAGCAAGTTGCAAGTGAAAATCTATGTCTCTGACTGAGTTTGCATTACTGTGATTTGACCTCTCTGCTGGCTGAGATAAGCTCATTTTCAACGTCCAATTCAGAATGTAATAAAACCAGATCCAGCCATAAAATGCATCATTCTTTTTTGTTTTAGACAACATTTCATGTACTGTTAAACATGTTAAAGCAAGTTGCAAGTGAAAATCTATGTCTCTGACTGAGTTTGCATTACTGCTTATTTTGACCTCTGCTGGCTCTGAAAAGCTCATTTTCAACGTTCAATTCAGAATGTGATAAAACCAGATCCAGCCATAAAATGCATCATTCTTTTTTGTTTAAGACAACATTTCATGCACTGTTAAACATGTTAAAGCAAGTTGCAAGTGAAAATCTATGTCTCTGACTGAGTTTGCATTACTGTGATTTCACCTCTCTGCTGGCTGAGATAAGCTCATTTTCAACGTCCAATTCAGAATGTAATAAAACCAGATCCAGCTATAAAATGCATCATTCTTTTTTGCTTTAGACAACATTTCATGCACTGTTAAACATGTTAAAGCAAGTTGCAAGTGAAAATCTATGTCTCTGACTGAGTTTGCATTACTGTGATTTGACCTCTCTGCTGGCTGAGATAAGCTCATTTTCAACGTCCAATTCAGAATGTAATAAAACCAGATCCAGCCATAAAATGCATCATTCTTTTTTGTTTTAGACAACATTTCATGCACTGTTAAACATGTTAAAGCAAGTTGCAAGTGAAAATCTATGTCTCTGACTGAGTTTGCATTACTGTGATTTGACCTCTCTGCTGGCTGAGATAAGCTCATTTTCAACGTCCAATTCAGAATGTAATAAAACCAGATCCAGCCATAAAATGCATCATTCTTTTTTGTTTTAGACAACATTTCATGCACTGTTAAACATGTTAAAGCAAGTTGCAAGTGAAAATCTATGTCTCTGACTGAGTTTGCATTACTGTGATTTGACCTCTCTGCTGGCTGAGATAAGCTCATTTTCAACGTCCAATTCAGAATGTAATAAAACCAGATCCAGCCATAAAATGCATCATTCTTTTTTGTTTTAGACAACATTTCATGCACTGTTAAACATGTTAAAGCAAGTTGCAAGTGAAAATCTGTCTCTGACTGAGTTTGCATTACTGTGATTTGACCTCTCTGCTGGCTGAGATAAGCTCATTTTCAACGTCCAATTCAGAATGTAATAAAACCAGATCCAGCTATAAAATGCATCATTCTTTTTTGTTTTAGACAACATTTCATGCACTGTTAAACATGTTAAAGCAAGTTGCAAGTGAAAATCTATGTCTCTGACTGAGTTTGCATTACTGTGATTTGACCTCTCTGCTGGCTGAGATGAGCTCATTTTCAACGTCCAATTCAGAATGTAATAAAACCAGATCCAGCCATAAAATGCATCATTCTTTTTTGTTTTAGACAACATTTCATGCACTGTTAAACATGTTAAAGCAAGTTGCAAGTGAAAATCTATGTCTCTGACTGAGTTTGCATTACTGTGATTTGACCTCTCTGCTGGCTGAGATAAGCTCATTTTCAACGTCCAATTCAGAATGTAATAAAACCAGATCCAGCTATAAAATGCATCATTCTTTTTTGTTTTAGACAACATTTCATGCACTGTTAAACATGTTAAAGCAAGTTGCAAGTGAAAATCTATGTCTCTGACTGAGTTTGCATTACTGCTTATTTTGACCTCTGCTGGCTCTGAAAAGCTCATTTTCAACGTTCAATTCAGAATGTGATAAAACCAGATCCAGCCATAAAATGCATCATTCTTTTTTGTTTTAGACAACATTTCATGTACTGTTAAACATGTTAAAGCAAGTTGCAAGTAAAAATCTATGTCTCTGACTGAGTTTGCATTACTGCTTATTTTGACCTCTGCTGGCTCTGAAAAGCTCATTTTCAACGTTCAATTCAGAATGTGATAAAACCAGATCCAGCCATAAAATGCATCATTCTTTTTTGTTTAAGACAACATTTCATGCACTGTTAAACATGTTAAAGCAAGTTGCAAGTGAAAATCTATGTCTCTGACTGAGTTTGCATTACTGTGATTTGACCTCTCTGCTGGCTGAGATAAGCTCATTTTCAACGTCCAATTCAGAATGTAATAAAACCAGATCCAGCTATAAAATGCATCATTCTTTTTTGTTTTAGACAACATTTCATGCACTGTTAAACATGTTAAAGCAAGTTGCAAGTGAAAATCTATGTCTCTGACTGATTTTGCATTACTGTGATTTGACCTCTCTGCTGGCTGAGATAAGCTCATTTTCAACGTCCAATTCAGAATGTAATAAAACCAGATCCAGCCATAAAATGCATCATTCTTTTTTGTTTTAGACAACATTTCATGTACTGTCAAACATGTTAAAGCAAGTTGCAAGTGAAAATCTATGTCTCTGACTGAGTTTGCATTACTGTGATTTGACCTCTCTGCTGGCTGAGATAAGCTCATTTTCAACGTCCAATTCAGAATGTAATAAAACCAGATCCAGCTATAAAATGCATCATTCTTTTTTGTTTTAGACAACATTTCATGCACTGTTAAACATGTTAAAGCAAGTTGCAAGTGAAAATCTATGTCTCTGACTGAGTTTGCATTACTGTGATTTGACCTCTCTGCTGGCTGAGATAAGCTCATTTTCAACGTCCAATTCAGAATGTAATAAAACCAGATCCAGCCATAAAATGCATCATTCTTTTTTGTTTTAGACAACATTTCATGCACTGTTAAACATGTTAAAGCAAGTTGCAAGTGAAAATCTATGTCTCTGACTGAGTTTGCATTACTGTGATTTGACCTCTCTGCTGGCTGAGATAAGCTCATTTTCAACGTCCAATTCAGAATGTAATAAAACCAGATCCAGCCATAAAATGCATCATTCTTTTTTGTTTTAGACAACATTTCATGCACTGTTAAACATGTTAAAGCAAGTTGCAAGTGAAAATCTATGTCTCTGACTGAGTTTGCATTACTGTGATTTGACCTCTCTGCTGGCTGAGATAAGCTCATTTTCAACGTCCAATTCAGAATGTAATAAAACCAGATCCAGCTATAAAATGCATCATTCTTTTTTGTTTTAGACAACATTTCATGCACTGTTAAACATGTTAAAGCAAGTTGCAAGTGAAAATCTATGTCTCTGACTGAGTTTGCATTACTGTGATTTGACCTCTCTGCTGGCTGAGATAAGCTCATTTTCAACGTCCAATTCAGAATGTAATAAAACCAGATCCAGCTATAAAATGCATCATTCTTTTTTGTTTTAGACAACATTTCATGCACTGTTAAACATGTTAAAGCAAGTTGCAAGTGAAAATCTATGTCTCTGACTGAGTTTGCATTACTGTTATTTGACCTCTCTGCTGGCTGAGATAAGCTCATTTTCAACGTCCAATTCAGAATGTAATAAAACCAGATCCAGCCATAAAATGCATCATTCTTTTTTGTTTTAGACAACATTTCATGCACTGTTAAACATGTTAAAGCAAGTTGCAAGTGAAAATCTATGTCTCTGACTGAGTTTGCATTACTGTGATTTGACCTCTCTGCTGGCTGAGATAAGCTCATTTTCAACGTCCAATTCAGAATGTAATAAAACCAGATCCAGCTATAAAATGCATCATTCTTTTTTGTTTTAGACAACATTTCATGCACTGTTAAACATGTTAAAGCAAGTTGCAAGTGAAAATCTATGTCTCTGACTGAGTTTGCATTACTGTGATTTGACCTCTCTGCTGGCTGAGATGAGCTCATTTTCAACGTCCAATTCAGAATGTAATAAAACCAGATCCAGCCATAAAATGCATCATTCTTTTTTGTTTTAGACAACATTTCATGCACTGTTAAACATGTTAAAGCAAGTTGCAAGTGAAAATCTATGTCTCTGACTGAGTTTGCATTACTGTGATTTGACCTCTCTGCTGGCTGA
This sequence comes from Danio rerio, assembly GCF_052040795.2. Lineage (NCBI taxonomy): Eukaryota > Metazoa > Chordata > Actinopteri > Cypriniformes > Danionidae > Danio > Danio rerio. Next base: position 33,996,341 of record NC_141038.1, read on the forward strand.
GATAAGCTCATTTTCAACGTCCAATTCAGAATGTAATAAAACCAGATCCAGCTATAAAATGCATCATTCTTTTTTGTTTTAGACAACATTTCATGCACTGTTAAACATGTTAAAGCAAGTTGCAAGTGAAAATCTATGTCTCTGACTGAGTTTGCATTACTGCTTATTTTGACCTCTGCTGGCTCTGAAAAGCTCATTTTCAACGTTCAATTCAGAATGTGATAAAACCAGATCCAGCCATAAAATGCATCATTCTTTTTTGTTTTAGACAACATTTCATGTACTGTTAAACATGTTAAAGCAAGTTGCAAGTAAAAATCTATGTCTCTGACTGAGTTTGCATTACTGCTTATTTTGACCTCTGCTGGCTCTGAAAAGCTCATTTTCAACGTTCAATTCAGAATGTGATAAAACCAGATCCAGCCATAAAATGCATCATTCTTTTTTGTTTAAGACAACATTTCATGCACTGTTAAACATGTTAAAGCAAGTTGCAAGTGAAAATCTATGTCTCTGACTGAGTTTGCATTACTGTGATTTGACCTCTCTGCTGGCTGAGATAAGCTCATTTTCAACGTCCAATTCAGAATGTAATAAAACCAGATCCAGCTATAAAATGCATCATTCTTTTTTGTTTTAGACAACATTTCATGCACTGTTAAACATGTTAAAGCAAGTTGCAAGTGAAAATCTATGTCTCTGACTGATTTTGCATTACTGTGATTTGACCTCTCTGCTGGCTGAGATAAGCTCATTTTCAACGTCCAATTCAGAATGTAATAAAACCAGATCCAGCCATAAAATGCATCATTCTTTTTTGTTTTAGACAACATTTCATGTACTGTCAAACATGTTAAAGCAAGTTGCAAGTGAAAATCTATGTCTCTGACTGAGTTTGCATTACTGTGATTTGACCTCTCTGCTGGCTGAGATAAGCTCATTTTCAACGTCCAATTCAGAATGTAATAAAACCAGATCCAGCTATAAAATGCATCATTCTTTTTTGTTTTAGACAACATTTCATGCACTGTTAAACATGTTAAAGCAAGTTGCAAGTGAAAATCTATGTCTCTGACTGAGTTTGCATTACTGTGATTTGACCTCTCTGCTGGCTGAGATAAGCTCATTTTCAACGTCCAATTCAGAATGTAATAAAACCAGATCCAGCCATAAAATGCATCATTCTTTTTTGTTTTAGACAACATTTCATGCACTGTTAAACATGTTAAAGCAAGTTGCAAGTGAAAATCTATGTCTCTGACTGAGTTTGCATTACTGTGATTTGACCTCTCTGCTGGCTGAGATAAGCTCATTTTCAACGTCCAATTCAGAATGTAATAAAACCAGATCCAGCCATAAAATGCATCATTCTTTTTTGTTTTAGACAACATTTCATGCACTGTTAAACATGTTAAAGCAAGTTGCAAGTGAAAATCTATGTCTCTGACTGAGTTTGCATTACTGTGATTTGACCTCTCTGCTGGCTGAGATAAGCTCATTTTCAACGTCCAATTCAGAATGTAATAAAACCAGATCCAGCTATAAAATGCATCATTCTTTTTTGTTTTAGACAACATTTCATGCACTGTTAAACATGTTAAAGCAAGTTGCAAGTGAAAATCTATGTCTCTGACTGAGTTTGCATTACTGTGATTTGACCTCTCTGCTGGCTGAGATAAGCTCATTTTCAACGTCCAATTCAGAATGTAATAAAACCAGATCCAGCTATAAAATGCATCATTCTTTTTTGTTTTAGACAACATTTCATGCACTGTTAAACATGTTAAAGCAAGTTGCAAGTGAAAATCTATGTCTCTGACTGAGTTTGCATTACTGCTTATTTTGACCTCTGCTGGCTCTGAAAAGCTCATTTTCAACGTTCAATTCAGAATGTGATAAAACCAGATCCAGCCATAAAATGCATCATTCTTTTTTGTTTTAGACAACATTTCATGTACTGTTAAACATGTTAAAGCAAGTTGCAAGTAAAAATCTATGTCTCTGACTGAGTTTGCATTACTGCTTATTTTGACCTCTGCTGGCTCTGAAAAGCTCATTTTCAACGTTCAATTCAGAATGTGATAAAACCAGATCCAGCCATAAAATGCATCATTCTTTTTTGTTTAAGACAACATTTAATGCACTGTTAAACATGTTAAAGCAAGTTGCAAGTGAAAATCTATGTCTCTGACTGAGTTTGCATTACTGTGATTTGACCTCTCTGCTGGCTGAGATAAGCTCATTTTACACGTCCAATTCAGAATGTAATAAAACCAGATCCAGCTATAAAATGCATCATTCTTTTTTGTTTTAGACAACATTTCATGCACTGTTAAACATGTTAAAGCAAGTTACAAGTGAAAATCTATGTCTCTGACTGATTTTACATTATTGTGATTTGACCTCTCTGCTGGCTGAGATAAGCTCATTTTCAACGTCCAATTCAGAATGTAATAAAACCAGATCCAGCCATAAAATGCATCATTCTTTTTTGTTTTAGACAACATTTCATGTACTGTTAAACATGTTAAAGCAAGTTGCAAGTGAAAATCTATGTCTCTGACTGAGTTTGCATTACTGCTTATTTTGACCTCTGCTGGCTCTGAAAAGCTCATTTTCAACGTTCAATTCAGAATGTGATAAAACCAGATCCAGCCATAAAATGCATCATTCTTTTTTGTTTAAGACAACATTTCATGCACTGTTAAACATGTTAAAGCAAGTTGCAAGTGAAAATCTATGTCTCTGACTGAGTTTGCATTACTGTGATTTCACCTCTCTGCTGGCTGAGATAAGCTCATTTTCAACGTCCAATTCAGAATGTAATAAAACCAGATCCAGCTATAAAATGCATCATTCTTTTTTGCTTTAGACAACATTTCATGCACTGTTAAACATGTTAAAGCAAGTTGCAAGTGAAAATCTATGTCTCTGACTGAGTTTGCATTACTGTGATTTGACCTCTCTGCTGGCTGAGATAAGCTCATTTTCAACGTCCAATTCAGAATGTAATAAAACCAGATCCAGCCATAAAATGCATCATTCTTTTTTGTTTTAGACAACATTTCATGCACTGTTAAACATGTTAAAGCAAGTTGCAAGTGAAAATCTATGTCTCTGACTGAGTTTGCATTACTGTGATTTGACCTCTCTGCTGGCTGAGATAAGCTCATTTTCAACGTCCAATTCAGAATGTAATAAAACCAGATCCAGCTATAAAATGCATCATTCTTTTTTGTTTTAGACAACATTTCATGCACTGTTAAACATGTTAAAGCAAGTTGCAAGTGAAAATCTATGTCTCTGACTGAGTTTGCATTACTGTGATTTCACCTCTCTGCTGGCTGAGATAAGCTCATTTTCAACGTCCAATTCAGAATGTAATAAAACCAGATCCAGCCATAAAATGCATCATTCTTTTTTGTTTTAGACAACATTTCATGCACTGTTAAACATGTTAAAGCAAGTTGCATGTGAAAATCTATGTCTCTGACTGAGTTTGCATTACTGTGATTTGACCTCTCTGCTGGCTGAGATAAGCTCATTTTCAACGTCCAATTCAGAATGTAATAAAACCAGATCCAGCCATAAAATGCATCATTCTTTTTTGTTTTAGACAACATTTCATGCACTGTTAAACATGTTAAAGCAAGTTGCAAGTGAAAATCTATGTCTCTGACTGAGTTTGCATTACTGTGATTTGACCTCTCTGCTGGCTGAGATAAGCTCATTTTCAACGTCCAATTCAGAATGTAATAAAACCAGATCCAGCTATAAAATGCATCATTCTTTTTTGTTTTAGACAACATTTCATGCACTGTTAAACATGTTAAAGCAAGTTGCAAGTGAAAATCTATGTCTCTGACTGAGTTTGCATTACTGCTTATTTTGACCTCTGCTGGCTCTGAAAAGCTCATTTTCAACGTTCAATTCAGAATGTGATAAAACCAGATCCAGCCATAAAATGCATCATTCTTTTTTGTTTTAGACAACATTTCATGTACTGTTAAACATGTTAAAGCAAGTTGCAAGTAAAAATCTATGTCTCTGACTGAGTTTGCATTACTGCTTATTTTGACCTCTGCTGGCTCTGAAAAGCTCATTTTCAAAGTTCAATTCAGACTGTGATTTGACCTCTCTGCTGGCTGAGATAAGCTCATTTTCAACGTCCAATTCAGAATGTAATAAAACCAGATCCAGCCATAAAATGCATCATTCTTTTTTGTTTTAGACAACATTTCATGTACTGTCAAACATGTTAAAGCAAGTTGCAAGTGAAAATCTATGTCTCTGACTGAGTTTGCATTACTGTGATTTGACCTCTCTGCTGGCTGAGATAAGCTCATTTTCAACGTCCAATTCAGAATGTAATAAAACCAGATCCAGCCATAAAATGCATCATTCTTTTTTGTTTTAGACAACATTTCATGTACTGTTAAACATGTTAAAGCAAGTTGCAAGTAAAAATCTATGTCTCTGACTGAGTTTGCATTACTGCTTATTTTGACCTCTGCTGGCTCTGAAAAGCTCATTTTCAACGTTCAATTCAGAATGTGATAAAACCAGATCCAGCCATAAAATGCATCATTCTTTTTTGTTTAAGACAACATTTCATGCACTGTTAAACATGTTAAAGCAAGTTGCAAGTGAAAATCTATGTCTCTGACTGAGTTTGCATTACTGTGATTTGACCTCTCTGCTGGCTGAGATAAGCTCATTTTCAACGTCCAATTCAGAATGTAATAAAACCAGATCCAGCTATAAAATGCATCATTCTTTTTTGTTTTAGACAACATTTCATGCACTGTTAAACATGTTAAAGCAAGTTGCAAGTGAAAATCTATGTCTCTGACTGATTTTGCATTACTGTGATTTGACCTCTCTGCTGGCTGAGATAAGCTCATTTTCAACGTCCAATTCAGAATGTAATAAAACCAGATCCAGCCATAAAATGCATCATTCTTTTTTGTTTTAGACAACATTTCATGTACTGTTAAACATGTTAAAGCAAGTTGCAAGTGAAAATCTATGTCTCTGACTGAGTTTGCATTACTGTGATTTGACCTCTCTGCTGGCTGAGATAAGCTCATTTTCAACGTCCAATTCAGAATGTAATAAAACCAGATCCAGCCATAAAATGCATCATTCTTTTTTGTTTTAGACAACATTTCATGCACTGTTAAACATGTTAAAGCAAGTTGCAAGTGAAAATCTATGTCTCTGACTGAGTTTGCATTACTGTGATTTGACCTCTCTGCTGGCTGAGATAAGCTCATTTTCAACGTCCAATTCAGAATGTAATAAAACCAGATCCAGCTATAAAATGCATCATTCTTTTTTGTTTTAGACAACATTTCATGCACTGTTAAACATGTTAAAGCAAGTTGCAAGTGAAAATCTATGTCTCTGACTGAGTTTGCATTACTGTGATTTGACCTCTCTGCTGGCTGAGATAAGCTCATTTTCAACGTCCAATTCAGAATGTAATAAAACCAGATCCAGCCATAAAATGCATCATTCTTTTTTGTTTTAGACAACATTTCATGCACTGTTAAACATGTTAAAGCAAGTTGCAAGTGAAAATCTATGTCTCTGACTGAGTTTGCATTACTGTGATTTGACCTCTCTGCTGGCTGAGATAAGCTCATTTTCAACGTCCAATTCAGAATGTAATAAAACCAGATCCAGCCATAAAATGCATCATTCTTTTTTGTTTTAGACAACATTTCATGCACTGTTAAACATGTTAAAGCAAGTTGCAAGTGAAAATCTATGTCTCTGACTGAGTTTGCATTACTGCTTATTTTGACCTCTGCTGGCTCTGAAAAGCTCATTTTCAACGTTCAATTCAGAATGTGATAAAACCAGATCCAGCCATAAAATGCATCATTCTTTTTTGTTTTAGACAACATTTCATGTACTGTTAAACATGTTAAAGCAAGTTGCAAGTAAAAATCTATGTCTCTGACTGAGTTTGCATTACTGCTTATTTTGACCTCTGCTGGCTCTGAAAAGCTCATTTTCAACGTTCAATTCAGAATGTGATAAAACCAGATCCAGCCATAAAATGCATCATTCTTTTTTGTTTAAGACAACATTTAATGCACTGTTAAACATGTTAAAGCAAGTTGCAAGTGAAAATCTATGTCTCTGACTGAGTTTGCATTACTGTGATTTGACCTCTCTGCTGGCTGAGATAAGCTCATTTTACACGTCCAATTCAGAATGTAATAAAACCAGATCCAGCTATAAAATGCATCATTCTTTTTTGTTTTAGACAACATTTCATGCACTGTTAAACATGTTAAAGCAAGTTACAAGTGAAAATCTATGTCTCTGACTGATTTTACATTATTGTGATTTGACCTCTCTGCTGGCTGAGATAAGCTCATTTTCAACGTCCAATTCAGAATGTAATAAAACCAGATCCAGCCATAAAATGCATCATTCTTTTTTGTTTTAGACAACATTTCATGTACTGTTAAACATGTTAAAGCAAGTTGCAAGTGAAAATCTATGTCTCTGACTGAGTTTGCATTACTGCTTATTTTGACCTCTGCTGGCTCTGAAAAGCTCATTTTCAACGTTCAATTCAGAATGTGATAAAACCAGATCCAGCCATAAAATGCATCATTCTTTTTTGTTTAAGACAACATTTCATGCACTGTTAAACATGTTAAAGCAAGTTGCAAGTGAAAATCTATGTCTCTGACTGAGTTTGCATTACTGTGATTTCACCTCTCTGCTGGCTGAGATAAGCTCATTTTCAACGTCCAATTCAGAATGTAATAAAACCAGATCCAGCTATAAAATGCATCATTCTTTTTTGCTTTAGACAACATTTCATGCACTGTTAAACATGTTAAAGCAAGTTGCAAGTGAAAATCTATGTCTCTGACTGAGTTTGCATTACTGTGATTTGACCTCTCTGCTGGCTGAGATAAGCTCATTTTCAACGTCCAATTCAGAATGTAATAAAACCAGATCCAGCCATAAAATGCATCATTCTTTTTTGTTTTAGACAACATTTCATGCACTGTTAAACATGTTAAAGCAAGTTGCAAGTGAAAATCTATGTCTCTGACTGAGTTTGCATTACTGTGATTTGACCTCTCTGCTGGCTGAGATAAGCTCATTTTCAACGTCCAATTCAGAATGTAATAAAACCAGATCCAGCTATAAAATGCATCATTCTTTTTTGTTTTAGACAACATTTCATGCACTGTTAAACATGTTAAAGCAAGTTGCAAGTGAAAATCTATGTCTCTGACTGAGTTTGCATTACTGTGATTTCACCTCTCTGCTGGCTGAGATAAGCTCATTTTCAACGTCCAATTCAGAATGTAATAAAACCAGATCCAGCCATAAAATGCATCATTCTTTTTTGTTTTAGACAACATTTCATGCACTGTTAAACATGTTAAAGCAAGTTGCATGTGAAAATCTATGTCTCTGACTGAGTTTGCATTACTGTGATTTGACCTCTCTGCTGGCTGAGATAAGCTCATTTTCAACGTCCAATTCAGAATGTAATAAAACCAGATCCAGCCATAAAATGCATCATTCTTTTTTGTTTTAGACAACATTTCATGCACTGTTAAACATGTTAAAGCAAGTTGCAAGTGAAAATCTATGTCTCTGACTGAGTTTGCATTACTGTGATTTGACCTCTCTGCTGGCTGAGATAAGCTCATTTTCAACGTCCAATTCAGAATGTAATAAAACCAGATCCAGCTATAAAATGCATCATTCTTTTTTGTTTTAGACAACATTTCATGCACTGTTAAACATGTTAAAGCAAGTTGCAAGTGAAAATCTATGTCTCTGACTGAGTTTGCATTACTGCTTATTTTGACCTCTGCTGGCTCTGAAAAGCTCATTTTCAACGTTCAATTCAGAATGTGATAAAACCAGATCCAGCCATAAAATGCATCATTCTTTTTTGTTTTAGACAACATTTCATGTACTGTTAAACATGTTAAAGCAAGTTGCAAGTAAAAATCTATGTCTCTGACTGAGTTTGCATTACTGCTTATTTTGACCTCTGCTGGCTCTGAAAAGCTCATTTTCAAAGTTCAATTCAGACTGTGATTTGACCTCTCTGCTGGCTGAGATAAGCTCATTTTCAACGTCCAATTCAGAATGTAATAAAACCAGATCCAGCCATAAAATGCATCATTCTTTTTTGTTTTAGACAACATTTCATGTACTGTCAAACATGTTAAAGCAAGTTGCAAGTGAAAATCTATGTCTCTGACTGAGTTTGCATTACTGTGATTTGACCTCTCTGCTGGCTGAGATAAGCTCATTTTCAACGTCCAATTCAGAATGTAATAAAACCAGATCCAGCCATAAAATGCATCATTCTTTTTTGTTTTAGACAACATTTCATGTACTGTTAAACATGTTAAAGCAAGTTGCAAGTAAAAATCTATGTCTCTGACTGAGTTTGCATTACTGCTTATTTTGACCTCTGCTGGCTCTGAAAAGCTCATTTTCAACGTTCAATTCAGAATGTGATAAAACCAGATCCAGCCATAAAATGCATCATTCTTTTTTGTTTAAGACAACATTTCATGCACTGTTAAACATGTTAAAGCAAGTTGCAAGTGAAAATCTATGTCTCTGACTGAGTTTGCATTACTGTGATTTGACCTCTCTGCTGGCTGAGATAAGCTCATTTTCAACGTCCAATTCAGAATGTAATAAAACCAGATCCAGCTATAAAATGCATCATTCTTTTTTGTTTTAGACAACATTTCATGCACTGTTAAACATGTTAAAGCAAGTTGCAAGTGAAAATCTATGTCTCTGACTGATTTTGCATTACTGTGATTTGACCTCTCTGCTGGCTGAGATAAGCTCATTTTCAACGTCCAATTCAGAATGTAATAAAACCAGATCCAGCCATAAAATGCATCATTCTTTTTTGTTTTAGACAACATTTCATGTACTGTTAAACATGTTAAAGCAAGTTGCAAGTGAAAATCTATGTCTCTGACTGAGTTTGCATTACTGTGATTTGACCTCTCTGCTGGCTGAGATAAGCTCATTTTCAACGTCCAATTCAGAATGTAATAAAACCAGATCCAGCCATAAAATGCATCATTCTTTTTTGTTTTAGACAACATTTCATGCACTGTTAAACATGTTAAAGCAAGTTGCAAGTGAAAATCTATGTCTCTGACTGAGTTTGCATTACTGTGATTTGACCTCTCTGCTGGCTGAGATAAGCTCATTTTCAACGTCCAATTCAGAATGTAATAAAACCAGATCCAGCTATAAAATGCATCATTCTTTTTTGTTTTAGACAACATTTCATGCACTGTTAAACATGTTAAAGCAAGTTGCAAGTGAAAATCTATGTCTCTGACTGAGTTTGCATTACTGTGATTTGACCTCTCTGCTGGCTGAGATAAGCTCATTTTCAACGTCCAATTCAGAATGTAATAAAACCAGATCCAGCCATAAAATGCATCATTCTTTTTTGTTTTAGACAACATTTCATGCACTGTTAAACATGTTAAAGCAAGTTGCAAGTGAAAATCTATGTCTCTGACTGAGTTTGCATTACTGTGATTTGACCTCTCTGCTGGCTGAGATAAGCTCATTTTCAACGTCCAATTCAGAATGTAATAAAACCAGATCCAGCCATAAAATGCATCATTCTTTTTTGTTTTAGACAACATTTCATGCACTGTTAAACATGTTAAAGCAAGTTGCAAGTGAAAATCTATGTCTCTGACTGAGTTTGCATTACTGTGATTTGACCTCTCTGCTGGCTGAGATAAGCTCATTTTCAACGTCCAATTCAGAATGTAATAAAACCAGATCCAGCTATAAAATGCATCATTCTTTTTTGTTTTAGACAACATTTCATGCACTGTTAAACATGTTAAAGCAAGTTGCAAGTGAAAATCTATGTCTCTGACTGAGTTTGCATTACTGTGATTTGACCTCTCTGCTGGCTGAGATAAGCTCATTTTCAACGTCCAATTCAGAATGTAATAAAACCAGATCCAGCCATAAAATGCATCATTCTTTTTTGTTTTAGACAACATTTCATGCACTGTTAAACATGTTAAAGCAAGTTGCAAGTGAAAATCTATGTCTCTGACTGAGTTTGCATTACTGTGATTTCACCTCTCTGCTGGCTGAGATAAGCTCATTTTCAACGTCCAATTCAGAATGTAATAAAACCAGATCCAGCCATAAAATGCATCATTCTTTTTTGTTTTAGACAACATTTCATGCACTGTTAAACATGTTAAAGCAAGTTGCAAGTGAAAATCTATGTCTCTGACTGAGTTTGCATTACTGTGATTTGACCTCTCTGCTGGCTGAGATAAGCTCATTTTCAACGTCCAATTCAGAATGTAATAAAACCAGATCCAGCCATAAAATGCATCATTCTTTTTTGTTTTAGACAACATTTCATGCACTGTTAAACATGTTAAAGCAAGTTGCAAGTGAAAATCTATGTCTCTGACTGAGTTTGCATTACTGTGATTTGACCTCTCTGCTGGCTGAGATAAGCTCAATTTCAACGTCCAATTCAGAATGTAATAAAACCAGATCCAGCTATAAAATGCATCATTCTTTTTTGTTTTAGACAACATTTCATGCACTGTTAAACATGTTAAAGCAAGTTGCAAGTAAAAATCTATGCCTCTGACTGAGTTTGCATTACTGCTTATTTTGACCTCTGCTGGCTCTGAAAAGCTCATTTTCAACGTTCAATTCAGAATGTGATAAAACCAGATCCAGCCATAAAATGCATCATTCTTTTTTGTTTAAGACAACATTTCATGCACTGTTAAACATGTTAAAGCAAGTTGCAAGTGAAATCTATGTCTCTGACTGAGTTTGCATTACTGTGATTTGACCTCTCTGCTGGCTGAGATAAGCTCATTTTCAACGTCCAATTCAGAATGTAATAAAACCAGATCCAGCTATAAAATGCATCATTCTTTTTTGTTTTAGACAACATTTCATGCACTGTTAAACATGTTAAAGCAAGTTGCAAGTGAAAATCTATGTCTCTGACTGATTTTGCATTACTGTGATTTGACCTCTCTGCTGGCTGAGATAAGCTCATTTTCAACGTCCAATTCAGAATGTAATAAAACCAGATCCAGCCATAAAATGCATCATTCTTTTTTGTTTTAGACAACATTTCATGTACTGTTAAACATGTTAAAGCAAGTTGCAAGTGAAAATCTATGTCTCTGACTGAGTTTGCATTACTGCTTATTTTGACCTCTGCTGGCTCTGAAAAGCTCATTTTCAACGTTCAATTCAGAATGTGATAAAACCAGATCCAGCCATAAAATGCATCATTCTTTTTTGTTTAAGACAACATTTCATGCACTGTTAAACATGTTAAAGCAAGTTGCAAGTGAAAATCTATGTCTCTGACTGAGTTTGCATTACTGTGATTTCACCTCTCTGCTGGCTGAGATAAGCTCATTTTCAACGTCCAATTCAGAATGTAATAAAACCAGATCCAGCTATAAAATGCATCATTCTTTTTTGCTTTAGACAACATTTCATGCACTGTTAAACATGTTAAAGCAAGTTGCAAGTGAAAATCTATGTCTCTGACTGAGTTTGCATTACTGTGATTTGACCTCTCTGCTGGCTGAGATAAGCTCATTTTCAACGTCCAATTCAGAATGTAATAAAACCAGATCCAGCCATAAAATGCATCATTCTTTTTTGTTTTAGACAACATTTCATGCACTGTTAAACATGTTAAAGCAAGTTGCAAGTGAAAATCTATGTCTCTGACTGAGTTTGCATTACTGTGATTTGACCTCTCTGCTGGCTGAGATAAGCTCATTTTCAACGTCCAATTCAGAATGTAATAAAACCAGATCCAGCCATAAAATGCATCATTCTTTTTTGTTTTAGACAACATTTCATGCACTGTTAAACATGTTAAAGCAAGTTGCAAGTGAAAATCTATGTCTCTGACTGAGTTTGCATTACTGTGATTTGACCTCTCTGCTGGCTGAGATAAGCTCATTTTCAACGTCCAATTCAGAATGTAATAAAACCAGATCCAGCCATAAAATGCATCATTCTTTTTTGTTTTAGACAACATTTCATGCACTGTTAAACATGTTAAAGCAAGTTGCAAGTGAAAATCTATGTCTCTGACTGAGTTTGCATTACTGTGATTTGACCTCTCTGCTGGCTGAGATAAGCTCATTTTCAACGTCCAATTCAGAATGTAATAAAACCAGATCCAGCTATAAAATGCATCATTCTTTTTTGTTTTAGACAACATTTCATGCACTGTTAAACATGTTAAAGCAAGTTGCAAGTGAAAATCTATGTCTCTGACTGAGTTTGCATTACTGTGATTTGACCTCTCTGCTGGCTGAGATGAGCTCATTTTCAACGTCCAATTCAGAATGTAATAAAACCAGATCCAGCCATAAAATGCATCATTCTTTTTTGTTTTAGACAACATTTCATGCACTGTTAAACATGTTAAAGCAAGTTGCAAGTGAAAATCTATGTCTCTGACTGAGTTTGCATTACTGTGATTTGACCTCTCTGCTGGCTGAGATAAGCTCATTTTCAACGTCCAATTCAGAATGTAATAAAACCAGATCCAGCTATAAAATGCATCATTCTTTTTTGTTTTAGACAACATTTCATGCACTGTTAAACATGTTAAAGCAAGTTGCAAGTGAAAATCTATGTCTCTGACTGAGTTTGCATTACTGCTTATTTTGACCTCTGCTGGCTCTGAAAAGCTCATTTTCAACGTTCAATTCAGAATGTGATAAAACCAGATCCAGCCATAAAATGCATCATTCTTTTTTGTTTAAGACAACATTTCATGCACTGTTAAACATGTTAAAGCAAGTTGCAAGTGAAAATCTATGTCTCTGACTGAGTTTGCATTACTGTGATTTGACCTCTCTGCTGGCTGAGATAAGCTCATTTTCAACGTCCAATTCAGAATGTAATAAAACCAGATCCAGCTATAAAATGCATCATTCTTTTTTGTTTTAGACAACATTTCATGCACTGTTAAACATGTTAAAGCAAGTTGCAAGTGAAAATCTATGTCTCTGACTGATTTTGCATTACTGTGATTTGACCTCTCTGCTGGCTGAGATAAGCTCATTTTCAACGTCCAATTCAGAATGTAATAAAACCAGATCCAGCCATAAAATGCATCATTCTTTTTTGTTTTAGACAACATTTCATGTACTGTCAAACATGTTAAAGCAAGTTGCAAGTGAAAATCTATGTCTCTGACTGAGTTTGCATTACTGTGATTTGACCTCTCTGCTGGCTGAGATAAGCTCATTTTCAACGTCCAATTCAGAATGTAATAAAACCAGATCCAGCTATAAAATGCATCATTCTTTTTTGTTTTAGACAACATTTCATGCACTGTTAAACATGTTAAAGCAAGTTGCAAGTGAAAATCTATGTCTCTGACTGAGTTTGCATTACTGTGATTTGACCTCTCTGCTGGCTGAGATAAGCTCATTTTCAACGTCCAATTCAGAATGTAATAAAACCAGATCCAGCCATAAAATGCATCATTCTTTTTTGTTTTAGACAACATTTCATGCACTGTTAAACATGTTAAAGCAAGTTGCAAGTGAAAATCTATGTCTCTGACTGAGTTTGCATTACTGTGATTTGACCTCTCTGCTGGCTGAGATAAGCTCATTTTCAACGTCCAATTCAGAATGTAATAAAACCAGATCCAGCCATAAAATGCATCATTCTTTTTTGTTTTAGACAACATTTCATGCACTGTTAAACATGTTAAAGCAAGTTGCAAGTGAAAATCTATGTCTCTGACTGAGTTTGCATTACTGTGATTTGACCTCTCTGCTGGCTGAGATAAGCTCATTTTCAACGTCCAATTCAGAATGTAATAAAACCAGATCCAGCTATAAAATGCATCATTCTTTTTTGTTTTAGACAACATTTCATGCACTGTTAAACATGTTAAAGCAAGTTGCAAGTGAAAATCTATGTCTCTGACTGAGTTTGCATTACTGTGATTTGACCTCTCTGCTGGCTGAGATAAGCTCATTTTCAACGTCCAATTCAGAATGTAATAAAACCAGATCCAGCTATAAAATGCATCATTCTTTTTTGTTTTAGACAACATTTCATGCACTGTTAAACATGTTAAAGCAAGTTGCAAGTGAAAATCTATGTCTCTGACTGAGTTTGCATTACTGTGATTTGACCTCTCTGCTGGCTGAGATAAGCTCATTTTCAACGTCCAATTCAGAATGTAATAAAACCAGATCCAGCCATAAAATGCATTATTCTTTTTTGTTTTAGACAACATTTCATGCACTGTTAAACATGTTAAAGCAAGTTGCAAGTGAAAATCTATGTCTCTGACTGAGTTTGCATTACTGTGATTTGACCTCTCTGCTGGCTGAGATAAGCTCATTTTCAACGTCCAATTCAGAATGTAATAAAACCAGATCCAGCCATAAAATGCATCATTCTTTTTTGTTTTAGACAACATTTCATGCACTGTTAAACATGTTAAAGCAAGTTGCAAGTGAAAATCTATGTCTCTGACTGAGTTTGCATTACTGTGATTTGACCTCTCTGCTGGCTGAGATAAGCTCATTTTCAACGTCCAATTCAGAATGTAATAAAACCAGATCCAGCCATAAAATGCATCATTCTTTTTTGTTTTAGACAACATTTCATGCACTGTTAAACATGTTAAAGCAAGTTGCAAGTGAAAATCTATGTCTCTGACTGAGTTTGCATTACTGTGATTTGACCTCTCTGCTGGCTGAGATAAGCTCATTTTCAACGTCCAATTCAGAATGTAATAAAACCAGATCCAGCTATAAAATGCATCATTCTTTTTTGTTTTAGACAACATTTCATGCACTGTTAAACATGTTAAAGCAAGTTGCAAGTGAAAATCTATGTCTCTGACTGAGTTTGCATTACTGTGATTTCACCTCTCTGCTGGCTGAGATAAGCTCATTTTCAACGTCCAATTCAGAATGTAATAAAACCAGATCCAGCCATAAAATGCATCATTCTTTTTTGTTTTAGACAACATTTCATGCACTGTTAAACATGTTAAAGCAAGTTGCATGTGAAAATCTATGTCTCTGACTGAGTTTGCATTACTGTGATTTGACCTCTCTGCTGGCTGAGATAAGCTCATTTTCAACGTCCAATTCAGAATGTAATAAAACCAGATCCAGCCATAAAATGCATCATTCTTTTTTGTTTTAGACAACATTTCATGCACTGTTAAACATGTTAAAGCAAGTTGCAAGTGAAAATCTATGTCTCTGACTGAGTTTGCATTACTGTGATTTGACCTCTCTGCTGGCTGAGATAAGCTCATTTTCAACGTCCAATTCAGAATGTAATAAAACCAGATCCAGCTATAAAATGCATCATTCTTTTTTGTTTTAGACAACATTTCATGCACTGTTAAACATGTTAAAGCAAGTTGCAAGTGAAAATCTATGTCTCTGACTGAGTTTGCATTACTGCTTATTTTGACCTCTGCTGGCTCTGAAAAGCTCATTTTCAACGTTCAATTCAGAATGTGATAAAACCAGATCCAGCCATAAAATGCATCATTCTTTTTTGTTTTAGACAACATTTCATGTACTGTTAAACATGTTAAAGCAAGTTGCAAGTAAAAATCTATGTCTCTGACTGAGTTTGCATTACTGCTTATTTTGACCTCTGCTGGCTCTGAAAAGCTCATTTTCAAAGTTCAATTCAGACTGTGATTTGACCTCTCTGCTGGCTGAGATAAGCTCATTTTCAACGTCCAATTCAGAATGTAATAAAACCAGATCCAGCCATAAAATGCATCATTCTTTTTTGTTTTAGACAACATTTCATGTACTGTCAAACATGTTAAAGCAAGTTGCAAGTGAAAATCTATGTCTCTGACTGAGTTTGCATTACTGTGATTTGACCTCTCTGCTGGCTGAGATAAGCTCATTTTCAACGTCCAATTCAGAATGTAATAAAACCAGATCCAGCCATAAAATGCATCATTCTTTTTTGTTTTAGACAACATTTCATGTACTGTTAAACATGTTAAAGCAAGTTGCAAGTAAAAATCTATGTCTCTGACTGAGTTTGCATTACTGCTTATTTTGACCTCTGCTGGCTCTGAAAAGCTCATTTTCAACGTTCAATTCAGAATGTGATAAAACCAGATCCAGCCATAAAATGCATCATTCTTTTTTGTTTAAGACAACATTTCATGCACTGTTAAACATGTTAAAGCAAGTTGCAAGTGAAAATCTATGTCTCTGACTGAGTTTGCATTACTGTGATTTGACCTCTCTGCTGGCTGAGATAAGCTCATTTTCAACGTCCAATTCAGAATGTAATAAAACCAGATCCAGCTATAAAATGCATCATTCTTTTTTGTTTTAGACAACATTTCATGCACTGTTAAACATGTTAAAGCAAGTTGCAAGTGAAAATCTATGTCTCTGACTGATTTTGCATTACTGTGATTTGACCTCTCTGCTGGCTGAGATAAGCTCATTTTCAACGTCCAATTCAGAATGTAATAAAACCAGATCCAGCCATAAAATGCATCATTCTTTTTTGTTTTAGACAACATTTCATGTACTGTCAAACATGTTAAAGCAAGTTTGCAAGTGAAAATCTATGTCTCTGACTGAGTTTGCATTACTGCTTATTTTGACCTCTGCTGGCTCTGAAAAGCTCATTTTCAACGTTCAATTCAGAATGTGATAAAACCAGATCCAGCCATAAAATGCATCATTCTTTTTTGTTTAAGACAACATTTCATGCACTGTTAAACATGTTAAAGCAAGTTGCAAGTGAAAATCTATGTCTCTGACTGAGTTTGCATTACTGTGATTTCACCTCTCTGCTGGCTGAGATAAGCTCATTTTCAACGTCCAATTCAGAATGTAATAAAACCAGATCCAGCTATAAAATGCATCATTCTTTTTTGCTTTAGACAACATTTCATGCACTGTTAAACATGTTAAAGCAAGTTGCAAGTGAAAATCTATGTCTCTGACTGAGTTTGCATTACTGTGATTTGACCTCTCTGCTGGCTGAGATAAGCTCATTTTCAACGTCCAATTCAGAATGTAATAAAACCAGATCCAGCCATAAAATGCATCATTCTTTTTTGTTTTAGACAACATTTCATGCACTGTTAAACATGTTAAAGCAAGTTGCAAGTGAAAATCTATGTCTCTGACTGAGTTTGCATTACTGTGATTTGACCTCTCTGCTGGCTGAGATAAGCTCATTTTCAACGTCCAATTCAGAATGTAATAAAACCAGATCCAGCTATAAAATGCATCATTCTTTTTTGTTTTAGACAACATTTCATGCACTGTTAAACATGTTAAAGCAAGTTGCAAGTGAAAATCTATGTCTCTGACTGAGTTTGCATTACTGTGATTTGACCTCTCTGCTGGCTGAGATAAGCTCATTTTCAACGTCCAATTCAGAATGTAATAAAACCAGATCCAGCCATAAAATGCATCATTCTTTTTTGTTTTAGACAACATTTCATGCACTGTTAAACATGTTAAAGCAAGTTGCAAGTGAAAATCTATGTCTCTGACTGATTTTGCATTACTGTGATTTGACCTCTCTGCTGGCTGAGATAAGCTCATTTTCAACGTCCAATTCAGAATGTAATAAAACCAGATCCAGCTATAAAATGCATCATTCTTTTTTGTTTTAGACAACATTTCATGCACTGTTAAACATGTTAAAGCAAGTTGCAAGTGAAAATCTATGTCTCTGACTGAGTTTGCATTACTGTGATTTGACCTCTCTGCTGGCTGAGATAAGCTCATTTTCAACGTCCAATTCAGAATGTAATAAAACCAGATCCAGCTATAAAATGCATCATTCTTTTTTGTTTTAGACAACATTTCATGCACTGTTAAACATGTTAAAGCAAGTTGCAAGTGAAAATCTATGTCTCTGACTGAGTTTGCATTACTGTGATTTGACCTCTCTGCTGGCTGAGATAAGCTCATTTTCAACGTCCAATTCAGAATGTAATAAAACCAGATCCAGCCATAAAATGCATCATTCTTTTTTGTTTTAGACAACATTTCATGCACTGTTAAACATGTTAAAGCAAGTTGCAAGTGAAAATCTATGTCTCTGACTGAGTTTGCATTACTGTGATTTGACCTCTCTGCTGGCTGAGATAAGCTCATTTTCAACGTCCAATTCAGAATGTAATAAAACCAGATCCAGCCATAAAATGCATCATTCTTTTTTGTTTTAGACAACATTTCATGCACTGTTAAACATGTTAAAGCAAGTTGCAAGTGAAAATCTATGTCTCTGACTGAGTTTGCATTACTGTGATTTGACCTCTCTGCTGGCTGAGATAAGCTCATTTTCAACGTCCAATTCAGAATGTAATAAAACCAGATCCAGCCATAAAATGCATCATTCTTTTTTGTTTTAGACAACATTTCATGCACTGTTAAACATGTTAAAGCAAGTTGCAAGTGAAAATCTATGTCTCTGACTGAGTTTGCATTACTGTGATTTCACCTCTCTGCTGGCTGAGATAAGCTCATTTTCAACGTCCAATTCAGAATGTAATAAAACCAGATCCAGCCATAAAATGCATCATTCTTTTTTGTTTTAGACAACATTTCATGCACTGTTAAACATGTTAAAGCAAGTTGCAAGTGAAAATCTATGTCTCTGACTGAGTTTGCATTACTGTGATTTGACCTCTCTGCTGGCTGAGATAAGCTCATTTTCAACGTCCAATTCAGAATGTAATAAAACCAGATCCAGCCATAAAATGCATCATTCTTTTTTGTTTTAGACAACATTTCATGCACTGTTAAACATGTTAAAGCAAGTTGCAAGTGAAAATCTATGTCTCTGACTGAGTTTGCATTACTGTGATTTGACCTCTCTGCTGGCTGAGATAAGCTCATTTTCAACGTCCAATTCAGAATGTAATAAAACCAGATCCAGCTATAAAATGCATCATTCTTTTTTGTTTTAGACAACATTTCATGCACTGTTAAACATGTTAAAGCAAGTTGCAAGTGAAAATCTATGTCTCTGACTGAGTTTGCATTACTGCTTATTTTGACCTCTGCTGGCTCTGAAAAGCTCATTTTCAACGTTAATTCAGAATGTGATAAAACCAGATCCAGCCATAAAATGCATCATTCTTTTTTGTTTTAGACAACATTTCATGTACTGTTAAACATGTTAAAGCAAGTTGCAAGTAAAAATCTATGCCTCTGACTGAGTTTGCATTACTGCTTATTTTGACCTCTGCTGGCTCTGAAAAGCTCATTTTCAACGTTCAATTCAGAATGTGATAAAACCAGATCCAGCCATAAAATGCATCATTCTTTTTTGTTTAAGACAACATTTCATGCACTGTTAAACATGTTAAAGCAAGTTGCAAGTGAAAATCTATGTCTCTGACTGAGTTTGCATTACTGTGATTTGACCTCTCTGCTGGCTGAGATAAGCTCATTTTCAACGTCCAATTCAGAATGTAATAAAACCAGATCCAGCCATAAAATGCATCATTCTTTTTTGTTTTAGACAACATTTCATGTACTGTTAAACATGTTAAAGCAAGTTGCAAGTGAAAATCTATGTCTCTGACTGAGTTTGCATTACTGCTTATTTTGACCTCTGCTGGCTCTGAAAAGCTCATTTTCAACGTTCAATTCAGAATGTGATAAAACCAGATCCAGCCATAAAATGCATCATTCTTTTTTGTTTAAGACAACATTTCATGCACTGTTAAACATGTTAAAGCAAGTTGCAAGTGAAAATCTATGTCTCTGACTGAGTTTGCATTACTGTGATTTCACCTCTCTGCTGGCTGAGATAAGCTCATTTTCAACGTCCAATTCAGAATGTAATAAAACCAGATCCAGCCATAAAATGCATCATTCTTTTTTGTTTTAGACAACATTTCATGCACTGTTAAACATGTTAAAGCAAGTTGCAAGTGAAAATCTATGTCTCTGACTGAGTTTGCATTACTGTGATTTGACCTCTCTGCTGGCTGAGATAAGCTCATTTTCAACGTCCAATTCAGAATGTAATAAAACCAGATCCAGCCATAAAATGCATCATTCTTTTTTGTTTTAGACAACATTTCATGCACTGTTAAACATGTTAAAGCAAGTTGCAAGTGAAAATCTATGTCTCTGACTGAGTTTGCATTACTGTGATTTGACCTCTCTGCTGGCTGAGATAAGCTCATTTTCAACGTCCAATTCAGAATGTAATAAAACCAGATCCAGCCATAAAATGCATCATTCTTTTTTGTTTTAGACAACATTTCATGCACTGTTAAACATGTTAAAGCAAGTTGCAAGTGAAAATCTATGTCTCTGACTGAGTTTGCATTACTGTGATTTCACCTCTCTGCTGGCTGAGATAAGCTCATTTTCAACGTCCAATTCAGAATGTAATAAAACCAGATCCAGCCATAAAATGCATCATTCTTTTTTGTTTTAGACAACATTTCATGCACTGTTAAACATGTTAAAGCAAGTTGCAAGTGAAAATCTATGTCTCTGACTGAGTTTGCATTACTGTGATTTGACCTCTCTGCTGGCTGAGATAAGCTCATTTTCAACGTCCAATGCAGAATGTAATAAAACCAGATCCAGCCATAAAATGCATCATTCTTTTTTGTTTTAGACAACATTTCATGCACTGTTAAACATGTTAAAGCAAGTTGCAAGTGAAAATCTATGTCTCTGACTGATTTTGCATTACTGTGATTTGACCTCTCTGCTGGCTGAGATAAGCTCATTTTCAACGTCCAATTCAGAATGTAATAAAACCAGATCCAGCTATAAAATGCATCATTCTTTTTTGTTTTAGACAACATTTCATGCACTGTTAAACATGTTAAAGCAAGTTGCAAGTGAAAATCTATGTCTCTGACTGAGTTTGCATTACTGTGATTTGACCTCTCTGCTGGCTGAGATAAGCTCATTTTCAACGTCCAATTCAGAATGTAATAAAACCAGATCCAGCTATAAAATGCATCATTCTTTTTTGTTTTAGACAACATTTCATGCACTGTTAAACATGTTAAAGCAAGTTGCAAGTGAAAATCTATGTCTCTGACTGAGTTTGCATTACTGTGATTTGACCTCTCTGCTGGCTGAGATAAGCTCATTTTCAACGTCCAATTCAGAATGTAATAAAACCAGATCCAGCCATAAAATGCATCATTCTTTTTTGTTTTAGACAACATTTCATGCACTGTTAAACATGTTAAAGCAAGTTGCAAGTGAAAATCTATGTCTCTGACTGAGTTTGCATTACTGTGATTTGACCTCTCTGCTGGCTGAGATAAGCTCATTTTCAACGTCCAATTCAGAATGTAATAAAACCAGATCCAGCCATAAAATGCATCATTCTTTTTTGTTTTAGACAACATTTCATGCACTGTTAAACATGTTAAAGCAAGTTGCAAGTGAAAATCTATGTCTCTGACTGAGTTTGCATTACTGTGATTTGACCTCTCTGCTGGCTGAGATAAGCTCATTTTCAACGTCCAATTCAGAATGTAATAAAACCAGATCCAGCCATAAAATGCATCATTCTTTTTTGTTTTAGACAACATTTCATGCACTGTTAAACATGTTAAAGCAAGTTGCAAGTGAAAATCTATGTCTCTGACTGAGTTTGCATTACTGTGATTTCACCTCTCTGCTGGCTGAGATAAGCTCATTTTCAACGTCCAATTCAGAATGTAATAAAACCAGATCCAGCCATAAAATGCATCATTCTTTTTTGTTTTAGACAACATTTCATGCACTGTTAAACATGTTAAAGCAAGTTGCAAGTGAAAATCTATGTCTCTGACTGAGTTTGCATTACTGTGATTTGACCTCTCTGCTGGCTGAGATAAGCTCATTTTCAACGTCCAATTCAGAATGTAATAAAACCAGATCCAGCCATAAAATGCATCATTCTTTTTTGTTTTAGACAACATTTCATGCACTGTTAAACATGTTAAAGCAAGTTGCAAGTGAAAATCTATGTCTCTGACTGAGTTTGCATTACTGTGATTTGACCTCTCTGCTGGCTGAGATAAGCTCATTTTCAACGTCCAATTCAGAATGTAATAAAACCAGATCCAGCTATAAAATGCATCATTCTTTTTTGTTTTAGACAACATTTCATGCACTGTTAAACATGTTAAAGCAAGTTGCAAGTGAAAATCTATGTCTCTGACTGAGTTTGCATTACTGCTTATTTTGACCTCTGCTGGCTCTGAAAAGCTCATTTTCAACGTTAATTCAGAATGTGATAAAACCAGATCCAGCCATAAAATGCATCATTCTTTTTTGTTTTAGACAACATTTCATGTACTGTTAAACATGTTAAAGCAAGTTGCAAGTAAAAATCTATGCCTCTGACTGAGTTTGCATTACTGCTTATTTTGACCTCTGCTGGCTCTGAAAAGCTCATTTTCAACGTTCAATTCAGAATGTGATAAAACCAGATCCAGCCATAAAATGCATCATTCTTTTTTGTTTAAGACAACATTTCATGCACTGTTAAACATGTTAAAGCAAGTTGCAAGTGAAAATCTATGTCTCTGACTGAGTTTGCATTACTGTGATTTGACCTCTCTGCTGGCTGAGATAAGCTCATTTTCAACGTCCAATTCAGAATGTAATAAAACCAGATCCAGCCATAAAATGCATCATTCTTTTTTGTTTTAGACAACATTTCATGTACTGTTAAACATGTTAAAGCAAGTTGCAAGTGAAAATCTATGTCTCTGACTGAGTTTGCATTACTGCTTATTTTGACCTCTGCTGGCTCTGAAAAGCTCATTTTCAACGTTCAATTCAGAATGTGATAAAACCAGATCCAGCCATAAAATGCATCATTCTTTTTTGTTTAAGACAACATTTCATGCACTGTTAAACATGTTAAAGCAAGTTGCAAGTGAAAATCTATGTCTCTGACTGAGTTTGCATTACTGTGATTTGACCTCTCTGCTGGCTGAGATAAGCTCATTTTCAACGTCCAATTCAGAATGTAATAAAACCAGATCCAGCCATAAAATGCATCATTCTTTTTTGTTTTAGACAACATTTCATGCACTGTTAAACATGTTAAAGCAAGTTGCAAGTGAAAATCTATGTCTCTGACTGAGTTTGCATTACTGTGATTTGACCTCTCTGCTGGCTGAGATAAGCTCATTTTCAACGTCCAATTCAGAATGTAATAAAACCAGATCCAGCCATAAAATGCATCATTCTTTTTTGTTTTAGACAACATTTCATGCACTGTTAAACATGTTAAAGCAAGTTGCAAGTGAAAATCTATGTCTCTGACTGAGTTTGCATTACTGTGATTTGACCTCTCTGCTGGCTGAGATAAGCTCATTTTCAACGTCCAATTCAGAATGTAATAAAACCAGATCCAGCCATAAAATGCATCATTCTTTTTTGTTTTAGACAACATTTCATGCACTGTTAAACATGTTAAAGCAAGTTGCAAGTGAAAATCTATGTCTCTGACTGAGTTTGCATTACTGTGATTTCACCTCTCTGCTGGCTGAGATAAGCTCATTTTCAACGTCCAATTCAGAATGTAATAAAACCAGATCCAGCCATAAAATGCATCATTCTTTTTTGTTTTAGACAACATTTCATGCACTGTTAAACATGTTAAAGCAAGTTGCAAGTGAAAATCTATGTCTCTGACTGAGTTTGCATTACTGTGATTTGACCTCTCTGCTGGCTGAGATAAGCTCATTTTCAACGTCCAATGCAGAATGTAATAAAACCAGATCCAGCCATAAAATGCATCATTCTTTTTTGTTTTAGACAACATTTCATGCACTGTTAAACATGTTAAAGCAAGTTGCAAGTGAAAATCTATGTCTCTGACTGAGTTTGCATTACTGTGATTTGACCTCTCTGCTGGCTGAGATAAGCTCATTTTCAACGTCCAATTCAGAATGTAATAAAACCAGATCCAGCTATAAAATGCATCATTCTTTTTTGTTTTAGACAACATTTCATGCACTGTTAAACATGTTAAAGCAAGTTGCAAGTGAAAATCTATGTCTCTGACTGATTTTGCATTACTGTGATTTGACCTCTCTGCTGGCTGAGATAAGCTCATTTTCAACGTCCAATTCAGAATGTAATAAAACCAGATCCAGCCATAAAATGCATCATTCTTTTTTGTTTTAGACAACATTTCATGTACTGTCAAACATGTTAAAGCAAGTTGCAAGTGAAAATCTATGTCTCTGACTGAGTTTGCATTACTGTGATTTGACCTCTCTGCTGGCTGAGATAAGCTCATTTTCAACGTCCAATTCAGAATGTAATAAAACCAGATCCAGCTATAAAATGCATCATTCTTTTTTGTTTTAGACAACATTTCATGCACTGTTAAACATGTTAAAGCAAGTTGCAAGTGAAAATCTATGTCTCTGACTGAGTTTGCATTACTGTGATTTGACCTCTCTGCTGGCTGAGATAAGCTCATTTTCAACGTCCAATTCAGAATGTAATAAAACCAGATCCAGCCATAAAATGCATCATTCTTTTTTGTTTTAGACAACATTTCATGCACTGTTAAACATGTTAAAGCAAGTTGCAAGTGAAAATCTATGTCTCTGACTGAGTTTGCATTACTGTGATTTGACCTCTCTGCTGGCTGAGATAAGCTCATTTTCAACGTCCAATTCAGAATGTAATAAAACCAGATCCAGCCATAAAATGCATCATTCTTTTTTGTTTTAGACAACATTTCATGCACTGTTAAACATGTTAAAGGAAGTTGCAAGTGAAAATCTATGTCTCTGACTGAGTTTGCATTACTGTGATTTGACCTCTCTGCTGGCTGAGATAAGCTCATTTTCAACGTCCAATTCAGAATGTAATAAAACCAGATCCAGCTATAAAATGCATCATTCTTTTTTGTTTTAGACAACATTTCATGCACTGTTAAACATGTTAAAGCAAGTTGCAAGTGAAAATCTATGTCTCTGACTGAGTTTGCATTACTGTGATTTGACCTCTCTGCTGGCTGAGATAAGCTCATTTTCAACGTCCAATTCAGAATGTAATAAAACCAGATCCAGCTATAAAATGCATCATTCTTTTTTGTTTTAGACAACATTTCATGCACTGTTAAACATGTTAAAGCAAGTTGCAAGTGAAAATCTATGTCTCTGACTGAGTTTGCATTACTGTTATTTGACCTCTCTGCTGGCTGAGATAAGCTCATTTTCAACGTCCAATTCAGAATGTAATAAAAACCAGATCCAGCCATAAAATGCATCATTCTTTTTTGTTTTAGACAACATTTCATGCACTGTTAAACATGTTAAAGCAAGTTGCAAGTGAAAATCTATGTCTCTGACTGAGTTTGCATTACTGTGATTTGACCTCTCTGCTGGCTGAGATAAGCTCATTTTCAACGTCCAATTCAGAATGTAATAAAACCAGATCCAGCTATAAAATGCATCATTCTTTTTTGTTTTAGACAACATTTCATGCACTGTTAAACATGTTAAAGCAAGTTGCAAGTGAAAATCTATGTCTCTGACTGAGTTTGCATTACTGTGATTTGACCTCTCTGCTGGCTGAGATAAGCTCATTTTCAACGTCCAATTCAGAATGTAATAAAACCAGATCCAGCCATAAAATGCATCATTCTTTTTTGTTTTAGACAACATTTCATGCACTGTTAAACATGTTAAAGCAAGTTGCAAGTGAAAATCTATGTCTCTGACTGAGTTTGCATTACTGTGATTTGACCTCTCTGCTGGCTGAGATAAGCTCATTTTCAACGTCCAATTCAGAATGTAATAAAACCAGATCCAGCTATAAAATGCATCATTCTTTTTTGTTTTAGACAACATTTCATGCACTGTTAAACATGTTAAAGCAAGTTGCAAGTGAAAATCTATGTCTCTGACTGAGTTTGCATTACTGTGATTTCACCTCTCTGCTGGCTGAGATAAGCTCATTTTCAACGTCCAATTCAGAATGTAATAAAACCAGATCCAGCCATAAAATGCATCATTCTTTTTTGTTTTAGACAACATTTCATGCACTGTTAAACATGTTAAAGCAAGTTGCAAGTGAAAATCTATGTCTCTGACTGAGTTTGCATTACTGTGATTTGACCTCTCTGCTGGCTGAGATAAGCTCATTTTCAACGTCCAATTCAGAATGTAATAAAACCAGATCCAGCCATAAAATGCATCATTCTTTTTTGTTTTAGACAACATTTCATGCACTGTTAAACATGTTAAAGCAAGTTGCAAGTGAAAATCTATGTCTCTGACTGATTTTGCATTACTGTGATTTGACCTCTCTGCTGGCTGAGATAAGCTCATTTTCAACGTCCAATTCAGAATGTAATAAAACCAGATCCAGCCATAAAATGCATCATTCTTTTTTGTTTTAGACAACATTTCATGTACTGTCAAACATGTTAAAGCAAGTTGCAAGTGAAAATCTATGTCTCTGACTGAGTTTGCATTACTGTGATTTGACCTCTCTGCTGGCTGAGATAAGCTCATTTTCAACGTCCAATTCAGAATGTAATAAAACCAGATCCAGCTATAAAATGCATCATTCTTTTTTGTTTTAGACAACATTTCATGCACTGTTAAACATGTTAAAGCAAGTTGCAAGTGAAAATCTATGTCTCTGACTGAGTTTGCATTACTGTGATTTGACCTCTCTGCTGGCTGAGATAAGCTCATTTTCAACGTCCAATTCAGAATGTAATAAAACCAGATCCAGCCATAAAATGCATCATTCTTTTTTGTTTTAGACAACATTTCATGCACTGTTAAACATGTTAAAGCAAGTTGCAAGTGAAAATCTATGTCTCTGACTGAGTTTGCATTACTGTGATTTGACCTCTCTGCTGGCTGAGATAAGCTCATTTTCAACGTCCAATTCAGAATGTAATAAAACCAGATCCAGCCATAAAATGCATCATTCTTTTTTGTTTTAGACAACATTTCATGCACTGTTAAACATGTTAAAGCAAGTTGCAAGTGAAAATCTATGTCTCTGACTGAGTTTGCATTACTGTGATTTGACCTCTCTGCTGGCTGAGATAAGCTCATTTTCAACGTCCAATTCAGAATGTAATAAAACCAGATCCAGCTATAAAATGCATCATTCTTTTTTGTTTTAGACAACATTTCATGCACTGTTAAACATGTTAAAGCAAGTTGCAAGTGAAAATCTATGTCTCTGACTGAGTTTGCATTACTGTGATTTGACCTCTCTGCTGGCTGAGATAAGCTCATTTTCAACGTCCAATTCAGAATGTAATAAAACCAGATCCAGCTATAAAATGCATCATTCTTTTTTGTTTTAGACAACATTTCATGCACTGTTAAACATGTTAAAGCAAGTTGCAAGTGAAAATCTATGTCTCTGACTGAGTTTGCATTACTGTGATTTGACCTCTCTGCTGGCTGAGATAAGCTCATTTTCAACGTCCAATTCAGAATGTAATAAAACCAGATCCAGCCATAAAATGCATTATTCTTTTTTGTTTTAGACAACATTTCATGCACTGTTAAACATGTTAAAGCAAGTTGCAAGTGAAAATCTATGTCTCTGACTGAGTTTGCATTACTGTGATTTGACCTCTCTGCTGGCTGAGATAAGCTCATTTTCAACGTCCAATTCAGAATGTAATAAAACCAGATCCAGCCATAAAATGCATCATTCTTTTTTGTTTTAGACAACATTTCATGCACTGTTAAACATGTTAAAGCAAGTTGCAAGTGAAAATCTATGTCTCTGACTGAGTTTGCATTACTGTGATTTGACCTCTCTGCTGGCTGAGATAAGCTCATTTTCAACGTCCAATTCAGAATGTAATAAAACCAGATCCAGCCATAAAATGCATCATTCTTTTTTGTTTTAGACAACATTTCATGCACTGTTAAACATGTTAAAGCAAGTTGCAAGTGAAAATCTATGTCTCTGACTGAGTTTGCATTACTGTGATTTGACCTCTCTGCTGGCTGAGATAAGCTCATTTTCAACGTCCAATTCAGAATGTAATAAAACCAGATCCAGCTATAAAATGCATCATTCTTTTTTGTTTTAGACAACATTTCATGCACTGTTAAACATGTTAAAGCAAGTTGCAAGTGAAAATCTATGTCTCTGACTGAGTTTGCATTACTGTGATTTCACCTCTCTGCTGGCTGAGATAAGCTCATTTTCAACGTCCAATTCAGAATGTAATAAAACCAGATCCAGCCATAAAATGCATCATTCTTTTTTGTTTTAGACAACATTTCATGCACTGTTAAACATGTTAAAGCAAGTTGCATGTGAAAATCTATGTCTCTGACTGAGTTTGCATTACTGTGATTTGACCTCTCTGCTGGCTGAGATAAGCTCATTTTCAACGTCCAATTCAGAATGTAATAAAACCAGATCCAGCCATAAAATGCATCATTCTTTTTTGTTTTAGACAACATTTCATGCACTGTTAAACATGTTAAAGCAAGTTGCAAGTGAAAATCTATGTCTCTGACTGAGTTTGCATTACTGTGATTTGACCTCTCTGCTGGCTGAGATAAGCTCATTTTCAACGTCCAATTCAGAATGTAATAAAACCAGATCCAGCTATAAAATGCATCATTCTTTTTTGTTTTAGACAACATTTCATGCACTGTTAAACATGTTAAAGCAAGTTGCAAGTGAAAATCTATGTCTCTGACTGAGTTTGCATTACTGCTTATTTTGACCTCTGCTGGCTCTGAAAAGCTCATTTTCAACGTTCAATTCAGAATGTGATAAAACCAGATCCAGCCATAAAATGCATCATTCTTTTTTGTTTTAGACAACATTTCATGTACTGTTAAACATGTTAAAGCAAGTTGCAAGTAAAAATCTATGTCTCTGACTGAGTTTGCATTACTGCTTATTTTGACCTCTGCTGGCTCTGAAAAGCTCATTTTCAAAGTTCAATTCAGACTGTGATTTGACCTCTCTGCTGGCTGAGATAAGCTCATTTTCAACGTCCAATTCAGAATGTAATAAAACCAGATCCAGCCATAAAATGCATCATTCTTTTTTGTTTTAGACAACATTTCATGTACTGTCAAACATGTTAAAGCAAGTTGCAAGTGAAAATCTATGTCTCTGACTGAGTTTGCATTACTGTGATTTGACCTCTCTGCTGGCTGAGATAAGCTCATTTTCAACGTCCAATTCAGAATGTAATAAAACCAGATCCAGCCATAAAATGCATCATTCTTTTTTGTTTTAGACAACATTTCATGTACTGTTAAACATGTTAAAGCAAGTTGCAAGTAAAAATCTATGTCTCTGACTGAGTTTGCATTACTGCTTATTTTGACCTCTGCTGGCTCTGAAAAGCTCATTTTCAACGTTCAATTCAGAATGTGATAAAACCAGATCCAGCCATAAAATGCATCATTCTTTTTTGTTTAAGACAACATTTCATGCACTGTTAAACATGTTAAAGCAAGTTGCAAGTGAAAATCTATGTCTCTGACTGAGTTTGCATTACTGTGATTTGACCTCTCTGCTGGCTGAGATAAGCTCATTTTCAACGTCCAATTCAGAATGTAATAAAACCAGATCCAGCTATAAAATGCATCATTCTTTTTTGTTTTAGACAACATTTCATGCACTGTTAAACATGTTAAAGCAAGTTGCAAGTGAAAATCTATGTCTCTGACTGATTTTGCATTACTGTGATTTGACCTCTCTGCTGGCTGAGATAAGCTCATTTTCAACGTCCAATTCAGAATGTAATAAAACCAGATCCAGCCATAAAATGCATCATTCTTTTTTGTTTTAGACAACATTTCATGTACTGTCAAACATGTTAAAGCAAGTTTGCAAGTGAAAATCTATGTCTCTGACTGAGTTTGCATTACTGCTTATTTTGACCTCTGCTGGCTCTGAAAAGCTCATTTTCAACGTTCAATTCAGAATGTGATAAAACCAGATCCAGCCATAAAATGCATCATTCTTTTTTGTTTAAGACAACATTTCATGCACTGTTAAACATGTTAAAGCAAGTTGCAAGTGAAAATCTATGTCTCTGACTGAGTTTGCATTACTGTGATTTCACCTCTCTGCTGGCTGAGATAAGCTCATTTTCAACGTCCAATTCAGAATGTAATAAAACCAGATCCAGCTATAAAATGCATCATTCTTTTTTGCTTTAGACAACATTTCATGCACTGTTAAACATGTTAAAGCAAGTTGCAAGTGAAAATCTATGTCTCTGACTGAGTTTGCATTACTGTGATTTGACCTCTCTGCTGGCTGAGATAAGCTCATTTTCAACGTCCAATTCAGAATGTAATAAAACCAGATCCAGCCATAAAATGCATCATTCTTTTTTGTTTTAGACAACATTTCATGCACTGTTAAACATGTTAAAGCAAGTTGCAAGTGAAAATCTATGTCTCTGACTGAGTTTGCATTACTGTGATTTGACCTCTCTGCTGGCTGAGATAAGCTCATTTTCAACGTCCAATTCAGAATGTAATAAAACCAGATCCAGCTATAAAATGCATCATTCTTTTTTGTTTTAGACAACATTTCATGCACTGTTAAACATGTTAAAGCAAGTTGCAAGTGAAAATCTATGTCTCTGACTGAGTTTGCATTACTGTGATTTGACCTCTCTGCTGGCTGAGATAAGCTCATTTTCAACGTCCAATTCAGAATGTAATAAAACCAGATCCAGCCATAAAATGCATCATTCTTTTTTGTTTTAGACAACATTTCATGCACTGTTAAACATGTTAAAGCAAGTTGCAAGTGAAAATCTATGTCTCTGACTGATTTTGCATTACTGTGATTTGACCTCTCTGCTGGCTGAGATAAGCTCATTTTCAACGTCCAATTCAGAATGTAATAAAACCAGATCCAGCTATAAAATGCATCATTCTTTTTTGTTTTAGACAACATTTCATGCACTGTTAAACATGTTAAAGCAAGTTGCAAGTGAAAATCTATGTCTCTGACTGAGTTTGCATTACTGTGATTTGACCTCTCTGCTGGCTGAGATAAGCTCATTTTCAACGTCCAATTCAGAATGTAATAAAACCAGATCCAGCTATAAAATGCATCATTCTTTTTTGTTTTAGACAACATTTCATGCACTGTTAAACATGTTAAAGCAAGTTGCAAGTGAAAATCTATGTCTCTGACTGAGTTTGCATTACTGTGATTTGACCTCTCTGCTGGCTGAGATAAGCTCATTTTCAACGTCCAATTCAGAATGTAATAAAACCAGATCCAGCCATAAAATGCATCATTCTTTTTTGTTTTAGACAACATTTCATGCACTGTTAAACATGTTAAAGCAAGTTGCAAGTGAAAATCTATGTCTCTGACTGAGTTTGCATTACTGTGATTTGACCTCTCTGCTGGCTGAGATAAGCTCATTTTCAACGTCCAATTCAGAATGTAATAAAACCAGATCCAGCCATAAAATGCATCATTCTTTTTTGTTTTAGACAACATTTCATGCACTGTTAAACATGTTAAAGCAAGTTGCAAGTGAAAATCTATGTCTCTGACTGAGTTTGCATTACTGTGATTTGACCTCTCTGCTGGCTGAGATAAGCTCATTTTCAACGTCCAATTCAGAATGTAATAAAACCAGATCCAGCCATAAAATGCATCATTCTTTTTTGTTTTAGACAACATTTCATGCACTGTTAAACATGTTAAAGCAAGTTGCAAGTGAAAATCTATGTCTCTGACTGAGTTTGCATTACTGTGATTTCACCTCTCTGCTGGCTGAGATAAGCTCATTTTCAACGTCCAATTCAGAATGTAATAAAACCAGATCCAGCCATAAAATGCATCATTCTTTTTTGTTTTAGACAACATTTCATGCACTGTTAAACATGTTAAAGCAAGTTGCAAGTGAAAATCTATGTCTCTGACTGAGTTTGCATTACTGTGATTTGACCTCTCTGCTGGCTGAGATAAGCTCATTTTCAACGTCCAATTCAGAATGTAATAAAACCAGATCCAGCCATAAAATGCATCATTCTTTTTTGTTTTAGACAACATTTCATGCACTGTTAAACATGTTAAAGCAAGTTGCAAGTGAAAATCTATGTCTCTGACTGAGTTTGCATTACTGTGATTTGACCTCTCTGCTGGCTGAGATAAGCTCATTTTCAACGTCCAATTCAGAATGTAATAAAACCAGATCCAGCTATAAAATGCATCATTCTTTTTTGTTTTAGACAACATTTCATGCACTGTTAAACATGTTAAAGCAAGTTGCAAGTGAAAATCTATGTCTCTGACTGAGTTTGCATTACTGCTTATTTTGACCTCTGCTGGCTCTGAAAAGCTCATTTTCAACGTTAATTCAGAATGTGATAAAACCAGATCCAGCCATAAAATGCATCATTCTTTTTTGTTTTAGACAACATTTCATGTACTGTTAAACATGTTAAAGCAAGTTGCAAGTAAAAATCTATGCCTCTGACTGAGTTTGCATTACTGCTTATTTTGACCTCTGCTGGCTCTGAAAAGCTCATTTTCAACGTTCAATTCAGAATGTGATAAAACCAGATCCAGCCATAAAATGCATCATTCTTTTTTGTTTAAGACAACATTTCATGCACTGTTAAACATGTTAAAGCAAGTTGCAAGTGAAAATCTATGTCTCTGACTGAGTTTGCATTACTGTGATTTGACCTCTCTGCTGGCTGAGATAAGCTCATTTTCAACGTCCAATTCAGAATGTAATAAAACCAGATCCAGCCATAAAATGCATCATTCTTTTTTGTTTTAGACAACATTTCATGTACTGTTAAACATGTTAAAGCAAGTTGCAAGTGAAAATCTATGTCTCTGACTGAGTTTGCATTACTGCTTATTTTGACCTCTGCTGGCTCTGAAAAGCTCATTTTCAACGTTCAATTCAGAATGTGATAAAACCAGATCCAGCCATAAAATGCATCATTCTTTTTTGTTTAAGACAACATTTCATGCACTGTTAAACATGTTAAAGCAAGTTGCAAGTGAAAATCTATGTCTCTGACTGAGTTTGCATTACTGTGATTTCACCTCTCTGCTGGCTGAGATAAGCTCATTTTCAACGTCCAATTCAGAATGTAATAAAACCAGATCCAGCCATAAAATGCATCATTCTTTTTTGTTTTAGACAACATTTCATGCACTGTTAAACATGTTAAAGCAAGTTGCAAGTGAAAATCTATGTCTCTGACTGAGTTTGCATTACTGTGATTTGACCTCTCTGCTGGCTGAGATAAGCTCATTTTCAACGTCCAATTCAGAATGTAATAAAACCAGATCCAGCCATAAAATGCATCATTCTTTTTTGTTTTAGACAACATTTCATGCACTGTTAAACATGTTAAAGCAAGTTGCAAGTGAAAATCTATGTCTCTGACTGAGTTTGCATTACTGTGATTTGACCTCTCTGCTGGCTGAGATAAGCTCATTTTCAACGTCCAATTCAGAATGTAATAAAACCAGATCCAGCCATAAAATGCATCATTCTTTTTTGTTTTAGACAACATTTCATGCACTGTTAAACATGTTAAAGCAAGTTGCAAGTGAAAATCTATGTCTCTGACTGAGTTTGCATTACTGTGATTTCACCTCTCTGCTGGCTGAGATAAGCTCATTTTCAACGTCCAATTCAGAATGTAATAAAACCAGATCCAGCCATAAAATGCATCATTCTTTTTTGTTTTAGACAACATTTCATGCACTGTTAAACATGTTAAAGCAAGTTGCAAGTGAAAATCTATGTCTCTGACTGAGTTTGCATTACTGTGATTTGACCTCTCTGCTGGCTGAGATAAGCTCATTTTCAACGTCCAATGCAGAATGTAATAAAACCAGATCCAGCCATAAAATGCATCATTCTTTTTTGTTTTAGACAACATTTCATGCACTGTTAAACATGTTAAAGCAAGTTGCAAGTGAAAATCTATGTCTCTGACTGATTTTGCATTACTGTGATTTGACCTCTCTGCTGGCTGAGATAAGCTCATTTTCAACGTCCAATTCAGAATGTAATAAAACCAGATCCAGCTATAAAATGCATCATTCTTTTTTGTTTTAGACAACATTTCATGCACTGTTAAACATGTTAAAGCAAGTTGCAAGTGAAAATCTATGTCTCTGACTGAGTTTGCATTACTGTGATTTGACCTCTCTGCTGGCTGAGATAAGCTCATTTTCAACGTCCAATTCAGAATGTAATAAAACCAGATCCAGCTATAAAATGCATCATTCTTTTTTGTTTTAGACAACATTTCATGCACTGTTAAACATGTTAAAGCAAGTTGCAAGTGAAAATCTATGTCTCTGACTGAGTTTGCATTACTGTGATTTGACCTCTCTGCTGGCTGAGATAAGCTCATTTTCAACGTCCAATTCAGAATGTAATAAAACCAGATCCAGCCATAAAATGCATCATTCTTTTTTGTTTTAGACAACATTTCATGCACTGTTAAACATGTTAAAGCAAGTTGCAAGTGAAAATCTATGTCTCTGACTGAGTTTGCATTACTGTGATTTGACCTCTCTGCTGGCTGAGATAAGCTCATTTTCAACGTCCAATTCAGAATGTAATAAAACCAGATCCAGCCATAAAATGCATCATTCTTTTTTGTTTTAGACAACATTTCATGCACTGTTAAACATGTTAAAGCAAGTTGCAAGTGAAAATCTATGTCTCTGACTGAGTTTGCATTACTGTGATTTGACCTCTCTGCTGGCTGAGATAAGCTCATTTTCAACGTCCAATTCAGAATGTAATAAAACCAGATCCAGCCATAAAATGCATCATTCTTTTTTGTTTTAGACAACATTTCATGCACTGTTAAACATGTTAAAGCAAGTTGCAAGTGAAAATCTATGTCTCTGACTGAGTTTGCATTACTGTGATTTCACCTCTCTGCTGGCTGAGATAAGCTCATTTTCAACGTCCAATTCAGAATGTAATAAAACCAGATCCAGCCATAAAATGCATCATTCTTTTTTGTTTTAGACAACATTTCATGCACTGTTAAACATGTTAAAGCAAGTTGCAAGTGAAAATCTATGTCTCTGACTGAGTTTGCATTACTGTGATTTGACCTCTCTGCTGGCTGAGATAAGCTCATTTTCAACGTCCAATTCAGAATGTAATAAAACCAGATCCAGCCATAAAATGCATCATTCTTTTTTGTTTTAGACAACATTTCATGCACTGTTAAACATGTTAAAGCAAGTTGCAAGTGAAAATCTATGTCTCTGACTGAGTTTGCATTACTGTGATTTGACCTCTCTGCTGGCTGAGATAAGCTCATTTTCAACGTCCAATTCAGAATGTAATAAAACCAGATCCAGCTATAAAATGCATCATTCTTTTTTGTTTTAGACAACATTTCATGCACTGTTAAACATGTTAAAGCAAGTTGCAAGTGAAAATCTATGTCTCTGACTGAGTTTGCATTACTGCTTATTTTGACCTCTGCTGGCTCTGAAAAGCTCATTTTCAACGTTAATTCAGAATGTGATAAAACCAGATCCAGCCATAAAATGCATCATTCTTTTTTGTTTTAGACAACATTTCATGTACTGTTAAACATGTTAAAGCAAGTTGCAAGTAAAAATCTATGCCTCTGACTGAGTTTGCATTACTGCTTATTTTGACCTCTGCTGGCTCTGAAAAGCTCATTTTCAACGTTCAATTCAGAATGTGATAAAACCAGATCCAGCCATAAAATGCATCATTCTTTTTTGTTTAAGACAACATTTCATGCACTGTTAAACATGTTAAAGCAAGTTGCAAGTGAAAATCTATGTCTCTGACTGAGTTTGCATTACTGTGATTTGACCTCTCTGCTGGCTGAGATAAGCTCATTTTCAACGTCCAATTCAGAATGTAATAAAACCAGATCCAGCCATAAAATGCATCATTCTTTTTTGTTTTAGACAACATTTCATGTACTGTTAAACATGTTAAAGCAAGTTGCAAGTGAAAATCTATGTCTCTGACTGAGTTTGCATTACTGCTTATTTTGACCTCTGCTGGCTCTGAAAAGCTCATTTTCAACGTTCAATTCAGAATGTGATAAAACCAGATCCAGCCATAAAATGCATCATTCTTTTTTGTTTAAGACAACATTTCATGCACTGTTAAACATGTTAAAGCAAGTTGCAAGTGAAAATCTATGTCTCTGACTGAGTTTGCATTACTGTGATTTGACCTCTCTGCTGGCTGAGATAAGCTCATTTTCAACGTCCAATTCAGAATGTAATAAAACCAGATCCAGCCATAAAATGCATCATTCTTTTTTGTTTTAGACAACATTTCATGCACTGTTAAACATGTTAAAGCAAGTTGCAAGTGAAAATCTATGTCTCTGACTGAGTTTGCATTACTGTGATTTGACCTCTCTGCTGGCTGAGATAAGCTCA
This sequence comes from Danio rerio, assembly GCF_052040795.2. Lineage (NCBI taxonomy): Eukaryota > Metazoa > Chordata > Actinopteri > Cypriniformes > Danionidae > Danio > Danio rerio. Next base: position 34,032,847 of record NC_141038.1, read on the forward strand.
TTTTCAACGTCCAATTCAGAATGTAATAAAACCAGATCCAGCCATAAAATGCATCATTCTTTTTTGTTTTAGACAACATTTCATGCACTGTTAAACATGTTAAAGCAAGTTGCAAGTGAAAATCTATGTCTCTGACTGAGTTTGCATTACTGTGATTTGACCTCTCTGCTGGCTGAGATAAGCTCATTTTCAACGTCCAATTCAGAATGTAATAAAACCAGATCCAGCCATAAAATGCATCATTCTTTTTTGTTTTAGACAACATTTCATGCACTGTTAAACATGTTAAAGCAAGTTGCAAGTGAAAATCTATGTCTCTGACTGAGTTTGCATTACTGTGATTTGACCTCTCTGCTGGCTGAGATAAGCTCATTTTCAACGTCCAATTCAGAATGTAATAAAACCAGATCCAGCCATAAAATGCATCATTCTTTTTTGTTTTAGACAACATTTCATGTACTGTTAAACATGTTAAAGCAAGTTGCAAGTAAAAATCTATGTCTCTGACTGAGTTTGCATTACTGCTTATTTTGACCTCTGCTGGCTCTGAAAAGCTCATTTTCAACGTTCAATTCAGAATGTGATAAAACCAGATCCAGCCATAAAATGCATCATTCTTTTTTGTTTAAGACAACATTTCATGCACTGTTAAACATGTTAAAGCAAGTTGCAAGTGAAAATCTATGTCTCTGACTGAGTTTGCATTACTGTGATTTGACCTCTCTGCTGGCTGAGATAAGCTCATTTTCAACGTCCAATTCAGAATGTAATAAAACCAGATCCAGCTATAAAATGCATCATTCTTTTTTGTTTTAGACAACATTTCATGCACTGTTAAACATGTTAAAGCAAGTTGCAAGTGAAAATCTATGTCTCTGACTGATTTTGCATTACTGTGATTTGACCTCTCTGCTGGCTGAGATAAGCTCATTTTCAACGTCCAATTCAGAATGTAATAAAACCAGATCCAGCCATAAAATGCATCATTCTTTTTTGTTTTAGACAACATTTCATGTACTGTCAAACATGTTAAAGCAAGTTTGCAAGTGAAAATCTATGTCTCTGACTGAGTTTGCATTACTGCTTATTTTGACCTCTGCTGGCTCTGAAAAGCTCATTTTCAACGTTCAATTCAGAATGTGATAAAACCAGATCCAGCCATAAAATGCATCATTCTTTTTTGTTTAAGACAACATTTCATGCACTGTTAAACATGTTAAAGCAAGTTGCAAGTGAAAATCTATGTCTCTGACTGAGTTTGCATTACTGTGATTTCACCTCTCTGCTGGCTGAGATAAGCTCATTTTCAACGTCCAATTCAGAATGTAATAAAACCAGATCCAGCTATAAAATGCATCATTCTTTTTTGCTTTAGACAACATTTCATGCACTGTTAAACATGTTAAAGCAAGTTGCAAGTGAAAATCTATGTCTCTGACTGAGTTTGCATTACTGTGATTTGACCTCTCTGCTGGCTGAGATAAGCTCATTTTCAACGTCCAATTCAGAATGTAATAAAACCAGATCCAGCCATAAAATGCATCATTCTTTTTTGTTTTAGACAACATTTCATGCACTGTTAAACATGTTAAAGCAAGTTGCAAGTGAAAATCTATGTCTCTGACTGAGTTTGCATTACTGTGATTTGACCTCTCTGCTGGCTGAGATAAGCTCATTTTCAACGTCCAATTCAGAATGTAATAAAACCAGATCCAGCTATAAAATGCATCATTCTTTTTTGTTTTAGACAACATTTCATGCACTGTTAAACATGTTAAAGCAAGTTGCAAGTGAAAATCTATGTCTCTGACTGAGTTTGCATTACTGTGATTTGACCTCTCTGCTGGCTGAGATAAGCTCATTTTCAACGTCCAATTCAGAATGTAATAAAACCAGATCCAGCCATAAAATGCATCATTCTTTTTTGTTTTAGACAACATTTCATGCACTGTTAAACATGTTAAAGCAAGTTGCAAGTGAAAATCTATGTCTCTGACTGATTTTGCATTACTGTGATTTGACCTCTCTGCTGGCTGAGATAAGCTCATTTTCAACGTCCAATTCAGAATGTAATAAAACCAGATCCAGCTATAAAATGCATCATTCTTTTTTGTTTTAGACAACATTTCATGCACTGTTAAACATGTTAAAGCAAGTTGCAAGTGAAAATCTATGTCTCTGACTGAGTTTGCATTACTGTGATTTGACCTCTCTGCTGGCTGAGATAAGCTCATTTTCAACGTCCAATTCAGAATGTAATAAAACCAGATCCAGCTATAAAATGCATCATTCTTTTTTGTTTTAGACAACATTTCATGCACTGTTAAACATGTTAAAGCAAGTTGCAAGTGAAAATCTATGTCTCTGACTGAGTTTGCATTACTGTGATTTGACCTCTCTGCTGGCTGAGATAAGCTCATTTTCAACGTCCAATTCAGAATGTAATAAAACCAGATCCAGCCATAAAATGCATCATTCTTTTTTGTTTTAGACAACATTTCATGCACTGTTAAACATGTTAAAGCAAGTTGCAAGTGAAAATCTATGTCTCTGACTGAGTTTGCATTACTGTGATTTGACCTCTCTGCTGGCTGAGATAAGCTCATTTTCAACGTCCAATTCAGAATGTAATAAAACCAGATCCAGCCATAAAATGCATCATTCTTTTTTGTTTTAGACAACATTTCATGCACTGTTAAACATGTTAAAGCAAGTTGCAAGTGAAAATCTATGTCTCTGACTGAGTTTGCATTACTGTGATTTGACCTCTCTGCTGGCTGAGATAAGCTCATTTTCAACGTCCAATTCAGAATGTAATAAAACCAGATCCAGCCATAAAATGCATCATTCTTTTTTGTTTTAGACAACATTTCATGCACTGTTAAACATGTTAAAGCAAGTTGCAAGTGAAAATCTATGTCTCTGACTGAGTTTGCATTACTGTGATTTCACCTCTCTGCTGGCTGAGATAAGCTCATTTTCAACGTCCAATTCAGAATGTAATAAAACCAGATCCAGCCATAAAATGCATCATTCTTTTTTGTTTTAGACAACATTTCATGCACTGTTAAACATGTTAAAGCAAGTTGCAAGTGAAAATCTATGTCTCTGACTGAGTTTGCATTACTGTGATTTGACCTCTCTGCTGGCTGAGATAAGCTCATTTTCAACGTCCAATTCAGAATGTAATAAAACCAGATCCAGCCATAAAATGCATCATTCTTTTTTGTTTTAGACAACATTTCATGCACTGTTAAACATGTTAAAGCAAGTTGCAAGTGAAAATCTATGTCTCTGACTGAGTTTGCATTACTGTGATTTGACCTCTCTGCTGGCTGAGATAAGCTCATTTTCAACGTCCAATTCAGAATGTAATAAAACCAGATCCAGCTATAAAATGCATCATTCTTTTTTGTTTTAGACAACATTTCATGCACTGTTAAACATGTTAAAGCAAGTTGCAAGTGAAAATCTATGTCTCTGACTGAGTTTGCATTACTGCTTATTTTGACCTCTGCTGGCTCTGAAAAGCTCATTTTCAACGTTAATTCAGAATGTGATAAAACCAGATCCAGCCATAAAATGCATCATTCTTTTTTGTTTTAGACAACATTTCATGTACTGTTAAACATGTTAAAGCAAGTTGCAAGTAAAAATCTATGCCTCTGACTGAGTTTGCATTACTGCTTATTTTGACCTCTGCTGGCTCTGAAAAGCTCATTTTCAACGTTCAATTCAGAATGTGATAAAACCAGATCCAGCCATAAAATGCATCATTCTTTTTTGTTTAAGACAACATTTCATGCACTGTTAAACATGTTAAAGCAAGTTGCAAGTGAAAATCTATGTCTCTGACTGAGTTTGCATTACTGTGATTTGACCTCTCTGCTGGCTGAGATAAGCTCATTTTCAACGTCCAATTCAGAATGTAATAAAACCAGATCCAGCCATAAAATGCATCATTCTTTTTTGTTTTAGACAACATTTCATGTACTGTTAAACATGTTAAAGCAAGTTGCAAGTGAAAATCTATGTCTCTGACTGAGTTTGCATTACTGCTTATTTTGACCTCTGCTGGCTCTGAAAAGCTCATTTTCAACGTTCAATTCAGAATGTGATAAAACCAGATCCAGCCATAAAATGCATCATTCTTTTTTGTTTAAGACAACATTTCATGCACTGTTAAACATGTTAAAGCAAGTTGCAAGTGAAAATCTATGTCTCTGACTGAGTTTGCATTACTGTGATTTCACCTCTCTGCTGGCTGAGATAAGCTCATTTTCAACGTCCAATTCAGAATGTAATAAAACCAGATCCAGCCATAAAATGCATCATTCTTTTTTGTTTTAGACAACATTTCATGCACTGTTAAACATGTTAAAGCAAGTTGCAAGTGAAAATCTATGTCTCTGACTGAGTTTGCATTACTGTGATTTGACCTCTCTGCTGGCTGAGATAAGCTCATTTTCAACGTCCAATTCAGAATGTAATAAAACCAGATCCAGCCATAAAATGCATCATTCTTTTTTGTTTTAGACAACATTTCATGCACTGTTAAACATGTTAAAGCAAGTTGCAAGTGAAAATCTATGTCTCTGACTGAGTTTGCATTACTGTGATTTGACCTCTCTGCTGGCTGAGATAAGCTCATTTTCAACGTCCAATTCAGAATGTAATAAAACCAGATCCAGCCATAAAATGCATCATTCTTTTTTGTTTTAGACAACATTTCATGCACTGTTAAACATGTTAAAGCAAGTTGCAAGTGAAAATCTATGTCTCTGACTGAGTTTGCATTACTGTGATTTCACCTCTCTGCTGGCTGAGATAAGCTCATTTTCAACGTCCAATTCAGAATGTAATAAAACCAGATCCAGCCATAAAATGCATCATTCTTTTTTGTTTTAGACAACATTTCATGCACTGTTAAACATGTTAAAGCAAGTTGCAAGTGAAAATCTATGTCTCTGACTGAGTTTGCATTACTGTGATTTGACCTCTCTGCTGGCTGAGATAAGCTCATTTTCAACGTCCAATGCAGAATGTAATAAAACCAGATCCAGCCATAAAATGCATCATTCTTTTTTGTTTTAGACAACATTTCATGCACTGTTAAACATGTTAAAGCAAGTTGCAAGTGAAAATCTATGTCTCTGACTGATTTTGCATTACTGTGATTTGACCTCTCTGCTGGCTGAGATAAGCTCATTTTCAACGTCCAATTCAGAATGTAATAAAACCAGATCCAGCTATAAAATGCATCATTCTTTTTTGTTTTAGACAACATTTCATGCACTGTTAAACATGTTAAAGCAAGTTGCAAGTGAAAATCTATGTCTCTGACTGAGTTTGCATTACTGTGATTTGACCTCTCTGCTGGCTGAGATAAGCTCATTTTCAACGTCCAATTCAGAATGTAATAAAACCAGATCCAGCTATAAAATGCATCATTCTTTTTTGTTTTAGACAACATTTCATGCACTGTTAAACATGTTAAAGCAAGTTGCAAGTGAAAATCTATGTCTCTGACTGAGTTTGCATTACTGTGATTTGACCTCTCTGCTGGCTGAGATAAGCTCATTTTCAACGTCCAATTCAGAATGTAATAAAACCAGATCCAGCCATAAAATGCATCATTCTTTTTTGTTTTAGACAACATTTCATGCACTGTTAAACATGTTAAAGCAAGTTGCAAGTGAAAATCTATGTCTCTGACTGAGTTTGCATTACTGTGATTTGACCTCTCTGCTGGCTGAGATAAGCTCATTTTCAACGTCCAATTCAGAATGTAATAAAACCAGATCCAGCCATAAAATGCATCATTCTTTTTTGTTTTAGACAACATTTCATGCACTGTTAAACATGTTAAAGCAAGTTGCAAGTGAAAATCTATGTCTCTGACTGAGTTTGCATTACTGTGATTTGACCTCTCTGCTGGCTGAGATAAGCTCATTTTCAACGTCCAATTCAGAATGTAATAAAACCAGATCCAGCCATAAAATGCATCATTCTTTTTTGTTTTAGACAACATTTCATGCACTGTTAAACATGTTAAAGCAAGTTGCAAGTGAAAATCTATGTCTCTGACTGAGTTTGCATTACTGTGATTTCACCTCTCTGCTGGCTGAGATAAGCTCATTTTCAACGTCCAATTCAGAATGTAATAAAACCAGATCCAGCCATAAAATGCATCATTCTTTTTTGTTTTAGACAACATTTCATGCACTGTTAAACATGTTAAAGCAAGTTGCAAGTGAAAATCTATGTCTCTGACTGAGTTTGCATTACTGTGATTTGACCTCTCTGCTGGCTGAGATAAGCTCATTTTCAACGTCCAATTCAGAATGTAATAAAACCAGATCCAGCCATAAAATGCATCATTCTTTTTTGTTTTAGACAACATTTCATGCACTGTTAAACATGTTAAAGCAAGTTGCAAGTGAAAATCTATGTCTCTGACTGAGTTTGCATTACTGTGATTTGACCTCTCTGCTGGCTGAGATAAGCTCATTTTCAACGTCCAATTCAGAATGTAATAAAACCAGATCCAGCTATAAAATGCATCATTCTTTTTTGTTTTAGACAACATTTCATGCACTGTTAAACATGTTAAAGCAAGTTGCAAGTGAAAATCTATGTCTCTGACTGAGTTTGCATTACTGCTTATTTTGACCTCTGCTGGCTCTGAAAAGCTCATTTTCAACGTTAATTCAGAATGTGATAAAACCAGATCCAGCCATAAAATGCATCATTCTTTTTTGTTTTAGACAACATTTCATGTACTGTTAAACATGTTAAAGCAAGTTGCAAGTAAAAATCTATGCCTCTGACTGAGTTTGCATTACTGCTTATTTTGACCTCTGCTGGCTCTGAAAAGCTCATTTTCAACGTTCAATTCAGAATGTGATAAAACCAGATCCAGCCATAAAATGCATCATTCTTTTTTGTTTAAGACAACATTTCATGCACTGTTAAACATGTTAAAGCAAGTTGCAAGTGAAAATCTATGTCTCTGACTGAGTTTGCATTACTGTGATTTGACCTCTCTGCTGGCTGAGATAAGCTCATTTTCAACGTCCAATTCAGAATGTAATAAAACCAGATCCAGCCATAAAATGCATCATTCTTTTTTGTTTTAGACAACATTTCATGTACTGTTAAACATGTTAAAGCAAGTTGCAAGTGAAAATCTATGTCTCTGACTGAGTTTGCATTACTGCTTATTTTGACCTCTGCTGGCTCTGAAAAGCTCATTTTCAACGTTCAATTCAGAATGTGATAAAACCAGATCCAGCCATAAAATGCATCATTCTTTTTTGTTTAAGACAACATTTCATGCACTGTTAAACATGTTAAAGCAAGTTGCAAGTGAAAATCTATGTCTCTGACTGAGTTTGCATTACTGTGATTTGACCTCTCTGCTGGCTGAGATAAGCTCATTTTCAACGTCCAATTCAGAATGTAATAAAACCAGATCCAGCCATAAAATGCATCATTCTTTTTTGTTTTAGACAACATTTCATGCACTGTTAAACATGTTAAAGCAAGTTGCAAGTGAAAATCTATGTCTCTGACTGAGTTTGCATTACTGTGATTTGACCTCTCTGCTGGCTGAGATAAGCTCATTTTCAACGTCCAATTCAGAATGTAATAAAACCAGATCCAGCCATAAAATGCATCATTCTTTTTTGTTTTAGACAACATTTCATGCACTGTTAAACATGTTAAAGCAAGTTGCAAGTGAAAATCTATGTCTCTGACTGAGTTTGCATTACTGTGATTTGACCTCTCTGCTGGCTGAGATAAGCTCATTTTCAACGTCCAATTCAGAATGTAATAAAACCAGATCCAGCCATAAAATGCATCATTCTTTTTTGTTTTAGACAACATTTCATGCACTGTTAAACATGTTAAAGCAAGTTGCAAGTGAAAATCTATGTCTCTGACTGAGTTTGCATTACTGTGATTTCACCTCTCTGCTGGCTGAGATAAGCTCATTTTCAACGTCCAATTCAGAATGTAATAAAACCAGATCCAGCCATAAAATGCATCATTCTTTTTTGTTTTAGACAACATTTCATGCACTGTTAAACATGTTAAAGCAAGTTGCAAGTGAAAATCTATGTCTCTGACTGAGTTTGCATTACTGTGATTTGACCTCTCTGCTGGCTGAGATAAGCTCATTTTCAACGTCCAATGCAGAATGTAATAAAACCAGATCCAGCCATAAAATGCATCATTCTTTTTTGTTTTAGACAACATTTCATGCACTGTTAAACATGTTAAAGCAAGTTGCAAGTGAAAATCTATGTCTCTGACTGAGTTTGCATTACTGTGATTTGACCTCTCTGCTGGCTGAGATAAGCTCATTTTCAACGTCCAATTCAGAATGTAATAAAACCAGATCCAGCTATAAAATGCATCATTCTTTTTTGTTTTAGACAACATTTCATGCACTGTTAAACATGTTAAAGCAAGTTGCAAGTGAAAATCTATGTCTCTGACTGATTTTGCATTACTGTGATTTGACCTCTCTGCTGGCTGAGATAAGCTCATTTTCAACGTCCAATTCAGAATGTAATAAAACCAGATCCAGCCATAAAATGCATCATTCTTTTTTGTTTTAGACAACATTTCATGTACTGTCAAACATGTTAAAGCAAGTTGCAAGTGAAAATCTATGTCTCTGACTGAGTTTGCATTACTGTGATTTGACCTCTCTGCTGGCTGAGATAAGCTCATTTTCAACGTCCAATTCAGAATGTAATAAAACCAGATCCAGCTATAAAATGCATCATTCTTTTTTGTTTTAGACAACATTTCATGCACTGTTAAACATGTTAAAGCAAGTTGCAAGTGAAAATCTATGTCTCTGACTGAGTTTGCATTACTGTGATTTGACCTCTCTGCTGGCTGAGATAAGCTCATTTTCAACGTCCAATTCAGAATGTAATAAAACCAGATCCAGCCATAAAATGCATCATTCTTTTTTGTTTTAGACAACATTTCATGCACTGTTAAACATGTTAAAGCAAGTTGCAAGTGAAAATCTATGTCTCTGACTGAGTTTGCATTACTGTGATTTGACCTCTCTGCTGGCTGAGATAAGCTCATTTTCAACGTCCAATTCAGAATGTAATAAAACCAGATCCAGCCATAAAATGCATCATTCTTTTTTGTTTTAGACAACATTTCATGCACTGTTAAACATGTTAAAGGAAGTTGCAAGTGAAAATCTATGTCTCTGACTGAGTTTGCATTACTGTGATTTGACCTCTCTGCTGGCTGAGATAAGCTCATTTTCAACGTCCAATTCAGAATGTAATAAAACCAGATCCAGCTATAAAATGCATCATTCTTTTTTGTTTTAGACAACATTTCATGCACTGTTAAACATGTTAAAGCAAGTTGCAAGTGAAAATCTATGTCTCTGACTGAGTTTGCATTACTGTGATTTGACCTCTCTGCTGGCTGAGATAAGCTCATTTTCAACGTCCAATTCAGAATGTAATAAAACCAGATCCAGCTATAAAATGCATCATTCTTTTTTGTTTTAGACAACATTTCATGCACTGTTAAACATGTTAAAGCAAGTTGCAAGTGAAAATCTATGTCTCTGACTGAGTTTGCATTACTGTTATTTGACCTCTCTGCTGGCTGAGATAAGCTCATTTTCAACGTCCAATTCAGAATGTAATAAAAACCAGATCCAGCCATAAAATGCATCATTCTTTTTTGTTTTAGACAACATTTCATGCACTGTTAAACATGTTAAAGCAAGTTGCAAGTGAAAATCTATGTCTCTGACTGAGTTTGCATTACTGTGATTTGACCTCTCTGCTGGCTGAGATAAGCTCATTTTCAACGTCCAATTCAGAATGTAATAAAACCAGATCCAGCTATAAAATGCATCATTCTTTTTTGTTTTAGACAACATTTCATGCACTGTTAAACATGTTAAAGCAAGTTGCAAGTGAAAATCTATGTCTCTGACTGAGTTTGCATTACTGTGATTTGACCTCTCTGCTGGCTGAGATAAGCTCATTTTCAACGTCCAATTCAGAATGTAATAAAACCAGATCCAGCCATAAAATGCATCATTCTTTTTTGTTTTAGACAACATTTCATGCACTGTTAAACATGTTAAAGCAAGTTGCAAGTGAAAATCTATGTCTCTGACTGAGTTTGCATTACTGTGATTTGACCTCTCTGCTGGCTGAGATAAGCTCATTTTCAACGTCCAATTCAGAATGTAATAAAACCAGATCCAGCTATAAAATGCATCATTCTTTTTTGTTTTAGACAACATTTCATGCACTGTTAAACATGTTAAAGCAAGTTGCAAGTGAAAATCTATGTCTCTGACTGATTTTGCATTACTGTGATTTGACCTCTCTGCTGGCTGAGATAAGCTCATTTTCAACGTCCAATTCAGAATGTAATAAAACCAGATCCAGCCATAAAATGCATCATTCTTTTTTGTTTTAGACAACATTTCATGTACTGTCAAACATGTTAAAGCAAGTTGCAAGTGAAAATCTATGTCTCTGACTGAGTTTGCATTACTGTGATTTGACCTCTCTGCTGGCTGAGATAAGCTCATTTTCAACGTCCAATTCAGAATGTAATAAAACCAGATCCAGCTATAAAATGCATCATTCTTTTTTGTTTTAGACAACATTTCATGCACTGTTAAACATGTTAAAGCAAGTTGCAAGTGAAAATCTATGTCTCTGACTGAGTTTGCATTACTGTGATTTGACCTCTCTGCTGGCTGAGATAAGCTCATTTTCAACGTCCAATTCAGAATGTAATAAAACCAGATCCAGCCATAAAATGCATCATTCTTTTTTGTTTTAGACAACATTTCATGCACTGTTAAACATGTTAAAGCAAGTTGCAAGTGAAAATCTATGTCTCTGACTGAGTTTGCATTACTGTGATTTGACCTCTCTGCTGGCTGAGATAAGCTCATTTTCAACGTCCAATTCAGAATGTAATAAAACCAGATCCAGCCATAAAATGCATCATTCTTTTTTGTTTTAGACAACATTTCATGCACTGTTAAACATGTTAAAGGAAGTTGCAAGTGAAAATCTATGTCTCTGACTGAGTTTGCATTACTGTGATTTGACCTCTCTGCTGGCTGAGATAAGCTCATTTTCAACGTCCAATTCAGAATGTAATAAAACCAGATCCAGCTATAAAATGCATCATTCTTTTTTGTTTTAGACAACATTTCATGCACTGTTAAACATGTTAAAGCAAGTTGCAAGTGAAAATCTATGTCTCTGACTGAGTTTGCATTACTGTGATTTGACCTCTCTGCTGGCTGAGATAAGCTCATTTTCAACGTCCAATTCAGAATGTAATAAAACCAGATCCAGCTATAAAATGCATCATTCTTTTTTGTTTTAGACAACATTTCATGCACTGTTAAACATGTTAAAGCAAGTTGCAAGTGAAAATCTATGTCTCTGACTGAGTTTGCATTACTGTTATTTGACCTCTCTGCTGGCTGAGATAAGCTCATTTTCAACGTCCAATTCAGAATGTAATAAAAACCAGATCCAGCCATAAAATGCATCATTCTTTTTTGTTTTAGACAACATTTCATGCACTGTTAAACATGTTAAAGCAAGTTGCAAGTGAAAATCTATGTCTCTGACTGAGTTTGCATTACTGTGATTTGACCTCTCTGCTGGCTGAGATAAGCTCATTTTCAACGTCCAATTCAGAATGTAATAAAACCAGATCCAGCTATAAAATGCATCATTCTTTTTTGTTTTAGACAACATTTCATGCACTGTTAAACATGTTAAAGCAAGTTGCAAGTGAAAATCTATGTCTCTGACTGAGTTTGCATTACTGTGATTTGACCTCTCTGCTGGCTGAGATAAGCTCATTTTCAACGTCCAATTCAGAATGTAATAAAACCAGATCCAGCCATAAAATGCATCATTCTTTTTTGTTTTAGACAACATTTCATGCACTGTTAAACATGTTAAAGCAAGTTGCAAGTGAAAATCTATGTCTCTGACTGAGTTTGCATTACTGTGATTTGACCTCTCTGCTGGCTGAGATAAGCTCATTTTCAACGTCCAATTCAGAATGTAATAAAACCAGATCCAGCTATAAAATGCATCATTCTTTTTTGTTTTAGACAACATTTCATGCACTGTTAAACATGTTAAAGCAAGTTGCAAGTGAAAATCTATGTCTCTGACTGAGTTTGCATTACTGTGATTTCACCTCTCTGCTGGCTGAGATAAGCTCATTTTCAACGTCCAATTCAGAATGTAATAAAACCAGATCCAGCCATAAAATGCATCATTCTTTTTTGTTTTAGACAACATTTCATGCACTGTTAAACATGTTAAAGCAAGTTGCAAGTGAAAATCTATGTCTCTGACTGAGTTTGCATTACTGTGATTTGACCTCTCTGCTGGCTGAGATAAGCTCATTTTCAACGTCCAATTCAGAATGTAATAAAACCAGATCCAGCCATAAAATGCATCATTCTTTTTTGTTTTAGACAACATTTCATGCACTGTTAAACATGTTAAAGCAAGTTGCAAGTGAAAATCTATGTCTCTGACTGAGTTTGCATTACTGTGATTTGACCTCTCTGCTGGCTGAGATAAGCTCATTTTCAACGTCCAATTCAGAATGTAATAAAACCAGATCCAGCCATAAAATGCATCATTCTTTTTTGTTTTAGACAACATTTCATGCACTGTTAAACATGTTAAAGCAAGTTGCAAGTGAAAATCTATGTCTCTGACTGAGTTTGCATTACTGTGATTTGACCTCTCTGCTGGCTGAGATAAGCTCATTTTCAACGTCCAATTCAGAATGTAATAAAACCAGATCCAGCTATAAAATGCATCATTCTTTTTTGTTTTAGACAACATTTCATGCACTGTTAAACATGTTAAAGCAAGTTGCAAGTGAAAATCTATGTCTCTGACTGAGTTTGCATTACTGCTTATTTTGACCTCTGCTGGCTCTGAAAAGCTCATTTTCAACGTTCAATTCAGAATGTGATAAAACCAGATCCAGCCATAAAATGCATCATTCTTTTTTGTTTTAGACAACATTTCATGTACTGTTAAACATGTTAAAGCAAGTTGCAAGTAAAAATCTATGTCTCTGACTGAGTTTGCATTACTGCTTATTTTGACCTCTGCTGGCTCTGAAAAGCTCATTTTCAACGTTCAATTCAGAATGTGATAAAACCAGATCCAGCCATAAAATGCATCATTCTTTTTTGTTTAAGACAACATTTAATGCACTGTTAAACATGTTAAAGCAAGTTGCAAGTGAAAATCTATGTCTCTGACTGAGTTTGCATTACTGTGATTTGACCTCTCTGCTGGCTGAGATAAGCTCATTTTACACGTCCAATTCAGAATGTAATAAAACCAGATCCAGCTATAAAATGCATCATTCTTTTTTGTTTTAGACAACATTTCATGCACTGTTAAACATGTTAAAGCAAGTTGCAAGTGAAAATCTATGTCTCTGACTGATTTTGCATTACTGTGATTTGACCTCTCTGCTGGCTGAGATAAGCTCATTTTCAACGTCCAATTCAGAATGTAATAAAACCAGATCCAGCCATAAAATGCATCATTCTTTTTTGTTTTAGACAACATTTCATGTACTGTTAAACATGTTAAAGCAAGTTGCAAGTGAAAATCTATGTCTCTGACTGAGTTTGCATTACTGCTTATTTTGACCTCTGCTGGCTCTGAAAAGCTCATTTTCAACGTTCAATTCAGAATGTGATAAAACCAGATCCAGCCATAAAATGCATCATTCTTTTTTGTTTAAGACAACATTTCATGCACTGTTAAACATGTTAAAGCAAGTTGCAAGTGAAAATCTATGTCTCTGACTGAGTTTGCATTACTGTGATTTCACCTCTCTGCTGGCTGAGATAAGCTCATTTTCAACGTCCAATTCAGAATGTAATAAAACCAGATCCAGCTATAAAATGCATCATTCTTTTTTGCTTTAGACAACATTTCATGCACTGTTAAACATGTTAAAGCAAGTTGCAAGTGAAAATCTATGTCTCTGACTGAGTTTGCATTACTGTGATTTGACCTCTCTGCTGGCTGAGATAAGCTCATTTTCAACGTCCAATTCAGAATGTAATAAAACCAGATCCAGCCATAAAATGCATCATTCTTTTTTGTTTTAGACAACATTTCATGCACTGTTAAACATGTTAAAGCAAGTTGCAAGTGAAAATCTATGTCTCTGACTGAGTTTGCATTACTGTGATTTGACCTCTCTGCTGGCTGAGATAAGCTCATTTTCAACGTCCAATTCAGAATGTAATAAAACCAGATCCAGCTATAAAATGCATCATTCTTTTTTGTTTTAGACAACATTTCATGCACTGTTAAACATGTTAAAGCAAGTTGCAAGTGAAAATCTATGTCTCTGACTGAGTTTGCATTACTGTGATTTGACCTCTCTGCTGGCTGAGATAAGCTCATTTTCAACGTCCAATTCAGAATGTAATAAAACCAGATCCAGCCATAAAATGCATCATTCTTTTTTGTTTTAGACAACATTTCATGCACTGTTAAACATGTTAAAGCAAGTTGCAAGTGAAAATCTATGTCTCTGACTGAGTTTGCATTACTGTGATTTGACCTCTCTGCTGGCTAAGATAAGCTCATTTTCAACGTCCAATTCAGAATGTAATAAAACCAGATCCAGCCATAAAATGCATCATTCTTTTTTGTTTTAGACAACATTTCATGCACTGTTAAACATGTTAAAGCAAGTTGCAAGTGAAAATCTATGTCTCTGACTGAGTTTGCATTACTGTGATTTGACCTCTCTGCTGGCTGAGATAAGCTCATTTTCAACGTCCAATTCAGAATGTAATAAAACCAGATCCAGCTATAAAATGCATCATTCTTTTTTGTTTTAGACAACATTTCATGCACTGTTAAACATGTTAAAGCAAGTTGCAAGTGAAAATCTATGTCTCTGACTGAGTTTGCATTACTGTGATTTGACCTCTCTGCTGGCTGAGATAAGCTCATTTTCAACGTCCAATTCAGAATGTAATAAAACCAGATCCAGCCATAAAATGCATCATTCTTTTTTGTTTTAGACAACATTTCATGCACTGTTAAACATGTTAAAGCAAGTTGCAAGTGAAAATCTATGTCTCTGACTGAGTTTGCATTACTGTGATTTGACCTCTCTGCTGGCTGAGATAAGCTCATTTTCAACGTCCAATTCAGAATGTAATAAAACCAGATCCAGCCATAAAATGCATCATTCTTTTTTGTTTTAGACAACATTTCATGCACTGTTAAACATGTTAAAGCAAGTTGCAAGTGAAAATCTATGTCTCTGACTGAGTTTGCATTACTGTGATTTGACCTCTCTGCTGGCTAAGATAAGCTCATTTTCAACGTCCAATTCAGAATGTAATAAAACCAGATCCAGCCATAAAATGCATCATTCTTTTTTGTTTTAGACAACATTTCATGCACTGTTAAACATGTTAAAGCAAGTTGCAAGTGAAAATCTATGTCTCTGACTGAGTTTGCATTACTGTGATTTGACCTCTCTGCTGGCTGAGATAAGCTCATTTTCAACGTCCAATTCAGAATGTAATAAAACCAGATCCAGCTATAAAATGCATCATTCTTTTTTGTTTTAGACAACATTTCATGCACTGTTAAACATGTTAAAGCAAGTTGCAAGTGAAAATCTATGTCTCTGACTGAGTTTGCATTACTGTGATTTGACCTCTCTGCTGGCTGAGATAAGCTCATTTTCAACGTCCAATTCAGAATGTAATAAAACCAGATCCAGCCATAAAATGCATCATTCTTTTTTGTTTTAGACAACATTTCATGCACTGTTAAACATGTTAAAGCAAGTTGCAAGTGAAAATCTATGTCTCTGACTGAGTTTGCATTACTGTGATTTCACCTCTCTGCTGGCTGAGATAAGCTCATTTTCAACGTCCAATTCAGAATGTAATAAAACCAGATCCAGCCATAAAATGCATCATTCTTTTTTGTTTTAGACAACATTTCATGCACTGTTAAACATGTTAAAGCAAGTTGCAAGTGAAAATCTATGTCTCTGACTGAGTTTGCATTACTGTGATTTGACCTCTCTGCTGGCTGAGATAAGCTCATTTTCAACGTCCAATTCAGAATGTAATAAAACCAGATCCAGCCATAAAATGCATCATTCTTTTTTGTTTTAGACAACATTTCATGCACTGTTAAACATGTTAAAGCAAGTTGCAAGTGAAAATCTATGTCTCTGACTGAGTTTGCATTACTGTGATTTGACCTCTCTGCTGGCTGAGATAAGCTCATTTTCAACGTCCAATTCAGAATGTAATAAAACCAGATCCAGCTATAAAATGCATCATTCTTTTTTGTTTTAGACAACATTTCATGCACTGTTAAACATGTTAAAGCAAGTTGCAAGTAAAAATCTATGCCTCTGACTGAGTTTGCATTACTGCTTATTTTGACCTCTGCTGGCTCTGAAAAGCTCATTTTCAACGTTCAATTCAGAATGTGATAAAACCAGATCCAGCCATAAAATGCATCATTCTTTTTTGTTTAAGACAACATTTCATGCACTGTTAAACATGTTAAAGCAAGTTGCAAGTGAAAATCTATGTCTCTGACTGAGTTTGCATTACTGTGATTTGACCTCTCTGCTGGCTGAGATAAGCTCATTTTCAACGTCCAATTCAGAATGTAATAAAACCAGATCCAGCTATAAAATGCATCATTCTTTTTTGTTTTAGACAACATTTCATGCACTGTTAAACATGTTAAAGCAAGTTGCAAGTGAAAATCTATGTCTCTGACTGATTTTGCATTACTGTGATTTGACCTCTCTGCTGGCTGAGATAAGCTCATTTTCAACGTCCAATTCAGAATGTAATAAAACCAGATCCAGCCATAAAATGCATCATTCTTTTTTGTTTTAGACAACATTTCATGTACTGTTAAACATGTTAAAGCAAGTTGCAAGTGAAAATCTATGTCTCTGACTGAGTTTGCATTACTGCTTATTTTGACCTCTGCTGGCTCTGAAAAGCTCATTTTCAACGTTCAATTCAGAATGTGATAAAACCAGATCCAGCCATAAAATGCATCATTCTTTTTTGTTTAAGACAACATTTCATGCACTGTTAAACATGTTAAAGCAAGTTGCAAGTGAAAATCTATGTCTCTGACTGAGTTTGCATTACTGTGATTTCACCTCTCTGCTGGCTGAGATAAGCTCATTTTCAACGTCCAATTCAGAATGTAATAAAACCAGATCCAGCTATAAAATGCATCATTCTTTTTTGCTTTAGACAACATTTCATGCACTGTTAAACATGTTAAAGCAAGTTGCAAGTGAAAATCTATGTCTCTGACTGAGTTTGCATTACTGTGATTTGACCTCTCTGCTGGCTGAGATAAGCTCATTTTCAACGTCCAGTTCAGAATGTAATAAAACCAGATCCAGCCATAAAATGCATCATTCTTTTTTGTTTTAGACAACATTTCATGCACTGTTAAACATGTTAAAGCAAGTTGCAAGTGAAAATCTATGTCTCTGACTGAGTTTGCATTACTGTGATTTGACCTCTCTGCTGGCTGAGATAAGCTCATTTTCAACGTCCAATTCAGAATGTAATAAAACCAGATCCAGCCATAAAATGCATCATTCTTTTTTGTTTTAGACAACATTTCATGCACTGTTAAACATGTTAAAGCAAGTTGCAAGTGAAAATCTATGTCTCTGACTGAGTTTGCATTACTGTGATTTGACCTCTCTGCTGGCTGAGATAAGCTCATTTTCAACGTCCAATTCAGAATGTAATAAAACCAGATCCAGCCATAAAATGCATCATTCTTTTTTGTTTTAGACAACATTTCATGCACTGTTAAACATGTTAAAGCAAGTTGCAAGTGAAAATCTATGTCTCTGACTGAGTTTGCATTACTGTGATTTGACCTCTCTGCTGGCTGAGATAAGCTCATTTTCAACGTCCAATTCAGAATGTAATAAAACCAGATCCAGCTATAAAATGCATCATTCTTTTTTGTTTTAGACAACATTTCATGCACTGTTAAACATGTTAAAGCAAGTTGCAAGTGAAAATCTATGTCTCTGACTGAGTTTGCATTACTGCTTATTTTGACCTCTGCTGGCTCTGAAAAGCTCATTTTCAACGTTCAATTCAGAATGTGATAAAACCAGATCCAGCCATAAAATGCATCATTCTTTTTTGTTTTAGACAACATTTCATGTACTGTTAAACATGTTAAAGCAAGTTGCAAGTAAAAATCTATGTCTCTGACTGAGTTTGCATTACTGCTTGATTTGACCTCTGCTGGCTCTGAAAAGCTCATTTTCAACGTTCAATTCAGAATGTGATAAAACCAGATCCAGCCATAAAATGCATCATTCTTTTTTGTTTAAGACAACATTTCATGCACTGTTAAACATGTTAAAGCAAGTTGCAAGTGAAAATCTATGTCTCTGACTGAGTTTGCATTACTGTGATTTGACCTCTCTGCTGGCTGAGATAAGCTCATTTTCAACATCCAATTCAGAATGTAATAAAACCAGATCCAGCTATAAAATGCATCATTCTTTTTTGTTTTAGACAACATTTCATGCACTGTTAAACATGTTAAAGCAAGTTGCAAGTGAAAATCTATGTCTCTGACTGAGTTTGCATTACTGTGATTTGACCTCTCTGCTGGCTGAGATAAGCTCATTTTCAACGTCCAATTCAGAATGTAATAAAACTAGATCCAGCTATAAAATGCATCATTCTTTTTTGTTTTAGACAACATTTCATGCACTGTTAAACATGTTAAAGCAAGTTGCAAGTGAAAATCTATGTCTCTGACTGATTTTGCATTACTGTGATTTGACCTCTCTGCTGGCTGAGATAAGCTCATTTTCAACGTCCAATTCAGAATGTAATAAAACCAGATCCAGCCATAAAATGCATCATTCTTTTTTGTTTTAGACAACATTTCATGTACTGTTAAACATGTTAAAGCAAGTTGCAAGTGAAAATCTATGTCTCTGACTGAGTTTGCATTACTGCTTATTTTGACCTCTGCTGGCTCTGAAAAGCTCATTTTCAACGTTCAATTCAGAATGTGATAAAACCAGATCCAGCCATAAAATGCATCATTCTTTTTTGTTTAAGACAACATTTCATGCACTGTTAAACATGTTAAAGCAAGTTGCAAGTGAAAATCTATGTCTCTGACTGAGTTTGCATTACTGTGATTTGACCTCTCTGCTGGCTGAGATAAGCTCATTTTCAACGTCCAATTCAGAATGTAATAAAACCAGATCCAGCTATAAAATGCATCATTCTTTTTTGCTTTAGACAACATTTCATGCACTGTTAAACATGTTAAAGCAAGTTGCAAGTGAAAATCTATGTCTCTGACTGAGTTTGCATTACTGTGATTTGACCTCTCTGCTGGCTGAGATAAGCTCATTTTCAACGTCCAATTCAGAATGTAATAAAACCAGATCCAGCCATAAAATGCATCATTCTTTTTTTGTTTTAGACAACATTTCATGCACTGTTAAACATGTTAAAGCAAGTTGCAAGTGAAAATCTATGTCTCTGACTGAGTTTGCATTACTGTGATTTGACCTCTCTGCTGGCTGAGATAAGCTCATTTTCAACGTCCAATTCAGAATGTAATAAAACCAGATCCAGCTATAAAATGCATCATTCTTTTTTGTTTTAGACAACATTTCATGCACTGTTAAACATGTTAAAGCAAGTTGCAAGTGAAAATCTATGTCTCTGACTGAGTTTGCATTACTGTGATTTGACCTCTCTGCTGGCTGAGATAAGCTCATTTTCAACGTCCAATTCAGAATGTAATAAAACCAGATCCAGCTATAAAATGCATCATTCTTTTTTGTTTTAGACAACATTTCATGCACTGTTAAACATGTTAAAGCAAGTTGCAAGTGAAAATCTATGTCTCTGACTGAGTTTGCATTACTGTGATTTGACCTCTCTGCTGGCTGAGATAAGCTCATTTTCAACGTCCAATTCAGAATGTAATAAAACCAGATCCAGCCATAAAATGCATCATTCTTTTTTGTTTTAGACAACATTTCATGCACTGTTAAACATGTTAAAGCAAGTTGCAAGTGAAAATCTATGTCTCTGACTGAGTTTGCATTACTGTGATTTGACCTCTCTGCTGGCTGAGATAAGCTCATTTTCAACGTCCAATTCAGAATGTAATAAAACCAGATCCAGCCATAAAATGCATCATTCTTTTTTGTTTTAGACAACATTTCATGCACTGTTAAACATGTTAAAGCAAGTTGCAAGTGAAAATCTATGTCTCTGACTGAGTTTGCATTACTGTGATTTGACCTCTCTGCTGGCTGAGATAAGCTCATTTTCAACGTCCAATTCAGAATGTAATAAAACCAGATCCAGCTATAAAATGCATCATTCTTTTTTGTTTTAGACAACATTTCATGCACTGTTAAACATGTTAAAGCAAGTTGCAAGTGAAAATCTATGTCTCTGACTGAGTTTGCATTACTGTGATTTGACCTCTCTGCTGGCTGAGATAAGCTCATTTTCAACGTCCAATTCAGAATGTAATAAAACCAGATCCAGCCATAAAATGCATCATTCTTTTTTGTTTTAGACAACATTTCATGCACTGTTAAACATGTTAAAGCAAGTTGCAAGTGAAAATCTATGTCTCTGACTGAGTTTGCATTACTGTGATTTGACCTCTCTGCTGGCTGAGATAAGCTCATTTTCAACGTCCAATTCAGAATGTAATAAAACCAGATCCAGCTATAAAATGCATCATTCTTTTTTGTTTTAGACAACATTTCATGCACTGTTAAACATGTTAAAGCAAGTTGCAAGTGAAAATCTATGTCTCTGACTGAGTTTGCATTACTGTGATTTCACCTCTCTGCTGGCTGAGATAAGCTCATTTTCAACGTCCAATTCAGAATGTAATAAAACCAGATCCAGCCATAAAATGCATCATTCTTTTTTGTTTTAGACAACATTTCATGCACTGTTAAACATGTTAAAGCAAGTTGCAAGTGAAAATCTATGTCTCTGACTGAGTTTGCATTACTGTGATTTGACCTCTCTGCTGGCTGAGATAAGCTCATTTTCAACGTCCAATTCAGAATGTAATAAAACCAGATCCAGCCATAAAATGCATCATTCTTTTTTGTTTTAGACAACATTTCATGCACTGTTAAACATGTTAAAGCAAGTTGCAAGTGAAAATCTATGTCTCTGACTGAGTTTGCATTACTGTGATTTGACCTCTCTGCTGGCTGAGATAAGCTCATTTTCAACGTCCAATTCAGAATGTAATAAAACCAGATCCAGCCATAAAATGCATCATTCTTTTTTGTTTTAGACAACATTTCATGCACTGTTAAACATGTTAAAGCAAGTTGCAAGTGAAAATCTATGTCTCTGACTGAGTTTGCATTACTGTGATTTGACCTCTCTGCTGGCTGAGATAAGCTCATTTTCAACGTCCAATTCAGAATGTAATAAAACCAGATCCAGCTATAAAATGCATCATTCTTTTTTGTTTTAGACAACATTTCATGCACTGTTAAACATGTTAAAGCAAGTTGCAAGTGAAAATCTATGTCTCTGACTGAGTTTGCATTACTGCTTATTTTGACCTCTGCTGGCTCTGAAAAGCTCATTTTCAACGTTCAATTCAGAATGTGATAAAACCAGATCCAGCCATAAAATGCATCATTCTTTTTTGTTTTAGACAACATTTCATGTACTGTTAAACATGTTAAAGCAAGTTGCAAGTAAAAATCTATGTCTCTGACTGAGTTTGCATTACTGCTTATTTTGACCTCTGCTGGCTCTGAAAAGCTCATTTTCAACGTTCAATTCAGAATGTGATAAAACCAGATCCAGCCATAAAATGCATCATTCTTTTTTGTTTAAGACAACATTTCATGCACTGTTAAACATGTTAAAGCAAGTTGCAAGTGAAAATCTATGTCTCTGACTGAGTTTGCATTACTGTGATTTGACCTCTCTGCTGGCTGAGATAAGCTCATTTTCAACGTCCAATTCAGAATGTAATAAAACCAGATCCAGCTATAAAATGCATCATTCTTTTTTGTTTTAGACAACATTTCATGCACTGTTAAACATGTTAAAGCAAGTTGCAAGTGAAAATCTATGTCTCTGACTGATTTTGCATTACTGTGATTTGACCTCTCTGCTGGCTGAGATAAGCTCATTTTCAACGTCCAATTCAGAATGTAATAAAACCAGATCCAGCCATAAAATGCATCATTCTTTTTTGTTTTAGACAACATTTCATGTACTGTCAAACATGTTAAAGCAAGTTGCAAGTGAAAATCTATGTCTCTGACTGAGTTTGCATTACTGCTTATTTTGACCTCTGCTGGCTCTGAAAAGCTCATTTTCAACGTTCAATTCAGAATGTGATAAAACCAGATCCAGCCATAAAATGCATCATTCTTTTTTGTTTAAGACAACATTTCATGCACTGTTAAACTTGTTAAAGCAAGTTGCAAGTGAAAATCTATGTCTCTGACTGAGTTTGCATTACTGTGATTTGACCTCTCTGCTGGCTGAGATAAGCTCATTTTCAACGTCCAATTCAGAATGTAATAAAACCAGATCCAGCCATAAAATGCATCATTCTTTTTTGCTTTAGACAACATTTCATGCACTGTTAAACATGTTAAAGCAAGTTGCAAGTGAAAATCTATGTCTCTGACTGAGTTTGCATTACTGTGATTTGACCTCTCTGCTGGCTGAGATAAGCTCATTTTCAACGTCCAATTCAGAATGTAATAAAACCAGATCCAGCTATAAAATGCATCATTCTTTTTTGTTTTAGACAACATTTCATGCACTGTTAAACATGTTAAAGCAAGTTGCAAGTGAAAATCTATGTCTCTGACTGAGTTTGCATTACTGTGATTTGACCTCTCTGCTGGCTGAGATAAGCTCATTTTCAACGTCCAATTCAGAATGTAATAAAACCAGATCCAGCTATAAAATGCATCATTCTTTTTTGTTTTAGACAACATTTCATGCACTGTTAAACATGTTAAAGCAAGTTGCAAGTGAAAATCTATGTCTCTGACTGAGTTTGCATTACTGTGATTTGACCTCTCTGCTGGCTGAGATAAGCTCATTTTCAACGTCCAATTCAGAATGTAATAAAACCAGATCCAGCCATAAAATGCATCATTCTTTTTTGTTTTAGACAACATTTCATGCACTGTTAAACATGTTAAAGCAAGTTGCAAGTGAAAATCTATGTCTCTGACTGAGTTTGCATTACTGTGATTTGACCTCTCTGCTGGCTGAGATAAGCTCATTTTCAACGTCCAATTCAGAATGTAATAAAACCAGATCCAGCTATAAAATGCATCATTCTTTTTTGTTTTAGACAACATTTCATGCACTGTTAAACATGTTAAAGCAAGTTGCAAGTGAAAATCTATGTCTCTGACTGAGTTTGCATTACTGTGATTTGACCTCTCTGCTGGCTGAGATAAGCTCATTTTCAACGTCCAATTCAGAATGTAATAAAACCAGATCCAGCCATAAAATGCATCATTCTTTTTTGTTTTAGACAACATTTCATGCACTGTTAAACATGTTAAAGCAAGTTGCAAGTGAAAATCTATGTCTCTGACTGAGTTTGCATTACTGTGATTTCACCTCTCTGCTGGCTGAGATAAGCTCATTTTCAACGTCCAATTCAGAATGTAATAAAACCAGATCCAGCCATAAAATGCATCATTCTTTTTTGTTTTAGACAACATTTCATGCACTGTTAAACATGTTAAAGCAAGTTGCAAGTGAAAATCTATGTCTCTGACTGAGTTTGCATTACTGTGATTTGACCTCTCTGCTGGCTGAGATAAGCTCATTTTCAACGTCCAATTCAGAATGTAATAAAACCAGATCCAGCCATAAAATGCATCATTCTTTTTTGGTTTAGACAACATTTCATGCACTGTTAAACATGTTAAAGCAAGTTGCAAGTGAAAATCTATGTCTCTGACTGAGTTTGCATTACTGTGATTTGACCTCTCTGCTGGCTGAGATAAGCTCATTTTCAACGTCCAATTCAGAATGTAATAAAACCAGATCCAGCTATAAAATGCATCATTCTTTTTTGTTTTAGACAACATTTCATGCACTGTTAAACATGTTAAAGCAAGTTGCAAGTGAAAATCTATGTCTCTGACTGAGTTTGCATTACTGTGATTTGACCTCTCTGCTGGCTGAAATAAGCTCATTTTCAACGTCCAATTCAGAATGTAATAAAACCAGATCCAGCCATAAAATGCATCATTCTTTTTTGTTTTAGACAACATTTCATGCACTGTTAAACATGTTAAAGCAAGTTGCAAGTGAAAATCTATGTCTCTGACTGAGTTTGCATTACTGTGATTTGACCTCTCTGCTGGCTGAGATAAGCTCATTTTCAACGTCCAATTCAGAATGTAATAAAACCAGATCCAGCTATAAAATGCATCATTCTTTTTTGTTTTAGACAACATTTCATGCACTGTTAAACATGTTAAAGCAAGTTGCAAGTGAAAATCTATGTCTCTGACTGAGTTTGCATTACTGTGATTTGACCTCTCTGCTGGCTGAGATAAGCTCATTTTCAACGTCCAATTCAGAATGTAATAAAACCAGATCCAGCCATAAAATGCATCATTCTTTTTTGTTTTAGACAACATTTCATGCACTGTTAAACATGTTAAAGCAAGTTGCAAGTGAAAATCTATGTCTCTGACTGAGTTTGCATTACTGTGATTTCACCTCTCTGCTGGCTGAGATAAGCTCATTTTCAACGTCCAATTCAGAATGTAATAAAACCAGATCCAGCCATAAAATGCATCATTCTTTTTTGTTTTAGACAACATTTCATGCACTGTTAAACATGTTAAAGCAAGTTGCAAGTGAAAATCTATGTCTCTGACTGAGTTTGCATTACTGTGATTTGACCTCTCTGCTGGCTGAGATAAGCTCATTTTCAACGTCCAATTCAGAATGTAATAAAACCAGATCCAGCCATAAAATGCATCATTCTTTTTTGTTTTAGACAACATTTCATGCACTGTTAAACATGTTAAAGCAAGTTGCAAGTGAAAATCTATGTCTCTGACTGAGTTTGCATTACTGTGATTTGACCTCTCTGCTGGCTGAGATAAGCTCATTTTCAACGTCCAATTCAGAATGTAATAAAACCAGATCCAGCTATAAAATGCATCATTCTTTTTTGTTTTAGACAACATTTCATGCACTGTTAAACATGTTAAAGCAAGTTGCAAGTGAAAATCTATGTCTCTGACTGAGTTTGCATTACTGCTTATTTTGACCTCTGCTGGCTCTGAAAAGCTCATTTTCAACGTTCAATTCAGAATGTGATAAAACCAGA
Source organism: Danio rerio (assembly GCF_052040795.2). Lineage (NCBI taxonomy): Eukaryota > Metazoa > Chordata > Actinopteri > Cypriniformes > Danionidae > Danio > Danio rerio. The sequence goes on from NC_141038.1 coordinate 34,058,367, forward strand.
TCCAGCCATAAAATGCATCATTCTTTTTTGTTTTAGACAACATTTCATGTACTGTTAAACATGTTAAAGCAAGTTGCAAGTAAAAATCTATGTCTCTGACTGAGTTTGCATTACTGCTTATTTTGACCTCTGCTGGCTCTGAAAAGCTCATTTTCAACGTTCAATTCAGAATGTGATAAAACCAGATCCAGCCATAAAATGCATCATTCTTTTTTGTTTAAGACAACATTTCATGCACTGTTAAACATGTTAAAGCAAGTTGCAAGTGAAAATCTATGTCTCTGACTGAGTTTGCATTACTGTGATTTGACCTCTCTGCTGGCTGAGATAAGCTCATTTTCAACATCCAATTCAGAATGTAATAAAACCAGATCCAGCTATAAAATGCATCATTCTTTTTTGTTTTAGACAACATTTCATGCACTGTTAAACATGTTAAAGCAAGTTGCAAGTGAAAATCTATGTCTCTGACTGAGTTTGCATTACTGTGATTTGACCTCTCTGCTGGCTGAGATAAGCTCATTTTCAACGTCCAATTCAGAATGTAATAAAACCAGATCCAGCTATAAAATGCATCATTCTTTTTTGTTTTAGACAACATTTCATGCACTGTTAAACATGTTAAAGCAAGTTGCAAGTGAAAATCTATGTCTCTGACTGATTTTGCATTACTGTGATTTGACCTCTCTGCTGGCTGAGATAAGCTCATTTTCAACGTCCAATTCAGAATGTAATAAAACCAGATCCAGCCATAAAATGCATCATTCTTTTTTGTTTTAGACAACATTTCATGTACTGTTAAACATGTTAAAGCAAGTTGCAAGTGAAAATCTATGTCTCTGACTGAGTTTGCATTACTGCTTATTTTGACCTCTGCTGGCTCTGAAAAGCTCATTTTCAACGTTCAATTCAGAATGTGATAAAACCAGATCCAGCCATAAAATGCATCATTCTTTTTTGTTTAAGACAACATTTCATGCACTGTTAAACATGTTAAAGCAAGTTGCAAGTGAAAATCTATGTCTCTGACTGAGTTTGCATTACTGTGATTTGACCTCTCTGCTGGCTGAGATAAGCTCATTTTCAACGTCCAATTCAGAATGTAATAAAACCAGATCCAGCTATAAAATGCATCATTCTTTTTTGCTTTAGACAACATTTCATGCACTGTTAAACATGTTAAAGCAAGTTGCAAGTGAAAATCTATGTCTCTGACTGAGTTTGCATTACTGTGATTTGACCTCTCTGCTGGCTGAGATAAGCTCATTTTCAACGTCCAATTCAGAATGTAATAAAACCAGATCCAGCCATAAAATGCATCATTCTTTTTTTGTTTTAGACAACATTTCATGCACTGTTAAACATGTTAAAGCAAGTTGCAAGTGAAAATCTATGTCTCTGACTGAGTTTGCATTACTGTGATTTGACCTCTCTGCTGGCTGAGATAAGCTCATTTTCAACGTCCAATTCAGAATGTAATAAAACCAGATCCAGCTATAAAATGCATCATTCTTTTTTGTTTTAGACAACATTTCATGCACTGTTAAACATGTTAAAGCAAGTTGCAAGTGAAAATCTATGTCTCTGACTGAGTTTGCATTACTGTGATTTGACCTCTCTGCTGGCTGAGATAAGCTCATTTTCAACGTCCAATTCAGAATGTAATAAAACCAGATCCAGCTATAAAATGCATCATTCTTTTTTGTTTTAGACAACATTTCATGCACTGTTAAACATGTTAAAGCAAGTTGCAAGTGAAAATCTATGTCTCTGACTGAGTTTGCATTACTGTGATTTGACCTCTCTGCTGGCTGAGATAAGCTCATTTTCAACGTCCAATTCAGAATGTAATAAAACCAGATCCAGCCATAAAATGCATCATTCTTTTTTGTTTTAGACAACATTTCATGCACTGTTAAACATGTTAAAGCAAGTTGCAAGTGAAAATCTATGTCTCTGACTGAGTTTGCATTACTGTGATTTGACCTCTCTGCTGGCTGAGATAAGCTCATTTTCAACGTCCAATTCAGAATGTAATAAAACCAGATCCAGCTATAAAATGCATCATTCTTTTTTGTTTTAGACAACATTTCATGCACTGTTAAACATGTTAAAGCAAGTTGCAAGTGAAAATCTATGTCTCTGACTGAGTTTGCATTACTGTGATTTGACCTCTCTGCTGGCTGAGATAAGCTCATTTTCAACGTCCAATTCAGAATGTAATAAAACCAGATCCAGCCATAAAATGCATCATTCTTTTTTGTTTTAGACAACATTTCATGCACTGTTAAACATGTTAAAGCAAGTTGCAAGTGAAAATCTATGTCTCTGACTGAGTTTGCATTACTGTGATTTGACCTCTCTGCTGGCTGAGATAAGCTCATTTTCAACGTCCAATTCAGAATGTAATAAAACCAGATCCAGCTATAAAATGCATCATTCTTTTTTGTTTTAGACAACATTTCATGCACTGTTAAACATGTTAAAGCAAGTTGCAAGTGAAAATCTATGTCTCTGACTGAGTTTGCATTACTGTGATTTCACCTCTCTGCTGGCTGAGATAAGCTCATTTTCAACGTCCAATTCAGAATGTAATAAAACCAGATCCAGCCATAAAATGCATCATTCTTTTTTGTTTTAGACAACATTTCATGCACTGTTAAACATGTTAAAGCAAGTTGCAAGTGAAAATCTATGTCTCTGACTGAGTTTGCATTACTGTGATTTGACCTCTCTGCTGGCTGAGATAAGCTCATTTTCAACGTCCAATTCAGAATGTAATAAAACCAGATCCAGCCATAAAATGCATCATTCTTTTTTGTTTTAGACAACATTTCATGCACTGTTAAACATGTTAAAGCAAGTTGCAAGTGAAAATCTATGTCTCTGACTGAGTTTGCATTACTGTGATTTGACCTCTCTGCTGGCTGAGATAAGCTCATTTTCAACGTCCAATTCAGAATGTAATAAAACCAGATCCAGCCATAAAATGCATCATTCTTTTTTGTTTTAGACAACATTTCATGCACTGTTAAACATGTTAAAGCAAGTTGCAAGTGAAAATCTATGTCTCTGACTGAGTTTGCATTACTGTGATTTGACCTCTCTGCTGGCTGAGATAAGCTCATTTTCAACGTCCAATTCAGAATGTAATAAAACCAGATCCAGCTATAAAATGCATCATTCTTTTTTGTTTTAGACAACATTTCATGCACTGTTAAACATGTTAAAGCAAGTTGCAAGTGAAAATCTATGTCTCTGACTGAGTTTGCATTACTGCTTATTTTGACCTCTGCTGGCTCTGAAAAGCTCATTTTCAACGTTCAATTCAGAATGTGATAAAACCAGATCCAGCCATAAAATGCATCATTCTTTTTTGTTTTAGACAACATTTCATGTACTGTTAAACATGTTAAAGCAAGTTGCAAGTAAAAATCTATGTCTCTGACTGAGTTTGCATTACTGCTTATTTTGACCTCTGCTGGCTCTGAAAAGCTCATTTTCAACGTTCAATTCAGAATGTGATAAAACCAGATCCAGCCATAAAATGCATCATTCTTTTTTGTTTAAGACAACATTTCATGCACTGTTAAACATGTTAAAGCAAGTTGCAAGTGAAAATCTATGTCTCTGACTGAGTTTGCATTACTGTGATTTGACCTCTCTGCTGGCTGAGATAAGCTCATTTTCAACGTCCAATTCAGAATGTAATAAAACCAGATCCAGCTATAAAATGCATCATTCTTTTTTGTTTTAGACAACATTTCATGCACTGTTAAACATGTTAAAGCAAGTTGCAAGTGAAAATCTATGTCTCTGACTGATTTTGCATTACTGTGATTTGACCTCTCTGCTGGCTGAGATAAGCTCATTTTCAACGTCCAATTCAGAATGTAATAAAACCAGATCCAGCCATAAAATGCATCATTCTTTTTTGTTTTAGACAACATTTCATGTACTGTCAAACATGTTAAAGCAAGTTGCAAGTGAAAATCTATGTCTCTGACTGAGTTTGCATTACTGCTTATTTTGACCTCTGCTGGCTCTGAAAAGCTCATTTTCAACGTTCAATTCAGAATGTGATAAAACCAGATCCAGCCATAAAATGCATCATTCTTTTTTGTTTAAGACAACATTTCATGCACTGTTAAACATGTTAAAGCAAGTTGCAAGTGAAAATCTATGTCTCTGACTGAGTTTGCATTACTGTGATTTGACCTCTCTGCTGGCTGAGATAAGCTCATTTTCAACGTCCAATTCAGAATGTAATAAAACCAGATCCAGCCATAAAATGCATCATTCTTTTTTGTTTTAGACAACATTTCATGCACTGTTAAACATGTTAAAGCAAGTTGCAAGTGAAAATCTATGTCTCTGACTGAGTTTGCATTACTGTGATTTGACCTCTCTGCTGGCTGAGATAAGCTCATTTTCAACGTCCAATTCAGAATGTAATAAAACCAGATCCAGCTATAAAATGCATCATTCTTTTTTGTTTTAGACAACATTTCATGCACTGTTAAACATGTTAAAGCAAGTTGCAAGTGAAAATCTATGTCTCTGACTGAGTTTGCATTACTGTGATTTGACCTCTCTGCTGGCTGAGATAAGCTCATTTTCAACGTCCAATTCAGAATGTAATAAAACCAGATCCAGCTATAAAATGCATCATTCTTTTTTGTTTTAGACAACATTTCATGCACTGTTAAACATGTTAAAGCAAGTTGCAAGTGAAAATCTATGTCTCTGACTGAGTTTGCATTACTGTGATTTGACCTCTCTGCTGGCTGAGATAAGCTCATTTTCAACGTCCAATTCAGAATGTAATAAAACCAGATCCAGCCATAAAATGCATCATTCTTTTTTGTTTTAGACAACATTTCATGCACTGTTAAACATGTTAAAGCAAGTTGCAAGTGAAAATCTATGTCTCTGACTGAGTTTGCATTACTGTGATTTCACCTCTCTGCTGGCTGAGATAAGCTCATTTTCAACGTCCAATTCAGAATGTAATAAAACCAGATCCAGCCATAAAATGCATCATTCTTTTTTGTTTTAGACAACATTTCATGCACTGTTAAACATGTTAAAGCAAGTTGCAAGTGAAAATCTATGTCTCTGACTGAGTTTGCATTACTGTGATTTGACCTCTCTGCTGGCTGAGATAAGCTCATTTTCAACGTCCAATTCAGAATGTAATAAAACCAGATCCAGCCATAAAATGCATCATTCTTTTTTGTTTTAGACAACATTTCATGCACTGTTAAACATGTTAAAGCAAGTTGCAAGTGAAAATCTATGTCTCTGACTGAGTTTGCATTACTGTGATTTGACCTCTCTGCTGGCTGAGATAAGCTCATTTTCAACGTCCAATTCAGAATGTAATAAAACCAGATCCAGCTATAAAATGCATCATTCTTTTTTGTTTTAGACAACATTTCATGCACTGTTAAACATGTTAAAGCAAGTTGCAAGTGAAAATCTATGTCTCTGACTGAGTTTGCATTACTGTGATTTGACCTCTCTGCTGGCTGAGATAAGCTCATTTTCAACGTCCAATTCAGAATGTAATAAAACCAGATCCAGCCATAAAATGCATCATTCTTTTTTGTTTTAGACAACATTTCATGCACTGTTAAACATGTTAAAGCAAGTTGCAAGTGAAAATCTATGTCTCTGACTGAGTTTGCATTACTGTGATTTGACCTCTCTGCTGGCTGAGATAAGCTCATTTTCAACGTCCAATTCAGAATGTAATAAAACCAGATCCAGCTATAAAATGCATCATTCTTTTTTGTTTTAGACAACATTTCATGCACTGTTAAACATGTTAAAGCAAGTTGCAAGTGAAAATCTATGTCTCTGACTGAGTTTGCATTACTGTGATTTGACCTCTCTGCTGGCTGAGATAAGCTCATTTTCAACGTCCAATTCAGAATGTAATAAAACCAGATCCAGCCATAAAATGCATCATTCTTTTTTGTTTTAGACAACATTTCATGCACTGTTAAACATGTTAAAGCAAGTTGCAAGTGAAAATCTATGTCTCTGACTGAGTTTGCATTACTGTGATTTCACCTCTCTGCTGGCTGAGATAAGCTCATTTTCAACGTCCAATTCAGAATGTAATAAAACCAGATCCAGCCATAAAATGCATCATTCTTTTTTGTTTTAGACAACATTTCATGCACTGTTAAACATGTTAAAGCAAGTTGCAAGTGAAAATCTATGTCTCTGACTGAGTTTGCATTACTGTGATTTGACCTCTCTGCTGGCTGAGATAAGCTCATTTTCAACGTCCAATTCAGAATGTAATAAAACCAGATCCAGCCATAAAATGCATCATTCTTTTTTGTTTTAGACAACATTTCATGCACTGTTAAACATGTTAAAGCAAGTTGCAAGTGAAAATCTATGTCTCTGACTGAGTTTGCATTACTGTGATTTGACCTCTCTGCTGGCTGAGATAAGCTCATTTTCAACGTCCAATTCAGAATGTAATAAAACCAGATCCAGCTATAAAATGCATCATTCTTTTTTGTTTTAGACAACATTTCATGCACTGTTAAACATGTTAAAGCAAGTTGCAAGTGAAAATCTATGTCTCTGACTGAGTTTGCATTACTGCTTATTTTGACCTCTGCTGGCTCTGAAAAGCTCATTTTCAACGTTCAATTCAGAATGTGATAAAACCAGATCCAGCCATAAAATGCATCATTCTTTTTTGTTTTAGACAACATTTCATGTACTGTTAAACATGTTAAAGCAAGTTGCAAGTAAAAATCTATGTCTCTGACTGAGTTTGCATTACTGCTTATTTTGACCTCTGCTGGCTCTGAAAAGCTCATTTTCAACGTTCAATTCAGAATGTGATAAAACCAGATCCAGCCATAAAATGCATCATTCTTTTTTGTTTAAGACAACATTTCATGCACTGTTAAACATGTTAAAGCAAGTTGCAAGTGAAAATCTATGTCTCTGACTGAGTTTGCATTACTGTGATTTGACCTCTCTGCTGGCTGAGATAAGCTCATTTTCAACATCCAATTCAGAATGTAATAAAACCAGATCCAGCTATAAAATGCATCATTCTTTTTTGTTTTAGACAACATTTCATGCACTGTTAAACATGTTAAAGCAAGTTGCAAGTGAAAATCTATGTCTCTGACTGAGTTTGCATTACTGTGATTTGACCTCTCTGCTGGCTGAGATAAGCTCATTTTCAACGTCCAATTCAGAATGTAATAAAACCAGATCCAGCTATAAAATGCATCATTCTTTTTTGTTTTAGACAACATTTCATGCACTGTTAAACATGTTAAAGCAAGTTGCAAGTGAAAATCTATGTCTCTGACTGATTTTGCATTACTGTGATTTGACCTCTCTGCTGGCTGAGATAAGCTCATTTTCAACGTCCAATTCAGAATGTAATAAAACCAGATCCAGCCATAAAATGCATCATTCTTTTTTGTTTTAGACAACATTTCATGTACTGTTAAACATGTTAAAGCAAGTTGCAAGTGAAAATCTATGTCTCTGACTGAGTTTGCATTACTGCTTATTTTGACCTCTGCTGGCTCTGAAAAGCTCATTTTCAACGTTCAATTCAGAATGTGATAAAACCAGATCCAGCCATAAAATGCATCATTCTTTTTTGTTTAAGACAACATTTCATGCACTGTTAAACATGTTAAAGCAAGTTGCAAGTGAAAATCTATGTCTCTGACTGAGTTTGCATTACTGTGATTTGACCTCTCTGCTGGCTGAGATAAGCTCATTTTCAACGTCCAATTCAGAATGTAATAAAACCAGATCCAGCTATAAAATGCATCATTCTTTTTTGCTTTAGACAACATTTCATGCACTGTTAAACATGTTAAAGCAAGTTGCAAGTGAAAATCTATGTCTCTGACTGAGTTTGCATTACTGTGATTTGACCTCTCTGCTGGCTGAGATAAGCTCATTTTCAACGTCCAATTCAGAATGTAATAAAACCAGATCCAGCCATAAAATGCATCATTCTTTTTTTGTTTTAGACAACATTTCATGCACTGTTAAACATGTTAAAGCAAGTTGCAAGTGAAAATCTATGTCTCTGACTGAGTTTGCATTACTGTGATTTGACCTCTCTGCTGGCTGAGATAAGCTCATTTTCAACGTCCAATTCAGAATGTAATAAAACCAGATCCAGCTATAAAATGCATCATTCTTTTTTGTTTTAGACAACATTTCATGCACTGTTAAACATGTTAAAGCAAGTTGCAAGTGAAAATCTATGTCTCTGACTGAGTTTGCATTACTGTGATTTGACCTCTCTGCTGGCTGAGATAAGCTCATTTTCAACGTCCAATTCAGAATGTGATAAAACCAGATCCAGCCATAAAATGCATCATTCTTTTTTGTTTAAGACAACATTTCATGCACTGTTAAACATGTTAAAGCAAGTTGCAAGTGAAAATCTATGTCTCTGACTGAGTTTGCATTACTGTGATTTGACCTCTCTGCTGGCTGAGATAAGCTCATTTTCAACATCCAATTCAGAATGTAATAAAACCAGATCCAGCTATAAAATGCATCATTCTTTTTTGTTTTAGACAACATTTCATGCACTGTTAAACATGTTAAAGCAAGTTGCAAGTGAAAATCTATGTCTCTGACTGAGTTTGCATTACTGTGATTTGACCTCTCTGCTGGCTGAGATAAGCTCATTTTCAACGTCCAATTCAGAATGTAATAAAACCAGATCCAGCTATAAAATGCATCATTCTTTTTTGTTTTAGACAACATTTCATGCACTGTTAAACATGTTAAAGCAAGTTGCAAGTGAAAATCTATGTCTCTGACTGATTTTGCATTACTGTGATTTGACCTCTCTGCTGGCTGAGATAAGCTCATTTTCAACGTCCAATTCAGAATGTAATAAAACCAGATCCAGCCATAAAATGCATCATTCTTTTTTGTTTTAGACAACATTTCATGTACTGTTAAACATGTTAAAGCAAGTTGCAAGTGAAAATCTATGTCTCTGACTGAGTTTGCATTACTGCTTATTTTGACCTCTGCTGGCTCTGAAAAGCTCATTTTCAACGTTCAATTCAGAATGTGATAAAACCAGATCCAGCCATAAAATGCATCATTCTTTTTTGTTTAAGACAACATTTCATGCACTGTTAAACATGTTAAAGCAAGTTGCAAGTGAAAATCTATGTCTCTGACTGAGTTTGCATTACTGTGATTTGACCTCTCTGCTGGCTGAGATAAGCTCATTTTCAACGTCCAATTCAGAATGTAATAAAACCAGATCCAGCTATAAAATGCATCATTCTTTTTTGTTTTAGACAACATTTCATGCACTGTTAAACATGTTAAAGCAAGTTGCAAGTGAAAATCTATGTCTCTGACTGAGTTTGCATTACTGTGATTTGACCTCTCTGCTGGCTGAGATAAGCTCATTTTCAACGTCCAATTCAGAATGTAATAAAACCAGATCCAGCCATAAAATGCATCATTCTTTTTTGTTTTAGACAACATTTCATGCACTGTTAAACATGTTAAAGCAAGTTGCAAGTGAAAATCTATGTCTCTGACTGAGTTTGCATTACTGTGATTTGACCTCTCTGCTGGCTGAGATAAGCTCATTTTCAACGTCCAATTCAGAATGTAATAAAACCAGATCCAGCCATAAAATGCATCATTCTTTTTTGTTTTAGACAACATTTCATGCACTGTTAAACATGTTAAAGCAAGTTGCAAGTGAAAATCTATGTCTCTGACTGAGTTTGCATTACTGTGATTTGACCTCTCTGCTGGCTGAGATAAGCTCATTTTCAACGTCCAATTCAGAATGTAATAAAACCAGATCCAGCCATAAAATGCATCATTCTTTTTTGTTTTAGACAACATTTCATGCACTGTTAAACATGTTAAAGCAAGTTGCAAGTGAAAATCTATGTCTCTGACTGAGTTTGCATTACTGTGATTTGACCTCTCTGCTGGCTGAGATAAGCTCATTTTCAACGTCCAATTCAGAATGTAATAAAACCAGATCCAGCCATAAAATGCATCATTCTTTTTTGTTTTAGACAACATTTCATGCACTGTTAAACATGTTAAAGCAAGTTGCAAGTGAAAATCTATGTCTCTGACTGAGTTTGCATTACTGTGATTTGACCTCTCTGCTGGCTGAGATAAGCTCATTTTCAACGTCCAATTCAGAATGTAATAAAACCAGATCCAGCTATAAAATGCATCATTCTTTTTTGTTTTAGACAACATTTCATGCACTGTTAAACATGTTAAAGCAAGTTGCAAGTGAAAATCTATGTCTCTGACTGAGTTTGCATTACTGTGATTTGACCTCTCTGCTGGCTGAGATAAGCTCATTTTCAACGTCCAATTCAGAATGTAATAAAACCAGATCCAGCCATAAAATGCATCATTCTTTTTTGTTTTAGACAACATTTCATGCACTGTTAAACATGTTAAAGCAAGTTGCAAGTGAAAATCTATGTCTCTGACTGAGTTTGCATTACTGTGATTTGACCTCTCTGCTGGCTGAGATAAGCTCATTTTCAACGTCCAATTCAGAATGTAATAAAACCAGATCCAGCCATAAAATGCATCATTCTTTTTTGTTTTAGACAACATTTCATGCACTGTTAAACATGTTAAAGCAAGTTGCAAGTGAAAATCTATGTCTCTGACTGAGTTTGCATTACTGTGATTTGACCTCTCTGCTGGCTGAGATAAGCTCATTTTCAACGTCCAATTCAGAATGTAATAAAACCAGATCCAGCTATAAAATGCATCATTCTTTTTTGTTTTAGACAACATTTCATGCACTGTTAAACATGTTAAAGCAAGTTGCAAGTGAAAATCTATGTCTCTGACTGAGTTTGCATTACTGCTTATTTTGACCTCTGCTGGCTCTGAAAAGCTCATTTTCAACGTTCAATTCAGAATGTGATAAAACCAGATCCAGCCATAAAATGCATCATTCTTTTTTGTTTTAGACAACATTTCATGTACTGTTAAACATGTTAAAGCAAGTTGCAAGTAAAAATCTATGTCTCTGACTGAGTTTGCATTACTGCTTATTTTGACCTCTGCTGGCTCTGAAAAGCTCATTTTCAACGTTCAATTCAGAATGTGATAAAACCAGATCCAGCCATAAAATGCATCATTCTTTTTTGTTTAAGACAACATTTCATGCACTGTTAAACATGTTAAAGCAAGTTGCAAGTGAAAATCTATGTCTCTGACTGAGTTTGCATTACTGTGATTTGACCTCTCTGCTGGCTGAGATAAGCTCATTTTCAACGTCCAATTCAGAATGTAATAAAACCAGATCCAGCTATAAAATGCATCATTCTTTTTTGTTTTAGACAACATTTCATGCACTGTTAAACATGTTAAAGCAAGTTGCAAGTGAAAATCTATGTCTCTGACTGATTTTGCATTACTGTGATTTGACCTCTCTGCTGGCTGAGATAAGCTCATTTTCAACGTCCAATTCAGAATGTAATAAAACCAGATCCAGCCATAAAATGCATCATTCTTTTTTGTTTTAGACAACATTTCATGTACTGTCAAACATGTTAAAGCAAGTTGCAAGTGAAAATCTATGTCTCTGACTGAGTTTGCATTACTGCTTATTTTGACCTCTGCTGGCTCTGAAAAGCTAATTTTCAACGTTCAATTCAGAATGTGATAAAACCAGATCCAGCCATAAAATGCATCATTCTTTTTTGTTTAAGACAACATTTCATGCACTGTTAAACATGTTAAAGCAAGTTGCAAGTGAAAATCTATGTCTCTGACTGAGTTTGCATTACTGTGATTTGACCTCTCTGCTGGCTGAGATAAGCTCATTTTCAACGTCCAATTCAGAATGTAATAAAACCAGATCCAGCCATAAAATGCATCATTCTTTTTTGTTTTAGACAACATTTCATGCACTGTTAAACATGTTAAAGCAAGTTGCAAGTGAAAATCTATGTCTCTGACTGAGTTTGCATTACTGTGATTTGACCTCTCTGCTGGCTGAGATAAGCTCATTTTCAACGTCCAATTCAGAATGTAATAAAACCAGATCCAGCTATAAAATGCATCATTCTTTTTTGTTTTAGACAACATTTCATGCACTGTTAAACATGTTAAAGCAAGTTGCAAGTGAAAATCTATGTCTCTGACTGAGTTTGCATTACTGTGATTTGACCTCTCTGCTGGCTGAGATAAGCTCATTTTCAACGTCCAATTCAGAATGTAATAAAACCAGATCCAGCTATAAAATGCATCATTCTTTTTTGTTTTAGACAACATTTCATGCACTGTTAAACATGTTAAAGCAAGTTGCAAGTGAAAATCTATGTCTCTGACTGAGTTTGCATTACTGTGATTTGACCTCTCTGCTGGCTGAGATAAGCTCATTTTCAACGTCCAATTCAGAATGTAATAAAACCAGATCCAGCCATAAAATGCATCATTCTTTTTTGTTTTAGACAACATTTCATGCACTGTTAAACATGTTAAAGCAAGTTGCAAGTGAAAATCTATGTCTCTGACTGAGTTTGCATTACTGTGATTTGACCTCTCTGCTGGCTGAGATAAGCTCATTTTCAACGTCCAATTCAGAATGTAATAAAACCAGATCCAGCCATAAAATGCATCATTCTTTTTTGTTTTAGACAACATTTCATGCACTGTTAAACATGTTAAAGCAAGTTGCAAGTGAAAATCTATGTCTCTGACTGAGTTTGCATTACTGTGATTTGACCTCTCTGCTGGCTGAGATAAGCTCATTTTCAACGTCCAATTCAGAATGTAATAAAACCAGATCCAGCTATAAAATGCATCATTCTTTTTTGTTTTAGACAACATTTCATGCACTGTTAAACATGTTAAAGCAAGTTGCAAGTGAAAATCTATGTCTCTGACTGAGTTTGCATTACTGCTTATTTTGACCTCTGCTGGCTCTGAAAAGCTCATTTTCAACGTTCAATTCAGAATGTGATAAAACCAGATCCAGCCATAAAATGCATCATTCTTTTTTGTTTTAGACAACATTTCATGTACTGTTAAACATGTTAAAGCAAGTTGCAAGTAAAAATCTATGTCTCTGACTGAGTTTGCATTACTGCTTGATTTGACCTCTGCTGGCTCTGAAAAGCTCATTTTCAACGTTCAATTCAGAATGTGATAAAACCAGATCCAGCCATAAAATGCATCATTCTTTTTTGTTTAAGACAACATTTCATGCACTGTTAAACATGTTAAAGCAAGTTGCAAGTGAAAATCTATGTCTCTGACTGAGTTTGCATTACTGTGATTTGACCTCTCTGCTGGCTGAGATAAGCTCATTTTCAACATCCAATTCAGAATGTAATAAAACCAGATCCAGCTATAAAATGCATCATTCTTTTTTGTTTTAGACAACATTTCATGCACTGTTAAACATGTTAAAGCAAGTTGCAAGTGAAAATCTATGTCTCTGACTGAGTTTGCATTACTGTGATTTGACCTCTCTGCTGGCTGAGATAAGCTCATTTTCAACGTCCAATTCAGAATGTAATAAAACTAGATCCAGCTATAAAATGCATCATTCTTTTTTGTTTTAGACAACATTTCATGCACTGTTAAACATGTTAAAGCAAGTTGCAAGTGAAAATCTATGTCTCTGACTGATTTTGCATTACTGTGATTTGACCTCTCTGCTGGCTGAGATAAGCTCATTTTCAACGTCCAATTCAGAATGTAATAAAACCAGATCCAGCCATAAAATGCATCATTCTTTTTTGTTTTAGACAACATTTCATGTACTGTTAAACATGTTAAAGCAAGTTGCAAGTGAAAATCTATGTCTCTGACTGAGTTTGCATTACTGCTTATTTTGACCTCTGCTGGCTCTGAAAAGCTCATTTTCAACGTTCAATTCAGAATGTGATAAAACCAGATCCAGCCATAAAATGCATCATTCTTTTTTGTTTAAGACAACATTTCATGCACTGTTAAACATGTTAAAGCAAGTTGCAAGTGAAAATCTATGTCTCTGACTGAGTTTGCATTACTGTGATTTGACCTCTCTGCTGGCTGAGATAAGCTCATTTTCAACGTCCAATTCAGAATGTAATAAAACCAGATCCAGCTATAAAATGCATCATTCTTTTTTGCTTTAGACAACATTTCATGCACTGTTAAACATGTTAAAGCAAGTTGCAAGTGAAAATCTATGTCTCTGACTGAGTTTGCATTACTGTGATTTGACCTCTCTGCTGGCTGAGATAAGCTCATTTTCAACGTCCAATTCAGAATGTAATAAAACCAGATCCAGCCATAAAATGCATCATTCTTTTTTTGTTTTAGACAACATTTCATGCACTGTTAAACATGTTAAAGCAAGTTGCAAGTGAAAATCTATGTCTCTGACTGAGTTTGCATTACTGTGATTTGACCTCTCTGCTGGCTGAGATAAGCTCATTTTCAACGTCCAATTCAGAATGTAATAAAACCAGATCCAGCTATAAAATGCATCATTCTTTTTTGTTTTAGACAACATTTCATGCACTGTTAAACATGTTAAAGCAAGTTGCAAGTGAAAATCTATGTCTCTGACTGAGTTTGCATTACTGTGATTTGACCTCTCTGCTGGCTGAGATAAGCTCATTTTCAACGTCCAATTCAGAATGTAATAAAACCAGATCCAGCTATAAAATGCATCATTCTTTTTTGTTTTAGACAACATTTCATGCACTGTTAAACATGTTAAAGCAAGTTGCAAGTGAAAATCTATGTCTCTGACTGAGTTTGCATTACTGTGATTTGACCTCTCTGCTGGCTGAGATAAGCTCATTTTCAACGTCCAATTCAGAATGTAATAAAACCAGATCCAGCCATAAAATGCATCATTCTTTTTTGTTTTAGACAACATTTCATGCACTGTTAAACATGTTAAAGCAAGTTGCAAGTGAAAATCTATGTCTCTGACTGAGTTTGCATTACTGTGATTTGACCTCTCTGCTGGCTGAGATAAGCTCATTTTCAACGTCCAATTCAGAATGTAATAAAACCAGATCCAGCCATAAAATGCATCATTCTTTTTTGTTTTAGACAACATTTCATGCACTGTTAAACATGTTAAAGCAAGTTGCAAGTGAAAATCTATGTCTCTGACTGAGTTTGCATTACTGTGATTTGACCTCTCTGCTGGCTGAGATAAGCTCATTTTCAACGTCCAATTCAGAATGTAATAAAACCAGATCCAGCTATAAAATGCATCATTCTTTTTTGTTTTAGACAACATTTCATGCACTGTTAAACATGTTAAAGCAAGTTGCAAGTGAAAATCTATGTCTCTGACTGAGTTTGCATTACTGTGATTTGACCTCTCTGCTGGCTGAGATAAGCTCATTTTCAACGTCCAATTCAGAATGTAATAAAACCAGATCCAGCCATAAAATGCATCATTCTTTTTTGTTTTAGACAACATTTCATGCACTGTTAAACATGTTAAAGCAAGTTGCAAGTGAAAATCTATGTCTCTGACTGAGTTTGCATTACTGTGATTTGACCTCTCTGCTGGCTGAGATAAGCTCATTTTCAACGTCCAATTCAGAATGTAATAAAACCAGATCCAGCTATAAAATGCATCATTCTTTTTTGTTTTAGACAACATTTCATGCACTGTTAAACATGTTAAAGCAAGTTGCAAGTGAAAATCTATGTCTCTGACTGAGTTTGCATTACTGTGATTTCACCTCTCTGCTGGCTGAGATAAGCTCATTTTCAACGTCCAATTCAGAATGTAATAAAACCAGATCCAGCCATAAAATGCATCATTCTTTTTTGTTTTAGACAACATTTCATGCACTGTTAAACATGTTAAAGCAAGTTGCAAGTGAAAATCTATGTCTCTGACTGAGTTTGCATTACTGTGATTTGACCTCTCTGCTGGCTGAGATAAGCTCATTTTCAACGTCCAATTCAGAATGTAATAAAACCAGATCCAGCCATAAAATGCATCATTCTTTTTTGTTTTAGACAACATTTCATGCACTGTTAAACATGTTAAAGCAAGTTGCAAGTGAAAATCTATGTCTCTGACTGAGTTTGCATTACTGTGATTTGACCTCTCTGCTGGCTGAGATAAGCTCATTTTCAACGTCCAATTCAGAATGTAATAAAACCAGATCCAGCCATAAAATGCATCATTCTTTTTTGTTTTAGACAACATTTCATGCACTGTTAAACATGTTAAAGCAAGTTGCAAGTGAAAATCTATGTCTCTGACTGAGTTTGCATTACTGTGATTTGACCTCTCTGCTGGCTGAGATAAGCTCATTTTCAACGTCCAATTCAGAATGTAATAAAACCAGATCCAGCTATAAAATGCATCATTCTTTTTTGTTTTAGACAACATTTCATGCACTGTTAAACATGTTAAAGCAAGTTGCAAGTGAAAATCTATGTCTCTGACTGAGTTTGCATTACTGCTTATTTTGACCTCTGCTGGCTCTGAAAAGCTCATTTTCAACGTTCAATTCAGAATGTGATAAAACCAGATCCAGCCATAAAATGCATCATTCTTTTTTGTTTTAGACAACATTTCATGTACTGTTAAACATGTTAAAGCAAGTTGCAAGTAAAAATCTATGTCTCTGACTGAGTTTGCATTACTGCTTATTTTGACCTCTGCTGGCTCTGAAAAGCTCATTTTCAACGTTCAATTCAGAATGTGATAAAACCAGATCCAGCCATAAAATGCATCATTCTTTTTTGTTTAAGACAACATTTCATGCACTGTTAAACATGTTAAAGCAAGTTGCAAGTGAAAATCTATGTCTCTGACTGAGTTTGCATTACTGTGATTTGACCTCTCTGCTGGCTGAGATAAGCTCATTTTCAACGTCCAATTCAGAATGTAATAAAACCAGATCCAGCTATAAAATGCATCATTCTTTTTTGTTTTAGACAACATTTCATGCACTGTTAAACATGTTAAAGCAAGTTGCAAGTGAAAATCTATGTCTCTGACTGATTTTGCATTACTGTGATTTGACCTCTCTGCTGGCTGAGATAAGCTCATTTTCAACGTCCAATTCAGAATGTAATAAAACCAGATCCAGCCATAAAATGCATCATTCTTTTTTGTTTTAGACAACATTTCATGTACTGTCAAACATGTTAAAGCAAGTTGCAAGTGAAAATCTATGTCTCTGACTGAGTTTGCATTACTGCTTATTTTGACCTCTGCTGGCTCTGAAAAGCTCATTTTCAACGTTCAATTCAGAATGTGATAAAACCAGATCCAGCCATAAAATGCATCATTCTTTTTTGTTTAAGACAACATTTCATGCACTGTTAAACTTGTTAAAGCAAGTTGCAAGTGAAAATCTATGTCTCTGACTGAGTTTGCATTACTGTGATTTGACCTCTCTGCTGGCTGAGATAAGCTCATTTTCAACGTCCAATTCAGAATGTAATAAAACCAGATCCAGCCATAAAATGCATCATTCTTTTTTGCTTTAGACAACATTTCATGCACTGTTAAACATGTTAAAGCAAGTTGCAAGTGAAAATCTATGTCTCTGACTGAGTTTGCATTACTGTGATTTGACCTCTCTGCTGGCTGAGATAAGCTCATTTTCAACGTCCAATTCAGAATGTAATAAAACCAGATCCAGCTATAAAATGCATCATTCTTTTTTGTTTTAGACAACATTTCATGCACTGTTAAACATGTTAAAGCAAGTTGCAAGTGAAAATCTATGTCTCTGACTGAGTTTGCATTACTGTGATTTGACCTCTCTGCTGGCTGAGATAAGCTCATTTTCAACGTCCAATTCAGAATGTAATAAAACCAGATCCAGCTATAAAATGCATCATTCTTTTTTGTTTTAGACAACATTTCATGCACTGTTAAACATGTTAAAGCAAGTTGCAAGTGAAAATCTATGTCTCTGACTGAGTTTGCATTACTGTGATTTGACCTCTCTGCTGGCTGAGATAAGCTCATTTTCAACGTCCAATTCAGAATGTAATAAAACCAGATCCAGCCATAAAATGCATCATTCTTTTTTGTTTTAGACAACATTTCATGCACTGTTAAACATGTTAAAGCAAGTTGCAAGTGAAAATCTATGTCTCTGACTGAGTTTGCATTACTGTGATTTGACCTCTCTGCTGGCTGAGATAAGCTCATTTTCAACGTCCAATTCAGAATGTAATAAAACCAGATCCAGCTATAAAATGCATCATTCTTTTTTGTTTTAGACAACATTTCATGCACTGTTAAACATGTTAAAGCAAGTTGCAAGTGAAAATCTATGTCTCTGACTGAGTTTGCATTACTGTGATTTGACCTCTCTGCTGGCTGAGATAAGCTCATTTTCAACGTCCAATTCAGAATGTAATAAAACCAGATCCAGCCATAAAATGCATCATTCTTTTTTGTTTTAGACAACATTTCATGCACTGTTAAACATGTTAAAGCAAGTTGCAAGTGAAAATCTATGTCTCTGACTGAGTTTGCATTACTGTGATTTCACCTCTCTGCTGGCTGAGATAAGCTCATTTTCAACGTCCAATTCAGAATGTAATAAAACCAGATCCAGCCATAAAATGCATCATTCTTTTTTGTTTTAGACAACATTTCATGCACTGTTAAACATGTTAAAGCAAGTTGCAAGTGAAAATCTATGTCTCTGACTGAGTTTGCATTACTGTGATTTGACCTCTCTGCTGGCTGAGATAAGCTCATTTTCAACGTCCAATTCAGAATGTAATAAAACCAGATCCAGCCATAAAATGCATCATTCTTTTTTGGTTTAGACAACATTTCATGCACTGTTAAACATGTTAAAGCAAGTTGCAAGTGAAAATCTATGTCTCTGACTGAGTTTGCATTACTGTGATTTGACCTCTCTGCTGGCTGAGATAAGCTCATTTTCAACGTCCAATTCAGAATGTAATAAAACCAGATCCAGCTATAAAATGCATCATTCTTTTTTGTTTTAGACAACATTTCATGCACTGTTAAACATGTTAAAGCAAGTTGCAAGTGAAAATCTATGTCTCTGACTGAGTTTGCATTACTGTGATTTGACCTCTCTGCTGGCTGAAATAAGCTCATTTTCAACGTCCAATTCAGAATGTAATAAAACCAGATCCAGCCATAAAATGCATCATTCTTTTTTGTTTTAGACAACATTTCATGCACTGTTAAACATGTTAAAGCAAGTTGCAAGTGAAAATCTATGTCTCTGACTGAGTTTGCATTACTGTGATTTGACCTCTCTGCTGGCTGAGATAAGCTCATTTTCAACGTCCAATTCAGAATGTAATAAAACCAGATCCAGCTATAAAATGCATCATTCTTTTTTGTTTTAGACAACATTTCATGCACTGTTAAACATGTTAAAGCAAGTTGCAAGTGAAAATCTATGTCTCTGACTGAGTTTGCATTACTGTGATTTGACCTCTCTGCTGGCTGAGATAAGCTCATTTTCAACGTCCAATTCAGAATGTAATAAAACCAGATCCAGCCATAAAATGCATCATTCTTTTTTGTTTTAGACAACATTTCATGCACTGTTAAACATGTTAAAGCAAGTTGCAAGTGAAAATCTATGTCTCTGACTGAGTTTGCATTACTGTGATTTGACCTCTCTGCTGGCTGAGATAAGCTCATTTTCAACGTCCAATTCAGAATGTAATAAAACCAGATCCAGCCATAAAATGCATCATTCTTTTTTGTTTTAGACAACATTTCATGCACTGTTAAACATGTTAAAGCAAGTTGCAAGTGAAAATCTATGTCTCTGACTGAGTTTGCATTACTGTGATTTGACCTCTCTGCTGGCTGAGATAAGCTCATTTTCAACGTCCAATTCAGAATGTAATAAAACCAGATCCAGCCATAAAATGCATCATTCTTTTTTGTTTTAGACAACATTTCATGCACTGTTAAACATGTTAAAGCAAGTTGCAAGTGAAAATCTATGTCTCTGACTGAGTTTGCATTACTGTGATTTGACCTCTCTGCTGGCTGAGATAAGCTCATTTTCAACGTCCAATTCAGAATGTAATAAAACCAGATCCAGCTATAAAATGCATCATTCTTTTTTGTTTTAGACAACATTTCATGCACTGTTAAACATGTTAAAGCAAGTTGCAAGTGAAAATCTATGTCTCTGACTGAGTTTGCATTACTGCTTATTTTGACCTCTGCTGGCTCTGAAAAGCTCATTTTCAACGTTCAATTCAGAATGTGATAAAACCAGATCCAGCCATAAAATGCATCATTCTTTTTTGTTTTAGACAACATTTCATGTACTGTTAAACATGTTAAAGCAAGTTGCAAGTAAAAATCTATGTCTCTGACTGAGTTTGCATTACTGCTTATTTTGACCTCTGCTGGCTCTGAAAAGCTCATTTTCAACGTTCAATTCAGAATGTGATAAAACCAGATCCAGCCATAAAATGCATCATTCTTTTTTGTTTAAGACAACATTTCATGCACTGTTAAACATGTTAAAGCAAGTTGCAAGTGAAAATCTATGTCTCTGACTGAGTTTGCATTACTGTGATTTGACCTCTCTGCTGGCTGAGATAAGCTCATTTTCAACATCCAATTCAGAATGTAATAAAACCAGATCCAGCTATAAAATGCATCATTCTTTTTTGTTTTAGACAACATTTCATGCACTGTTAAACATGTTAAAGCAAGTTGCAAGTGAAAATCTATGTCTCTGACTGAGTTTGCATTACTGTGATTTGACCTCTCTGCTGGCTGAGATAAGCTCATTTTCAACGTCCAATTCAGAATGTAATAAAACCAGATCCAGCTATAAAATGCATCATTCTTTTTTGTTTTAGACAACATTTCATGCACTGTTAAACATGTTAAAGCAAGTTGCAAGTGAAAATCTATGTCTCTGACTGATTTTGCATTACTGTGATTTGACCTCTCTGCTGGCTGAGATAAGCTCATTTTCAACGTCCAATTCAGAATGTAATAAAACCAGATCCAGCCATAAAATGCATCATTCTTTTTTGTTTTAGACAACATTTCATGTACTGTTAAACATGTTAAAGCAAGTTGCAAGTGAAAATCTATGTCTCTGACTGAGTTTGCATTACTGCTTATTTTGACCTCTGCTGGCTCTGAAAAGCTCATTTTCAACGTTCAATTCAGAATGTGATAAAACCAGATCCAGCCATAAAATGCATCATTCTTTTTTGTTTAAGACAACATTTCATGCACTGTTAAACATGTTAAAGCAAGTTGCAAGTGAAAATCTATGTCTCTGACTGAGTTTGCATTACTGTGATTTGACCTCTCTGCTGGCTGAGATAAGCTCATTTTCAACGTCCAATTCAGAATGTAATAAAACCAGATCCAGCTATAAAATGCATCATTCTTTTTTGCTTTAGACAACATTTCATGCACTGTTAAACATGTTAAAGCAAGTTGCAAGTGAAAATCTATGTCTCTGACTGAGTTTGCATTACTGTGATTTGACCTCTCTGCTGGCTGAGATAAGCTCATTTTCAACGTCCAATTCAGAATGTAATAAAACCAGATCCAGCCATAAAATGCATCATTCTTTTTTTGTTTTAGACAACATTTCATGCACTGTTAAACATGTTAAAGCAAGTTGCAAGTGAAAATCTATGTCTCTGACTGAGTTTGCATTACTGTGATTTGACCTCTCTGCTGGCTGAGATAAGCTCATTTTCAACGTCCAATTCAGAATGTAATAAAACCAGATCCAGCTATAAAATGCATCATTCTTTTTTGTTTTAGACAACATTTCATGCACTGTTAAACATGTTAAAGCAAGTTGCAAGTGAAAATCTATGTCTCTGACTGAGTTTGCATTACTGTGATTTGACCTCTCTGCTGGCTGAGATAAGCTCATTTTCAACGTCCAATTCAGAATGTAATAAAACCAGATCCAGCTATAAAATGCATCATTCTTTTTTGTTTTAGACAACATTTCATGCACTGTTAAACATGTTAAAGCAAGTTGCAAGTGAAAATCTATGTCTCTGACTGAGTTTGCATTACTGTGATTTGACCTCTCTGCTGGCTGAGATAAGCTCATTTTCAACGTCCAATTCAGAATGTAATAAAACCAGATCCAGCCATAAAATGCATCATTCTTTTTTGTTTTAGACAACATTTCATGCACTGTTAAACATGTTAAAGCAAGTTGCAAGTGAAAATCTATGTCTCTGACTGAGTTTGCATTACTGTGATTTGACCTCTCTGCTGGCTGAGATAAGCTCATTTTCAACGTCCAATTCAGAATGTAATAAAACCAGATCCAGCTATAAAATGCATCATTCTTTTTTGTTTTAGACAACATTTCATGCACTGTTAAACATGTTAAAGCAAGTTGCAAGTGAAAATCTATGTCTCTGACTGAGTTTGCATTACTGTGATTTGACCTCTCTGCTGGCTGAGATAAGCTCATTTTCAACGTCCAATTCAGAATGTAATAAAACCAGATCCAGCCATAAAATGCATCATTCTTTTTTGTTTTAGACAACATTTCATGCACTGTTAAACATGTTAAAGCAAGTTGCAAGTGAAAATCTATGTCTCTGACTGAGTTTGCATTACTGTGATTTGACCTCTCTGCTGGCTGAGATAAGCTCATTTTCAACGTCCAATTCAGAATGTAATAAAACCAGATCCAGCTATAAAATGCATCATTCTTTTTTGTTTTAGACAACATTTCATGCACTGTTAAACATGTTAAAGCAAGTTGCAAGTGAAAATCTATGTCTCTGACTGAGTTTGCATTACTGTGATTTCACCTCTCTGCTGGCTGAGATAAGCTCATTTTCAACGTCCAATTCAGAATGTAATAAAACCAGATCCAGCCATAAAATGCATCATTCTTTTTTGTTTTAGACAACATTTCATGCACTGTTAAACATGTTAAAGCAAGTTGCAAGTGAAAATCTATGTCTCTGACTGAGTTTGCATTACTGTGATTTGACCTCTCTGCTGGCTGAGATAAGCTCATTTTCAACGTCCAATTCAGAATGTAATAAAACCAGATCCAGCCATAAAATGCATCATTCTTTTTTGTTTTAGACAACATTTCATGCACTGTTAAACATGTTAAAGCAAGTTGCAAGTGAAAATCTATGTCTCTGACTGAGTTTGCATTACTGTGATTTGACCTCTCTGCTGGCTGAGATAAGCTCATTTTCAACGTCCAATTCAGAATGTAATAAAACCAGATCCAGCCATAAAATGCATCATTCTTTTTTGTTTTAGACAACATTTCATGCACTGTTAAACATGTTAAAGCAAGTTGCAAGTGAAAATCTATGTCTCTGACTGAGTTTGCATTACTGTGATTTGACCTCTCTGCTGGCTGAGATAAGCTCATTTTCAACGTCCAATTCAGAATGTAATAAAACCAGATCCAGCTATAAAATGCATCATTCTTTTTTGTTTTAGACAACATTTCATGCACTGTTAAACATGTTAAAGCAAGTTGCAAGTGAAAATCTATGTCTCTGACTGAGTTTGCATTACTGCTTATTTTGACCTCTGCTGGCTCTGAAAAGCTCATTTTCAACGTTCAATTCAGAATGTGATAAAACCAGATCCAGCCATAAAATGCATCATTCTTTTTTGTTTTAGACAACATTTCATGTACTGTTAAACATGTTAAAGCAAGTTGCAAGTAAAAATCTATGTCTCTGACTGAGTTTGCATTACTGCTTATTTTGACCTCTGCTGGCTCTGAAAAGCTCATTTTCAACGTTCAATTCAGAATGTGATAAAACCAGATCCAGCCATAAAATGCATCATTCTTTTTTGTTTAAGACAACATTTCATGCACTGTTAAACATGTTAAAGCAAGTTGCAAGTGAAAATCTATGTCTCTGACTGAGTTTGCATTACTGTGATTTGACCTCTCTGCTGGCTGAGATAAGCTCATTTTCAACGTCCAATTCAGAATGTAATAAAACCAGATCCAGCTATAAAATGCATCATTCTTTTTTGTTTTAGACAACATTTCATGCACTGTTAAACATGTTAAAGCAAGTTGCAAGTGAAAATCTATGTCTCTGACTGATTTTGCATTACTGTGATTTGACCTCTCTGCTGGCTGAGATAAGCTCATTTTCAACGTCCAATTCAGAATGTAATAAAACCAGATCCAGCCATAAAATGCATCATTCTTTTTTGTTTTAGACAACATTTCATGTACTGTCAAACATGTTAAAGCAAGTTGCAAGTGAAAATCTATGTCTCTGACTGAGTTTGCATTACTGCTTATTTTGACCTCTGCTGGCTCTGAAAAGCTCATTTTCAACGTTCAATTCAGAATGTGATAAAACCAGATCCAGCCATAAAATGCATCATTCTTTTTTGTTTAAGACAACATTTCATGCACTGTTAAACATGTTAAAGCAAGTTGCAAGTGAAAATCTATGTCTCTGACTGAGTTTGCATTACTGTGATTTGACCTCTCTGCTGGCTGAGATAAGCTCATTTTCAACGTCCAATTCAGAATGTAATAAAACCAGATCCAGCCATAAAATGCATCATTCTTTTTTGTTTTAGACAACATTTCATGCACTGTTAAACATGTTAAAGCAAGTTGCAAGTGAAAATCTATGTCTCTGACTGAGTTTGCATTACTGTGATTTGACCTCTCTGCTGGCTGAGATAAGCTCATTTTCAACGTCCAATTCAGAATGTAATAAAACCAGATCCAGCTATAAAATGCATCATTCTTTTTTGTTTTAGACAACATTTCATGCACTGTTAAACATGTTAAAGCAAGTTGCAAGTGAAAATCTATGTCTCTGACTGAGTTTGCATTACTGTGATTTGACCTCTCTGCTGGCTGAGATAAGCTCATTTTCAACGTCCAATTCAGAATGTAATAAAACCAGATCCAGCTATAAAATGCATCATTCTTTTTTGTTTTAGACAACATTTCATGCACTGTTAAACATGTTAAAGCAAGTTGCAAGTGAAAATCTATGTCTCTGACTGAGTTTGCATTACTGTGATTTGACCTCTCTGCTGGCTGAGATAAGCTCATTTTCAACGTCCAATTCAGAATGTAATAAAACCAGATCCAGCCATAAAATGCATCATTCTTTTTTGTTTTAGACAACATTTCATGCACTGTTAAACATGTTAAAGCAAGTTGCAAGTGAAAATCTATGTCTCTGACTGAGTTTGCATTACTGTGATTTCACCTCTCTGCTGGCTGAGATAAGCTCATTTTCAACGTCCAATTCAGAATGTAATAAAACCAGATCCAGCCATAAAATGCATCATTCTTTTTTGTTTTAGACAACATTTCATGCACTGTTAAACATGTTAAAGCAAGTTGCAAGTGAAAATCTATGTCTCTGACTGAGTTTGCATTACTGTGATTTGACCTCTCTGCTGGCTGAGATAAGCTCATTTTCAACGTCCAATTCAGAATGTAATAAAACCAGATCCAGCCATAAAATGCATCATTCTTTTTTGTTTTAGACAACATTTCATGCACTGTTAAACATGTTAAAGCAAGTTGCAAGTGAAAATCTATGTCTCTGACTGAGTTTGCATTACTGTGATTTGACCTCTCTGCTGGCTGAGATAAGCTCATTTTCAACGTCCAATTCAGAATGTAATAAAACCAGATCCAGCTATAAAATGCATCATTCTTTTTTGTTTTAGACAACATTTCATGCACTGTTAAACATGTTAAAGCAAGTTGCAAGTGAAAATCTATGTCTCTGACTGAGTTTGCATTACTGTGATTTGACCTCTCTGCTGGCTGAGATAAGCTCATTTTCAACGTCCAATTCAGAATGTAATAAAACCAGATCCAGCCATAAAATGCATCATTCTTTTTTGTTTTAGACAACATTTCATGCACTGTTAAACATGTTAAAGCAAGTTGCAAGTGAAAATCTATGTCTCTGACTGAGTTTGCATTACTGTGATTTGACCTCTCTGCTGGCTGAGATAAGCTCATTTTCAACGTCCAATTCAGAATGTAATAAAACCAGATCCAGCTATAAAATGCATCATTCTTTTTTGTTTTAGACAACATTTCATGCACTGTTAAACATGTTAAAGCAAGTTGCAAGTGAAAATCTATGTCTCTGACTGAGTTTGCATTACTGTGATTTGACCTCTCTGCTGGCTGAGATAAGCTCATTTTCAACGTCCAATTCAGAATGTAATAAAACCAGATCCAGCCATAAAATGCATCATTCTTTTTTGTTTTAGACAACATTTCATGCACTGTTAAACATGTTAAAGCAAGTTGCAAGTGAAAATCTATGTCTCTGACTGAGTTTGCATTACTGTGATTTCACCTCTCTGCTGGCTGAGATAAGCTCATTTTCAACGTCCAATTCAGAATGTAATAAAACCAGATCCAGCCATAAAATGCATCATTCTTTTTTGTTTTAGACAACATTTCATGCACTGTTAAACATGTTAAAGCAAGTTGCAAGTGAAAATCTATGTCTCTGACTGAGTTTGCATTACTGTGATTTGACCTCTCTGCTGGCTGAGATAAGCTCATTTTCAACGTCCAATTCAGAATGTAATAAAACCAGATCCAGCCATAAAATGCATCATTCTTTTTTGTTTTAGACAACATTTCATGCACTGTTAAACATGTTAAAGCAAGTTGCAAGTGAAAATCTATGTCTCTGACTGAGTTTGCATTACTGTGATTTGACCTCTCTGCTGGCTGAGATAAGCTCATTTTCAACGTCCAATTCAGAATGTAATAAAACCAGATCCAGCTATAAAATGCATCATTCTTTTTTGTTTTAGACAACATTTCATGCACTGTTAAACATGTTAAAGCAAGTTGCAAGTGAAAATCTATGTCTCTGACTGAGTTTGCATTACTGCTTATTTTGACCTCTGCTGGCTCTGAAAAGCTCATTTTCAACGTTCAATTCAGAATGTGATAAAACCAGATCCAGCCATAAAATGCATCATTCTTTTTTGTTTTAGACAACATTTCATGTACTGTTAAACATGTTAAAGCAAGTTGCAAGTAAAAATCTATGTCTCTGACTGAGTTTGCATTACTGCTTATTTTGACCTCTGCTGGCTCTGAAAAGCTCATTTTCAACGTTCAATTCAGAATGTGATAAAACCAGATCCAGCCATAAAATGCATCATTCTTTTTTGTTTAAGACAACATTTCATGCACTGTTAAACATGTTAAAGCAAGTTGCAAGTGAAAATCTATGTCTCTGACTGAGTTTGCATTACTGTGATTTGACCTCTCTGCTGGCTGAGATAAGCTCATTTTCAACATCCAATTCAGAATGTAATAAAACCAGATCCAGCTATAAAATGCATCATTCTTTTTTGTTTTAGACAACATTTCATGCACTGTTAAACATGTTAAAGCAAGTTGCAAGTGAAAATCTATGTCTCTGACTGAGTTTGCATTACTGTGATTTGACCTCTCTGCTGGCTGAGATAAGCTCATTTTCAACGTCCAATTCAGAATGTAATAAAACCAGATCCAGCTATAAAATGCATCATTCTTTTTTGTTTTAGACAACATTTCATGCACTGTTAAACATGTTAAAGCAAGTTGCAAGTGAAAATCTATGTCTCTGACTGATTTTGCATTACTGTGATTTGACCTCTCTGCTGGCTGAGATAAGCTCATTTTCAACGTCCAATTCAGAATGTAATAAAACCAGATCCAGCCATAAAATGCATCATTCTTTTTTGTTTTAGACAACATTTCATGTACTGTTAAACATGTTAAAGCAAGTTGCAAGTGAAAATCTATGTCTCTGACTGAGTTTGCATTACTGCTTATTTTGACCTCTGCTGGCTCTGAAAAGCTCATTTTCAACGTTCAATTCAGAATGTGATAAAACCAGATCCAGCCATAAAATGCATCATTCTTTTTTGTTTAAGACAACATTTCATGCACTGTTAAACATGTTAAAGCAAGTTGCAAGTGAAAATCTATGTCTCTGACTGAGTTTGCATTACTGTGATTTGACCTCTCTGCTGGCTGAGATAAGCTCATTTTCAACGTCCAATTCAGAATGTAATAAAACCAGATCCAGCTATAAAATGCATCATTCTTTTTTGCTTTAGACAACATTTCATGCACTGTTAAACATGTTAAAGCAAGTTGCAAGTGAAAATCTATGTCTCTGACTGAGTTTGCATTACTGTGATTTGACCTCTCTGCTGGCTGAGATAAGCTCATTTTCAACGTCCAATTCAGAATGTAATAAAACCAGATCCAGCCATAAAATGCATCATTCTTTTTTTGTTTTAGACAACATTTCATGCACTGTTAAACATGTTAAAGCAAGTTGCAAGTGAAAATCTATGTCTCTGACTGAGTTTGCATTACTGTGATTTGACCTCTCTGCTGGCTGAGATAAGCTCATTTTCAACGTCCAATTCAGAATGTAATAAAACCAGATCCAGCTATAAAATGCATCATTCTTTTTTGTTTTAGACAACATTTCATGCACTGTTAAACATGTTAAAGCAAGTTGCAAGTGAAAATCTATGTCTCTGACTGAGTTTGCATTACTGTGATTTGACCTCTCTGCTGGCTGAGATAAGCTCATTTTCAACGTCCAATTCAGAATGTGATAAAACCAGATCCAGCCATAAAATGCATCATTCTTTTTTGTTTAAGACAACATTTCATGCACTGTTAAACATGTTAAAGCAAGTTGCAAGTGAAAATCTATGTCTCTGACTGAGTTTGCATTACTGTGATTTGACCTCTCTGCTGGCTGAGATAAGCTCATTTTCAACATCCAATTCAGAATGTAATAAAACCAGATCCAGCTATAAAATGCATCATTCTTTTTTGTTTTAGACAACATTTCATGCACTGTTAAACATGTTAAAGCAAGTTGCAAGTGAAAATCTATGTCTCTGACTGAGTTTGCATTACTGTGATTTGACCTCTCTGCTGGCTGAGATAAGCTCATTTTCAACGTCCAATTCAGAATGTAATAAAACCAGATCCAGCTATAAAATGCATCATTCTTTTTTGTTTTAGACAACATTTCATGCACTGTTAAACATGTTAAAGCAAGTTGCAAGTGAAAATCTATGTCTCTGACTGATTTTGCATTACTGTGATTTGACCTCTCTGCTGGCTGAGATAAGCTCATTTTCAACGTCCAATTCAGAATGTAATAAAACCAGATCCAGCCATAAAATGCATCATTCTTTTTTGTTTTAGACAACATTTCATGTACTGTTAAACATGTTAAAGCAAGTTGCAAGTGAAAATCTATGTCTCTGACTGAGTTTGCATTACTGCTTATTTTGACCTCTGCTGGCTCTGAAAAGCTCATTTTCAACGTTCAATTCAGAATGTGATAAAACCAGATCCAGCCATAAAATGCATCATTCTTTTTTGTTTAAGACAACATTTCATGCACTGTTAAACATGTTAAAGCAAGTTGCAAGTGAAAATCTATGTCTCTGACTGAGTTTGCATTACTGTGATTTGACCTCTCTGCTGGCTGAGATAAGCTCATTTTCAACGTCCAATTCAGAATGTAATAAAACCAGATCCAGCTATAAAATGCATCATTCTTTTTTGTTTTAGACAACATTTCATGCACTGTTAAACATGTTAAAGCAAGTTGCAAGTGAAAATCTATGTCTCTGACTGAGTTTGCATTACTGTGATTTGACCTCTCTGCTGGCTGAGATAAGCTCATTTTCAACGTCCAATTCAGAATGTAATAAAACCAGATCCAGCCATAAAATGCATCATTCTTTTTTGTTTTAGACAACATTTCATGCACTGTTAAACATGTTAAAGCAAGTTGCAAGTGAAAATCTATGTCTCTGACTGAGTTTGCATTACTGTGATTTGACCTCTCTGCTGGCTGAGATAAGCTCATTTTCAACGTCCAATTCAGAATGTAATAAAACCAGATCCAGCCATAAAATGCATCATTCTTTTTTGTTTTAGACAACATTTCATGCACTGTTAAACATGTTAAAGCAAGTTGCAAGTGAAAATCTATGTCTCTGACTGAGTTTGCATTACTGTGATTTGACCTCTCTGCTGGCTGAGATAAGCTCATTTTCAACGTCCAATTCAGAATGTAATAAAACCAGATCCAGCCATAAAATGCATCATTCTTTTTTGTTTTAGACAACATTTCATGCACTGTTAAACATGTTAAAGCAAGTTGCAAGTGAAAATCTATGTCTCTGACTGAGTTTGCATTACTGTGATTTGACCTCTCTGCTGGCTGAGATAAGCTCATTTTCAACGTCCAATTCAGAATGTAATAAAACCAGATCCAGCCATAAAATGCATCATTCTTTTTTGTTTTAGACAACATTTCATGCACTGTTAAACATGTTAAAGCAAGTTGCAAGTGAAAATCTATGTCTCTGACTGAGTTTGCATTACTGTGATTTGACCTCTCTGCTGGCTGAGATAAGCTCATTTTCAACGTCCAATTCAGAATGTAATAAAACCAGATCCAGCTATAAAATGCATCATTCTTTTTTGTTTTAGACAACATTTCATGCACTGTTAAACATGTTAAAGCAAGTTGCAAGTGAAAATCTATGTCTCTGACTGAGTTTGCATTACTGTGATTTGACCTCTCTGCTGGCTGAGATAAGCTCATTTTCAACGTCCAATTCAGAATGTAATAAAACCAGATCCAGCCATAAAATGCATCATTCTTTTTTGTTTTAGACAACATTTCATGCACTGTTAAACATGTTAAAGCAAGTTGCAAGTGAAAATCTATGTCTCTGACTGAGTTTGCATTACTGTGATTTGACCTCTCTGCTGGCTGAGATAAGCTCATTTTCAACGTCCAATTCAGAATGTAATAAAACCAGATCCAGCCATAAAATGCATCATTCTTTTTTGTTTTAGACAACATTTCATGCACTGTTAAACATGTTAAAGCAAGTTGCAAGTGAAAATCTATGTCTCTGACTGAGTTTGCATTACTGTGATTTGACCTCTCTGCTGGCTGAGATAAGCTCATTTTCAACGTCCAATTCAGAATGTAATAAAACCAGATCCAGCTATAAAATGCATCATTCTTTTTTGTTTTAGACAACATTTCATGCACTGTTAAACATGTTAAAGCAAGTTGCAAGTGAAAATCTATGTCTCTGACTGAGTTTGCATTACTGCTTATTTTGACCTCTGCTGGCTCTGAAAAGCTCATTTTCAACGTTCAATTCAGAATGTGATAAAACCAGATCCAGCCATAAAATGCATCATTCTTTTTTGTTTTAGACAACATTTCATGTACTGTTAAACATGTTAAAGCAAGTTGCAAGTAAAAATCTATGTCTCTGACTGAGTTTGCATTACTGCTTATTTTGACCTCTGCTGGCTCTGAAAAGCTCATTTTCAACGTTCAATTCAGAATGTGATAAAACCAGATCCAGCCATAAAATGCATCATTCTTTTTTGTTTAAGACAACATTTCATGCACTGTTAAACATGTTAAAGCAAGTTGCAAGTGAAAATCTATGTCTCTGACTGAGTTTGCATTACTGTGATTTGACCTCTCTGCTGGCTGAGATAAGCTCATTTTCAACGTCCAATTCAGAATGTAATAAAACCAGATCCAGCTATAAAATGCATCATTCTTTTTTGTTTTAGACAACATTTCATGCACTGTTAAACATGTTAAAGCAAGTTGCAAGTGAAAATCTATGTCTCTGACTGATTTTGCATTACTGTGATTTGACCTCTCTGCTGGCTGAGATAAGCTCATTTTCAACGTCCAATTCAGAATGTAATAAAACCAGATCCAGCCATAAAATGCATCATTCTTTTTTGTTTTAGACAACATTTCATGTACTGTCAAACATGTTAAAGCAAGTTGCAAGTGAAAATCTATGTCTCTGACTGAGTTTGCATTACTGCTTATTTTGACCTCTGCTGGCTCTGAAAAGCTAATTTTCAACGTTCAATTCAGAATGTGATAAAACCAGATCCAGCCATAAAATGCATCATTCTTTTTTGTTTAAGACAACATTTCATGCACTGTTAAACATGTTAAAGCAAGTTGCAAGTGAAAATCTATGTCTCTGACTGAGTTTGCATTACTGTGATTTGACCTCTCTGCTGGCTGAGATAAGCTCATTTTCAACGTCCAATTCAGAATGTAATAAAACCAGATCCAGCCATAAAATGCATCATTCTTTTTTGTTTTAGACAACATTTCATGCACTGTTAAACATGTTAAAGCAAGTTGCAAGTGAAAATCTATGTCTCTGACTGAGTTTGCATTACTGTGATTTGACCTCTCTGCTGGCTGAGATAAGCTCATTTTCAACGTCCAATTCAGAATGTAATAAAACCAGATCCAGCTATAAAATGCATCATTCTTTTTTGTTTTAGACAACATTTCATGCACTGTTAAACATGTTAAAGCAAGTTGCAAGTGAAAATCTATGTCTCTGACTGAGTTTGCATTACTGTGATTTGACCTCTCTGCTGGCTGAGATAAGCTCATTTTCAACGTCCAATTCAGAATGTAATAAAACCAGATCCAGCTATAAAATGCATCATTCTTTTTTGTTTTAGACAACATTTCATGCACTGTTAAACATGTTAAAGCAAGTTGCAAGTGAAAATCTATGTCTCTGACTGAGTTTGCATTACTGTGATTTGACCTCTCTGCTGGCTGAGATAAGCTCATTTTCAACGTCCAATTCAGAATGTAATAAAACCAGATCCAGCCATAAAATGCATCATTCTTTTTTGTTTTAGACAACATTTCATGCACTGTTAAACATGTTAAAGCAAGTTGCAAGTGAAAATCTATGTCTCTGACTGAGTTTGCATTACTGTGATTTGACCTCTCTGCTGGCTGAGATAAGCTCATTTTCAACGTCCAATTCAGAATGTAATAAAACCAGATCCAGCCATAAAATGCATCATTCTTTTTTGTTTTAGACAACATTTCATGCACTGTTAAACATGTTAAAGCAAGTTGCAAGTGAAAATCTATGTCTCTGACTGAGTTTGCATTACTGTGATTTGACCTCTCTGCTGGCTGAGATAAGCTCATTTTCAACGTCCAATTCAGAATGTAATAAAACCAGATCCAGCCATAAAATGCATCATTCTTTTTTGTTTTAGACAACATTTCATGCACTGTTAAACATGTTAAAGCAAGTTGCAAGTGAAAATCTATGTCTCTGACTGAGTTTGCATTACTGTGATTTGACCTCTCTGCTGGCTGAGATAAGCTCATTTTCAACGTCCAATTCAGAATGTAATAAAACCAGATCCAGCTATAAAATGCATCATTCTTTTTTGTTTTAGACAACATTTCATGCACTGTTAAACATGTTAAAGCAAGTTGCAAGTGAAAATCTATGTCTCTGACTGAGTTTGCATTACTGTGATTTGACCTCTCTGCTGGCTGAGATAAGCTCATTTTCAACGTCCAATTCAGAATGTAATAAAACCAGATCCAGCCATAAAATGCATCATTCTTTTTTGTTTTAGACAACATTTCATGCACTGTTAAACATGTTAAAGCAAGTTGCAAGTGAAAATCTATGTCTCTGACTGAGTTTGCATTACTGTGATTTGACCTCTCTGCTGGCTGAGATAAGCTCATTTTCAACGGTCAATTCAGAATGTAATAAAACCAGATCCAGCTATAAAATGCATCATTCTTTTTTGTTTTAGACAACATTTCATGCACTGTTAAACATGTTAAAGCAAGTTGCAAGTGAAAATCTATGTCTCTGACTGAGTTTGCATTACTGTGATTTGACCTCTCTGCTGGCTGAGATAAGCTCATTTTCAACGTCCAATTCAGAATGTAATAAAACCAGATCCAGCTATAAAATGCATCATTCTTTTTTGTTTTAGACAACATTTCATGCACTGTTAAACATGTTAAAGCAAGTTGCAAGTGAAAATTTATGTCTCTGACTGAGTTTGCATTACTGTGATTTGACCTCTCTGCTGGCTGAGATAAGCTCATTTTCAACGTCCAATTCAGAATGTAATAAAACCAGATCCAGCCATAAAATGCATCATTCTTTTTTGTTTTAGACAACATTTCATGCACTGTTAAACATGTTAAAGCAAGTTGCAAGTGAAAATCTATGTCTCTGACTGAGTTTGCATTACTGTGATTTGACCTCTCTGCTGGCTGAGATAAGCTCATTTTCAACGTCCAATTCAGAATGTAATAAAACCAGATCCAGCTATAAAATGCATCATTCTTTTTTGTTTTAGACAACATTTCATGCACTGTTAAACATGTTAAAGCAAGTTGCAAGTGAAAATCTATGTCTCTGACTGAGTTTGCATTACTGTGATTTCACCTCTCTGCTGGCTGAGATAAGCTCATTTTCAACGTCCAATTCAGAATGTAATAAAACCAGATCCAGCCATAAAATGCATCATTCTTTTTTGTTTTAGACAACATTTCATGCACTGTTAAACATGTTAAAGCAAGTTGCAAGTGAAAATCTATGTCTCTGACTGAGTTTGCATTACTGTGATTTGACCTCTCTGCTGGCTGAGATAAGCTCATTTTCAACGTCCAATTCAGAATGTAATAAAACCTGATCCAGCTATAAAATGCATCATTCTTTTTTGTTTTAGACAACATTTCATGCACTGTTAAACATGTTAAAGCAAGTTGCAAGTGAAAATCTATGTCTCTGACTGAGTTTGCATTACTGCTTATTTTGACCTCTGCTGGCTCTGAAAAGCTAATTTTCAACGTTCAATTCAGAATGTGATAAAACCAGATCCAGCCATAAAATGCATCATTCTTTTTTGTTTAAGACAACATTTCATGCACTGTTAAACATGTTAAAGCAAGTTGCAAGTGAAAATCTATGTCTCTGACTGAGTTTGCATTACTGTGATTTCACCTCTCTGCTGGCTGAGATAAGCTCATTTTCAACGTCCAATTCAGAATGTAATAAAACCAGATCCAGCTATAAAATGCATCATTCTTTTTTGCTTTAGACAACATTTCATGCACTGTTAAACATGTTAAAGCAAGTTGCAAGTGAAAATCTATGTCTCTGACTGAGTTTGCATTACTGTGATTTGACCTCTCTGCTGGCTGAGATAAGCTCATTTTCAACGTCCAATTCAGAATGTAATAAAACCAGATCCAGCCATAAAATGCATCATTCTTTTTTTGTTTTAGACAACATTTCATGCACTGTTAAACATGTTAAAGCAAGTTGCAAGTGAAAATCTATGTCTCTGACTGAGTTTGCATTACTGTGATTTGACCTCTCTGCTGGCTGAGATAAGCTCATTTTCAACGTCCAATTCAGAATGTAATAAAACCAGATCCAGCTATAAAATGCATCATTCTTTTTTGTTTTAGACAACATTTCATGCACTGTTAAACATGTTAAAGCAAGTTGCAAGTGAAAATCTATGTCTCTGACTGAGTTTGCATTACTGTGATTTGACCTCTCTGCTGGCTGAGATAAGCTCATTTTCAACGTCCAATTCAGAATGTAATAAAACCAGATCCAGCCATAAAATGCATCATTCTTTTTTGTTTTAGACAACATTTCATGCACTGTTAAACATGTTAAAGCAAGTTGCAAGTGAAAATCTATGTCTCTGACTGAGTTTGCATTACTGTGATTTGACCTCTCTGCTGGCTGAGATAAGCTCATTTTCAACGGTCAATTCAGAATGTAATAAAACCAGATCCAGCTATAATATGCATCATTCTTTTTTGTTTTAGACAACATTTCATGCACTGTTAAACATGTTAAAGCAAGTTGCAAGTGAAAATCTATGTCTCTGACTGAGTTTGCATTACTGTGATTTGACCTCTCTGCTGGCTGAGATAAGCTCATTTTCAACGTCCAATTCAGAATGTAATAAAACCAGATCCAGCTATAAAATGCATCATTCTTTTTTGTTTTAGACAACATTTCATGCACTGTTAAACATGTTAAAGCAAGTTGCAAGTGAAAATTTATGTCTCTGACTGAGTTTGCATTACTGTGATTTGACCTCTCTGCTGGCTGAGATAAGCTCATTTTCAACGTCCAATTCAGAATGTAATAAAACCAGATCCAGCCATAAAATGCATCATTCTTTTTTGTTTTAGACAACATTTCATGCACTGTTAAACATGTTAAAGCAAGTTGCAAGTGAAAATCTATGTCTCTGACTGAGTTTGCATTACTGTGATTTGACCTCTCTGCTGGCTGAGATAAGCTCATTTTCAACGTCCAATTCAGAATGTAATAAAACCAGATCCAGCTATAAAATGCATCATTCTTTTTTGTTTTAGACAACATTTCATGCACTGTTAAACATGTTAAAGCAAGTTGCAAGTGAAAATCTATGTCTCTGACTGAGTTTGCATTACTGTGATTTCACCTCTCTGCTGGCTGAGATAAGCTCATTTTCAACGTCCAATTCAGAATGTAATAAAACCAGATCCAGCCATAAAATGCATCATTCTTTTTTGTTTTAGACAACATTTCATGCACTGTTAAACATGTTAAAGCAAGTTGCAAGTGAAAATCTATGTCTCTGACTGAGTTTGCATTACTGTGATTTGACCTCTCTGCTGGCTGAGATAAGCTCATTTTCAACGTCCAATTCAGAATGTAATAAAACCAGATCCAGCCATAAAATGCATCATTCTTTTTTGTTTTAGACAACATTTCATGCACTGTTAAACATGTTAAAGCAAGTTGCAAGTGAAAATCTATGTCTCTGACTGAGTTTGCATTACTGTGATTTGACCTCTCTGCTGGCTGAGATAAGCTCATTTTCAACGTCCAATTCAGAATGTAATAAAACCAGATCCAGCCATAAAATGCATCATTCTTTTTTGTTTTAGACAACATTTCATGCACTGTTAAACATGTTAAAGCAAGTTGCAAGTGAAAATCTATGTCTCTGACTGAGTTTGCATTACTGTGATTTGACCTCTCTGCTGGCTGAGATAAGCTCATTTTCAACGTCCAATTCAGAATGTAATAAAACCAGATCCAGCCATAAAATGCATCATTCTTTTTTGTTTTAGACAACATTTCATGCACTGTTAAACATGTTAAAGCAAGTTGCAAGTGAAAATCTATGTCTCTGACTGAGTTTGCATTACTGTGATTTGACCTCTCTGCTGGCTGAGATAAGCTCATTTTCAACGTCCAATTCAGAATGTAATAAAACCAGATCCAGCCATAAAATGCATCATTCTTTTTTGTTTTAGACAACATTTCATGCACTGTTAAACATGTTAAAGCAAGTTGCAAGTGAAAATCTATGTCTCTGACTGAGTTTGCATTACTGTGATTTGACCTCTCTGCTGGCTGAGATAAGCTCATTTTCAACGTCCAATTCAGAATGTAATAAAACCAGATCCAGCTATAAAATGCATCATTCTTTTTTGTTTTAGACAACATTTCATGCACTGTTAAACATGTTAAAGCAAGTTGCAAGTGAAAATCTATGTCTCTGACTGAGTTTGCATTACTGTGATTTGACCTCTCTGCTGGCTGAGATAAGCTCATTTTCAACGTCCAATTCAGAATGTAATAAAACCAGATCCAGCCATAAAATGCATCATTCTTTTTTGTTTTAGACAACATTTCATGCACTGTTAAACATGTTAAAGCAAGTTGCAAGTGAAAATCTATGTCTCTGACTGAGTTTGCATTACTGTGATATGACCTCTCTGCTGGCTGAGATAAGCTCATTTTCAACGGTCAATTCAGAATGTAATAAAACCAGATCCAGCTATAAAATGCATCATTCTTTTTTGTTTTAGACAACATTTCATGCACTGTTAAACATGTTAAAGCAAGTTGCAAGTGAAAATCTATGTCTCTGACTGAGTTTGCATTACTGTGATTTGACCTCTCTGCTGGCTGAGATAAGCTCATTTTCAACGTCCAATTCAGAATGTAATAAAACCAGATCCAGCTATAAAATGCATCATTCTTTTTTGTTTTAGACAACATTTCATGCACTGTTAAACATGTTAAAGCAAGTTGCAAGTGAAAATCTATGTCTCTGACTGAGTTTGCATTACTGTGATTTGACCTCTCTGCTGGCTGAGATAAGCTCATTTTCAACGTCCAATTCAGAATGTAATAAAACCAGATCCAGCCATAAAATGCATCATTCTTTTTTGTTTTAGACAACATTTCATGCACTGTTAAACATGTTAAAGCAAGTTGCAAGTGAAAATCTATGTCTCTGACTGAGTTTGCATTACTGTGATTTGACCTCTCTGCTGGCTGAGATAAGCTCATTTTCAACGGTCAATTCAGAATGTAATAAAACCAGATCCAGCTATAATATGCATCATTCTTTTTTGTTTTAGACAACATTTCATGCACTGTTAAACATGTTAAAGCAAGTTGCAAGTGAAAATCTATGTCTCTGACTGAGTTTGCATTACTGTGATTTGACCTCTCTGCTGGCTGAGATAAGCTCATTTTCAACGTCCAATTCAGAATGTAATAAAACCAGATCCAGCTATAAAATGCATCATTCTTTTTTGTTTTAGACAACATTTCATGCACTGTTAAACATGTTAAAGCAAGTTGCAAGTGAAAATTTATGTCTCTGACTGAGTTTGCATTACTGTGATTTGACCTCTCTGCTGGCTGAGATAAGCTCATTTTCAACGTCCAATTCAGAATGTAATAAAACCAGATCCAGCCATAAAATGCATCATTCTTTTTTGTTTTAGACAACATTTCATGCACTGTTAAACATGTTAAAGCAAGTTGCAAGTGAAAATCTATGTCTCTGACTGAGTTTGCATTACTGTGATTTGACCTCTCTGCTGGCTGAGATAAGCTCATTTTCAACGTCCAATTCAGAATGTAATAAAACCAGATCCAGCTATAAAATGCATCATTCTTTTTTGTTTTAGACAACATTTCATGCACTGTTAAACATGTTAAAGCAAGTTGCAAGTGAAAATCTATGTCTCTGACTGAGTTTGCATTACTGTGATTTCACCTCTCTGCTGGCTGAGATAAGCTCATTTTCAACGTCCAATTCAGAATGTAATAAAACCAGATCCAGCCATAAAATGCATCATTCTTTTTTGTTTTAGACAACATTTCATGCACTGTTAAACATGTTAAAGCAAGTTGCAAGTGAAAATCTATGTCTCTGACTGAGTTTGCATTACTGTGATTTGACCTCTCTGCTGGCTGAGATAAGCTCATTTTCAACGTCCAATTCAGAATGTAATAAAACCAGATCCAGCTATAAAATGCATCATTCTTTTTTGTTTTAGACAACATTTCATGCACTGTTAAACATGTTAAAGCAAGTTGCAAGTGAAAATCTATGTCTCTGACTGAGTTTGCATTACTGTGATTTGACCTCTCTGCTGGCTGAGATAAGCTCATTTTCAACGTCCAATTCAGAATGTAATAAAACCAGATCCAGCCATAAAATGCATCATTCTTTTTTGTTTTAGACAACATTTCATGCACTGTTAAACATGTTAAAGCAAGTTGCAAGTGAAAATCTATGTCTCTGACTGAGTTTGCATTACTGTGATTTGACCTCTCTGCTGGCTGAGATAAGCTCATTTTCAACGTCCAATTCAGAATGTAATAAAACCAGATCCAGCCATAAAATGCATCATTCTTTTTTGTTTTAGACAACATTTCATGCACTGTTAAACATGTTAAAGCAAGTTGCAAGTGAAAATCTATGTCTCTGACTGAGTTTGCATTACTGTGATTTGACCTCTCTGCTGGCTGAGATAAGCTCATTTTCAACGTCCAATTCAGAATGTAATAAAACCAGATCCAGCCATAAAATGCATCATTCTTTTTTGTTTTAGACAACATTTCATGCACTGTTAAACATGTTAAAGCAAGTTGCAAGTGAAAATCTATGTCTCTGACTGAGTTTGCATTACTGTGATTTGACCTCTCTGCTGGCTGAGATAAGCTCATTTTCAACGTCCAATTCAGAATGTAATAAAACCAGATCCAGCCATAAAATGCATCATTCTTTTTTGTTTTAGACAACATTTCATGCACTGTTAAACATGTTAAAGCAAGTTGCAAGTGAAAATCTATGTCTCTGACTGAGTTTGCATTACTGTGATTTGACCTCTCTGCTGGCTGAGATAAGCTCATTTTCAACGTCCAATTCAGAATGTAATAAAACCAGATCCAGCTATAAAATGCATCATTCTTTTTTGTTTTAGACAACATTTCATGCACTGTTAAACATGTTAAAGCAAGTTGCAAGTGAAAATCTATGTCTCTGACTGAGTTTGCATTACTGTGATTTGACCTCTCTGCTGGCTGAGATAAGCTCATTTTCAACGTCCAATTCAGAATGTAATAAAACCAGATCCAGCCATAAAATGCATCATTCTTTTTTGTTTTAGACAACATTTCATGCACTGTTAAACATGTTAAAGCAAGTTGCAAGTGAAAATCTATGTCTCTGACTGAGTTTGCATTACTGTGAT
Source organism: Danio rerio (assembly GCF_052040795.2). Classification (NCBI taxonomy): domain Eukaryota; kingdom Metazoa; phylum Chordata; class Actinopteri; order Cypriniformes; family Danionidae; genus Danio; species Danio rerio. Next base: position 34,098,855 of record NC_141038.1, read on the forward strand.
ATGACCTCTCTGCTGGCTGAGATAAGCTCATTTTCAACGGTCAATTCAGAATGTAATAAAACCAGATCCAGCTATAAAATGCATCATTCTTTTTTGTTTTAGACAACATTTCATGCACTGTTAAACATGTTAAAGCAAGTTGCAAGTGAAAATCTATGTCTCTGACTGAGTTTGCATTACTGTGATTTGACCTCTCTGCTGGCTGAGATAAGCTCATTTTCAACGTCCAATTCAGAATGTAATAAAACCAGATCCAGCTATAAAATGCATCATTCTTTTTTGTTTTAGACAACATTTCATGCACTGTTAAACATGTTAAAGCAAGTTGCAAGTGAAAATTTATGTCTCTGACTGAGTTTGCATTACTGTGATTTGACCTCTCTGCTGGCTGAGATAAGCTCATTTTCAACGTCCAATTCAGAATGTAATAAAACCAGATCCAGCCATAAAATGCATCATTCTTTTTTGTTTTAGACAACATTTCATGCACTGTTAAACATGTTAAAGCAAGTTGCAAGTGAAAATCTATGTCTCTGACTGAGTTTGCATTACTGTGATTTGACCTCTCTGCTGGCTGAGATAAGCTCATTTTCAACGTCCAATTCAGAATGTAATAAAACCAGATCCAGCTATAAAATGCATCATTCTTTTTTGTTTTAGACAACATTTCATGCACTGTTAAACATGTTAAAGCAAGTTGCAAGTGAAAATCTATGTCTCTGACTGAGTTTGCATTACTGTGATTTCACCTCTCTGCTGGCTGAGATAAGCTCATTTTCAACGTCCAATTCAGAATGTAATAAAACCAGATCCAGCCATAAAATGCATCATTCTTTTTTGTTTTAGACAACATTTCATGCACTGTTAAACATGTTAAAGCAAGTTGCAAGTGAAAATCTATGTCTCTGACTGAGTTTGCATTACTGTGATTTGACCTCTCTGCTGGCTGAGATAAGCTCATTTTCAACGTCCAATTCAGAATGTAATAAAACCAGATCCAGCTATAAAATGCATCATTCTTTTTTGTTTTAGACAACATTTCATGCACTGTTAAACATGTTAAAGCAAGTTGCAAGTGAAAATCTATGTCTCTGACTGAGTTTGCATTACTGTGATTTGACCTCTCTGCTGGCTGAGATAAGCTCATTTTCAACGTCCAATTCAGAATGTAATAAAACCAGATCCAGCCATAAAATGCATCATTCTTTTTTGTTTTAGACAACATTTCATGCACTGTTAAACATGTTAAAGCAAGTTGCAAGTGAAAATCTATGTCTCTGACTGAGTTTGCATTACTGTGATTTGACCTCTCTGCTGGCTGAGATAAGCTCATTTTCAACGTCCAATTCAGAATGTAATAAAACCAGATCCAGCCATAAAATGCATCATTCTTTTTTGTTTTAGACAACATTTCATGCACTGTTAAACATGTTAAAGCAAGTTGCAAGTGAAAATCTATGTCTCTGACTGAGTTTGCATTACTGTGATTTGACCTCTCTGCTGGCTGAGATAAGCTCATTTTCAACGTCCAATTCAGAATGTAATAAAACCAGATCCAGCTATAAAATGCATCATTCTTTTTTGTTTTAGACAACATTTCATGCACTGTTAAACATGTTAAAGCAAGTTGCAAGTGAAAATCTATGTCTCTGACTGAGTTTGCATTACTGTGATTTGACCTCTCTGCTGGCTGAGATAAGCTCATTTTCAACGTCCAATTCAGAATGTAATAAAACCAGATCCAGCCATAAAATGCATCATTCTTTTTTGTTTTAGACAACATTTCATGCACTGTTAAACATGTTAAAGCAAGTTGCAAGTGAAAATCTATGTCTCTGACTGAGTTTGCATTACTGTGATTTGACCTCTCTGCTGGCTGAGATAAGCTCATTTTCAACGTCCAATTCAGAATGTAATAAAACCAGATCCAGCTATAAAATGCATCATTCTTTTTTGTTTTAGACAACATTTTATGCACTGTTAAACATGTTAAAGCAAGTTGCAAGTGAAAATCTATGTCTCTGACTGAGTTTGCATTACTGTGATTTCACCTCTCTGCTGGCTGAGATAAGCTCATTTTCAACGTCCAATTCAGAATGTAATAAAACCAAATCCAGCCATAAAATGCATCATTCTTTTTTGTTTTAGACAACATTTCATGCACTGTTAAACATGTTAAAGCAAGTTGCAAGTGAAAATCTATGTCTCTGACTGAGTTTGCATTACTGTGATTTCACCTCTCTGCTGGCTGAGATAAGCTCATTTTCAACGTCCAATTCAGAATGTAATAAAACCAGATCCAGCCATAAAATGCATCATTCTTTTTTGTTTTAGACATTTCATGCACTGTTAAACATGTTAAAGCAAGTTGCAAGTGAAAATCTATGTCTCTGACTGAGTTTGCATTACTGTGATTTGACCTCTCTGCTGGCTGAGATAAGCTCATTTTCAACGTCCAATTCAGAATGTAATAAAACCAGATCCAGCCATAAAATGCATCATTCTTTTTTGTTTTAGACAACATTTCATGCACTGTTAAACATGTTAAAGCAAGTTGCAAGTGAAAATCTATGTCTCTGACTGAGTTTGCATTACTGTGATTTGACCTCTCTGCTGGCTGAGATAAGCTCATTTTCAACGTCCAATTCAGAATGTAATAAAACCAGATCCAGCTATAAAATGCATCATTCTTTTTTGTTTTAGACAACATTTCATGCACTGTTAAACATGTTAAAGCAAGTTGCAAGTGAAAATCTATGTCTCTGACTGAGTTTGCATTACTGCTTATTTTGACCTCTGCTGGCTCTGAAAAGCTCATTTTCAACGTTCAATTCAGAATGTGATAAAACCAGATCCAGCCATAAAATGCATCATTCTTTTTTGTTTTAGACAACATTTCATGTACTGTTAAACATGTTAAAGCAAGTTGCAAGTAAAAATCTATGTCTCTGACTGAGTTTGCATTACTGCTTATTTTGACCTCTGCTGGCTCTGAAAAGCTCATTTTCAACGTTCAATTCAGAATGTGATAAAACCAGATCCAGCCATAAAATGCATCATTCTTTTTTGTTTAAGACAACATTTCATGCACTGTTAAACATGTTAAAGCAAGTTGCAAGTGAAAATCTATGTCTCTGACTGAGTTTGCATTACTGTGATTTGACGTCTCTGCTGGCTGAGATAAGCTCATTTTCAACGTCCAATTCAGAATGTAATAAAACCAGATCCAGCTATAAAATGCATCATTCTTTTTTGTTTTAGACAACATTTCATGCACTGTTAAACATGTTAAAGCAAGTTGCAAGTGAAAATCTATGTCTCTGACTGATTTTGCATTACTGTGATTTGACCTCTCTGCTGGCTGAGATAAGCTCATTTTCAACGTCCAATTCAGAATGTAATAAAACCAGATCCAGCCATAAAATGCATCATTCTTTTTTGTTTTAGACAACATTTCATGTACTGTTAAACATGTTAAAGCAAGTTGCAAGTGAAAATCTATGTCTCTGACTGAGTTTGCATTACTGCTTATTTTGACCTCTGCTGGCTCTGAAAAGCTCATTTTCAACGTTCAATTCAGAATGTGATAAAACCAGATCCAGCCATAAAATGCATCATTCTTTTTTGTTTAAGACAACATTTCATGCACTGTTAAACATGTTAAAGCAAGTTGCAAGTGAAAATCTATGTCTCTGACTGAGTTTGCATTACTGTGATTTCACCTCTCTGCTGGCTGAGATAAGCTCATTTTCAACGTCCAATTCAGAATGTAATAAAACCAGATCCAGCTATAAAATGCATCATTCTTTTTTGCTTTAGACAACATTTCATGCACTGTTAAACATGTTAAAGCAAGTTGCAAGTGAAAATCTATGTCTCTGACTGAGTTTGCATTACTGTGATTTGACCTCTCTGCTGGCTGAGATAAGCTCATTTTCAACGTCCAATTCAGAATGTAATAAAACCAGATCCAGCCATAAAATGCATCATTCTTTTTTTGTTTTAGACAACATTTCATGCACTGTTAAACATGTTAAAGCAAGTTGCAAGTGAAAATCTATGTCTCTGACTGAGTTTGCATTACTGTGATTTGACCTCTCTGCTGGCTGAGATAAGCTCATTTTCAACGTCCAATTCAGAATGTAATAAAACCAGATCCAGCTATAAAATGCATCATTCTTTTTTGTTTTAGACAACATTTCATGCACTGTTAAACATGTTAAAGCAAGTTGCAAGTGAAAATCTATGTCTCTGACTGAGTTTGCATTACTGTGATTTGACCTCTCTGCTGGCTGAGATAAGCTCATTTTCAACGTCCAATTCAGAATGTAATAAAACCAGATCCAGCCATAAAATGCATCATTCTTTTTTTGTTTTAGACAACATTTCATGCACTGTTAAACATGTTAAAGCAAGTTGCAAGTGAAAATCTATGTCTCTGACTGAGTTTGCATTACTGTGATTTGACCTCTCTGCTGGCTGAGATAAGCTCATTTTCAACGTCCAATTCAGAATGTAATAAAACCAGATCCAGCTATAAAATGCATCATTCTTTTTTGTTTTAGACAACATTTCATGCACTGTTAAACATGTTAAAGCAAGTTGCAAGTGAAAATCTATGTCTCTGACTGAGTTTGCATTACTGTGATTTGACCTCTCTGCTGGCTGAGATAAGCTCATTTTCAACGTCCAATTCAGAATGTAATAAAACCAGATCCAGCTATAAAATGCATCATTCTTTTTTGTTTTAGACAACATTTCATGCACTGTTAAACATGTTAAAGCAAGTTGCAAGTGAAAATCTATGTCTCTGACTGAGTTTGCATTACTGTGATTTGACCTCTCTGCTGGCTGAGATAAGCTCATTTTCAACGTCCAATTCAGAATGTAATAAAACCAGATCCAGCCATAAAATGCATCATTCTTTTTTGTTTTAGACAACATTTCATGCACTGTTAAACATGTTAAAGCAAGTTGCAAGTGAAAATCTATGTCTCTGACTGAGTTTGCATTACTGTGATTTGACCTCTCTGCTGGCTGAGATAAGCTCATTTTCAACGTCCAATTCAGAATGTAATAAAACCAGATCCAGCCATAAAATGCATCATTCTTTTTTGTTTTAGACAACATTTCATGCACTGTTAAACATGTTAAAGCAAGTTGCAAGTGAAAATCTATGTCTCTGACTGAGTTTGCATTACTGTGATTTGACCTCTCTGCTGGCTGAGATAAGCTCATTTTCAACGTCCAATTCAGAATGTAATAAAACCAGATCCAGCTATAAAATGCATCATTCTTTTTTGTTTTAGACAACATTTCATGCACTGTTAAACATGTTAAAGCAAGTTGCAAGTGAAAATCTATGTCTCTGACTGAGTTTGCATTACTGTGATTTGACCTCTCTGCTGGCTGAGATAAGCTCATTTTCAACGTCCAATTCAGAATGTAATAAAACCAGATCCAGCCATAAAATGCATCATTCTTTTTTGTTTTAGACAACATTTCATGCACTGTTAAACATGTTAAAGCAAGTTGCAAGTGAAAATCTATGTCTCTGACTGAGTTTGCATTACTGTGATTTGACCTCTCTGCTGGCTGAGATAAGCTCATTTTCAACGGTCAATTCAGAATGTAATAAAACCAGATCCAGCTATAAAATGCATCATTCTTTTTTGTTTTAGACAACATTTCATGCACTGTTAAACATGTTAAAGCAAGTTGCAAGTGAAAATCTATGTCTCTGACTGAGTTTGCATTACTGTGATTTGACCTCTCTGCTGGCTGAGATAAGCTCATTTTCAACGTCCAATTCAGAATGTAATAAAACCAGATCCAGCTATAAAATGCATCATTCTTTTTTGTTTTAGACAACATTTCATGCACTGTTAAACATGTTAAAGCAAGTTGCAAGTGAAAATTTATGTCTCTGACTGAGTTTGCATTACTGTGATTTGACCTCTCTGCTGGCTGAGATAAGCTCATTTTCAACGTCCAATTCAGAATGTAATAAAACCAGATCCAGCCATAAAATGCATCATTCTTTTTTGTTTTAGACAACATTTCATGCACTGTTAAACATGTTAAAGCAAGTTGCAAGTGAAAATCTATGTCTCTGACTGAGTTTGCATTACTGTGATTTGACCTCTCTGCTGGCTGAGATAAGCTCATTTTCAACGTCCAATTCAGAATGTAATAAAACCAGATCCAGCTATAAAATGCATCATTCTTTTTTGTTTTAGACAACATTTCATGCACTGTTAAACATGTTAAAGCAAGTTGCAAGTGAAAATCTATGTCTCTGACTGAGTTTGCATTACTGTGATTTCACCTCTCTGCTGGCTGAGATAAGCTCATTTTCAACGTCCAATTCAGAATGTAATAAAACCAGATCCAGCCATAAAATGCATCATTCTTTTTTGTTTTAGACAACATTTCATGCACTGTTAAACATGTTAAAGCAAGTTGCAAGTGAAAATCTATGTCTCTGACTGAGTTTGCATTACTGTGATTTGACCTCTCTGCTGGCTGAGATAAGCTCATTTTCAACGTCCAATTCAGAATGTAATAAAACCAGATCCAGCTATAAAATGCATCATTCTTTTTTGTTTTAGACAACATTTCATGCACTGTTAAACATGTTAAAGCAAGTTGCAAGTGAAAATCTATGTCTCTGACTGAGTTTGCATTACTGTGATTTGACCTCTCTGCTGGCTGAGATAAGCTCATTTTCAACGTCCAATTCAGAATGTAATAAAACCAGATCCAGCCATAAAATGCATCATTCTTTTTTGTTTTAGACAACATTTCATGCACTGTTAAACATGTTAAAGCAAGTTGCAAGTGAAAATCTATGTCTCTGACTGAGTTTGCATTACTGTGATTTGACCTCTCTGCTGGCTGAGATAAGCTCATTTTCAACGTCCAATTCAGAATGTAATAAAACCAGATCCAGCCATAAAATGCATCATTCTTTTTTGTTTTAGACAACATTTCATGCACTGTTAAACATGTTAAAGCAAGTTGCAAGTGAAAATCTATGTCTCTGACTGAGTTTGCATTACTGTGATTTCACCTCTCTGCTGGCTGAGATAAGCTCATTTTCAACGTCCAATTCAGAATGTAATAAAACCAGATCCAGCCATAAAATGCATCATTCTTTTTTGTTTTAGACAACATTTCATGCACTGTTAAACATGTTAAAGCAAGTTGCAAGTGAAAATCTATGTCTCTGACTGAGTTTGCATTACTGTGATTTGACCTCTCTGCTGGCTGAGATAAGCTCATTTTCAACGTCCAATTCAGAATGTAATAAAACCAGATCCAGCTATAAAATGCATCATTCTTTTTTGTTTTAGACAACATTTCATGCACTGTTAAACATGTTAAAGCAAGTTGCAAGTGAAAATCTATGTCTCTGACTGAGTTTGCATTACTGTGATTTGACCTCTCTGCTGGCTGAGATAAGCTCATTTTCAACGTCCAATTCAGAATGTAATAAAACCAGATCCAGCCATAAAATGCATCATTCTTTTTTGTTTTAGACAACATTTCATGCACTGTTAAACATGTTAAAGCAAGTTGCAAGTGAAAATCTATGTCTCTGACTGAGTTTGCATTACTGTGATTTGACCTCTCTGCTGGCTGAGATAAGCTCATTTTCAACGTCCAATACAGAATGTAATAAAACCAGATCCAGCCATAAAATGCATCATTCTTTTTTGTTTTAGACAACATTTCATGCACTGTTAAACATGTTAAAGCAAGTTGCAAGTGAAAATCTATGTCTCTGACTGAGTTTGCATTACTGTGATTTGACCTCTCTGCTGGCTGAGATAAGCTCATTTTCAACGTCCAATTCAGAATGTAATAAAACCAGATCCAGCCATAAAATGCATCATTCTTTTTTGTTTTAGACAACATTTCATGCACTGTTAAACATGTTAAAGCAAGTTGCAAGTGAAAATCTATGTCTCTGACTGAGTTTGCATTACTGTGATTTGACCTCTCTGCTGGCTGAGATAAGCTCATTTTCAACGTCCAATTCAGAATGTAATAAAACCAGATCCAGCCATAAAATGCATCATTCTTTTTTGTTTTAGACAACATTTCATGCACTGTTAAACATGTTAAAGCAAGTTGCAAGTGAAAATCTATGTCTCTGACTGAGTTTGCATTACTGTGATTTGACCTCTCTGCTGGCTGAGATAAGCTCATTTTCAACGTCCAATTCAGAATGTAATAAAACCAGATCCAGCTATAAAATGCATCATTCTTTTTTGTTTTAGACAACATTTCATGCACTGTTAAACATGTTAAAGCAAGTTGCAAGTGAAAATCTATGTCTCTGACTGAGTTTGCATTACTGTGATTTGACCTCTCTGCTGGCTGAGATAAGCTCATTTTCAACGTCCAATTCAGAATGTAATAAAACCAGATCCAGCCATAAAATGCATCATTCTTTTTTGTTTTAGACAACATTTCATGCACTGTTAAACATGTTAAAGCAAGTTGCAAGTGAAAATCTATGTCTCTGACTGAGTTTGCATTACTGTGATTTGACCTCTCTGCTGGCTGAGATAAGCTCATTTTCAACGTCCAATTCAGAATGTAATAAAACCAGATCCAGCTATAAAATGCATCATTCTTTTTTGTTTTAGACAACATTTTATGCACTGTTAAACATGTTAAAGCAAGTTGCAAGTGAAAATCTATGTCTCTGACTGAGTTTGCATTACTGTGATTTCACCTCTCTGCTGGCTGAGATAAGCTCATTTTCAACGTCCAATTCAGAATGTAATAAAACCAAATCCAGCCATAAAATGCATCATTCTTTTTTGTTTTAGACAACATTTCATGCACTGTTAAACATGTTAAAGCAAGTTGCAAGTGAAAATCTATGTCTCTGACTGAGTTTGCATTACTGTGATTTCACCTCTCTGCTGGCTGAGATAAGCTCATTTTCAACGTCCAATTCAGAATGTAATAAAACCAGATCCAGCCATAAAATGCATCATTCTTTTTTGTTTTAGACAACATTTCATGCACTGTTAAACATGTTAAAGCAAGTTGCAAGTGAAAATCTATGTCTCTGACTGAGTTTGCATTACTGTGATTTGACCTCTCTGCTGGCTGAGATAAGCTCATTTTCAACGTCCAATTCAGAATGTAATAAAACCAGATCCAGCCATAAAATGCATCATTCTTTTTTGTTTTAGACAACATTTCATGCACTGTTAAACATGTTAAAGCAAGTTGCAAGTGAAAATCTATGTCTCTGACTGAGTTTGCATTACTGCTTATTTTGACCTCTGCTGGCTCTGAAAAGCTCATTTTCAACGTTCAATTCAGAATGTGATAAAACCAGATCCAGCCATAAAATGCATCATTCTTTTTTGTTTTAGACAACATTTCATGTACTGTTAAACATGTTAAAGCAAGTTGCAAGTAAAAATCTATGTCTCTGACTGAGTTTGCATTACTGCTTATTTTGACCTCTGCTGGCTCTGAAAAGCTCATTTTCAACGTTCAATTCAGAATGTGATAAAACCAGATCCAGCCATAAAATGCATCATTCTTTTTTGTTTAAGACAACATTTCATGCACTGTTAAACATGTTAAAGCAAGTTGCAAGTGAAAATCTATGTCTCTGACTGAGTTTGCATTACTGTGATTTGACCTCTCTGCTGGCTGAGATAAGCTCATTTTCAACGTCCAATTCAGAATGTAATAAAACCAGATCCAGCTATAAAATGCATCATTCTTTTTTGTTTTAGACAACATTTCATGCACTGTTAAACATGTTAAAGCAAGTTGCAAGTGAAAATCTATGTCTCTGACTGATTTTGCATTACTGTGATTTGACCTCTCTGCTGGCTGAGATAAGCTCATTTTCAACGTCCAATTCAGAATGTAATAAAACCAGATCCAGCCATAAAATGCATCATTCTTTTTTGTTTTAGACAACATTTCATGTACTGTTAAACATGTTAAAGCAAGTTGCAAGTGAAAATCTATGTCTCTGACTGAGTTTGCATTACTGCTTATTTTGACCTCTGCTGGCTCTGAAAAGCTCATTTTCAACGTTCAATTCAGAATGTGATAAAACCAGATCCAGCCATAAAATGCATCATTCTTTTTTGTTTAAGACAACATTTCATGCACTGTTAAACATGTTAAAGCAAGTTGCAAGTGAAAATCTATGTCTCTGACTGAGTTTGCATTACTGTGATTTCACCTCTCTGCTGGCTGAGATAAGCTCATTTTCAACGTCCAATTCAGAATGTAATAAAACCAGATCCAGCTATAAAATGCATCATTCTTTTTTGCTTTAGACAACATTTCATGCACTGTTAAACATGTTAAAGCAAGTTGCAAGTGAAAATCTATGTCTCTGACTGAGTTTGCATTACTGTGATTTGACCTCTCTGCTGGCTGAGATAAGCTCATTTTCAACGTCCAATTCAGAATGTAATAAAACCAGATCCAGCCATAAAATGCATCATTCTTTTTTTGTTTTAGACAACATTTCATGCACTGTTAAACATGTTAAAGCAAGTTGCAAGTGAAAATCTATGTCTCTGACTGAGTTTGCATTACTGTGATTTGACCTCTCTGCTGGCTGAGATAAGCTCATTTTCAACGTCCAATTCAGAATGTAATAAAACCAGATCCAGCTATAAAATGCATCATTCTTTTTTGTTTTAGACAACATTTCATGCACTGTTAAACATGTTAAAGCAAGTTGCAAGTGAAAATCTATGTCTCTGACTGAGTTTGCATTACTGTGATTTGACCTCTCTGCTGGCTGAGATAAGCTCATTTTCAACGTCCAATTCAGAATGTAATAAAACCAGATCCAGCTATAAAATGCATCATTCTTTTTTGTTTTAGACAACATTTCATGCACTGTTAAACATGTTAAAGCAAGTTGCAAGTGAAAATCTATGTCTCTGACTGAGTTTGCATTACTGTGATTTGACCTCTCTGCTGGCTGAGATAAGCTCATTTTCAACGTCCAATTCAGAATGTAATAAAACCAGATCCAGCTATAAAATGCATCATTCTTTTTTGTTTTAGACAACATTTCATGCACTGTTAAACATGTTAAAGCAAGTTGCAAGTGAAAATCTATGTCTCTGACTGAGTTTGCATTACTGTGATTTGACCTCTCTGCTGGCTGAGATAAGCTCATTTTCAACGTCCAATTCAGAATGTAATAAAACCAGATCCAGCCATAAAATGCATCATTCTTTTTTGTTTTAGACAACATTTCATGCACTGTTAAACATGTTAAAGCAAGTTGCAAGTGAAAATCTATGTCTCTGACTGAGTTTGCATTACTGTGATTTGACCTCTCTGCTGGCTGAGATAAGCTCATTTTCAACGTCCAATTCAGAATGTAATAAAACCAGATCCAGCCATAAAATGCATCATTCTTTTTTGTTTTAGACAACATTTCATGCACTGTTAAACATGTTAAAGCAAGTTGCAAGTGAAAATCTATGTCTCTGACTGAGTTTGCATTACTGTGATTTGACCTCTCTGCTGGCTGAGATAAGCTCATCTTTTTTAACGTCCAATTCAGAATGTAATAAAACCAGATCCAGCTATAAAATGCATCATTCTTTTTTGTTTTAGACAACATTTCATGCACTGTTAAACATGTTAAAGCAAGTTGCAAGTGAAAATCTATGTCTCTGACTGAGTTTGCATTACTGTGATTTGACCTCTCTGCTGGCTGAGATAAGCTCATTTTCAACGTCCAATTCAGAATGTAATAAAACCAGATCCAGCCATAAAATGCATCATTCTTTTTTGTTTTAGACAACATTTCATGCACTGTTAAACATGTTAAAGCAAGTTGCAAGTGAAAATCTATGTCTCTGACTGAGTTTGCATTACTGTGATTTGACCTCTCTGCTGGCTGAGATAAGCTCATTTTCAACGTCCAATTCAGAATGTAATAAAACCAGATCCAGCCATAAAATGCATCATTCTTTTTTGTTTTAGACAACATTTCATGCACTGTTAAACATGTTAAAGCAAGTTGCAAGTGAAAATCTATGTCTCTGACTGAGTTTGCATTACTGTGATTTGACCTCTCTGCTGGCTGAGATAAGCTCATTTTCAACGGTCAATTCAGAATGTAATAAAACCAGATCCAGCTATAAAATGCATCATTCTTTTTTGTTTTAGACAACATTTCATGCACTGTTAAACATGTTAAAGCAAGTTGCAAGTGAAAATCTATGTCTCTGACTGAGTTTGCATTACTGTGATTTGACCTCTCTGCTGGCTGAGATAAGCTCATTTTCAACGTCCAATTCAGAATGTAATAAAACCAGATCCAGCTATAAAATGCATCATTCTTTTTTGTTTTAGACAACATTTCATGCACTGTTAAACATGTTAAAGCAAGTTGCAAGTGAAAATTTATGTCTCTGACTGAGTTTGCATTACTGTGATTTGACCTCTCTGCTGGCTGAGATAAGCTCATTTTCAACGTCCAATTCAGAATGTAATAAAACCAGATCCAGCCATAAAATGCATCATTCTTTTTTGTTTTAGACAACATTTCATGCACTGTTAAACATGTTAAAGCAAGTTGCAAGTGAAAATCTATGTCTCTGACTGAGTTTGCATTACTGTGATTTGACCTCTCTGCTGGCTGAGATAAGCTCATTTTCAACGTCCAATTCAGAATGTAATAAAACCAGATCCAGCTATAAAATGCATCATTCTTTTTTGTTTTAGACAACATTTCATGCACTGTTAAACATGTTAAAGCAAGTTGCAAGTGAAAATCTATGTCTCTGACTGAGTTTGCATTACTGTGATTTGACCTCTCTGCTGGCTGAGATAAGCTCATTTTCAACGTCCAATTCAGAATGTAATAAAACCAGATCCAGCCATAAAATGCATCATTCTTTTTTGTTTTAGACAACATTTCATGCACTGTTAAACATGTTAAAGCAAGTTGCAAGTGAAAATCTATGTCTCTGACTGAGTTTGCATTACTGTGATTTGACCTCTCTGCTGGCTGAGATAAGCTCATTTTCAACGTCCAATTCAGAATGTAATAAAACCAGATCCAGCCATAAAATGCATCATTCTTTTTTGTTTTAGACAACATTTCATGCACTGTTAAACATGTTAAAGCAAGTTGCAAGTGAAAATCTATGTCTCTGACTGAGTTTGCATTACTGTGATTTGACCTCTCTGCTGGCTGAGATAAGCTCATTTTCAACGTCCAATTCAGAATGTAATAAAACCAGATCCAGCCATAAAATGCATCATTCTTTTTTGTTTTAGACAACATTTCATGCACTGTTAAACATGTTAAAGCAAGTTGCAAGTGAAAATCTATGTCTCTGACTGAGTTTGCATTACTGCTTATTTTGACCTCTGCTGGCTCTGAAAAGCTCATTTTCAACGTTCAATTCAGAATGTGATAAAACCAGATCCAGCCATAAAATGCATCATTCTTTTTTGTTTTAGACAACATTTCATGTACTGTTAAACATGTTAAAGCAAGTTGCAAGTAAAAATCTATGTCTCTGACTGAGTTTGCATTACTGCTTATTTTGACCTCTGCTGGCTCTGAAAAGCTCATTTTCAACGTTCAATTCAGAATGTGATAAAACCAGATCCAGCCATAAAATGCATCATTCTTTTTTGTTTAAGACAACATTTCATGCACTGTTAAACATGTTAAAGCAAGTTGCAAGTGAAAATCTATGTCTCTGACTGAGTTTGCATTACTGTGATTTGACCTCTCTGCTGGCTGAGATAAGCTCATTTTCAACGTCCAATTCAGAATGTAATAAAACCAGATCCAGCCATAAAATGCATCATTCTTTTTTTGTTTTAGACAACATTTCATGCACTGTTAAACATGTTAAAGCAAGTTGCAAGTGAAAATCTATGTCTCTGACTGAGTTTGCATTACTGTGATTTGACCTCTCTGCTGGCTGAGATAAGCTCATTTTCAACGTCCAATTCAGAATGTAATAAAACCAGATCCAGCTATAAAATGCATCATTCTTTTTTGTTTTAGACAACATTTCATGCACTGTTAAACATGTTAAAGCAAGTTGCAAGTGAAAATCTATGTCTCTGACTGAGTTTGCATTACTGTGATTTGACCTCTCTGCTGGCTGAGATAAGCTCATTTTCAACGTCCAATTCAGAATGTAATAAAACCAGATCCAGCTATAAAATGCATCATTCTTTTTTGTTTTAGACAACATTTCATGCACTGTTAAACATGTTAAAGCAAGTTGCAAGTGAAAATCTATGTCTCTGACTGAGTTTGCATTACTGTGATTTGACCTCTCTGCTGGCTGAGATAAGCTCATTTTCAACGTCCAATTCAGAATGTAATAAAACCAGATCCAGCCATAAAATGCATCATTCTTTTTTGTTTTAGACAACATTTCATGCACTGTTAAACATGTTAAAGCAAGTTGCAAGTGAAAATCTATGTCTCTGACTGAGTTTGCATTACTGTGATTTGACCTCTCTGCTGGCTGAGATAAGCTCATTTTCAACGTCCAATTCAGAATGTAATAAAACCAGATCCAGCCATAAAATGCATCATTCTTTTTTGTTTTAGACAACATTTCATGCACTGTTAAACATGTTAAAGCAAGTTGCAAGTGAAAATCTATGTCTCTGACTGAGTTTGCATTACTGTGATTTGACCTCTCTGCTGGCTGAGATAAGCTCATTTTCAACGTCCAATTCAGAATGTAATAAAACCAGATCCAGCCATAAAATGCATCATTCTTTTTTGTTTTAGACAACATTTCATGCACTGTTAAACATGTTAAAGCAAGTTGCAAGTGAAAATCTATGTCTCTGACTGAGTTTGCATTACTGTGATTTGACCTCTCTGCTGGCTGAGATAAGCTCATTTTCAACGGTCAATTCAGAATGTAATAAAACCAGATCCAGCTATAAAATGCATCATTCTTTTTTGTTTTAGACAACATTTCATGCACTGTTAAACATGTTAAAGCAAGTTGCAAGTGAAAATCTATGTCTCTGACTGAGTTTGCATTACTGTGATTTGACCTCTCTGCTGGCTGAGATAAGCTCATTTTCAACGGTCAATTCAGAATGTAATAAAACCAGATCCAGCTATAAAATGCATCATTCTTTTTTGTTTTAGACAACATTTCATGCACTGTTAAACATGTTAAAGCAAGTTGCAAGTGAAAATCTATGTCTCTGACTGAGTTTGCATTACTGTGATTTGACCTCTCTGCTGGCTGAGATAAGCTCATTTTCAACGTCCAATTCAGAATGTAATAAAACCAGATCCAGCTATAAAATGCATCATTCTTTTTTGTTTTAGACAACATTTCATGCACTGTTAAACATGTTAAAGCAAGTTGCAAGTGAAAATTTATGTCTCTGACTGAGTTTGCATTACTGTGATTTGACCTCTCTGCTGGCTGAGATAAGCTCATTTTCAACGTCCAATTCAGAATGTAATAAAACCAGATCCAGCCATAAAATGCATCATTCTTTTTTGTTTTAGACAACATTTCATGCACTGTTAAACATGTTAAAGCAAGTTGCAAGTGAAAATCTATGTCTCTGACTGAGTTTGCATTACTGTGATTTGACCTCTCTGCTGGCTGAGATAAGCTCATTTTCAACGTCCAATTCAGAATGTAATAAAACCAGATCCAGCTATAAAATGCATCATTCTTTTTTGTTTTAGACAACATTTCATGCACTGTTAAACATGTTAAAGCAAGTTGCAAGTGAAAATCTATGTCTCTGACTGAGTTTGCATTACTGTGATTTGACCTCTCTGCTGGCTGAGATAAGCTCATTTTCAACGTCCAATTCAGAATGTAATAAAACCAGATCCAGCCATAAAATGCATCATTCTTTTTTGTTTTAGACAACATTTCATGCACTGTTAAACATGTTAAAGCAAGTTGCAAGTGAAAATCTATGTCTCTGACTGAGTTTGCATTACTGTGATTTGACCTCTCTGCTGGCTGAGATAAGCTCATTTTCAACGTCCAATTCAGAATGTAATAAAACCAGATCCAGCCATAAAATGCATCATTCTTTTTTGTTTTAGACAACATTTCATGCACTGTTAAACATGTTAAAGCAAGTTGCAAGTGAAAATCTATGTCTCTGACTGAGTTTGCATTACTGTGATTTGACCTCTCTGCTGGCTGAGATAAGCTCATTTTCAACGTCCAATTCAGAATGTAATAAAACCAGATCCAGCCATAAAATGCATCATTCTTTTTTGTTTTAGACAACATTTCATGCACTGTTAAACATGTTAAAGCAAGTTGCAAGTGAAAATCTATGTCTCTGACTGAGTTTGCATTACTGCTTATTTTGACCTCTGCTGGCTCTGAAAAGCTCATTTTCAACGTTCAATTCAGAATGTGATAAAACCAGATCCAGCCATAAAATGCATCATTCTTTTTTGTTTTAGACAACATTTCATGTACTGTT
This sequence comes from Danio rerio, assembly GCF_052040795.2. Classification (NCBI taxonomy): domain Eukaryota; kingdom Metazoa; phylum Chordata; class Actinopteri; order Cypriniformes; family Danionidae; genus Danio; species Danio rerio. The sequence continues at coordinate 34,115,349 of NC_141038.1, forward strand.
AAACATGTTAAAGCAAGTTGCAAGTAAAAATCTATGTCTCTGACTGAGTTTGCATTACTGCTTATTTTGACCTCTGCTGGCTCTGAAAAGCTCATTTTCAACGTTCAATTCAGAATGTGATAAAACCAGATCCAGCCATAAAATGCATCATTCTTTTTTGTTTAAGACAACATTTCATGCACTGTTAAACATGTTAAAGCAAGTTGCAAGTGAAAATCTATGTCTCTGACTGAGTTTGCATTACTGTGATTTGACCTCTCTGCTGGCTGAGATAAGCTCATTTTCAACGTCCAATTCAGAATGTAATAAAACCAGATCCAGCCATAAAATGCATCATTCTTTTTTTGTTTTAGACAACATTTCATGCACTGTTAAACATGTTAAAGCAAGTTGCAAGTGAAAATCTATGTCTCTGACTGAGTTTGCATTACTGTGATTTGACCTCTCTGCTGGCTGAGATAAGCTCATTTTCAACGTCCAATTCAGAATGTAATAAAACCAGATCCAGCTATAAAATGCATCATTCTTTTTTGTTTTAGACAACATTTCATGCACTGTTAAACATGTTAAAGCAAGTTGCAAGTGAAAATCTATGTCTCTGACTGAGTTTGCATTACTGTGATTTGACCTCTCTGCTGGCTGAGATAAGCTCATTTTCAACGTCCAATTCAGAATGTAATAAAACCAGATCCAGCTATAAAATGCATCATTCTTTTTTGTTTTAGACAACATTTCATGCACTGTTAAACATGTTAAAGCAAGTTGCAAGTGAAAATCTATGTCTCTGACTGAGTTTGCATTACTGCTTATTTTGACCTCTGCTGGCTCTGAAAAGCTCATTTTCAACGTTCAATTCAGAATGTGATAAAACCAGATCCAGCCATAAAATGCATCATTCTTTTTTGTTTTAGACAACATTTCATGTACTGTTAAACATGTTAAAGCAAGTTGCAAGTAAAAATCTATGTCTCTGACTGAGTTTGCATTACTGCTTATTTTGACCTCTGCTGGCTCTGAAAAGCTCATTTTCAACGTTCAATTCAGAATGTGATAAAACCAGATCCAGCCATAAAATGCATCATTCTTTTTTGTTTAAGACAACATTTCATGCACTGTTAAACATGTTAAAGCAAGTTGCAAGTGAAAATCTATGTCTCTGACTGAGTTTGCATTACTGTGATTTGACCTCTCTGCTGGCTGAGATAAGCTCATTTTCAACGTCCAATTCAGAATGTAATAAAACCAGATCCAGCCATAAAATGCATCATTCTTTTTTTGTTTTAGACAACATTTCATGCACTGTTAAACATGTTAAAGCAAGTTGCAAGTGAAAATCTATGTCTCTGACTGAGTTTGCATTACTGTGATTTGACCTCTCTGCTGGCTGAGATAAGCTCATTTTCAACGTCCAATTCAGAATGTAATAAAACCAGATCCAGCTATAAAATGCATCATTCTTTTTTGTTTTAGACAACATTTCATGCACTGTTAAACATGTTAAAGCAAGTTGCAAGTGAAAATCTATGTCTCTGACTGAGTTTGCATTACTGTGATTTGACCTCTCTGCTGGCTGAGATAAGCTCATTTTCAACGTCCAATTCAGAATGTAATAAAACCAGATCCAGCTATAAAATGCATCATTCTTTTTTGTTTTAGACAACATTTCATGCACTGTTAAACATGTTAAAGCAAGTTGCAAGTGAAAATCTATGTCTCTGACTGAGTTTGCATTACTGTGATTTGACCTCTCTGCTGGCTGAGATAAGCTCATTTTCAACGTCCAATTCAGAATGTAATAAAACCAGATCCAGCCATAAAATGCATCATTCTTTTTTGTTTTAGACAACATTTCATGCACTGTTAAACATGTTAAAGCAAGTTGCAAGTGAAAATCTATGTCTCTGACTGAGTTTGCATTACTGTGATTTGACCTCTCTGCTGGCTGAGATAAGCTCATTTTCAACGTCCAATTCAGAATGTAATAAAACCAGATCCAGCTATAAAATGCATCATTCTTTTTTGTTTTAGACAACATTTCATGCACTGTTAAACATGTTAAAGCAAGTTGCAAGTGAAAATCTATGTCTCTGACTGAGTTTGCATTACTGTGATTTGACCTCTCTGCTGGCTGAGATAAGCTCATTTTCAACGTCCAATTCAGAATGTAATAAAACCAGATCCAGCCATAAAATGCATCATTCTTTTTTGTTTTAGACAACATTTCATGCACTGTTAAACATGTTAAAGCAAGTTGCAAGTGAAAATCTATGTCTCTGACTGAGTTTGCATTACTGTGATTTGACCTCTCTGCTGGCTGAGATAAGCTCATTTTCAACGGTCAATTCAGAATGTAATAAAACCAGATCCAGCTATAAAATGCATCATTCTTTTTTGTTTTAGACAACATTTCATGCACTGTTAAACATGTTAAAGCAAGTTGCAAGTGAAAATCTATGTCTCTGACTGAGTTTGCATTACTGTGATTTGACCTCTCTGCTGGCTGAGATAAGCTCATTTTCAACGTCCAATTCAGAATGTAATAAAACCAGATCCAGCTATAAAATGCATCATTCTTTTTTGTTTTAGACAACATTTCATGCACTGTTAAACATGTTAAAGCAAGTTGCAAGTGAAAATTTATGTCTCTGACTGAGTTTGCATTACTGTGATTTGACCTCTCTGCTGGCTGAGATAAGCTCATTTTCAACGTCCAATTCAGAATGTAATAAAACCAGATCCAGCCATAAAATGCATCATTCTTTTTTGTTTTAGACAACATTTCATGCACTGTTAAACATGTTAAAGCAAGTTGCAAGTGAAAATCTATGTCTCTGACTGAGTTTGCATTACTGTGATTTGACCTCTCTGCTGGCTGAGATAAGCTCATTTTCAACGTCCAATTCAGAATGTAATAAAACCAGATCCAGCTATAAAATGCATCATTCTTTTTTGTTTTAGACAACATTTCATGCACTGTTAAACATGTTAAAGCAAGTTGCAAGTGAAAATCTATGTCTCTGACTGAGTTTGCATTACTGTGATTTCACCTCTCTGCTGGCTGAGATAAGCTCATTTTCAACGTCCAATTCAGAATGTAATAAAACCAGATCCAGCCATAAAATGCATCATTCTTTTTTGTTTTAGACAACATTTCATGCACTGTTAAACATGTTAAAGCAAGTTGCAAGTGAAAATCTATGTCTCTGACTGAGTTTGCATTACTGTGATTTGACCTCTCTGCTGGCTGAGATAAGCTCATTTTCAACGTCCAATTCAGAATGTAATAAAACCAGATCCAGCCATAAAATGCATCATTCTTTTTTGTTTTAGACAACATTTCATGCACTGTTAAACATGTTAAAGCAAGTTGCAAGTGAAAATCTATGTCTCTGACTGAGTTTGCATTACTGTGATTTGACCTCTCTGCTGGCTGAGATAAGCTCATTTTCAACGTCCAATTCAGAATGTAATAAAACCAGATCCAGCCATAAAATGCATCATTCTTTTTTGTTTTAGACAACATTTCATGCACTGTTAAACATGTTAAAGCAAGTTGCAAGTGAAAATCTATGTCTCTGACTGAGTTTGCATTACTGTGATTTGACCTCTCTGCTGGCTGAGATAAGCTCATTTTCAACGTCCAATTCAGAATGTAATAAAACCAGATCCAGCCATAAAATGCATCATTCTTTTTTGTTTTAGACAACATTTCATGCACTGTTAAACATGTTAAAGCAAGTTGCAAGTGAAAATCTATGTCTCTGACTGAGTTTGCATTACTGTGATTTGACCTCTCTGCTGGCTGAGATAAGCTCATTTTCAACGTCCAATTCAGAATGTAATAAAACCAGATCCAGCCATAAAATGCATCATTCTTTTTTGTTTTAGACAACATTTCATGCACTGTTAAACATGTTAAAGCAAGTTGCAAGTGAAAATCTATGTCTCTGACTGAGTTTGCATTACTGTGATTTGACCTCTCTGCTGGCTGAGATAAGCTCATTTTCAACGTCCAATTCAGAATGTAATAAAACCAGATCCAGCCATAAAATGCATCATTCTTTTTTGTTTTAGACAACATTTCATGCACTGTTAAACATGTTAAAGCAAGTTGCAAGTGAAAATCTATGTCTCTGACTGAGTTTGCATTACTGTGATTTGACCTCTCTGCTGGCTGAGATAAGCTCATTTTCAACGTCCAATTCAGAATGTAATAAAACCAGATCCAGCTATAAAATGCATCATTCTTTTTTGTTTTAGACAACATTTCATGCACTGTTAAACATGTTAAAGCAAGTTGCAAGTGAAAATCTATGTCTCTGACTGAGTTTGCATTACTGTGATTTGACCTCTCTGCTGGCTGAGATAAGCTCATTTTCAACGTCCAATTCAGAATGTAATAAAACCAGATCCAGCCATAAAATGCATCATTCTTTTTTGTTTTAGACAACATTTCATGCACTGTTAAACATGTTAAAGCAAGTTGCAAGTGAAAATCTATGTCTCTGACTGAGTTTGCATTACTGTGATTTGACCTCTCTGCTGGCTGAGATAAGCTCATTTTCAACGTCCAATTCAGAATGTAATAAAACCAGATCCAGCTATAAAATGCATCATTCTTTTTTGTTTTAGACAACATTTTATGCACTGTTAAACATGTTAAAGCAAGTTGCAAGTGAAAATCTATGTCTCTGACTGAGTTTGCATTACTGTGATTTGACCTCTCTGCTGGCTGAGATAAGCTCATTTTCAACGTCCAATTCAGAATGTAATAAAACCAAATCCAGCCATAAAATGCATCATTCTTTTTTGTTTTAGACAACATTTCATGCACTGTTAAACATGTTAAAGCAAGTTGCAAGTGAAAATCTATGTCTCTGACTGAGTTTGCATTACTGTGATTTGACCTCTCTGCTGGCTGAGATAAGCTCATTTTCAACGTCCAATTCAGAATGTAATAAAACCAGATCCAGCCATAAAATGCATCATTCTTTTTTGTTTTAGACAACATTTCATGCACTGTTAAACATGTTAAAGCAAGTTGCAAGTGAAAATCTATGTCTCTGACTGAGTTTGCATTACTGTGATTTGACCTCTCTGCTGGCTGAGATAAGCTCATTTTCAACGTCCAATTCAGAATGTAATAAAACCAGATCCAGCCATAAAATGCATCATTCTTTTTTGTTTTAGACAACATTTCATGCACTGTTAAACATGTTAAAGCAAGTTGCAAGTGAAAATCTATGTCTCTGACTGAGTTTGCATTACTGTGATTTGACCTCTCTGCTGGCTGAGATAAGCTCATTTTCAACGTCCAATTCAGAATGTAATAAAACCAGATCCAGCTATAAAATGCATCATTCTTTTTTGTTTTAGACAACATTTCATGCACTGTTAAACATGTTAAAGCAAGTTGCAAGTGAAAATCTATGTCTCTGACTGAGTTTGCATTACTGTGATTTGACCTCTCTGCTGGCTGAGATAAGCTCATTTTCAACGTCCAATTCAGAATGTAATAAAACCAGATCCAGCCATAAAATGCATCATTCTTTTTTGTTTTAGACAACATTTCATGCACTGTTAAACATGTTAAAGCAAGTTGCAAGTGAAAATCTATGTCTCTGACTGAGTTTGCATTACTGTGATTTGACCTCTCTGCTGGCTGAGATAAGCTCATTTTCAACGTCCAATTCAGAATGTAATAAAACCAGATCCAGCCATAAAATGCATCATTCTTTTTTGTTTTAGACAACATTTCATGCACTGTTAAACATGTTAAAGCAAGTTGCAAGTGAAAATCTATGTCTCTGACTGAGTTTGCATTACTGTGATTTGACCTCTCTGCTGGCTGAGATAAGCTCATTTTCAACGTCCAATTCAGAATGTAATAAAACCAGATCCAGCTATAAAATGCATCATTCTTTTTTGTTTTAGACAACATTTCATGCACTGTTAAACATGTTAAAGCAAGTTGCAAGTGAAAATCTATGTCTCTGACTGAGTTTGCATTACTGTGATTTGACCTCTCTGCTGGCTGAGATAAGCTCATTTTCAACGTCCAATTCAGAATGTAATAAAACCAGATCCAGCCATAAAATGCATCATTCTTTTTTGTTTTAGACAACATTTCATGCACTGTTAAACATGTTAAAGCAAGTTGCAAGTGAAAATCTATGTCTCTGACTGAGTTTGCATTACTGTGATTTCACCTCTCTGCTGGCTGAGATAAGCTCATTTTCAACGTCCAATTCAGAATGTAATAAAACCAGATCCAGCCATAAAATGCATCATTCTTTTTTGTTTTAGACAACATTTCATGCACTGTTAAACATGTTAAAGCAAGTTGCAAGTGAAAATCTATGTCTCTGACTGAGTTTGCATTACTGTGATTTGACCTCTCTGCTGGCTGAGATAAGCTCATTTTCAACGTCCAATTCAGAATGTAATAAAACCAGATCCAGCCATAAAATGCATCATTCTTTTTTGTTTTAGACAACATTTCATGCACTGTTAAACATGTTAAAGCAAGTTGCAAGTGAAAATCTATGTCTCTGACTGAGTTTGCATTACTGTGATTTGACCTCTCTGCTGGCTGAGATAAGCTCATTTTCAACGTCCAATTCAGAATGTAATAAAACCAGATCCAGCCATAAAATGCATCATTCTTTTTTGTTTTAGACAACATTTCATGCACTGTTAAACATGTTAAAGCAAGTTGCAAGTGAAAATCTATGTCTCTGACTGAGTTTGCATTACTGTGATTTGACCTCTCTGCTGGCTGAGATAAGCTCATTTTCAACGTCCAATTCAGAATGTAATAAAACCAGATCCAGCTATAAAATGCATCATTCTTTTTTGTTTTAGACAACATTTCATGCACTGTTAAACATGTTAAAGCAAGTTGCAAGTGAAAATCTATGTCTCTGACTGAGTTTGCATTACTGTGATTTGACCTCTCTGCTGGCTGAGATAAGCTCATTTTCAACGTCCAATTCAGAATGTAATAAAACCAGATCCAGCCATAAAATGCATCATTCTTTTTTGTTTTAGACAACATTTCATGCACTGTTAAACATGTTAAAGCAAGTTGCAAGTGAAAATCTATGTCTCTGACTGAGTTTGCATTACTGTGATTTGACCTCTCTGCTGGCTGAGATAAGCTCATTTTCAACGTCCAATTCAGAATGTAATAAAACCAGATCCAGCCATAAAATGCATCATTCTTTTTTGTTTTAGACAACATTTCATGCACTGTTAAACATGTTAAAGCAAGTTGCAAGTGAAAATCTATGTCTCTGACTGAGTTTGCATTACTGTGATTTGACCTCTCTGCTGGCTGAGATAAGCTCATTTTCAACGTCCAATTCAGAATGTAATAAAACCAGATCCAGCCATAAAATGCATCATTCTTTTTTGTTTTAGACAACATTTCATGCACTGTTAAACATGTTAAAGCAAGTTGCAAGTGAAAATCTATGTCTCTGACTGAGTTTGCATTACTGTGATTTGACCTCTCTGCTGGCTGAGATAAGCTCATTTTCAACGTCCAATTCAGAATGTAATAAAACCAGATCCAGCTATAAAATGCATCATTCTTTTTTGTTTTAGACAACATTTCATGCACTGTTAAACATGTTAAAGCAAGTTGCAAGTGAAAATCTATGTCTCTGACTGAGTTTGCATTACTGTGATTTGACCTCTCTGCTGGCTGAGATAAGCTCATTTTCAACGTCCAATTCAGAATGTAATAAAACCAGATCCAGCCATAAAATGCATCATTCTTTTTTGTTTTAGACAACATTTCATGCACTGTTAAACATGTTAAAGCAAGTTGCAAGTGAAAATCTATGTCTCTGACTGAGTTTGCATTACTGTGATTTGACCTCTCTGCTGGCTGAGATAAGCTCATTTTCAACGTCCAATTCAGAATGTAATAAAACCAGATCCAGCCATAAAATGCATCATTCTTTTTTGTTTTAGACAACATTTCATGCACTGTTAAACATGTTAAAGCAAGTTGCAAGTGAAAATCTATGTCTCTGACTGAGTTTGCATTACTGTGATTTGACCTCTCTGCTGGCTGAGATAAGCTCATTTTCAACGTCCAATTCAGAATGTAATAAAACCAGATCCAGCTATAAAATGCATCATTCTTTTTTGTTTTAGACAACATTTCATGCACTGTTAAACATGTTAAAGCAAGTTGCAAGTGAAAATCTATGTCTCTGACTGAGTTTGCATTACTGTGATTTGACCTCTCTGCTGGCTGAGATAAGCTCATTTTCAACGTCCAATTCAGAATGTAATAAAACCAGATCCAGCCATAAAATGCATCATTCTTTTTTGTTTTAGACAACATTTCATGCACTGTTAAACATGTTAAAGCAAGTTGCAAGTGAAAATCTATGTCTCTGACTGAGTTTGCATTACTGTGATTTCACCTCTCTGCTGGCTGAGATAAGCTCATTTTCAACGTCCAATTCAGAATGTAATAAAACCAGATCCAGCTATAAAATGCATCATTCTTTTTTGTTTTAGACAACATTTCATGCACTGTTAAACATGTTAAAGCAAGTTGCAAGTGAAAATCTATGTCTCTGACTGAGTTTGCATTACTGTGATTTGACCTCTCTGCTGGCTGAGATAAGCTCATTTTCAACGTCCAATTCAGAATGTAATAAAACCAGATCCAGCCATAAAATGCATCATTCTTTTTTGTTTTAGACAACATTTCATGCACTGTTAAACATGTTAAAGCAAGTTGCAAGTGAAAATCTATGTCTCTGACTGAGTTTGCATTACTGTGATTTGACCTCTCTGCTGGCTGAGATAAGCTCATTTTCAACGTCCAATTCAGAATGTAATAAAACCAGATCCAGCCATAAAATGCATCATTCTTTTTTGTTTTAGACAACATTTCATGCACTGTTAAACATGTTAAAGCAAGTTGCAAGTGAAAATCTATGTCTCTGACTGAGTTTGCATTACTGTGATTTGACCTCTCTGCTGGCTGAGATAAGCTCATTTTCAACGTCCAATTCAGAATGTAATAAAACCAGATCCAGCTATAAAATGCATCATTCTTTTTTGTTTTAGACAACATTTCATGCACTGTTAAACATGTTAAAGCAAGTTGCAAGTGAAAATCTATGTCTCTGACTGAGTTTGCATTACTGTGATTTGACCTCTCTGCTGGCTGAGATAAGCTCATTTTCAACGTCCAATTCAGAATGTAATAAAACCAGATCCAGCCATAAAATGCATCATTCTTTTTTGTTTTAGACAACATTTCATGCACTGTTAAACATGTTAAAGCAAGTTGCAAGTGAAAATCTATGTCTCTGACTGAGTTTGCATTACTGTGATTTGACCTCTCTGCTGGCTGAGATAAGCTCATTTTCAACGTCCAATTCAGAATGTAATAAAACCAGATCCAGCCATAAAATGCATCATTCTTTTTTGTTTTAGACAACATTTCATGCACTGTTAAACATGTTAAAGCAAGTTGCAAGTGAAAATCTATGTCTCTGACTGAGTTTGCATTACTGTGATTTGACCTCTCTGCTGGCTGAGATAAGCTCATTTTCAACGTCCAATTCAGAATGTAATAAAACCAGATCCAGCCATAAAATGCATCATTCTTTTTTGTTTTAGACAACATTTCATGCACTGTTAAACATGTTAAAGCAAGTTGCAAGTGAAAATCTATGTCTCTGACTGAGTTTGCATTACTGCTTATTTTGACCTCTGCTGGCTCTGAAAAGCTCATTTTCAACGTTCAATTCAGAATGTGATAAAACCAGATCCAGCCATAAAATGCATCATTCTTTTTTGTTTTAGACAACATTTCATGTACTGTTAAACATGTTAAAGCAAGTTGCAAGTAAAAATCTATGTCTCTGACTGAGTTTGCATTACTGCTTATTTTGACCTCTGCTGGCTCTGAAAAGCTCATTTTCAACGTTCAATTCAGAATGTGATAAAACCAGATCCAGCCATAAAATGCATCATTCTTTTTTGTTTAAGACAACATTTCATGCACTGTTAAACATGTTAAAGCAAGTTGCAAGTGAAAATCTATGTCTCTGACTGAGTTTGCATTACTGTGATTTGACCTCTCTGCTGGCTGAGATAAGCTCATTTTCAACGTCCAATTCAGAATGTAATAAAACCAGATCCAGCTATAAAATGCATCATTCTTTTTTGTTTTAGACAACATTTCATGCACTGTTAAACATGTTAAAGCAAGTTGCAAGTGAAAATCTATGTCTCTGACTGATTTTGCATTACTGTGATTTGACCTCTCTGCTGGCTGAGATAAGCTCATTTTCAACGTCCAATTCAGAATGTAATAAAACCAGATCCAGCCATAAAATGCATCATTCTTTTTTGTTTTAGACAACATTTCATGTACTGTTAAACATGTTAAAGCAAGTTGCAAGTGAAAATCTATGTCTCTGACTGAGTTTGCATTACTGCTTATTTTGACCTCTGCTGGCTCTGAAAAGCTCATTTTCAACGTTCAATTCAGAATGTGATAAAACCAGATCCAGCCATAAAATGCATCATTCTTTTTTGTTTTAGACAACATTTCATGCACTGTTAAACATGTTAAAGCAAGTTGCAAGTGAAAATCTATGTCTCTGACTGAGTTTGCATTACTGTGATTTGACCTCTCTGCTGGCTGAGATAAGCTCATTTTCAACGTCCAATTCAGAATGTAATAAAACCAGATCCAGCCATAAAATGCATCATTCTTTTTTGTTTTAGACAACATTTCATGCACTGTTAAACATGTTAAAGCAAGTTGCAAGTGAAAATCTATGTCTCTGACTGAGTTTGCATTACTGTGATTTGACCTCTCTGCTGGCTGAGATAAGCTCATTTTCAACGTCCAATTCAGAATGTAATAAAACCAGATCCAGCCATAAAATGCATCATTCTTTTTTGTTTTAGACAACATTTCATGCACTGTTAAACATGTTAAAGCAAGTTGCAAGTGAAAATCTATGTCTCTGACTGAGTTTGCATTACTGTGATTTGACCTCTCTGCTGGCTGAGATAAGCTCATTTTCAACGTCCAATTCAGAATGTAATAAAACCAGATCCAGCTATAAAATGCATCATTCTTTTTTGTTTTAGACAACATTTCATGCACTGTTAAACATGTTAAAGCAAGTTGCAAGTGAAAATCTATGTCTCTGACTGAGTTTGCATTACTGTGATTTGACCTCTCTGCTGGCTGAGATAAGCTCATTTTCAACGTCCAATTCAGAATGTAATAAAACCAGATCCAGCCATAAAATGCATCATTCTTTTTTGTTTTAGACAACATTTCATGCACTGTTAAACATGTTAAAGCAAGTTGCAAGTGAAAATCTATGTCTCTGACTGAGTTTGCATTACTGTGATTTGACCTCTCTGCTGGCTGAGATAAGCTCATTTTCAACGTCCAATTCAGAATGTAATAAAACCAGATCCAGCTATAAAATGCATCATTCTTTTTTGTTTTAGACAACATTTCATGCACTGTTAAACATGTTAAAGCAAGTTGCAAGTGAAAATCTATGTCTCTGACTGAGTTTGCATTACTGTGATTTGACCTCTCTGCTGGCTGAGATAAGCTCATTTTCAACGTCCAATTCAGAATGTAATAAAACCAGATCCAGCCATAAAATGCATCATTCTTTTTTTGTTTTAGACAACATTTCATGCACTGTTAAACATGTTAAAGCAAGTTGCAAGTGAAAATCTATGTCTCTGACTGAGTTTGCATTACTGTGATTTGACCTCTCTGCTGGCTGAGATAAGCTCATTTTCAACGTCCAATTCAGAATGTAATAAAACCAGATCCAGCCATAAAATGCATCATTCTTTTTTGTTTTAGACAACATTTCATGCACTGTTAAACATGTTAAAGCAAGTTGCAAGTGAAAATCTATGTCTCTGACTGAGTTTGCATTACTGTGATTTGACCTCTCTGCTGGCTGAGATAAGCTCATTTTCAACGTCCAATTCAGAATGTAATAAAACCAGATCCAGCCATAAAATGCATCATTCTTTTTTGTTTTAGACAACATTTCATGCACTGTTAAACATGTTAAAGCAAGTTGCAAGTGAAAATCTATGTCTCTGACTGAGTTTGCATTACTGCTTATTTTGACCTCTGCTGGCTCTGAAAAGCTCATTTTCAACGTTCAATTCAGAATGTGATAAAACCAGATCCAGCCATAAAATGCATCATTCTTTTTTGTTTTAGACAACATTTCATGTACTGTTAAACATGTTAAAGCAAGTTGCAAGTAAAAATCTATGTCTCTGACTGAGTTTGCATTACTGCTTATTTTGACCTCTGCTGGCTCTGAAAAGCTCATTTTCAACGTTCAATTCAGAATGTGATAAAACCAGATCCAGCCATAAAATGCATCATTCTTTTTTGTTTAAGACAACATTTCATGCACTGTTAAACATGTTAAAGCAAGTTGCAAGTGAAAATCTATGTCTCTGACTGAGTTTGCATTACTGTGATTTGACCTCTCTGCTGGCTGAGATAAGCTCATTTTCAACGTCCAATTCAGAATGTAATAAAACCAGATCCAGCTATAAAATGCATCATTCTTTTTTGTTTTAGACAACATTTCATGCACTGTTAAACATGTTAAAGCAAGTTGCAAGTGAAAATCTATGTCTCTGACTGATTTTGCATTACTGTGATTTGACCTCTCTGCTGGCTGAGATAAGCTCATTTTCAACGTCCAATTCAGAATGTAATAAAACCAGATCCAGCCATAAAATGCATCATTCTTTTTTGTTTTAGACAACATTTCATGTACTGTTAAACATGTTAAAGCAAGTTGCAAGTGAAAATCTATGTCTCTGACTGAGTTTGCATTACTGCTTATTTTGACCTCTGCTGGCTCTGAAAAGCTCATTTTCAACGTTCAATTCAGAATGTGATAAAACCAGATCCAGCCATAAAATGCATCATTCTTTTTTGTTTAAGACAACATTTCATGCACTGTTAAACATGTTAAAGCAAGTTGCAAGTGAAAATCTATGTCTCTGACTGAGTTTGCATTACTGTGATTTCACCTCTCTGCTGGCTGAGATAAGCTCATTTTCAACGTCCAATTCAGAATGTAATAAAACCAGATCCAGCTATAAAATGCATCATTCTTTTTTGTTTTAGACAACATTTCATGCACTGTTAAACATGTTAAAGCAAGTTGCAAGTGAAAATCTATGTCTCTGACTGATTTTGCATTACTGTGATTTGACCTCTCTGCTGGCTGAGATAAGCTCATTTTCAACGTCCAATTCAGAATGTAATAAAACCAGATCCAGCCATAAAATGCATCATTCTTTTTTGTTTTAGACAACATTTCATGTACTGTTAAACATGTTAAAGCAAGTTGCAAGTGAAAATCTATGTCTCTGACTGAGTTTGCATTACTGTGATTTGACCTCTCTGCTGGCTGAGATAAGCTCATTTTCAACGTCCAATTCAGAATGTAATAAAACCAGATCCAGCCATAAAATGCATCATTCTTTTTTGTTTTAGACAACATTTCATGCACTGTTAAACATGTTAAAGCAAGTTGCAAGTGAAAATCTATGTCTCTGACTGAGTTTGCATTACTGCTTATTTTGACCTCTGCTGGCTCTGAAAAGCTCATTTTCAACGTTCAATTCAGAATGTGATAAAACCAGATCCAGCCATAAAATGCATCATTCTTTTTTGTTTTAGACAACATTTCATGTACTGTTAAACATGTTAAAGCAAGTTGCAAGTAAAAATCTATGTCTCTGACTGAGTTTGCATTACTGCTTATTTTGACCTCTGCTGGCTCTGAAAAGCTCATTTTCAACGTTCAATTCAGAATGTGATAAAACCAGATCCAGCCATAAAATGCATCATTCTTTTTTGTTTAAGACAACATTTCATGCACTGTTAAACATGTTAAAGCAAGTTGCAAGTGAAAATCTATGTCTCTGACTGAGTTTGCATTACTGTGATTTGACCTCTCTGCTGGCTGAGATAAGCTCATTTTCAACGTCCAATTCAGAATGTAATAAAACCAGATCCAGCTATAAAATGCATCATTCTTTTTTGTTTTAGACAACATTTCATGCACTGTTAAACATGTTAAAGCAAGTTGCAAGTGAAAATCTATGTCTCTGACTGATTTTGCATTACTGTGATTTGACCTCTCTGCTGGCTGAGATAAGCTCATTTTCAACGTCCAATTCAGAATGTAATAAAACCAGATCCAGCCATAAAATGCATCATTCTTTTTTGTTTTAGACAACATTTCATGTACTGTTAAACATGTTAAAGCAAGTTGCAAGTGAAAATCTATGTCTCTGACTGAGTTTGCATTACTGCTTATTTTGACCTCTGCTGGCTCTGAAAAGCTCATTTTCAACGTTCAATTCAGAATGTGATAAAACCAGATCCAGCCATAAAATGCATCATTCTTTTTTGTTTAAGACAACATTTCATGCACTGTTAAACATGTTAAAGCAAGTTGCAAGTGAAAATCTATGTCTCTGACTGAGTTTGCATTACTGCTTATTTTGACCTCTGCTGGCTCTGATAAGCTCATTTTCAACGTCCAATTCAGAAAGTGATAAAAACAGATCTAGCCATAAAATGCATCATTCTTTTTTGTTTTAGACAACATTTCATGCACTGTTAAACATGTTAAAGCAAGTTGCAAGTGAAAATCTATGTCTCTGACTGAGTTTGCATTACTGTGATTTGACCTCTCTGCTGGCTGAGATAAGCTCATTTTCAACGTCCAATTCAGAATGTAATAAAACCAGATCCAGCCATAAAATGCATCATTCTTTTTTGTTTTAGACAACATTTCATGCACTGTTAAACATGTTAAAGCAAGTTGCAAGTGAAAATCTATGTCTCTGACTGAGTTTGCATTACTGTGATTTGACCTCTCTGCTGGCTGAGATAAGCTCATTTTCAACGTCCAATTCAGAATGTAATAAAACCAGATCCAGCTATAAAATGCATCATTCTTTTTTGTTTTAGACAACATTTCATGCACTGTTAAACATGTTAAAGCAAGTTGCAAGTGAAAATCTATGTCTCTGACTGAGTTTGCATTACTGTGATTTGACCTCTCTGCTGGCTGAGATAAGCTCATTTTCAACGTCCAATTCAGAATGTAATAAAACCAGATCCAGCCATAAAATGCATCATTCTTTTTTGTTTTAGACAACATTTCATGCACTGTTAAACATGTTAAAGCAAGTTGCAAGTGAAAATCTATGTCTCTGACTGAGTTTGCATTACTGTGATTTCACCTCTCTGCTGGCTGAGATAAGCTCATTTTCAACGTCCAATTCAGAATGTAATAAAACCAGATCCAGCCATAAAATGCATCATTCTTTTTTGTTTTAGACAACATTTCATGCACTGTTAAACATGTTAAAGCAAGTTGCAAGTGAAAATCTATGTCTCTGACTGAGTTTGCATTACTGTGATTTGACCTCTCTGCTGGCTGAGATAAGCTCATTTTCAACGTCCAATTCAGAATGTAATAAAACCAGATCCAGCCATAAAATGCATCATTCTTTTTTGTTTTAGACAACATTTCATGCACTGTTAAACATGTTAAAGCAAGTTGCAAGTGAAAATCTATGTCTCTGACTGAGTTTGCATTACTGTGATTTGACCTCTCTGCTGGCTGAGATAAGCTCATTTTCAACGTCCAATTCAGAATGTAATAAAACCAGATCCAGCCATAAAATGCATCATTCTTTTTTGTTTTAGACAACATTTCATGCACTGTTAAACATGTTAAAGCAAGTTGCAAGTGAAAATCTATGTCTCTGACTGAGTTTGCATTACTGTGATTTGACCTCTCTGCTGGCTGAGATAAGCTCATTTTCAACGTCCAATTCAGAATGTAATAAAACCAGATCCAGCCATAAAATGCATCATTCTTTTTTGTTTTAGACAACATTTCATGCACTGTTAAACATGTTAAAGCAAGTTGCAAGTGAAAATCTATGTCTCTGACTGAGTTTGCATTACTGTGATTTGACCTCTCTGCTGGCTGAGATAAGCTCATTTTCAACGTCCAATTCAGAATGTAATAAAACCAGATCCAGCTATAAAATGCATCATTCTTTTTTGTTTTAGACAACATTT
Source organism: Danio rerio (assembly GCF_052040795.2). Classification (NCBI taxonomy): domain Eukaryota; kingdom Metazoa; phylum Chordata; class Actinopteri; order Cypriniformes; family Danionidae; genus Danio; species Danio rerio. Next base: position 34,131,523 of record NC_141038.1, read on the forward strand.
CATGCACTGTTAAACATGTTAAAGCAAGTTGCAAGTGAAAATCTATGTCTCTGACTGAGTTTGCATTACTGTGATTTGACCTCTCTGCTGGCTGAGATAAGCTCATTTTCAACGTCCAATTCAGAATGTAATAAAACCAGATCCAGCCATAAAATGCATCATTCTTTTTTGTTTTAGACAACATTTCATGCACTGTTAAACATGTTAAAGCAAGTTGCAAGTGAAAATCTATGTCTCTGACTGAGTTTGCATTACTGTGATTTGACCTCTCTGCTGGCTGAGATAAGCTCATTTTCAACGTCCAATTCAGAATGTAATAAAACCAGATCCAGCTATAAAATGCATCATTCTTTTTTGTTTTAGACAACATTTCATGCACTGTTAAACATGTTAAAGCAAGTTGCAAGTGAAAATCTATGTCTCTGACTGAGTTTGCATTACTGCTTATTTTGACCTCTGCTGGCTCTGAAAAGCTCATTTTCAACGTTCAATTCAGAATGTGATAAAACCAGATCCAGCCATAAAATGCATCATTCTTTTTTGTTTTAGACAACATTTCATGTACTGTTAAACATGCTAAAGCAAGTTGCAAGTGAAAATCTATGTCTCTGACTGAGTTTGCATTACTGCTTATTTTGACCTCTGCTGGCTCTGATAAGCTCATTTTCAACGTCCAATTCAGAAAGTGATAAAAACAGATCTAGCCATAAAATGCATCATTCTTTTTTGTTTTAGACAACATTTCATGCACTGTTAAACATGTTAAAGCAAGTTGCAAGTGAAAATCTATGTCTCTGACTGAGTTTGCATTACTGCTTATTTTGACCTCTGCTGGCTCTGAAAAGCTCATTTTCAACGTTCAATTCAGAATGTGATAAAACCAGATCCAGCCATAAAATGCATCATTCTTTTTTGTTTTAGACAACATTTCATGTACTGTTAAACATGCTAAAGCAAGTTGCAAGTGAAAATCTATGTCTCTGACTGAGTTTGCATTACTGCTTATTTTGACCTCTGCTGGCTCTGATAAGCTCATTTTCAACGTCCAATTCAGAAAGTGATAAAAACAGATCTAGCCATAAAATGCATCATTCTTTTTTGTTTTAGACAACATTTCATGCACTGTTAAACATGTTAAAGCAAGTTGCAAGTGAAAATCTATGTCTCTGACTGAGTTTGCATTACTGTGATTTGACCTCTCTGCTGGCTGAGATAAGCTCATTTTCAACGTCCAATTCAGAATGTAATAAAACCAGATCCAGCCATAAAATGCATCATTCTTTTTTGTTTTAGACAACATTTCATGCACTGTTAAACATGTTAAAGCAAGTTGCAAGTGAAAATCTATGTCTCTGACTGAGTTTGCATTACTGTGATTTGACCTCTCTGCTGGCTGAGATAAGCTCATTTTCAACGTCCAATTCAGAATGTAATAAAACCAGATCCAGCTATAAAATGCATCATTCTTTTTTGTTTTAGACAACATTTCATGCACTGTTAAACATGTTAAAGCAAGTTGCAAGTGAAAATCTATGTCTCTGACTGAGTTTGCATTACTGTGATTTGACCTCTCTGCTGGCTGAGATAAGCTCATTTTCAACGTCCAATTCAGAATGTAATAAAACCAGATCCAGCCATAAAATGCATCATTCTTTTTTGTTTTAGACAACATTTCATGCACTGTTAAACATGTTAAAGCAAGTTGCAAGTGAAAATCTATGTCTCTGACTGAGTTTGCATTACTGTGATTTCACCTCTCTGCTGGCTGAGATAAGCTCATTTTCAACGTCCAATTCAGAATGTAATAAAACCAGATCCAGCCATAAAATGCATCATTCTTTTTTGTTTTAGACAACATTTCATGCACTGTTAAACATGTTAAAGCAAGTTGCAAGTGAAAATCTATGTCTCTGACTGAGTTTGCATTACTGTGATTTGACCTCTCTGCTGGCTGAGATAAGCTCATTTTCAACGTCCAATTCAGAATGTAATAAAACCAGATCCAGCCATAAAATGCATCATTCTTTTTTGTTTTAGACAACATTTCATGCACTGTTAAACATGTTAAAGCAAGTTGCAAGTGAAAATCTGTCTCTGACTGAGTTTGCATTACTGTGATTTGACCTCTCTGCTGGCTGAGATAAGCTCATTTTCAACGTCCAATTCAGAATGTAATAAAACCAGATCCAGCCATAAAATGCATCATTCTTTTTTGTTTTAGACAACATTTCATGCACTGTTAAACATGTTAAAGCAAGTTGCAAGTGAAAATCTATGTCTCTGACTGAGTTTGCATTACTGTGATTTGACCTCTCTGCTGGCTGAGATAAGCTCATTTTCAACGTCCAATTCAGAATGTAATAAAACCAGATCCAGCTATAAAATGCATCATTCTTTTTTGTTTTAGACAACATTTCATGCACTGTTAAACATGTTAAAGCAAGTTGCAAGTGAAAATCTATGTCTCTGACTGAGTTTGCATTACTGTGATTTGACCTCTCTGCTGGCTGAGATAAGCTCATTTTCAACGTCCAATTCAGAATGTAATAAAACCAGATCCAGCCATAAAATGCATCATTCTTTTTTGTTTTAGACAACATTTCATGCACTGTTAAACATGTTAAAGCAAGTTGCAAGTGAAAATCTATGTCTCTGACTGAGTTTGCATTACTGTGATTTGACCTCTCTGCTGGCTGAGATAAGCTCATTTTCAACGTCCAATTCAGAATGTAATAAAACCAGATCCAGCCATAAAATGCATCATTCTTTTTTGTTTTAGACAACATTTCATGCACTGTTAAACATGTTAAAGCAAGTTGCAAGTGAAAATCTATGTCTCTGACTGAGTTTGCATTACTGTGATTTGACCTCTCTGCTGGCTGAGATAAGCTCATTTTCAACGTCCAATTCAGAATGTAATAAAACCAGATCCAGCCATAAAATGCATCATTCTTTTTTGTTTTAGACAACATTTCATGCACTGTTAAACATGTTAAAGCAAGTTGCAAGTGAAAATCTATGTCTCTGACTGAGTTTGCATTACTGCTTATTTTGACCTCTGCTGGCTCTGAAAAGCTCATTTTCAACGTTCAATTCAGAATGTGATAAAACCAGATCCAGCCATAAAATGCATCATTCTTTTTTGTTTTAGACAACATTTCATGTACTGTTAAACATGTTAAAGCAAGTTGCAAGTAAAAATCTATGTCTCTGACTGAGTTTGCATTACTGCTTATTTTGACCTCTGCTGGCTCTGAAAAGCTCATTTTCAACGTTCAATTCAGAATGTGATAAAACCAGATCCAGCCATAAAATGCATCATTCTTTTTTGTTTAAGACAACATTTCATGCACTGTTAAACATGTTAAAGCAAGTTGCAAGTGAAAATCTATGTCTCTGACTGAGTTTGCATTACTGTGATTTGACCTCTCTGCTGGCTGAGATAAGCTCATTTTCAACGTCCAATTCAGAATGTAATAAAACCAGATCCAGCTATAAAATGCATCATTCTTTTTTGTTTTAGACAACATTTCATGCACTGTTAAACATGTTAAAGCAAGTTGCAAGTGAAAATCTATGTCTCTGACTGATTTTGCATTACTGTGATTTGACCTCTCTGCTGGCTGAGATAAGCTCATTTTCAACGTCCAATTCAGAATGTAATAAAACCAGATCCAGCCATAAAATGCATCATTCTTTTTTGTTTTAGACAACATTTCATGTACTGTTAAACATGTTAAAGCAAGTTGCAAGTGAAAATCTATGTCTCTGACTGAGTTTGCATTACTGCTTATTTTGACCTCTGCTGGCTCTGAAAAGCTCATTTTCAACGTTCAATTCAGAATGTGATAAAACCAGATCCAGCCATAAAATGCATCATTCTTTTTTGTTTAAGACAACATTTCATGCACTGTTAAACATGTTAAAGCAAGTTGCAAGTGAAAATCTATGTCTCTGACTGAGTTTGCATTACTGTGATTTCACCTCTCTGCTGGCTGAGATAAGCTCATTTTCAACGTCCAATTCAGAATGTAATAAAACCAGATCCAGCTATAAAATGCATCATTCTTTTTTGCTTTAGACAACATTTCATGCACTGTTAAACATGTTAAAGCAAGTTGCAAGTGAAAATCTATGTCTCTGACTGAGTTTGCATTACTGTGATTTGACCTCTCTGCTGGCTGAGATAAGCTCATTTTCAACGTCCAATTCAGAATGTAATAAAACCAGATCCAGCTATAAAATGCATCATTCTTTTTTGTTTTAGACAACATTTCATGCACTGTTAAACATGTTAAAGCAAGTTGCAAGTGAAAATCTATGTCTCTGACTGAGTTTGCATTACTGTGATTTGACCTCTCTGCTGGCTGAGATAAGCTCATTTTCAACGTCCAATTCAGAATGTAATAAAACCAGATCCAGCTATAAAATGCATCATTCTTTTTTGTTTTAGACAACATTTCATGCACTGTTAAACATGTTAAAGCAAGTTGCAAGTGAAAATCTATGTCTCTGACTGAGTTTGCATTACTGTGATTTGACCTCTCTGCTGGCTGAGATAAGCTCATTTTCAACGTCCAATTCAGAATGTAATAAAACCAGATCCAGCCATAAAATGCATCATTCTTTTTTGTTTTAGACAACATTTCATGCACTGTTAAACATGTTAAAGCAAGTTGCAAGTGAAAATCTATGTCTCTGACTGAGTTTGCATTACTGTGATTTGACCTCTCTGCTGGCTGAGATAAGCTCATTTTCAACGTCCAATTCAGAATGTAATAAAACCAGATCCAGCCATAAAATGCATCATTCTTTTTTGTTTTAGACAACATTTCATGCACTGTTAAACATGTTAAAGCAAGTTGCAAGTGAAAATCTATGTCTCTGACTGAGTTTGCATTACTGTGATTTGACCTCTCTGCTGGCTGAGATAAGCTCATTTTCAACGTCCAATTCAGAATGTAATAAAACCAGATCCAGCTATAAAATGCATCATTCTTTTTTGTTTTAGACAACATTTCATGCACTGTTAAACATGTTAAAGCAAGTTGCAAGTGAAAATCTATGTCTCTGACTGAGTTTGCATTACTGTGATTTGACCTCTCTGCTGGCTGAGATAAGCTCATTTTCAACGTCCAATTCAGAATGTAATAAAACCAGATCCAGCCATAAAATGCATCATTCTTTTTTGTTTTAGACAACATTTCATGCACTGTTAAACATGTTAAAGCAAGTTGCAAGTGAAAATCTATGTCTCTGACTGAGTTTGCATTACTGTGATTTGACCTCTCTGCTGGCTGAGATAAGCTCATTTTCAACGTCCAATTCAGAATGTAATAAAACCAGATCCAGCCATAAAATGCATCATTCTTTTTTGTTTTAGACAACATTTCATGCACTGTTAAACATGTTAAAGCAAGTTGCAAGTGAAAATCTATGTCTCTGACTGAGTTTGCATTACTGTGATTTGACCTCTCTGCTGGCTGAGATAAGCTCATTTTCAACGTCCAGTTCAGAATGTAATAAAACCAGATCCAGCTATAAAATGCATCATTCTTTTTTGTTTTAGACAACATTTCATGCACTGTTAAACATGTTAAAGCAAGTTGCAAGTGAAAATCTATGTCTCTGACTGAGTTTGCATTACTGTGATTTGACCTCTCTGCTGGCTGAGATAAGCTCATTTTCAACGTCCAATTCAGAATGTAATAAAACCAGATCCAGCCATAAAATGCATCATTCTTTTTTGTTTTAGACAACATTTCATGCACTGTTAAACATGTTAAAGCAAGTTGCAAGTGAAAATCTATGTCTCTGACTGAGTTTGCATTACTGTGATTTGACCTCTCTGCTGGCTGAGATAAGCTCATTTTCAACGTCCAATTCAGAATGTAATAAAACCAGATCCAGCTATAAAATGCATCATTCTTTTTTGTTTTAGACAACATTTCATGCACTGTTAAACATGTTAAAGCAAGTTGCAAGTGAAAATCTATGTCTCTGACTGAGTTTGCATTACTGTGATTTGACCTCTCTGCTGGCTGAGATAAGCTCATTTTCAACGTCCAATTCAGAATGTAATAAAACCAGATCCAGCCATAAAATGCATCATTCTTTTTTGTTTTAGACAACATTTCATGCACTGTTAAACATGTTAAAGCAAGTTGCAAGTGAAAATCTATGTCTCTGACTGAGTTTGCATTACTGCTTATTTTGACCTCTGCTGGCTCTGAAAAGCTCATTTTCAACGTTCAATTCAGAATGTGATAAAACCAGATCCAGCCATAAAATGCATCATTCTTTTTTGTTTTAGACAACATTTCATGTACTGTTAAACATGTTAAAGCAAGTTGCAAGTAAAAATCTATGTCTCTGACTGAGTTTGCATTACTGCTTATTTTGACCTCTGCTGGCTCTGAAAAGCTCATTTTCAACGTTCAATTCAGAATGTGATAAAACCAGATCCAGCCATAAAATGCATCATTCTTTTTTGTTTAAGACAACATTTCATGCACTGTTAAACATGTTAAAGCAAGTTGCAAGTGAAAATCTATGTCTCTGACTGAGTTTGCATTACTGTGATTTGACCTCTCTGCTGGCTGAGATAAGCTCATTTTCAACGTCCAATTCAGAATGTAATAAAACCAGATCCAGCTATAAAATGCATCATTCTTTTTTGTTTTAGACAACATTTCATGCACTGTTAAACATGTTAAAGCAAGTTGCAAGTGAAAATCTATGTCTCTGACTGATTTTGCATTACTGTGATTTGACCTCTCTGCTGGCTGAGATAAGCTCATTTTCAACGTCCAATTCAGAATGTAATAAAACCAGATCCAGCCATAAAATGCATCATTCTTTTTTGTTTTAGACAACATTTCATGTACTGTTAAACATGTTAAAGCAAGTTGCAAGTGAAAATCTATGTCTCTGACTGAGTTTGCATTACTGCTTATTTTGACCTCTGCTGGCTCTGATAAGCTCATTTTCAACGTCCAATTCAGAAAGTGATAAAAACAGATCTAGCCATAAAATGCATCATTCTTTTTTGTTTTAGACAACATTTCATGCACTGTTAAACATGTTAAAGCAAGTTGCAAGTGAAAATCTATGTCTCTGACTGAGTTTGCATTACTGCTTATTTTGACCTCTGCTGGCTCTGAAAAGCTCATTTTCAACGTCCAATTCAGAAAGTGATAAAACCAGATCTAGCCATAAAATGCATCATTCTTTTTTGTTTTAGACAACATTTCATGCACTGTTAAACATGTTAAAGCAAGTTGCAAGTGAAAATCTATGTCTCTGACTGAGTTTGCATTACTGCTTATTTTGACCTCTGCTGGCTCTGAAAAGCTCATTTTCAACGTTCAATTCAGAATGTGATAAAACCAGATCCAGCCATAAAATGCATCATTCTTTTTTGTTTAAGACAACATTTCATGCACTGTTAAACATGTTAAAGCAAGTTGCAAGTGAAAAACTATGTCTCTGACTGAGTTTGCATTACTGTGATTTGACCTCTCTGCTGGCTGAGATAAGCTCATTTTCAACGTCCAATTCAGAATGTAATAAAACCAGATCCAGCCATAAAATGCATCATTCTTTTTTGTTTTAGACAACATTTCATGCACTGTTAAACATGTTAAAGCAAGTTGCAAGTGAAAATCTATGTCTCTGACTGAGTTTGCATTACTGTGATTTGACCTCTCTGCTGGCTGAGATAAGCTCATTTTCAACGTCCAATTCAGAATGTAATAAAACCAGATCCAGCCATAAAATGCATCATTCTTTTTTGTTTTAGACAACATTTCATGCACTGTTAAACATGTTAAAGCAAGTTGCAAGTGAAAATCTATGTCTCTGACTGAGTTTGCATTACTGTGATTTGACCTCTCTGCTGGCTGAGATAAGCTCATTTTCAACGTCCAATTCAGAATGTAATAAAACCAGATCCAGCTATAAAATGCATCATTCTTTTTTGTTTTGGACAACATTTCATGCACTGTTAAACATGTTAAAGCAAGTTGCAAGTGAAAATCTATGTCTCTGACTGAGTTTGCATTACTGTGATTTGACCTCTCTGCTGGCTGAGATAAGCTCATTTTCAACGTCCAATTCAGAATGTAATAAAACCAGATCCAGCCATAAAATGCATCATTCTTTTTTGTTTTAGACAACATTTCATGCACTGTTAAACATGTTAAAGCAAGTTGCAAGTGAAAATCTATGTCTCTGACTGAGTTTGCATTACTGTGATTTGACCTCTCTGCTGGCTGAGATAAGCTCATTTTCAACGTCCAATTCAGAATGTAATAAAACCAGATCCAGCCATAAAATGCATCATTCTTTTTTGTTTTAGACAACATTTCATGCACTGTTAAACATGTTAAAGCAAGTTGCAAGTGAAAATCTATGTCTCTGACTGAGTTTGCATTACTGTGATTTGACCTCTCTGCTGGCTGAGATAAGCTCATTTTCAACGTCCAATTCAGAATGTAATAAAACCAGATCCAGCTATAAAATGCATCATTCTTTTTTGTTTTAGACAACATTTCATGCACTGTTAAACATGTTAAAGCAAGTTGCAAGTGAAAATCTATGTCTCTGACTGAGTTTGCATTACTGTGATTTGACCTCTCTGCTGGCTGAGATAAGCTCATTTTCAACGTCCAATTCAGAATGTAATAAAACCAGATCCAGCTATAAAATGCATCATTCTTTTTTGTTTTAGACAACATTTCATGCACTGTTAAACATGTTAAAGCAAGTTGCAAGTGAAAATCTATGTCTCTGACTGAGTTTGCATTACTGCTTATTTTGACCTCTGCTGGCTCTGAAAAGCTCATTTTCAACGTTCAATTCAGAATGTGATAAAACCAGATCCAGCCATAAAATGCATCATTCTTTTTTGTTTTAGACAACATTTCATGTACTGTTAAACATGCTAAAGCAAGTTGCAAGTGAAAATCTATGTCTCTGACTGAGTTTGCATTACTGCTTATTTTGACCTCTGCTGGCTCTGATAAGCTCATTTTCAACGTCCAATTCAGAAAGTGATAAAAACAGATCTAGCCATAAAATGCATCATTCTTTTTTGTTTTAGACAACATTTCATGCACTGTTAAACATGTTAAAGCAAGTTGCAAGTGAAAATCTATGTCTCTGACTGAGTTTGCATTACTGCTTATTTTGACCTCTGCTGGCTCTGAAAAGCTCATTTTCAACGTCCAATTCAGAAAGTGATAAAACCAGATCTAGCCATAAAATGCATCATTCTTTTTTGTTTTAGACAACATTTCATGCACTGTTAAACATGTTAAAGCAAGTTGCAAGTGAAAATCTATGTCTCTGACTGAGTTTGCATTACTGCTTATTTTGACCTCTGCTGGCTCTGAAAAGCTCATTTTCAACGTCCAATTCAGAATGTGATAAAACCAGATCCAGCCATAAAATGCATCATTCTTTTTTGTTTAAGACAACATTTCATGCACTGTTAAACATGTTAAAGCAAGTTGCAAGTGAAAAACTATGTCTCTGACTGAGTTTGCATTACTGTGATTTGACCTCTCTGCTGGCTGAGATAAGCTCATTTTCAACGTCCAATTCAGAATGTAATAAAACCAGATCCAGCCATAAAATGCATCATTCTTTTTTGTTTTAGACAACATTTCATGCACTGTTAAACATGTTAAAGCAAGTTGCAAGTGAAAATCTATGTCTCTGACTGAGTTTGCATTACTGTGATTTGACCTCTCTGCTGGCTGAGATAAGCTCATTTTCAACGTCCAATTCAGAATGTAATAAAACCAGATCCAGCCATAAAATGCATCATTCTTTTTTGTTTTAGACAACATTTCATGCACTGTTAAACATGTTAAAGCAAGTTGCAAGTGAAAATCTATGTCTCTGACTGAGTTTGCATTACTGTGATTTGACCTCTCTGCTGGCTGAGATAAGCTCATTTTCAACGTCCAATTCAGAATGTAATAAAACCAGATCCAGCCATAAAATGCATCATTCTTTTTTGTTTTAGACAACATTTCATGCACTGTTAAACATGTTAAAGCAAGTTGCAAGTGAAAATCTATGTCTCTGACTGAGTTTGCATTACTGTGATTTGACCTCTCTGCTGGCTGAGATAAGCTCATTTTCAACGTCCAATTCAGAATGTAATAAAACCAGATCCAGCCATAAAATGCATCATTCTTTTTTGTTTTAGACAACATTTCATGCACTGTTAAACATGTTAAAGCAAGTTGCAAGTGAAAATCTATGTCTCTGACTGAGTTTGCATTACTGTGATTTGACCTCTCTGCTGGCTGAGATAAGCTCATTTTCAACGTCCAATTCAGAATGTAATAAAACCAGATCCAGCTATAAAATGCATCATTCTTTTTTGTTTTAGACAACATTTCATGCACTGTTAAACATGTTAAAGCAAGTTGCAAGTGAAAATCTATGTCTCTGACTGAGTTTGCATTACTGTGATTTGACCTCTCTGCTGGCTGAGATAAGCTCATTTTCAACGTCCAATTCAGAATGTAATAAAACCAGATCCAGCCATAAAATGCATCATTCTTTTTTGTTTTAGACAACATTTCATGCACTGTTAAACATGTTAAAGCAAGTTGCAAGTGAAAATCTATGTCTCTGACTGAGTTTGCATTACTGCTTATTTTGACCTCTGCTGGCTCTGAAAAGCTCATTTTCAACGTTCAATTCAGAATGTGATAAAACCAGATCCAGCCATAAAATGCATCATTCTTTTTTGTTTTAGACAACATTTCATGTACTGTTAAACATGCTAAAGCAAGTTGCAAGTGAAAATCTATGTCTCTGACTGAGTTTGCATTACTGCTTATTTTGACCTCTGCTGGCTCTGATAAGCTCATTTTCAACGTCCAATTCAGAAAGTGATAAAAACAGATCTAGCCATAAAATGCATCATTCTTTTTTGTTTTAGACAACATTTCATGCACTGTTAAACATGTTAAAGCAAGTTGCAAGTGAAAATCTATGTCTCTGACTGAGTTTGCATTACTGCTTATTTTGACCTCTGCTGGCTCTGAAAAGCTCATTTTCAACGTCCAATTCAGAAAGTGATAAAACCAGATCTAGCCATAAAATGCATCATTCTTTTTTGTTTTAGACAACATTTCATGCACTGTTAAACATGTTAAAGCAAGTTGCAAGTGAAAATCTATGTCTCTGACTGAGTTTGCATTACTGCTTATTTTGACCTCTGCTGGCTCTGAAAAGCTCTATTTCAACGTCCAATTCAGAATGTGATAAAACCAGATCCAGCCATAAAATGCATCATTCTTTTTTGTTTAAGACAACATTTCATGCACTGTTAAACATGTTAAAGCAAGTTGCAAGTGAAAAACTATGTCTCTGACTGAGTTTGCATTACTGTGATTTGACCTCTCTGCTGGCTGAGATAAGCTCATTTTCAACGTCCAATTCAGAATGTAATAAAACCAGATCCAGCCATAAAATGCATCATTCTTTTTTGTTTTAGACAACATTTCATGCACTGTTAAACATGTTAAAGCAAGTTGCAAGTGAAAATCTATGTCTCTGACTGAGTTTGCATTACTGTGATTTGACCTCTCTGCTGGCTGAGATAAGCTCATTTTCAACGTCCAATTCAGAATGTAATAAAACCAGATCCAGCCATAAAATGCATCATTCTTTTTTGTTTTAGACAACATTTCATGCACTGTTAAACATGTTAAAGCAAGTTGCAAGTGAAAATCTATGTCTCTGACTGAGTTTGCATTACTGTGATTTGACCTCTCTGCTGGCTGAGATAAGCTCATTTTCAACGTCCAATTCAGAATGTAATAAAACCAGATCCAGCCATAAAATGCATCATTCTTTTTTGTTTTAGACAACATTTCATGCACTGTTAAACATGTTAAAGCAAGTTGCAAGTGAAAATCTATGTCTCTGACTGAGTTTGCATTACTGTGATTTGACCTCTCTGCTGGCTGAGATAAGCTCATTTTCAACGTCCAATTCAGAATGTAATAAAACCAGATCCAGCCATAAAATGCATCATTCTTTTTTGTTTTAGACAACATTTCATGCACTGTTAAACATGTTAAAGCAAGTTGCAAGTGAAAATCTATGTCTCTGACTGAGTTTGCATTACTGTGATTTGACCTCTCTGCTGGCTGAGATAAGCTCATTTTCAACGTCCAATTCAGAATGTAATAAAACCAGATCCAGCTATAAAATGCATCATTCTTTTTTGTTTTAGACAACATTTCATGCACTGTTAAACATGTTAAAGCAAGTTGCAAGTGAAAATCTATGTCTCTGACTGAGTTTGCATTACTGTGATTTGACCTCTCTGCTGGCTGAGATAAGCTCATTTTCAACGTCCAATTCAGAATGTAATAAAACCAGATCCAGCCATAAAATGCATCATTCTTTTTTGTTTTAGACAACATTTCATGCACTGTTAAACATGTTAAAGCAAGTTGCAAGTGAAAATCTATGTCTCTGACTGAGTTTGCATTACTGTGATTTGACCTCTCTGCTGGCTGAGATAAGCTCATTTTCAACGTCCAATTCAGAATGTAATAAAACCAGATCCAGCTATAAAATGCATCATTCTTTTTTGTTTTAGACAACATTTCATGCACTGTTAAACATGTTAAAGCAAGTTGCAAGTGAAAATCTATGTCTCTGACTGATTTTGCATTACTGTGATTTGACCTCTCTGCTGGCTGAGATAAGCTCATTTTCAACGTCCAATTCAGAATGTAATAAAACCAGATCCAGCCATAAAATGCATCATTCTTTTTTGTTTTAGACAACATTTCATGTACTGTTAAACATGTTAAAGCAAGTTGCAAGTGAAAATCTATGTCTCTGACTGAGTTTGCATTACTGCTTATTTTGACCTCTGCTGGCTCTGAAAAGCTCATTTTCAACGTTCAATTCAGAATGTGATAAAACCAGATCCAGCCATAAAATGCATCATTCTTTTTTGTTTAAGACAACATTTCATGCACTGTTAAACATGTTAAAGCAAGTTGCAAGTGAAAATTTATGTCTCTGACTGAGTTTGCATTACTGTGATTTGACCTCTCTGCTGGCTGAGATAAGCTCATTTTCAACGTCCAATTCAGAATGTAATAAAACCAGATCCAGCCATAAAATGCATCATTCTTTTTTGTTTTAGACAACATTTCATGCACTGTTAAACATGTTAAAGCAAGTTGCAAGTGAAAATCTATGTCTCTGACTGAGTTTGCATTACTCTGATTTCACCTCTCTGCTGGCTGAGATAAGCTCATTTTCAACGTCCAATTCAGAATGTAATAAAACCTGATCCAGCTATAAAATGCATCATTCTTTTTTGCTTTAGACAACATTTCATGCACTGTTAAACATGTTAAAGCAAGTTGCAAGTGAAAATCTATGTCTCTGACTGAGTTTGCATTATTGTGTTTTGACCTCTCTGCTGGCTGAGATAAGCTCATTTTTAACGTCCAATTCAGAATGTAATAAAACCTGATCCAGCTATAAAATGCATCATTCTTTTTTGTTTTAGACAACATTTCATGCACTGTTAAACATGTTAAAGCAAATATCAAGTGAAAATCTATGTCTCTGACTGAGTTTGCATTACTGTGATTTGACCTCTCTGCTGGCTGAGATAAGCTCATTTTCAACGTCCAATTCAGAATGTGATAAAACCAGATCCAGCCATAAAATGCATCATTCTTTTTTGTTTTAGACAACATTTCATGCACTGTTAAACAAGTTAAAGCAAGTTGCAAGTGAAAATCTATGTCTCTGACTGAGTTTGCATTACTGTGATTTGACCTCTCTGCTGGCTGAGATAAGCTCATTTTCAACGTCCAATTCAGAATGTAATAAAACCAGATCCAGCTATAAAAATGCATCATTCTTTTTTGTTTTAGACAACATTTCATGCACTGTTAAACATGTTAAAGCAAGTTGCAAGTAAAAATCTATGTCTCTGACTGATTTTGCATTACTGTGATTTGACCTCTCTGCTGGCTGAGATAAGCTCATTTTCAACGTCCAATTCAGAATGTAATAATACCAGATCCAGCCATAAAATGCATCATTCTTTTTTGTTTTAGACAACATTTCATGTACTGTTAAACATGTTAAAGCAAGTTGCAAGTGAAAATCTATGTTTCTGACTGAGTTTGCATTACTGCTTATTTTGACCTCTGCTGGCTCTGATAAGCTCATTTTCAACGTCCAATTCAGAAAGTGATAAAAACAGATCTAGCCATAAAATGCATCATTCTTTTTTGTTTTAGACAACATTTCATGCACTGTTAAACATGTTAAAGCAAGTTGCAAGTGAAAATCTATGTCTCTGACTGAGTTTGCATTACTGCTTATTTTGACCTCTGCTGGCTCTGAAAAGCTCATTTTCAACGTCCAATTCAGAAAGTGATAAAACCAGATCTAGCCATAAAATGCATCATTCTTTTTTGTTTTAGACAACATTTCATGCACTGTTAAACATGTTAAAGCAAGTTGCAAGTGAAAATCTATGTCTCTGACTGAGTTTGCATTACTGCTTATTTTGACCTCTGCTGGCTCTGAAAAGCTCATTTTCAACGTTCAATTCAGAATGTGATAAAACCAGATCCAGCCATAAAATGCATCATTCTTTTTTGTTTAAGACAACATTTCATGCACTGTTAAACATGTTAAAGCAAGTTGCAAGTGAAAAACTATGTCTCTGACTGAGTTTGCATTACTGTGATTTGACCTCTCTGCTGGCTGAGATAAGCTCATTTTCAACGTCCAATTCAGAATGTAATAAAACCAGATCCAGCCATAAAATGCATCATTCTTTTTTGTTTTAGACAACATTTCATGCACTGTTAAACATGTTAAAGCAAGTTGCAAGTGAAAATCTATGTCTCTGACTGAGTTTGCATTACTGTGATTTGACCTCTCTGCTGGCTGAGATAAGCTCATTTTCAACGTCCAATTCAGAATGTAATAAAACCAGATCCAGCCATAAAATGCATCATTCTTTTTTGTTTTAGACAACATTTCATGCACTGTTAAACATGTTAAAGCAAGTTGCAAGTGAAAATCTATGTCTCTGACTGAGTTTGCATTACTGTGATTTGACCTCTCTGCTGGCTGAGATAAGCTCATTTTCAACGTCCAATTCAGAATGTAATAAAACCAGATCCAGCTATAAAATGCATCATTCTTTTTTGTTTTGGACAACATTTCATGCACTGTTAAACATGTTAAAGCAAGTTGCAAGTGAAAATCTATGTCTCTGACTGAGTTTGCATTACTGTGATTTCACCTCTCTGCTGGCTGAGATAAGCTCATTTTCAACGTCCAATTCAGAATGTAATAAAACCAGATCCAGCCATAAAATGCATCATTCTTTTTTGTTTTAGACAACATTTCATGCACTGTTAAACATGTTAAAGCAAGTTGCAAGTGAAAATCTATGTCTCTGACTGAGTTTGCATTACTGTGATTTGACCTCTCTGCTGGCTGAGATAAGCTCATTTTCAACGTCCAATTCAGAATGTAATAAAACCAGATCCAGCCATAAAATGCATCATTCTTTTTTGTTTTAGACAACATTTCATGCACTGTTAAACATGTTAAAGCAAGTTGCAAGTGAAAATCTATGTCTCTGACTGAGTTTGCATTACTGTGATTTGACTTCTCTGCTGGCTGAGATAAGCTCATTTTCAACGTCCAATTCAGAATGTAATAAAACCAGATCCAGCTATAAAATGCATCATTCTTTTTTGTTTTAGACAACATTTCATGCACTGTTAAACATGTTAAAGCAAGTTGCAAGTGAAAATCTATGTCTCTGACTGATTTTGCATTACTGTGATTTGACCTCTCTGCTGGCTGAGATAAGCTCATTTTCAACGTCCAATTCAGAATGTAATAAAACCAGATCCAGCCATAAAATGCATCATTCTTTTTTGTTTTAGACAACATTTCATGTACTGTTAAACATGTTAAAGCAAGTTGCAAGTGAAAATCTATGTCTCTGACTGAGTTTGCATTACTGCTTATTTTGACCTCTGCTGGCTCTGAAAAGCTCATTTTCAACGTTCAATTCAGAATGTGATAAAACCAGATCCAGCCATAAAATGCATCATTCTTTTTTGTTTTAGACAACATTTCATGCACTGTTAAACATGTTAAAGCAAGTTGCAAGTGAAAATCTATGTCTCTGACTGAGTTTGCATTACTGTGATTTGACCTCTCTGCTGGCTGAGATAAGCTCATTTTCAACGTCCAATTCAGAATGTAATAAAACCAGATCCAGCCATAAAATGCATCATTCTTTTTTGTTTTAGACAACATTTCATGCACTGTTAAACATGTTAAAGCAAGTTGCAAGTGAAAATCTATGTCTCTGACTGAGTTTGCATTACTGTGATTTCACCTCTCTGCTGGCTGAGATAAGCTCATTTTCAACGTCCAATTCAGAATGTAATAAAACCAGATCCAGCCATAAAATGCATCATTCTTTTTTGTTTTAGACAACATTTCATGCACTGTTAAACATGTTAAAGCAAGTTGCAAGTGAAAATCTATGTCTCTGACTGAGTTTGCATTACTGTGATTTGACCTCTCTGCTGGCTGAGATAAGCTCATTTTCAACGTCCAATTCAGAATGTAATAAAACCAGATCCAGCCATAAAATGCATCATTCTTTTTTGTTTTAGACAACATTTCATGCACTGTTAAACATGTTAAAGCAAGTTGCAAGTGAAAATCTATGTCTCTGACTGAGTTTGCATTACTGTGATTTGACCTCTCTGCTGGCTGAGATAAGCTCATTTTCAACGTCCAATTCAGAATGTAATAAAACCAGATCCAGCTATAAAATGCATCATTCTTTTTTGTTTTAGACAACATTTCATGCACTGTTAAACATGTTAAAGCAAGTTGCAAGTGAAAATCTATGTCTCTGACTGAGTTTGCATTACTGCTTATTTTGACCTCTGCTGGCTCTGAAAAGCTCATTTTCAACGTTCAATTCAGAATGTGATAAAACCAGATCCAGCCATAAAATGCATCATTCTTTTTTGTTTTAGACAACATTTCATGTACTGTTAAACATGCTAAAGCAAGTTGCAAGTGAAAATCTATGTCTCTGACTGAGTTTGCATTACTGCTTATTTTGACCTCTGCTGGCTCTGAAAAGCTCATTTTCAACGTTCAATTCAGAATGTGATAAAACCAGATCCAGCCATAAAATGCATCATTCTTTTTTGTTTAAGACAACATTTCATGCACTGTTAAACATGTTAAAGCAAGTTGCAAGTGAAAATCTATGTCTCTGACTGAGTTTGCATTACTGTGATTTGACCTCTCTGCTGGCTGAGATAAGCTCATTTTCAACGTCCAATTCAGAATGTAATAAAACCAGATCCAGCTATAAAATGCATCATTCTTTTTTGTTTTAGACAACATTTCATGCACTGTTAAACATGTTAAAGCAAGTTGCAAGTGAAAATCTATGTCTCTGACTGATTTTGCATTACTGTAATTTGACCTCTCTGCTGGCTGAGATAAGCTCATTTTCAACGTCCAATTCAGAATGTAATAAAACCAGATCCAGCCATAAAATGCATCATTCTTTTTTGTTTTAGACAACATTTCATGTACTGTTAAACATGTTAAAGCAAGTTGCAAGTGAAAATCTATGTCTCTGACTGAGTTTGCATTACTGTGATTTGACCTCTCTGCTGGCTGAGATAAGCTCATTTTCAACGTCCAATTCAGAATGTAATAAAACCAGATCCAGCCATAAAATGCATCATTCTTTTTTGTTTTAGACAACATTTCATGCACTGTTAAACATGTTAAAGCAAGTTGCAAGTGAAAATCTATGTCTCTGACTGAGTTTGCATTACTGCTTATTTTGACCTCTGCTGGCTCTGAAAAGCTCATTTTCAACGTTCAATTCAGAATGTGATAAAACCAGATCCAGCCATAAAATGCATCATTCTTTTTTGTTTAAGACAACATTTCATGCACTGTTAAACATGTTAAAGCAAGTTGCAAGTGAAAATCTATGTCTCTGACTGAGTTTGCATTACTGTGATTTGACCTCTCTGCTGGCTGAGATAAGCTCATTTTTAACGTCCAATTCAGAATGTAATAAAACCTGATCCAGCTATAAAATGCATCATTCTTTTTTGTTTTAGACAACATTTCATGCACTGTTAAACATGTTAAAGCAAATTGCAAGTGAAAATCTATGTCTCTGACTGAGTTTGCATTACTGTGATTTGACCTCTCTGCTGGCTGAGATAAGCTCATTTTCAACGTCCAATTCAGAATGTAATAAAACCAGATCCAGCCATAAAATGCATCATTCTTTTTTGTTTTAGACAACATTTCATGCACTGTTAAACATGTTAAAGCAAGTTGCAAGTGAAAATCTATGTCTCTGACTGAGTTTGCATTACTGTGATTTGACCTCTCTGCTGGCTGAGATAAGCTCATTTTCAACGTCCAATTCAGAATGTAATAAAACCAGATCCAGCCATAAAATGCATCATTCTTTTTTGTTTTAGACAACATTTCATGCACTGTTAAACATGTTAAAGCAAGTTGCAAGTGAAAATCTATGTCTCTGACTGAGTTTGCATTACTGTGATTTGACCTCTCTGCTGGCTGAGATAAGCTCATTTTCAACGTCCAATTCAGAATGTAATAAAACCAGATCCAGCTATAAAATGCATCATTCTTTTTTGTTTTGGACAACATTTCATGCACTGTTAAACATGTTAAAGCAAGTTGCAAGTGAAAATCTATGTCTCTGACTGAGTTTGCATTACTGTGATTTGACCTCTCTGCTGGCTGAGATAAGCTCATTTTCAACGTCCAATTCAGAATGTAATAAAACCAGATCCAGCCATAAAATGCATCATTCTTTTTTGTTTTAGACAACATTTCATGCACTGTTAAACATGTTAAAGCAAGTTGCAAGTGAAAATCTATGTCTCTGACTGAGTTTGCATTACTGTGATTTGACCTCTCTGCTGGCTGAGATAAGCTCATTTTCAACGTCCAATTCAGAATGTAATAAAACCAGATCCAGCCATAAAATGCATCATTCTTTTTTGTTTTAGACAACATTTCATGCACTGTTAAACATGTTAAAGCAAGTTGCAAGTGAAAATCTATGTCTCTGACTGAGTTTGCATTACTGTGATTTGACCTCTCTGCTGGCTGAGATAAGCTCATTTTCAACGTCCAATTCAGAATGTAATAAAACCAGATCCAGCTATAAAATGCATCATTCTTTTTTGTTTTAGACAACATTTCATGCACTGTTAAACATGTTAAAGCAAGTTGCAAGTGAAAATCTATGTCTCTGACTGAGTTTGCATTACTGTGATTTGACCTCTCTGCTGGCTGAGATAAGCTCATTTTCAACGTCCAATTCAGAATGTAATAAAACCAGATCCAGCCATAAAATGCATCATTCTTTTTTGTTTTAGACAACATTTCATGCACTGTTAAACATGTTAAAGCAAGTTGCAAGTGAAAATCTATGTCTCTGACTGAGTTTGCATTACTGTGATTTCACCTCTCTGCTGGCTGAGATAAGCTCATTTTCAACGTCCAATTCAGAATGTAATAAAACCAGATCCAGCCATAAAATGCATCATTCTTTTTTGTTTTAGACAACATTTCATGCACTGTTAAACATGTTAAAGCAAGTTGCAAGTGAAAATCTATGTCTCTGACTGAGTTTGCATTACTGTGATTTGACCTCTCTGCTGGCTGAGATAAGCTCATTTTCAACGTCCAATTCAGAATGTAATAAAACCAGATCCAGCCATAAAATGCATCATTCTTTTTTGTTTTAGACAACATTTCATGCACTGTTAAACATGTTAAAGCAAGTTGCAAGTGAAAATCTATGTCTCTGACTGAGTTTGCATTACTGTGATTTGACTTCTCTGCTGGCTGAGATAAGCTCATTTTCAACGTCCAATTCAGAATGTAATAAAACCAGATCCAGCTATAAAATGCATCATTCTTTTTTGTTTTAGACAACATTTCATGCACTGTTAAACATGTTAAAGCAAGTTGCAAGTGAAAATCTATGTCTCTGACTGATTTTGCATTACTGTGATTTGACCTCTCTGCTGGCTGAGATAAGCTCATTTTCAACGTCCAATTCAGAATGTAATAAAACCAGATCCAGCCATAAAATGCATCATTCTTTTTTGTTTTAGACAACATTTCATGTACTGTTAAACATGTTAAAGCAAGTTGCAAGTGAAAATCTATGTCTCTGACTGAGTTTGCATTACTGCTTATTTTGACCTCTGCTGGCTCTGAAAAGCTCATTTTCAACGTTCAATTCAGAATGTGATAAAACCAGATCCAGCCATAAAATGCATCATTCTTTTTTGTTTTAGACAACATTTCATGCACTGTTAAACATGTTAAAGCAAGTTGCAAGTGAAAATCTATGTCTCTGACTGAGTTTGCATTACTGTGATTTGACCTCTCTGCTGGCTGAGATAAGCTCATTTTCAACGTCCAATTCAGAATGTAATAAAACCAGATCCAGCCATAAAATGCATCATTCTTTTTTGTTTTAGACAACATTTCATGCACTGTTAAACATGTTAAAGCAAGTTGCAAGTGAAAATCTATGTCTCTGACTGAGTTTGCATTACTGTGATTTCACCTCTCTGCTGGCTGAGATAAGCTCATTTTCAACGTCCAATTCAGAATGTAATAAAACCAGATCCAGCCATAAAATGCATCATTCTTTTTTGTTTTAGACAACATTTCATGCACTGTTAAACATGTTAAAGCAAGTTGCAAGTGAAAATCTATGTCTCTGACTGAGTTTGCATTACTGTGATTTGACCTCTCTGCTGGCTGAGATAAGCTCATTTTCAACGTCCAATTCAGAATGTAATAAAACCAGATCCAGCCATAAAATGCATCATTCTTTTTTGTTTTAGACAACATTTCATGCACTGTTAAACATGTTAAAGCAAGTTGCAAGTGAAAATCTATGTCTCTGACTGAGTTTGCATTACTGTGATTTGACCTCTCTGCTGGCTGAGATAAGCTCATTTTCAACGTCCAATTCAGAATGTAATAAAACCAGATCCAGCTATAAAATGCATCATTCTTTTTTGTTTTAGACAACATTTCATGCACTGTTAAACATGTTAAAGCAAGTTGCAAGTGAAAATCTATGTCTCTGACTGAGTTTGCATTACTGCTTATTTTGACCTCTGCTGGCTCTGAAAAGCTCATTTTCAACGTTCAATTCAGAATGTGATAAAACCAGATCCAGCCATAAAATGCATCATTCTTTTTTGTTTTAGACAACATTTCATGTACTGTTAAACATGCTAAAGCAAGTTGCAAGTGAAAATCTATGTCTCTGACTGAGTTTGCATTACTGCTTATTTTGACCTCTGCTGGCTCTGAAAAGCTCATTTTCAACGTTCAATTCAGAATGTGATAAAACCAGATCCAGCCATAAAATGCATCATTCTTTTTTGTTTAAGACAACATTTCATGCACTGTTAAACATGTTAAAGCAAGTTGCAAGTGAAAATCTATGTCTCTGACTGAGTTTGCATTACTGTGATTTGACCTCTCTGCTGGCTGAGATAAGCTCATTTTCAACGTCCAATTCAGAATGTAATAAAACCAGATCCAGCTATAAAATGCATCATTCTTTTTTGTTTTAGACAACATTTCATGCACTGTTAAACATGTTAAAGCAAGTTGCAAGTGAAAATCTATGTCTCTGACTGATTTTGCATTACTGTAATTTGACCTCTCTGCTGGCTGAGATAAGCTCATTTTCAACGTCCAATTCAGAATGTAATAAAACCAGATCCAGCCATAAAATGCATCATTCTTTTTTGTTTTAGACAACATTTCATGTACTGTTAAACATGTTAAAGCAAGTTGCAAGTGAAAATCTATGTCTCTGACTGAGTTTGCATTACTGCTTATTTTGACCTCTGCTGGCTCTGATAAGCTCATTTTCAACGTCCAATTCAGAAAGTGATAAAAACAGATCTAGCCATAAAATGCATCATTCTTTTTTGTTTTAGACAACATTTCATGCACTGTTAAACATGTTAAAGCAAGTTGCAAGTGAAAATCTATGTCTCTGACTGAGTTTGCATTACTGCTTATTTTGACCTCTGCTGGCTCTGAAAAGCTCATTTTCAACGTCCAATTCAGAAAGTGATAAAACCAGATCCAGCCATAAAATGCATCATTCTTTTTTGTTTTAGACAACATTTCATGCACTGTTAAACATGTTAAAGCAAGTTGCAAGTGAAAATCTATGTCTCTGACTGAGTTTGCATTACTGCTTATTTTGACCTCTGCTGGCTCTGAAAAGCTCATTTTCAACGTTCAATTCAGAATGTGATAAAACCAGATCCAGCCATAAAATGCATCATTCTTTTTTGTTTAAGACAACATTTCATGCACTGTTAAACATGTTAAAGCAAGTTGCAAGTGAAAAACTATGTCTCTGACTGAGTTTGCATTACTGTGATTTGACCTCTCTGCTGGCTGAGATAAGCTCATTTTCAACGTCCAATTCAGAATGTAATAAAACCAGATCCAGCCATAAAATGCATCATTCTTTTTTGTTTTAGACAACATTTCATGCACTGTTAAACATGTTAAAGCAAGTTGCAAGTGAAAATCTATGTCTCTGACTGAGTTTGCATTACTGTGATTTGACCTCTCTGCTGGCTGAGATAAGCTCATTTTCAACGTCCAATTCAGAATGTAATAAAACCAGATCCAGCCATAAAATGCATCATTCTTTTTTGTTTTAGACAACATTTCATGCACTGTTAAACATGTTAAAGCAAGTTGCAAGTGAAAATCTATGTCTCTGACTGAGTTTGCATTACTGTGATTTGACCTCTCTGCTGGCTGAGATAAGCTCATTTTCAACGTCCAATTCAGAATGTAATAAAACCAGATCCAGCTATAAAATGCATCATTCTTTTTTGTTTTGGACAACATTTCATGCACTGTTAAACATGTTAAAGCAAGTTGCAAGTGAAAATCTATGTCTCTGACTGAGTTTGCATTACTGTGATTTGACCTCTCTGCTGGCTGAGATAAGCTCATTTTCAACGTCCAATTCAGAATGTAATAAAACCAGATCCAGCCATAAAATGCATCATTCTTTTTTGTTTTAGACAACATTTCATGCACTGTTAAACATGTTAAAGCAAGTTGCAAGTGAAAATCTATGTCTCTGACTGAGTTTGCATTACTGTGATTTGACCTCTCTGCTGGCTGAGATAAGCTCATTTTCAACGTCCAATTCAGAATGTAATAAAACCAGATCCAGCCATAAAATGCATCATTCTTTTTTGTTTTAGACAACATTTCATGCACTGTTAAACATGTTAAAGCAAGTTGCAAGTGAAAATCTATGTCTCTGACTGAGTTTGCATTACTGTGATTTGACCTCTCTGCTGGCTGAGATAAGCTCATTTTCAACGTCCAATTCAGAATGTAATAAAACCAGATCCAGCTATAAAATGCATCATTCTTTTTTGTTTTAGACAACATTTCATGCACTGTTAAACATGTTAAAGCAAGTTGCAAGTGAAAATCTATGTCTCTGACTGAGTTTGCATTACTGTGATTTGACCTCTCTGCTGGCTGAGATAAGCTCATTTTCAACGTCCAATTCAGAATGTAATAAAACCAGATCCAGCCATAAAATGCATCATTCTTTTTTGTTTTAGACAACATTTCATGCACTGTTAAACATGTTAAAGCAAGTTGCAAGTGAAAATCTATGTCTCTGACTGAGTTTGCATTACTGTGATTTCACCTCTCTGCTGGCTGAGATAAGCTCATTTTCAACGTCCAATTCAGAATGTAATAAAACCAGATCCAGCCATAAAATGCATCATTCTTTTTTGTTTTATACAACATTTCATGCACTGTTAAACATGTTAAAGCAAGTTGCAAGTGAAAATCTATGTCTCTGACTGAGTTTGCATTACTGTGATTTGACCTCTCTGCTGGCTGAGATAAGCTCATTTTCAACGTCCAATTCAGAATGTAATAAAACCAGATCCAGCCATAAAATGCATCATTCTTTTTTGTTTTAGACAACATTTCATGCACTGTTAAACATGTTAAAGCAAGTTGCAAGTGAAAATCTATGTCTCTGACTGAGTTTGCATTACTGCTTATTTTGACCTCTGCTGGCTCTGAAAAGCTCATTTTCAACGTTCAATTCAGAATGTGATAAAACCAGATCCAGCCATAAAATGCATCATTCTTTTTTGTTTAAGACAACATTTCATGCACTGTTAAACATGTTAAAGCAAGTTGCAAGTGAAAATCTATGTCTCTGACTGAGTTTGCATTACTGTGATTTGACCTCTCTGCTGGCTGAGATAAGCTCATTTTTAACGTCCAATTCAGAATGTAATAAAACCTGATCCAGCTATAAAATGCATCATTCTTTTTTGTTTTAGACAACATTTCATGCACTGTTAAACATGTTAAAGCAAATTGCAAGTGAAAATCTATGTCTCTGACTGAGTTTGCATTACTGTGATTTGACCTCTCTGCTGGCTGAGATAAGCTCATTTTCAACGTCCAATTCAGAATGTAATAAAACCAGATCCAGCCATAAAATGCATCATTCTTTTTTGTTTTAGACAACATTTCATGCACTGTTAAACATGTTAAAGCAAGTTGCAAGTGAAAATCTATGTCTCTGACTGAGTTTGCATTACTGTGATTTGACCTCTCTGCTGGCTGAGATAAGCTCATTTTCAACGTCCAATTCAGAAAGTGATAAAAACAGATCTAGCCATAAAATGCATCATTCTTTTTTGTTTTAAACAACATTTCATGCACTGTTAAACATGTTAAAGCAAGTTGCAAGTGAAAATCTATGTCTCTGACTGAGTTTGCATTACTGCTTATTTTGACCTCTGCTGGCTCTGATAAGCTCATTTTCAACGTCCAATTCAGAAAGTGATAAAAACAGATCTAGCCATAAAATGCATCATCCTTTTTTGTTTTAGACAACATTTCATGCACTGTTAAACATGTTAAAGCAAGTTGCAAGTGAAAATCTATGTCTCTGACTGAGTTTGCATTACTGCTTATTTTGACCTCTGCTGGCTCTGAAAAGCTCATTTTCAACGTCCAATTCAGAAAGTGATAAAAACAGATCTAGCCATAAAATGCATCATCCTTTTTTGTTTTAGACAACATTTCATGCACTGTTAAACATGTTAAAGCAAGTTGCAAGTGAAAATCTATGTCTCTGACTGAGTTTGCATTACTGTGATTTGACCTCTCTGCTGGCTGAGATAAGCTCATTTTCAACGTCCAATTCAGAAAGTGATAAAAACAGATCTAGCCATAAAATGCATCATTCTTTTTTGTTTTAGACAACATTTCATGCACTGTTAAACATGTTAAAGCAAGTTGCAAGTGAAAATCTATGTCTCTGACTGAGTTTGCATTACTGCTTATTTTGACCTCTGCTGGCTGAGATAAGCTCATTTTCAACGTCCAATTCAGAAAGTGATAAAAACAGATCTAGCCATAAAATGCATCATTCTTTTTTGTTTTAGACAACATTTCATGCACTGTTAAACATGTTAAAGCAAGTTGCAAGTGAAAATCTATGTCTCTGACTGAGTTTGCATTACTGTGATTTCACCTCTCTGCTGGCTGAGATAAGCTCATTTTCAACGTCCATTTCAGAATGTAATAAAACCAGATCCAGCTATAAAATGCATCATTCTTTTTTGCTTTAGACAACATTTCATGCACTGTTAAACATGTTAAAGCAAGTTGCAAGTGAAAATCTATGTCTCTGACTGAGTTTGCATTACTGTGATTTGACCTCTCTGCTGGCTGAGATAAGCTAATTTTCAACGTCCAATTCAGAATGTAATAAAACCAGATCCAGCCATAAAATGCATCATTCTTTTTTGTTTTAGACAACATTTCATGCACTGTTAAACATGTTAAAGCAAGTTGCAAGTGAAAATCTATGTCTCTGACTGAGTTTGCATTACTGTGATTTGACCTCTCTGCTGGCTGAGATAAGCTCATTTTCAACGTCCAATTCAGAATGTAATAAAACCTGATCCAGCTATAAAATGCATCATTCTTTTTTGCTTTAGACAACATTTCATGCACTGTTAAACATGTTAAAGCAAGTTGCAAGTGAAAATCTATGTCTCTGACTGAGTTTGCATTACTGTGATTTGACCTCTCTGCTGGCTGAGATAAGCTCATTTTTAACGTCCAATTCAGAATGTAATAAAACCTGATCCAGCTATAAAATGCATCATTCTTTTTTGTTTTAGACAACATTTCATGCACTGTTAAACATGTTAAAGCAAATTGCAAGTGAAAATCTATGTCTCTGACTGAGTTTGCATTACTGTGATTTGACCTCTCTGCTGGCTGAGATAAGCTCATTTTCAACGTCCAATTCAGAATGTAATAAAACCAGATCCAGCCATAAAATGCATGATTCTTTTTTGTTTTAGACAACATTTCATGCACTGTTAAACATGTTAAAGCAAGTTGCAAGTGAAAATCTATGTCTCTGACTGAGTTTGCATTACTGTGATTTGACTCTGCTGGCTGAGATAAGCTCATTTTCAACGTCCAATTCAGAAAGTGATAAAAACAGATCTAGCCATAAAATGCATCATTCTTTTTTGTTTTAGACAACATTTCATGCACTGTTAAACATGTTAAAGCAAGTTGCAAGTGAAAATCTATGTCTCTGACTGAGTTTGCATTACTGTGATTTGACCTCTCTGCTGGCTGAGATAAGCTCATTTTCAACGTCCAATTCAGAATGTAATAAAACCAGATCCAGCCATAAAATGCATCATTCTTTTTTGTTTTAGACAACATTTCATGCACTGTTAAACATGTTAAAGCAAGTTGCAAGTGAAAATCTATGTCTCTGACTGAGTTTGCATTACTGTGATTTGACCTCTCTGCTGGCTGAGATAAGCTCATTTTCAACGTCCAATTCAGAATGTAATAAAACCTGATCCAGCTATAAAATGCATCATTCTTTTTTGCTTTAGACAACATTTCATGCACTGTTAAATATGTTAAAGCAAGTTGCAAGTGAAAATCTATGTCTCTGACTGAGTTTGCATTACTGTGATTTGACCTCTCTGCTGGCTGAGATAAGCTCATTTTTAACGTCCAATTCAGAATGTAATAAAACCTGATCCAGCTATAAAATGCATCATTCTTTTTTGTTTTAGACAACATTTCATGCACTGTTAAACATGTTAAAGCAAATTGCAAGTGAAAATCTATGTCTCTGACTGAGTTTGCATTACTGTGATTTGACCTCTCTGCTGGCTGAGATAAGCTCATTTTCAACGTCCAATTCAGAATGTAATAAAACCAGATCCAGCCATAAAATGCATGATTCTTTTTTGTTTTAGACAACATTTCATGCACTGTTAAACATGTTAAAGCAAGTTGCAAGTGAAAATCTATGTCTCTGACTGAGTTTGCATTACTGTGATTTGACCTCTCTGCTGGCTGAGATAAGCTCATTTTCAACGTCCAATTCAGAAAGTGATAAAAACAGATCTAGCCATAAAATGCATCATTCTTTTTTGTTTTAGACAACATTTCATGCACTGTTAAACATGTTAAAGCAAGTTGCAAGTGAAAATCTATGTCTCTGACTGAGTTTGCATTACTGTGATTTGACCTCTCTGCTGGCTGAGATAAGCTCATTTTCAACGTCCAATTCAGAATGTAATAAAACCAGATCCAGCCATAAAATGCATCATTCTTTTTTGTTTTAGACAACATTTCATGCACTGTTAAACATGTTAAAGCAAGTTGCAAGTGAAAATCTATGTCTCTGACTGAGTTTGCATTACTGTGATTTGACCTCTCTGCTGGCTGAGATAAGCTCATTTTCAACGTCCAATTCAGAATGTAATAAAACCAGATCCAGCTATAAAATGCATCATTCTTTTTTGTTTTAGACAACATTTCATGCACTGTTAAACATGTTAAAGCAAGTTGCAAGTGAAAATCTATGTCTCTGACTGAGTTTGCATTACTGCTTATTTTGACCTCTGCTGGCTCTGAAAAGCTCATTTTCAACGTTCAATTCAGAATGTGATAAAACTAGATACAGCCATAAAATGCATCATTCTTTTTTGTTTAAGACAACAATTCATGCACTGTTAAACATGTTAAAGCAAGTTGCAAGTGAAAATCTATGTCTCTGACTGAGTTTGCATTACTGTGATTTCACCTCTCTGCTGGCTGAGATAAGCTCATTTTCAACGTCCAATTCAGAATGTAATAAAACCAGATCCAGCTATAAAATGCATCATTCTTTTTTGTTTTAGACAACATTTCATGCACTGTTAAACATGTTAAAGCAAGTTGCAAGTGAAAATCTATGTCTCTGACTGATTTTGCATTACTGTGATTTAACCTCTCTGCTGGCTGAGATAAGCTCATTTTCAACGTCCAATTCAGAATGTAATAAAACCAGATCCAGCCATAAAATGCATCATTCTTTTTTGTTTTAGACAACATTTCATGTACTGTTAAACATGTTAAAGCAAGTTGCAAGTGAAAATCTATGTCTCTGACTGAGTTTGCATTACTGCTTATTTTGACCTCTGCTGGCTCTGAAAAGCTCATTTTCAACGTTCAATTCAGAATGTGATAAAACCAGATCCAGCCATAAAATGCATCATTCTTTTTTGTTTAAGACAACATTTCATGCACTGTTAAACATGTTAAAGCAAGTTGCAAGTGAAAATCTATGTCTCTGACTGAGTTTGCATTACTGTGATTTCACCTCTCTGCTGGCTGAGATAAGCTCATTTTCAACGTCCAATTCAGAATGTAATAAAACCAGATCCAGCTATAAAATGCATCATTCTTTTTTGCTTTAGACAACATTTCATGCACTGTTAAACATGTTAAAGCAAGTTGCAAGTGAAAATCTATGTCTCTGACTGAGTTTGCATTACTGTGATTTGACCTCTCTGCTGGCTGAGATAAGCTAATTTTCAACGTCCAATTCAGAATGTAATAAAACCAGATCCAGCCATAAAATGCATCATTCTTTTTTGTTTTAGACAACATTTCATGCACTGTTAAACATGTTAAAGCAAGTTGCAAGTGAAAATCTATGTCTCTGACTGAGTTTGCATTACTGTGATTTGACCTCTCTGCTGGCTGAGATGAGCTCATTTTCAACGTCCAATTCAGAATGTAATAAAACCAGATCCAGCCATAAAATGCATCATTCTTTTTTGTTTTAGACAACATTTCATGCACTGTTAAACATGTTAAAGCAAGTTGGAAGTGAAAATCTATGTCTCTGACTGAGTTTGCATTACTGTGATTTGACCTCTCAGCTGGCTGAGATAAGCTCATTTTCAACGTCCAATTCAGAATGTAATAAAACCAGATCCAGCCATAAAATGCATCATTCTTTTTTGTTTTAGACAACATTTCATGCACTGTTAAACATGTTAAAGCAAGTTGCAAGTGAAAATCTATGTCTCTGACTGAGTTTGCATTACTGTGATTTGACCTCTCTGCTGGCTGAGATAAGCTCATTTTCAACGTCCAATTCAGAATGTAATAAAACCAGATCCAGCCATAAAATGCATCATTCTTTTTTGTTTTAGACAACATTTCATGTACTGTTAAACATGTTAAAGCAAGTTGCAAGTGAAAATCTATGTCTCTGACTGAGTTTGCATTACTGTGATTTGATCTCTCTGCTGGCTGAGATAAGCTCATTTTCAACGTCCAATTCAGAAAGTGATAAAAACAGATCTAGCCATAAAATGCATCATTCTTTTTTGTTTTAGACAACATTTCATGCACTGTTAAACATGTTAAAGCAAGTTGCAAGTGAAAATCTATGTCTCTGACTGAGTTTGCATTACTGTGATTTGACCTCTCTGCTGGCTGAGATAAGCTCATTTTCAACGTCCAATTCAGAATGTAATAAAACCAGATCCAGCCATGAAATGCATCATTCTTTTTTGTTTTAGACAACATTTCATGCACTGTTAAACATGTTAAAGCAAGTTGCAAGTGAAAATCTATGTCTCTGACTGAGTTTGCATTACTGTGAGTTGACCTCTCTGCTGGCTGAGATAAGCTCATTTTCAACGTCCAATTCAGAATGTAATAAAACCTGATCCAGCTATAAAATGCATCATTCTTTTTTGTTGTAGACAACATTTCATGCACTGTTAAACATGTTAAAGCAAGTTGCAAGTGAAAATCTATGTCTCTGACTGAGTTTGCATTACTGTGATTTGACCTCTCTGCTGGCTGAGATAAGCTCATTTTCAACGTCCAATTCAGAATGTAATAAAACCTAATCCAGCTATAAAATGCATCATTCTTTTTTGTTTTAGACAACATTTCATGCACTGTTAAACATGTTAAAGCAAGTTGCAAGTGAAAATCTATGTCTCTGACTGAGTTTGCATTACTGTGATTTGACCTCTCTGCTGGCTGAGATAAGCTCATTTTCAACGTCCAATTCAGAATGTAATAAAACCAGATCCAGCCATAAAATGCATCATTCTTTTTTGTTTTAGACAACATTTCATGCACTGTTAAACATGTTAAAGCAAGTTGCAAGTGAAAATCTATGTCTCTGACTGAGTTTGCATTGCTGCTTATTTTGACCTCTGCTGGCTCTGAAAAGCTCATTTTCAACGTTCAATTCAGAATGTGATAAAACCAGATCCAGCCATAAAATGCATCATTCTTTTTTGTTTAAGACAACATTTCATGCACTGTTAAACATGTTAAAGCAAGTTGCAAGTGAAAATCTATGTCTCTGACTGAGTTTGCATTACTGTGATTTCACCTCTCTGCTGGCTGAGATAAGCTCATTTTCAACGTCCAATTCAGAATGTAATAAAACCAGATCCAGCCATAAAATGCATCATTCTTTTTTGTTTTAGACAACATTTCATGCACTGTTAAACATGTTAAAGCAAGTTGCAAGTGAAAATCTATGTCTCTGACTGATTTTGCATTACTGTGATTTGACCTCTCTGCTGGCTGAGATAAGCTCATTTTCAACGTCCAATTCAGAATGTAATAAAACCAGATCCAGCCATAAAATGCATCATTCTTTTTTGTTTTAGACAACATTTCATGCACTGTTAAACATGTTAAAGCAAGTTGCAAGTGAAAATCTATGTCTCTGACTGAGTTTGCAACGTCCAATTCAGAATGTAATAAAACCTGATCCAGCTATAAAATGCATCATTCTTTTTTGTTTTAGACAACATTTCATGCACTGTTAAACATGTTAAAGCAAGTTGCAAGTGAAAATCTATGTCTCTGACTGAGTTTGCATTACTGTGATTTGACCTGTCTGCTGGCTGAGATAAGCTCATTTTCAACGTCCAATTCAGAATGTATTAAAACCAGATCCAGCCATAAAATGCATCATTCTTTTTTGTTTTAGACAACATTTCATGCACTGTTAAACATGTTAAAGCAAGTTGCAAGTGAAAATCTATGTCTCTGACTGAGTTTGCATTACTGTGATTTGACCTCTCTGCTGGCTGAGATAAGCTCATTTTCAACGTCCAATTCAGAATGTAATAAAACCAGATCCAGCTATAAAATGCATCATTCTTTTTTGTTTTAGACAACATTTCATGCACTGTTAAACATGTTAAAGCAAGTTGCAAGTGAAAATCTATGTCTCTGACTGAGTTTGCATTACTGTGAGTTGACCTCTCTGCTGGCTGAGATAAGCTCATTTTCAACGTCCAATTCAGAATGTAATAAAACCTGATCCAGCTATAAAATGCATCATTCTTTTTTGTTTTAGACAACATTTCATGCACTGTTAAACATGTTAAAGCAAGTTGCAAGTGAAAATCTATGTCTCTGACTGAGTTTGCATTACTGTGATTTGACCTCTCTGCTGGCTGAGATAAGCTCATTTTCAACGTCCAATTCAGAATGTAATAAAACCAGATCCAGCCATAAAATGCATCATTCTTTTTTGTTTTAGACAACATTTCATGCACTGTTAAACATGTTAAAGCAAGTTGCAAGTGAAAATCTATGTCTCTGACTGAGTTTGCATTACTGTGATTTGACCTCTCTGCTGGCTGAGATAAGCTCATTTTCAACGTCCAATTCAGAATGTAATAAAACCTAATCCAGCTATAAAATGCATCATTCTTTTTTGTTTTAGACAACATTTCATGCACTGTTAAACATGTTAAAGCAAGTTGCAAGTGAAAATCTATGTCTCTGACTGAGTTTGCATTACTGTGATTTGACCTCTCTGCTGGCTGAGATAAGCTCATTTTCAACGTCCAATTCAGAATGTAATAAAACCAGATCCAGCCATAAAATGCATCATTCTTTTTTGTTTTAGACAACATTTCATGCACTGTTAAACATGTTAAAGCAAGTTGCAAGTGAAAATCTATGTCTCTGACTGAGTTTGCATTGCTGCTTATTTTGACCTCTGCTGGCTCTGAAAAGCTCATTTTCAACGTTCAATTCAGAATGTGATAAAACCAGATCCAGCCATAAAATGCATCATTCTTTTTTGTTTAAGACAACATTTCATGCACTGTTAAACATGTTAAAGCAAGTTGCAAGTGAAAATCTATGTCTCTGACTGAGTTTGCATTACTGTGATTTCACCTCTCTGCTGGCTGAGATAAGCTCATTTTCAACGTCCAATTCAGAATGTAATAAAACCAGATCCAGCCATAAAATGCATCATTCTTTTTTGTTTTAGACAACATTTCATGCACTGTTAAACATGTTAAAGCAAGTTGCAAGTGAAAATCTATGTCTCTGACTGATTTTGCATTACTGTGATTTGACCTCTCTGCTGGCTGAGATAAGCTCATTTTCAACGTCCAATTCAGAATGTAATAAAACCAGATCCAGCCATAAAATGCATCATTCTTTTTTGTTTTAGACAACATTTCATGCACTGTTAAACATGTTAAAGCAAGTTGCAAGTGAAAATCTATGTCTCTGACTGAGTTTGCAACGTCCAATTCAGAATGTAATAAAACCTGATCCAGCTATAAAATGCATCATTCTTTTTTGCTTTAGACAACATTTCATGCACTGTTAAACATGTTAAAGCAAGTTGCAAGTGAAAATCTATGTCTCTGACTGAGTTTGCATTACTGTGATTTGACCTCTCTGCTGGCTGAGATAAGCTCATTTTCAACGTCCAATTCAGAATGTATTAAAACCAGATCCAGCCATAAAATGCATCATTCTTTTTTGTTTTAGACAACATTTCATGCACTGTTAAACATGTTAAAGCAAGTTGCAAGTGAAAATCTATGTCTCTGACTGAGTTTGCATTACTGTGATTTGACCTCTCTGCTGGCTGAGATAAGCTCATTTTCAACGTCCAATTCAGAATGTAATAAAACCAGATCCAGCTATAAAATGCATCATTCTTTTTTGTTTTAGACAACATTTCATGCACTGTTAAACATGTTAAAGCAAGTTGCAAGTGAAAATCTATGTCTCTGACTGAGTTTGCATTACTGTGATTTGACCTCTCTGCTGGCTGAGATAAGCTCATTTTCAACGTCCAATTCAGAATGTAATAAAACCAGATCCAGCCATAAAATGCATCATTCTTTTTTGTTTTAGACAACATTTCATGCACTGTTAAACATGTTAAAGCAAGTTGCAAGTGAAAATCTATGTCTCTGACTGAGTTTGCATTACTGTGATTTGACCTCTCTGCTGGCTGAGATAAGCTCATTTTCAACGTCCAATTCAGAATGTAATAAAACCAGATCCAGCCATAAAATGCATCATTCTTTTTTGTTTTAGACAACATTTCATGCACTGTTAAACATGTTAAAGCAAGTTGCAAGTGAAAATCTATGTCTCTGACTGAGTTTGCATTACTGTGATTTGACCTCTCTGCTGGCTGAGATAAGCTCATTTTCAACGTCCAATTCAGAATGTAATAAAACCAGATCCAGCCATAAAATGCATCATTCTTTTTTGTTTTAGACAACATTTCATGTACTGTTAAACATGTTAAAGCAAGTTGCAAGTGAAAATCTATGTCTCTGACTGAGTTTGCATTACTGCTTATTTTGACCTCTGCTGGCTCTGAAAAGCTCATTTTCAACGTTCAATTCAGAATGTGATAAAACCAGATCCAGCCATAAAATGCATCATACTTTTTTGTTTAAGACAACATTTCATGCACTGTTAAACATGTTAAAGCAAGTTGCAAGTGAAAATCTATGTCTCTGACTGAGTTTGCATTACTGTGATTTCACCTCTCTGCTGGCTGAGATAAGCTCATTTTCAACGTCCAATTCAGAATGTAATAAAACCAGATCCAGCCATAAAATGCATCATTCTTTTTTGCTTTAGACAACATTTCATGCACTGTTAAACATGTTAAAGCAAGTTGCAAGTGAAAATCTATGTCTCTGACTGAGTTTGCATTACTGTGATTTGACCTCTTTGCTGGCTGAGATAAGCTCATTTTCAACGTCCAATTCAGAATGTAATAAAACCAGATCCAGCCATAAAATGCATCATTCTTTTTTGTTTTAGACAACATTTCATGTACTGTTAAACATGTTAAAGCAAGTTGCAAGTGAAAATCTATGTCTCTGACTGAGTTTGCATTACTGCTTATTTTGACCTCTGCTGGCTCTGAAAAGCTCATTTTCAACGTTCAATTCAGAATGTGATAAAACCAGATCCAGCTATAAAATGCATCATTCTTTTTTGTTTAAGACAACATTTCATGCACTGTTAAACATGTTAAAGCAAGTTGCAAGTGAAAATCTATGTCTCTGACTGAGTTTGCATTACTGTGATTTCACCTCTCTGCTGGCTGAGATAAGCTCATTTTCAACGTCCAATTCAGAATGTAATAAAACCAGATCCAGCTATAAAATGCATCATTCTTTTTTGCTTTAGACAACATTTCATGCACTGTTAAACATGTTAAAGCAAGTTGCAAGTGAAAATCTATGTCTCTGACTGAGTTTGCATTACTGTGATTTGACCTCTCTGCTGGCTGAGATAAGCTCATTTTTAACGTCCAATTCAGAATGTAATAAAACCTGATCCAGCTATAAAATGCATCATTCTTTTTTGTTTTAGACAACATTTCATGCACTGTTAAACATGTTAAAGCAAATTGCAAGTGAAAATCTATGTCTCTGACTGAGTTTGCATTACTGTGATTTGACCTCTCTGCTGGCTGAGATAAGCTCATTTTCAACGTCCAATTCAGAATGTAATAAAACCAGATCCAGCCATAAAATGCATCATTCTTTTTTGTTTTAGACAACATTTCATGCACTGTTAAACATGTTAAAGCAAGTTGCAAGTGAAAATCTATGTCTCTGACTGAGTTTGCATTACTGTGATTTGACCTCTCTGCTGGCTGAGATAAGCTCATTTTCAACGTCCAATTCAGAAAGTGATAAAAACAGATCTAGCCATAAAATGCATCATTCTTTTTTGTTTTAGACAACATTTCATGCACTGTTAAACATGTTAAAGCAAGTTGCAAGTGAAAATCTATGTCTCTGACTGAGTTTGCATTACTGTGATTTGACCTCTCTGCTGGCTGAGATAAGCTCATTTTCAACGTCCAATTCAGAAAGTGATAAAAACAGATCTAGCCATAAAATGCATCATTCTTTTTTGTTTTAGACAACATTTCATGCACTGTTAAACATGTTAAAGCAAGTTGCAAGTGAAAATCTATGTCTCTGACTGAGTTTGCATTACTGTGATTTGACCTCTCTGCTGGCTGAGATAAGCTCATTTTCAACGTCCAATTCAGAATGTAATAAAACCAGATCCAGCCATAAAATGCATCATTCTTTTTTGTTTTAGACAACATTTCATCCACTGTTAAACATGTTAAAGCAAGTTGCAAGTGAAAATCTATGTCTCTGACTGAGTTTGCATTACTGTGATTTGACCTCTCTGCTGGCTGAGATAAGCTCATTTTCAACGTCCAATTCAGAATGTAATAAAACCTAATCCAGCTATAAAATGCATCATTCTTTTTTGTTTTAGACAACATTTCATGCACTGTTAAACATGTTAAAGCAAGTTGCAAGTGAAAATCTATGTCTCTGACTGAGTTTGCATTACTGTGATTTGACCTCTCTGCTGGCTGAGATAAGCTCATTTTCAACGTCCAATTCAGAATGTAATAAAACCAGATCCAGCCATAAAATGCATCATTCTTTTTTGTTTTAGACAACATTTCATGCACTGTTAAACATGTTAAAGCAAGTTGCAAGTGAAAATCTATGTCTCTGACTGAGTTTGCATTGCTGCTTATTTTGACCTCTGCTGGCTCTGAAAAGCTCATTTTCAACGTTCAATTCAGAATGTGATAAAACCAGATCCAGCCATAAAATGCATCATTCTTTTTTGTTTAAGACAACATTTCATGCACTGTTAAACATGTTAAAGCAAGTTGCAAGTGAAAATCTATGTCTCTGACTGAGTTTGCATTACTGTGATTTCACCTCTCTGCTGGCTGAGATAAGCTCATTTTCAACGTCCAATTCAGAATGTAATAAAACCAGATCCAGCCATAAAATGCATCATTCTTTTTTGTTTTAGACAACATTTCATGCACTGTTAAACATGTTAAAGCAAGTTGCAAGTGAAAATCTATGTCTCTGACTGATTTTGCATTACTGTGATTTGACCTCTCTGCTGGCTGAGATAAGCTCATTTTCAACGTCCAATTCAGAATGTAATAAAACCAGATCCAGCCATAAAATGCATCATTCTTTTTTGTTTTAGACAACATTTCATGCACTGTTAAACATGTTAAAGCAAGTTGCAAGTGAAAATCTATGTCTCTGACTGAGTTTGCAACGTCCAATTCAGAATGTAATAAAACCTGATCCAGCTATAAAATGCATCATTCTTTTTTGTTTTAGACAACATTTCATGCACTGTTAAACATGTTAAAGCAAGTTGCAAGTGAAAATCTATGTCTCTGACTGAGTTTGCATTACTGTGATTTGACCTGTCTGCTGGCTGAGATAAGCTCATTTTCAACGTCCAATTCAGAATGTATTAAAACCAGATCCAGCCATAAAATGCATCATTCTTTTTTGTTTTAGACAACATTTCATGCACTGTTAAACATGTTAAAGCAAGTTGCAAGTGAAAATCTATGTCTCTGACTGAGTTTGCATTACTGTGATTTGACCTCTCTGCTGGCTGAGATAAGCTCATTTTCAACGTCCAATTCAGAATGTAATAAAACCAGATCCAGCTATAAAATGCATCATTCTTTTTTGTTTTAGACAACATTTCATGCACTGTTAAACATGTTAAAGCAAGTTGCAAGTGAAAATCTATGTCTCTGACTGAGTTTGCATTACTGTGAGTTGACCTCTCTGCTGGCTGAGATAAGCTCATTTTCAACGTCCAATTCAGAATGTAATAAAACCTGATCCAGCTATAAAATGCATCATTCTTTTTTGTTTTAGACAACATTTCATGCACTGTTAAACATGTTAAAGCAAGTTGCAAGTGAAAATCTATGTCTCTGACTGAGTTTGCATTACTGTGATTTGACCTCTCTGCTGGCTGAGATAAGCTCATTTTCAACGTCCAATTCAGAATGTAATAAAACCAGATCCAGCCATAAAATGCATCATTCTTTTTTGTTTTAGACAACATTTCATGCACTGTTAAACATGTTAAAGCAAGTTGCAAGTGAAAATCTATGTCTCTGACTGAGTTTGCATTACTGTGATTTGACCTCTCTGCTGGCTGAGATAAGCTCATTTTCAACGTCCAATTCAGAATGTAATAAAACCTAATCCAGCTATAAAATGCATCATTCTTTTTTGTTTTAGACAACATTTCATGCACTGTTAAACATGTTAAAGCAAGTTGCAAGTGAAAATCTATGTCTCTGACTGAGTTTGCATTACTGTGATTTGACCTCTCTGCTGGCTGAGATAAGCTCATTTTCAACGTCCAATTCAGAATGTAATAAAACCAGATCCAGCCATAAAATGCATCATTCTTTTTTGTTTTAGACAACATTTCATGCACTGTTAAACATGTTAAAGCAAGTTGCAAGTGAAAATCTATGTCTCTGACTGAGTTTGCATTGCTGCTTATTTTGACCTCTGCTGGCTCTGAAAAGCTCATTTTCAACGTTCAATTCAGAATGTGATAAAACCAGATCCAGCCATAAAATGCATCATTCTTTTTTGTTTAAGACAACATTTCATGCACTGTTAAACATGTTAAAGCAAGTTGCAAGTGAAAATCTATGTCTCTGACTGAGTTTGCATTACTGTGATTTCACCTCTCTGCTGGCTGAGATAAGCTCATTTTCAACGTCCAATTCAGAATGTAATAAAACCAGATCCAGCCATAAAATGCATCATTCTTTTTTGTTTTAGACAACATTTCATGCACTGTTAAACATGTTAAAGCAAGTTGCAAGTGAAAATCTATGTCTCTGACTGATTTTGCATTACTGTGATTTGACCTCTCTGCTGGCTGAGATAAGCTCATTTTCAACGTCCAATTCAGAATGTAATAAAACCAGATCCAGCCATAAAATGCATCATTCTTTTTTGTTTTAGACAACATTTCATGCACTGTTAAACATGTTAAAGCAAGTTGCAAGTGAAAATCTATGTCTCTGACTGAGTTTGCAACGTCCAATTCAGAATGTAATAAAACCTGATCCAGCTATAAAATGCATCATTCTTTTTTGCTTTAGACAACATTTCATGCACTGTTAAACATGTTAAAGCAAGTTGCAAGTGAAAATCTATGTCTCTGACTGAGTTTGCATTACTGTGATTTGACCTCTCTGCTGGCTGAGATAAGCTCATTTTCAACGTCCAATTCAGAATGTATTAAAACCAGATCCAGCCATAAAATGCATCATTCTTTTTTGTTTTAGACAACATTTCATGCACTGTTAAACATGTTAAAGCAAGTTGCAAGTGAAAATCTATGTCTCTGACTGAGTTTGCATTACTGTGATTTGACCTCTCTGCTGGCTGAGATAAGCTCATTTTCAACGTCCAATTCAGAATGTAATAAAACCAGATCCAGCTATAAAATGCATCATTCTTTTTTGTTTTAGACAACATTTCATGCACTGTTAAACATGTTAAAGCAAGTTGCAAGTGAAAATCTATGTCTCTGACTGAGTTTGCATTACTGTGATTTGACCTCTCTGCTGGCTGAGATAAGCTCATTTTCAACGTCCAATTCAGAATGTAATAAAACCAGATCCAGCCATAAAATGCATCATTCTTTTTTGTTTTAGACAACATTTCATGCACTGTTAAACATGTTAAAGCAAGTTGCAAGTGAAAATCTATGTCTCTGACTGAGTTTGCATTACTGTGATTTGACCTCTCTGCTGGCTGAGATAAGCTCATTTTCAACGTCCAATTCAGAATGTAATAAAACCAGATCCAGCCATAAAATGCATCATTCTTTTTTGTTTTAGACAACATTTCATGCACTGTTAAACATGTTAAAGCAAGTTGCAAGTGAAAATCTATGTCTCTGACTGAGTTTGCATTACTGTGATTTGACCTCTCTGCTGGCTGAGATAAGCTCATTTTCAACGTCCAATTCAGAATGTAATAAAACCAGATCCAGCCATAAAATGCATCATTCTTTTTTGTTTTAGACAACATTTCATGTACTGTTAAACATGTTAAAGCAAGTTGCAAGTGAAAATCTATGTCTCTGACTGAGTTTGCATTACTGCTTATTTTGACCTCTGCTGGCTCTGAAAAGCTCATTTTCAACGTTCAATTCAGAATGTGATAAAACCAGATCCAGCCATAAAATGCATCATTCTTTTTTGTTTAAGACAACATTTCATGCACTGTTAAACATGTTAAAGCAAGTTGCAAGTGAAAATCTATGTCTCTGACTGAGTTTGCATTACTGTGATTTCACCTCTCTGCTGGCTGAGATAAGCTCATTTTCAACGTCCAATTCAGAATGTAATAAAACCAGATCCAGCCATAAAATGCATCATTCTTTTTTGCTTTAGACAACATTTCATGCACTGTTAAACATGTTAAAGCAAGTTGCAAGTGAAAATCTATGTCTCTGACTGAGTTTGC
Organism: Danio rerio; assembly: GCF_052040795.2. Taxonomy (NCBI): domain Eukaryota; kingdom Metazoa; phylum Chordata; class Actinopteri; order Cypriniformes; family Danionidae; genus Danio; species Danio rerio. The sequence goes on from NC_141038.1 coordinate 34,171,761, forward strand.
ATTACTGTGATTTGACCTCTTTGCTGGCTGAGATAAGCTCATTTTCAACGTCCAATTCAGAATGTAATAAAACCAGATCCAGCCATAAAATGCATCATTCTTTTTTGTTTTAGACAACATTTCATGTACTGTTAAACATGTTAAAGCAAGTTGCAAGTGAAAATCTATGTCTCTGACTGAGTTTGCATTACTGCTTATTTTGACCTCTGCTGGCTCTGAAAAGCTCATTTTCAACGTTCAATTCAGAATGTGATAAAACCAGATCCAGCTATAAAATGCATCATTCTTTTTTGTTTAAGACAACATTTCATGCACTGTTAAACATGTTAAAGCAAGTTGCAAGTGAAAATCTATGTCTCTGACTGAGTTTGCATTACTGTGATTTCACCTCTCTGCTGGCTGAGATAAGCTCATTTTCAACGTCCAATTCAGAATGTAATAAAACCAGATCCAGCTATAAAATGCATCATTCTTTTTTGCTTTAGACAACATTTCATGCACTGTTAAACATGTTAAAGCAAGTTGCAAGTGAAAATCTATGTCTCTGACTGAGTTTGCATTACTGTGATTTGACCTCTCTGCTGGCTGAGATAAGCTCATTTTTAACGTCCAATTCAGAATGTAATAAAACCTGATCCAGCTATAAAATGCATCATTCTTTTTTGTTTTAGACAACATTTCATGCACTGTTAAACATGTTAAAGCAAATTGCAAGTGAAAATCTATGTCTCTGACTGAGTTTGCATTACTGTGATTTGACCTCTCTGCTGGCTGAGATAAGCTCATTTTCAACATCCAATTCAGAATGTAATAAAACCAGATCCAGCCATAAAATGCATCATTCTTTTTTGTTTTAGACAACATTTCATGCACTGTTAAACATGTTAAAGCAAGTTGCAAGTGAAAATCTATGTCTCTGACTGAGTTTGCATTACTGTGATTTGACCTCTCTGCTGGCTGAGATAAGCTCATTTTCAACGTCCAATTCAGAAAGTGATAAAAACAGATCTAGCCATAAAATGCATCATTCTTTTTTGTTTTAGACAACATTTCATGCACTGTTAAACATGTTAAAGCAAGTTGCAAGTGAAAATCTATGTCTCTGACTGAGTTTGCATTACTGTGATTTGACCTCTCTGCTGGCTGAGATAAGCTCATTTTCAACGTCCAATTCAGAATGTATTAAAACCAGATCCAGCCATAAAATGCATCATTCTTTTTTGTTTTAGACAACATTTCATGCACTGTTAAACATGTTAAAGCAAGTTGCAAGTGAAAATCTATGTCTCTGACTGAGTTTGCAATACTGTGATTTGACCTCTCTGCTGGCTGAGATAAGCTCATTTTCAACGTCCAATTCAGAATGTAATAAAACCAGATCCAGCTATAAAATGCATCATTCTTTTTTGTTTTAGACAACATTTCATGCACTGTTAAACATGTTAAAGCAAGTTGCAAGTGAAAATCTATGTCTCTGACTGAGTTTGCATTACTGTGATTTGACCTCTCTGCTGGCTGAGATAAGCTCATTTTCAACGTCCAATTCAGAATGTAATAAAACCAGATCCAGCCATAAAATGCATCATTCTTTTTTGTTTTAGACAACATTTCATGCACTGTTAAACATGTTAAAGCAAGTTGCAAGTGAAAATCTATGTCTCTGACTGAGTTTGCATTACTGTGATTTGACCTCTCTGCTGGCTGAGATAAGCTCATTTTCAACGTCCAATTCAGAATGTAATAAAACCAGATCCAGCCATAAAATGCATCATTCTTTTTTGTTTTAGACAACATTTCATGCACTGTTAAACATGTTAAAGCAAGTTGCAAGTGAAAATCTATGTCTCTGACTGAGTTTGCATTACTGTGATTTGACCTCTCTGCTGGCTGAGATAAGCTCATTTTCAACGTCCAATTCAGAATGTAATAAAACCAGATCCAGCCATAAAATGCATCATTCTTTTTTTGTTTTAGACAACATTTCATGCACTGTTAAACATGTTAAAGCAAGTTGCAAGTGAAAATCTATGTCTCTGACTGAGTTTGCATTACTGTGATTTGACCTCTCTGCTGGCTGAGATAAGCTCATTTTCAACGTCCAATTCAGAATGTAATAAAACCAGATCCAGCCATAAAATGCATCATTCTTTTTTGTTTTAGACAACATTTCATGCACTGTTAAACATGTTAAAGCAAGTTGCAAGTGAAAATCTATGTCTCTGACTGAGTTTGCATTACTGTGATTTGACCTCTCTGCTGGCTGAGATAAGCTCATTTTCAACGTCCAATTCAGAAAGTAATAAAACCAGATCCAGCCATAAAATGCATCATTCTTTTTTGTTTTAGACAACATTTCATGCACTGTTAAACATGTTAAAGCAAGTTGCAAGTGAAAATCTATGTCTCTGACTGAGTTTGCATTACTGTGATTTGACCTCTCTGCTGGCTGAGATAAGCTCATTTTCAACGTCCAATTCAGAATGTAATAAAACCAGATCCAGCCATAAAATGCATCATTCTTTTTTTGTTTTAGACAACATTTCATGTACTGTTAAACATGTTAAAGCAAGTTGCAAGTGAAAATCTATGTCTCTGACTGAGTTTGCATTACTGCTTATTTTGACCTCTGCTGGCTCTGAAAAGCTCATTTTCAACGTTCAATTCAGAATGTGATAAAACCAGATCCAGCCATAAAATGCATCATTCTTTTTTGTTTAAGACATTTCATGCACTGTTAAACATGTTAAAGCAAGTTGCAAGTGAAAATCTATGTCTCTGACTGAGTTTGCATTACTGTGATTTCACCTCTCTGCTGGCTGAGATAAGCTCATTTTCAACGTCCAATTCAGAATGTAATAAAACCAGATCCAGCTATAAAATGCATCATTCTTTTTTGCTTTAGACAACATTTCATGCACTGTTAAACATGTTAAAGCAAGTTGCAAGTGAAAATCTATGTCTCTGACTGAGTTTGCATTACTGTGATTTGACCTCTTTGCTGGCTGAGATAAGCTCATTTTCAACGTCCAATTCAGAATGTAATAAAACCAGATCCAGCCATAAAATGCATCATTCTTTTTTGTTTTAGACAACATTTCATGTACTGTTAAACATGTTAAAGCAAGTTGCAAGTGAAAATCTATGTCTCTGACTGAGTTTGCATTACTGCTTATTTTGACCTCTGCTGGCTCTGAAAAGCTCATTTTCAACGTTCAATTCAGAATGTGATAAAACCAGATCCAGCCATAAAATGCATCATTCTTTTTTGTTTAAGACAACATTTCATGCACTGTTAAACATGTTAAAGCAAGTTGCAAGTGAAAATCTATGTCTCTGACTGAGTTTGCATTACTGTGATTTCACCTCTCTGCTGGCTGAGATAAGCTCATTTTCAACGTCCAATTCAGAATGTAATAAAACCAGATCCAGCTATAAAATGCATCATTCTTTTTTGCTTTAGACAACATTTCATGCACTGTTAAACATGTTAAAGCAAGTTGCAAGTGAAAATCTATGTCTCTGACTGAGTTTGCATTACTGTGATTTGACCTCTTTGCTGGCTGAGATAAGCTCATTTTCAACGTCCAATTCAGAATGTAATAAAACCAGATCCAGCCATAAAATGCATCATTCTTTTTTGTTTTAGACAACATTTCATGTACTGTTAAACATGTTAAAGCAAGTTGCAAGTGAAAATCTATGTCTCTGACTGAGTTTGCATTACTGCTTATTTTGACCTCTGCTTGCTCTGAAAAGCTCATTTTCAACGTTCAATTCAGAATGTGATAAAACCAGATCCAGCCATAAAATGCATCATTCTTTTTTGTTTAAGACAACATTTCATGCACTGTTAAACATGTTAAAGCAAGTTGCAAGTGAAAATCTATGTCTCTGACTGAGTTTGCATTACTGTGATTTGACCTCTCTGCTGGCTGAGATAAGCTCATTTTTAACGTCCAATTCAGAATGTAATAAAACCTGATCCAGCTATAAAATGCATCATTCTTTTTTGTTTTAGACAACATTTCATGCACTGTTAAACATGTTAAAGCAAGTTGCAAGTGAAAATCTATGTCTCTGACTGAGTTTGCATTACTGTGATTTCACCTCTCTGCTGGCTGAGATAAGCTCATTTTCAACGTCCAATTCAGAATGTAATAAAACCAGATCCAGCTATAAAATGCATCATTCTTTTTTGCTTTAGACAACATTTCATGCACTGTTAAACATGTTAAAGCAAGTTGCAAGTGAAAATCTATGTCTCTGACTGAGTTTGCATTACTGTGATTTGACCTCTTTGCTGGCTGAGATAAGCTCATTTTCAACGTCCAATTCAGAATGTAATAAAACCAGATCCAGCCATAAAATGCATCATTCTTTTTTGTTTTAGACAACATTTCATGTACTGTTAAACATGTTAAAGCAAGTTGCAAGTGAAAATCTATGTCTCTGACTGAGTTTGCATTACTGCTTATTTTGACCTCTGCTTGCTCTGAAAAGCTCATTTTCAACGTTCAATTCAGAATGTGATAAAACCAGATCCAGCCATAAAATGCATCATTCTTTTTTGTTTAAGACAACATTTCATGCACTGTTAAACATGTTAAAGCAAGTTGCAAGTGAAAATCTATGTCTCTGACTGAGTTTGCATTACTGTGATTTGACCTCTCTGCTGGCTGAGATAAGCTCATTTTTAACGTCCAATTCAGAATGTAATAAAACCTGATCCAGCTATAAAATGCATCATTCTTTTTTGTTTTAGACAACATTTCATGCACTGTTAAACATGTTAAAGCAAATTGCAAGTGAAAATCTATGTCTCTGACTGAGTTTGCATTACTGTGATTTGACCTCTCTGCTGGCTGAGATAAGCTCATATTCAACGTCCAATTCAGAATGTAATAAAACCAGATCCAGCCATAAAATGCATCATTCTTTTATGTTTTAGACAACATTTCATGCACTGTTAAACATGTTAAAGCAAGTTGCAAGTGAAAATCTATGTCTCTGACTGAGTTTGCATTACTGTGATTTGACCTCTCTGCTGGCTGAGATAAGCTCATTTTCAACGTCCAATTCAGAAAGTGATAAAAACAGATCTAGCCATAAAATGCATCATTCTTTTTTGTTTTAGACAACATTTCATGCACTGTTAAACATGTTAAAGCAAGTTGCAAGTGAAAATCTATGTCTCTGACTGAGTTTGCATTACTGTGATTTGACCTCTCTGCTGGCTGAGATAAGCTCATTTTCAACGTCCAATTCAGAATGTAATAAAACCAGATCCAGCCATAAAATGCATCATTCTTTTTTGTTTTAGACAACATTTCATGCACTGTTAAACATGTTAAAGCAAGTTGCAAGTGAAAATCTATGTCTCTGACTGAGTTTGCATTACTGTGATTTGACCTCTCTGCTGGCTGAGATAAGCTCATTTTCAACGTCCAATTCAGAATGTAATAAAACCAGATCCAGCTATAAAATGCATCATTCTTTTTTGTTTTAGACAACATTTCATGCACTGTTAAACATGTTAAAGCAAGTTGCAAGTGAAAATCTATGTCTCTGACTGAGTTTGCATTACTGTGATTTGACCTCTCTGCTGGCTGAGATAAGCTCATTTTCAACGTCCAATTCAGAATGTAATAAAACCAGATCCAGCCATAAAATGCATCATTCTTTTTTGTTTTAGACAACATTTCATGCACTGTTAAACATGTTAAAGCAAGTTGGAAGTGAAAATCTATGTCTCTGACTGAGTTTGCATTACTGTGATTTGACCTCTCAGCTGGCTGAGATAAGCTCATTTTCAACGTCCAATTCAGAATGTAATAAAACCAGATCCAGCCATAAAATGCATCATTCTTTTTTGTTTTAGACAACATTTCATGCACTGTTAAACATGTTAAAGCAAGTTGCAAGTGAAAATCTATGTCTCTGACTGAGTTTGCATTACTGTGATTTGACCTCTCTGCTGGCTGAGATAAGCTCATTTTCAACGTCCAATTCAGAATGTAATAAAACCAGATCCAGCCATAAAATGCATCATTCTTTTTTGTTTTAGACAACATTTCATGTACTGTTAAACATGTTAAAGCAAGTTGCAAGTGAAAATCTATGTCTCTGACTGAGTTTGCATTACTGTGATTTGATCTCTCTGCTGGCTGAGATAAGCTCATTTTCAACGTCCAATTCAGAAAGTGATAAAAACAGATCTAGCCATAAAATGCATCATTCTTTTTTGTTTTAGACAACATTTCATGCACTGTTAAACATGTTAAAGCAAGTTGCAAGTGAAAATCTATGTCTCTGACTGAGTTTGCATTACTGTGATTTGACCTCTCTGCTGGCTGAGATAAGCTCATTTTCAACGTCCAATTCAGAATGTAATAAAACCAGATCCAGCCATAAAATGCATCATTCTTTTTTGTTTTAGACAACATTTCATGCACTGTTAAACATGTTAAAGCAAGTTGCAAGTGAAAATCTATGTCTCTGACTGAGTTTGCATTACTGTGAGTTGACCTCTCTGCTGGCTGAGATAAGCTCATTTTCAACGTCCAATTCAGAATGTAATAAAACCTGATCCAGCTATAAAATGCATCATTCTTTTTTGTTTTAGACAACATTTCATGCACTGTTAAACATGTTAAAGCAAGTTGCAAGTGAAAATCTATGTCTCTGACTGAGTTTGCATTACTGTGATTTGACCTCTCTGCTGGCTGAGATAAGCTCATTTTCAACGTCCAATTCAGAAAGTGATAAAAACAGATCTAGCCATAAAATGCATCATTCTTTTTTGTTTTAGACAACATTTCATGCACTGTTAAACATGTTAAAGCAAGTTGCAAGTGAAAATCTATGTCTCTGACTGAGTTTGCATTACTGTGATTTGACCTCTCTGCTGGCTGAGATAAGCTCATTTTCAACGTCCAATTCAGAATGTAATAAAACCAGATCCAGCCATAAAATGCATCATTCTTTTTTGTTTTAGACAACATTTCATGCACTGTTAAACATGTTAAAGCAAGTTGCAAGTGAAAATCTATGTCTCTGACTGAGTTTGCATTACTGCTTATTTTGACCTCTGCTGGCTCTGAAAAGCTCATTTTCAACGTTCAATTCAGAATGTGATAAAACCAGATCCAGCCATAAAATGCATCATTCTTTTTTGTTTAAGACAACAATTCATGCACTGTTAAACATGTTAAAGCAAGTTGCAAGTGAAAATCTATGTCTCTGACTGAGTTTGCATTACTGTGATTTCACCTCTCTGCTGGCTGAGATAAGCTCATTTTCAACGTCCAATTCAGAATGTAATAAAACCAGATCCAGCTATAAAATGCATCATTCTTTTTTGTTTTAGACAACATTTCATGCACTGTTAAACATGTTAAAGCAAGTTGCAAGTGAAAATCTATGTCTCTGACTGATTTTGCATTACTGTGATTTAACCTCTCTGCTGGCTGAGATAAGCTCATTTTCAACGTCCAATTCAGAATGTAATAAAACCAGATCCAGCCATAAAATGCATCATTCTTTTTTGATTTAGACAACATTTCATGTACTGTTAAACATGTTAAAGCAAGTTGCAAGTGAAAATCTATGTCTCTGACTGAGTTTGCATTACTGCTTATTTTGACCTCTGCTGGCTGAGATGAGCTCATTTTCAACGTCCAATTCAGAATGTAATAAAACCAGATCCAGCTATAAAATGCATCATTCTTTTTTGTTTTAGACAACATTTCATGCACTGTTAAACATGTTAAAGCAAGTTGCAAGTGAAAATCTATGTCTCTGACTGAGTTTGCATTACTGTGATTTGACCTCTCTGCTGGCTGAGATAAGCTCATTTTCAACGTCCAATTCAGAATGTAATAAAACCAGATCCAGCTATAAAATGCATCATTCTTTTTTGTTTTAGACAACATTTCATGCACTGTTAAACATGTTAAAGCAAGTTGCAAGTGAAAATCTATGTCTCTGACTGAGTTTGCATTACTGTGATTTGACCTCTCTGCTGGCTGAGATAAGCTCATTTTCAACGTCCAATTCAGAATGTAATAAAACCAGATCCAGCCATAAAATGCATCATTCTTTTTTTGTTTTAGACAACATTTCATGCACTGTTAAACATGTTAAAGCAAGTTGCAAGTGAAAATCTATGTCTCTGACTGAGTTTGCATTACTGTGATTTGACCTCTCTGCTGGCTGAGATAAGCTCATTTTCAACGTCCAATTCAGAATGTAATAAAACCTGATCCAGCTATAAAATGCATCATTCTTTTTTGCTTTAGACAACATTTCATGCACTGTTAAACATGTTAAAGCAAGTTGCAAGTGAAAATCTATGTCTCTGACTGAGTTTGCATTACTGTGATTTGACCTCTCTGCTGGCTGAGATAAGCTCATTTTCAACGTCCAATTCAGAATGTAATAAAACCAGATCCAGCCATAAAATGCATCATTCTTTTTTGTTTTAGACATCATTTCATGCACTGTTAAACATGTTAAAGCAAGTTGCAAGTGAAAATCTATGTCTCTGACTGAGTTTGCATTACTGTGATTTGACCTCTCTGCTGGCTGAGATAAGCTCATTTTCAACGTCCAATTCAGAATGTAATAAAACCAGATCCAGCTATAAAATGCATCATTCTTTTTTGTTTTAGACAACATTTCATGCACTGTTAAACATGTTAAAGCAAGTTGCAAGTGAAAATCTATGTCTCTGACTGAGTTTGCATTACTGTGATTTGACCTCTCTGCTGGCTGAGATAAGCTCATTTTCAACGTCCAATTCAGAATGTAATAAAACCAGATCCAGCCATAAAATGCATCATTCTTTTTTGTTTTAGACAACATTTCATGCACTGTTAAACATGTTAAAGCAAGTTGGAAGTGAAAATCTATGTCTCTGACTGAGTTTGCATTACTGTTATTTGACCTCTCAGCTGGCTGAGATAAGCTCATTTTCAACGTCCAATTCAGAATGTAATAAAACCAGATCCAGCCATAAAATGCATCATTCTTTTTTGTTTTAGACAACATTTCATGCACTGTTAAACATGTTAAAGCAAGTTGCAAGTGAAAATCTATGTCTCTGACTGAGTTTGCATTACTGTGATTTGACCTCTCTGCTGGCTGAGATAAGCTCATTTTCAACGTCCAATTCAGAATGTAATAAAACCAGATCCAGCCATAAAATGCATCATTCTTTTTTGTTTTAGACAACATTTCATGTACTGTTAAACATGTTAAAGCAAGTTGCAAGTGAAAATCTATGTCTCTGACTGAGTTTGCATTACTGTGATTTGATCTCTCTGCTGGCTGAGATAAGCTCATTTTCAACGTCCAATTCAGAAAGTGATAAAAACAGATCTAGCCATAAAATGCATCATTCTTTTTTGTTTTAGACAACATTTCATGCACTGTTAAACATGTTAAAGCAAGTTGCAAGTGAAAATCTATGTCTCTGACTGAGTTTGCATTACTGTGATTTGACCTCTCTGCTGGCTGAGATAAGCTCATTTTCAACGTCCAATTCAGAATGTAATAAAACCAGATCCAGCCATAAAATGCATCATTCTTTTTTGTTTTAGACAACATTTCATGCACTGTTAAACATGTTAAAGCAAGTTGCAAGTGAAAATCTATGTCTCTGACTGAGTTTGCATTACTGTGAGTTGACCTCTCTGCTGGCTGAGATAAGCTCATTTTCAACGTCCAATTCAGAATGTAATAAAACCTGATCCAGCTATAAAATGCATCATTCTTTTTTGTTTTAGACAACATTTCATGCACTGTTAAACATGTTAAAGCAAGTTGCAAGTGAAAATCTATGTCTCTGACTGAGTTTGCATTACTGTGATTTGACCTCTCTGCTGGCTGAGATAAGCTCATTTTCAACGTCCAATTCAGAATGTAATAAAACCAGATCCAGCCATAAAATGCATCATTCTTTTTTGTTTTAGACAACATTTCATGCACTGTTAAACATGTTAAAGCAAGTTGCAAGTGAAAATCTATGTCTCTGACTGAGTTTGCATTACTGTGATTTCACCTCTCTGCTGGCTGAGATAAGCTCATTTTCAACGTCCAATTCAGAATGTAATAAAACCAGATCCAGCTATAAAATGCATCATTCTTTTTTGTTTTAGACAACATTTCATGCACTGTTAAACATGTTAAAGCAAGTTGCAAGTGAAAATCTATGTCTCTGACTGATTTTGCATTACTGTGATTTAACCTCTCTGCTGGCTGAGATAAGCTCATTTTCAACGTCCAATTCAGAATGTAATAAAACCAGATCCAGCCATAAAATGCATCATTCTTTTTTGTTTTAGACAACATTTCATGTACTGTTAAACATGTTAAAGCAAGTTGCAAGTGAAAATCTATGTCTCTGACTGAGTTTGCATTACTGCTTATTTTGACCTCTGCTGGCTCTGAAAAGCTCATTTTCAACGTTCAATTCAGAATGTGATAAAACCAGATCCAGCCATAAAATGCATCATTCTTTTTTGTTTTAGACAACATTTCATGCACTGTTAAACATGTTAAAGCAAGTTGCAAGTGAAAATCTATGTCTCTGACTGAGTTTGCATTACTGTGATTTAACCTCTCTGCTGGCTGAGATAAGCTCATTTTCAACGTCCAATTCAGAAAGTGATAAAAACAGATCTAGCCATAAAATGCATCATTCTTTTTTGTTTTAGACAACATTTCATGCACTGTTAAACATGTTAAAGCAAGTTGCAAGTGAAAATCTATGTCTCTGACTGAGTTTGCATTACTGTGATTTGACCTCTCTGCTGGCTGAGATAAGCTCATTTTCAACGTCCAATTCAGAATGTAATAAAACCAGATCCAGCCATAAAATGCATCATTCTTTTTTGTTTTAGACAACATTTCATGCACTGTTAAACATGTTAAAGCAAGTTGCAAGTGAAAATCTATGTCTCTGACTGAGTTTGCATTACTGCTTATTTTGACCTCTGCTGGCTCTGAAAAGCTCATTTTCAACGTTCAATTCAGAATGTGATAAAACCAGATCCAGCCATAAAATGCATCATTCTTTTTTGTTTAAGACAACAATTCATGCACTGTTAAACATGTTAAAGCAAGTTGCAAGTGAAAATCTATGTCTCTGACTGAGTTTGCATTACTGTGATTTCACCTCTCTGCTGGCTGAGATAAGCTCATTTTCAACGTCCAATTCAGAATGTAATAAAACCAGATCCAGCTATAAAATGCATCATTCTTTTTTGTTTTAGACAACATTTCATGCACTGTTAAACATGTTAAAGCAAGTTGCAAGTGAAAATCTATGTCTCTGACTGATTTTGCATTACTGTGATTTAACCTCTCTGCTGGCTGAGATAAGCTCATTTTCAACGTCCAATTCAGAATGTAATAAAACCAGATCCAGCCATAAAATGCATCATTCTTTTTTGTTTTAGACAACATTTCATGTACTGTTAAACATGTTAAAGCAAGTTGCAAGTGAAAATCTATGTCTCTGACTGAGTTTGCATTACTGCTTATTTTGACCTCTGCTGGCTCTGAAAAGCTCATTTTCAACGTTCAATTCAGAATGTGATAAAACCAGATCCAGCCATAAAATGCATCATTCTTTTTTGTTTTAGACAACATTTCATGCACTGTTAAACATGTTAAAGCAAGTTGCAAGTGAAAATCTATGTCTCTGACTGAGTTTGCATTACTGTGATTTAACCTCTCTGCTGGCTGAGATAAGCTCATTTTCAACGTCCAATTCAGAATGTAATAAAACCAGATCCAGCCATAAAATGCATCATTCTTTTTTGTTTTAGACAACATTTCATGCACTGTTAAACATGTTAAAGCAAGTTGGAAGTGAAAATCTATGTCTCTGACTGAGTTTGCATTACTGTGATTTGACCTCTCAGCTGGCTGAGATAAGCTCATTTTCAACGTCCAATTCAGAATGTAATAAAACCAGATCCAGCCATAAAATGCATCATTCTTTTTTGTTTTAGACAACATTTCATGCACTGTTAAACATGTTAAAGCAAGTTGCAAGTGAAAATCTATGTCTCTGACTGTGTTTGCATTACTGTGATTTGACCTCTCTGCTGGCTGAGATAAGCTCATTTTCAACGTCCAATTCAGAATGTAATAAAACCAGATCCAGCCATAAAATGCATCATTCTTTTTTGTTTTAGACAACATTTCATGTACTGTTAAACATGTTAAAGCAAGTTGCAAGTGAAAATCTATGTCTCTGACTGAGTTTGCATTACTGTGATTTGATCTCTCTGCTGGCTGAGATAAGCTCATTTTCAACGTCCAATTCAGAAAGTGATAAAAACAGATCTAGCCATAAAATGCATCATTCTTTTTTGTCTTAGACAACATTTCATGCACTGTTAAACATGTTAAAGCAAGTTGCAAGTGAAAATCTATGTCTCTGACTGAGTTTGCATTACTGTGATTTGACCTCTCTGCTGGCTGAGATAAGCTCATTTTCAACGTCCAATTCAGAATGTAATAAAACCAGATCCAGCCATAAAATGCATCATTCTTTTTTGTTTTAGACAACATTTCATGCACTGTTAAACATGTTAAAGCAAGTTGCAAGTGAAAATCTATGTCTCTGACTGAGTTTGCATTACTGTGAGTTGACCTCTCTGCTGGCTGAGATAAGCTCATTTTCAACGTCCAATTCAGAATGTAATAAAACCTGATCCAGCTATAAAATGCATCATTCTTTTTTGTTTTAGACAACATTTCATGCACTGTTAAACATGTTAAAGCAAGTTGCAAGTGAAAATCTATGTCTCTGACTGAGTTTGCATTACTGTGATTTGACCTCTCTGCTGGCTGAGATAAGCTCATTTTCAACGTCCAATTCAGAAAGTGATAAAAACAGATCTAGCCATAAAATGCATCATTCTTTTTTGTTTTAGACAACATTTCATGCACTGTTAAACATGTTAAAGCAAGTTGCAAGTGAAAATCTATGTCTCTGACTGAGTTTGCATTACTGTGATTTGACCTCTCTGCTGGCTGAGATAAGCTCATTTTCAACGTCCAATTCAGAATGTAATAAAACCCGATCCAGCCATAAAATGCATCATTCTTTTTTGTTTTAGACAACATTTCATGCACTGTTAAACATGTTAAAGCAAGTTGCAAGTGAAAATCTATGTCTCTGACTGAGTTTGCATTACTGCTTATTTTGACCTCTGCTGGCTCTGAAAAGCTCATTTTCAACGTTCAATTCAGAATGTGATAAAACCAGATCCAGCCATAAAATGCATCATTCTTTTTTGTTTAAGACAACAATTCATGCACTGTTAAACATGTTAAAGCAAGTTGCAAGTGAAAATCTATGTCTCTGACTGAGTTTGCATTACTGTGATTTCACCTCTCTGCTGGCTGAGATAAGCTCATTTTCAACGTCCAATTCAGAATGTAATAAAACCAGATCCAGCTATAAAATGCATCATTCTTTTTTGTTTTAGACAACATTTCATGCACTGTTAAACATGTTAAAGCAAGTTGCAAGTGAAAATCTATGTCTCTGACTGATTTTGCATTACTGTGATTTAACCTCTCTGCTGGCTGAGATAAGCTCATTTTCAACGTCCAATTCAGAATGTAATAAAACCAGATCCAGCCATAAAATGCATCATTCTTTTTTGTTTTAGACAACATTTCATGTACTGTTAAACATGTTAAAGCAAGTTGCAAGTGAAAATCTATGTCTCTGACTGAGTTTGCATTACTGTGATTTAACCTCTCTGCTGGCTGAGATAAGCTCATTTTCAACGTCCAATTCAGAATGTAATAAAACCAGATCCAGCCATAAAATGCATCATTCTTTTTTGTTTTAGACAACATTTCATGCACTGTTAAACATGTTAAAGCAAGTTGGAAGTGAAAATCTATGTCTCTGACTGAGTTTGCATTACTGTGATTTGACCTCTCAGCTGGCTGAGATAAGCTCATTTTCAACGTCCAATTCAGAATGTAATAAAACCAGATCCAGCCATAAAATGCATCATTCTTTTTTGTTTTAGACAACATTTCATGCACTGTTAAACATGTTAAAGCAAGTTGCAAGTGAAAATCTATGTCTCTGACTGTGTTTGCATTACTGTGATTTGACCTCTCTGCTGGCTGAGATAAGCTCATTTTCAACGTCCAATTCAGAATGTAATAAAACCAGATCCAGCCATAAAATGCATCATTCTTTTTTGTTTTAGACAACATTTCATGTACTGTTAAACATGTTAAAGCAAGTTGCAAGTGAAAATCTATGTCTCTGACTGAGTTTGCATTACTGTGATTTGATCTCTCTGCTGGCTGAGATAAGCTCATTTTCAACGTCCAATTCAGAAAGTGATAAAAACAGATCTAGCCATAAAATGCATCATTCTTTTTTGTCTTAGACAACATTTCATGCACTGTTAAACATGTTAAAGCAAGTTGCAAGTGAAAATCTATGTCTCTGACTGAGTTTGCATTACTGTGATTTGACCTCTCTGCTGGCTGAGATAAGCTCATTTTCAACGTCCAATTCAGAATGTAATAAAACCAGATCCAGCCATAAAATGCATCATTCTTTTTTGTTTTAGACAACATTTCATGCACTGTTAAACATGTTAAAGCAAGTTGCAAGTGAAAATCTATGTCTCTGACTGAGTTTGCATTACTGTGAGTTGACCTCTCTGCTGGCTGAGATAAGCTCATTTTCAACGTCCAATTCAGAATGTAATAAAACCTGATCCAGCTATAAAATGCATCATTCTTTTTTGTTTTAGACAACATTTCATGCACTGTTAAACATGTTAAAGCAAGTTGCAAGTGAAAATCTATGTCTCTGACTGAGTTTGCATTACTGTGATTTGACCTCTCTGCTGGCTGAGATAAGCTCATTTTCAACGTCCAATTCAGAAAGTGATAAAAACAGATCTAGCCATAAAATGCATCATTCTTTTTTGTTTTAGACAACATTTCATGCACTGTTAAACATGTTAAAGCAAGTTGCAAGTGAAAATCTATGTCTCTGACTGAGTTTGCATTACTGTGATTTGACCTCTCTGCTGGCTGAGATAAGCTCATTTTCAACGTCCAATTCAGAATGTAATAAAACCCGATCCAGCCATAAAATGCATCATTCTTTTTTGTTTTAGACAACATTTCATGCACTGTTAAACATGTTAAAGCAAGTTGCAAGTGAAAATCTATGTCTCTGACTGAGTTTGCATTACTGCTTATTTTGACCTCTGCTGGCTCTGAAAAGCTCATTTTCAACGTTCAATTCAGAATGTGATAAAACCAGATCCAGCCATAAAATGCATCATTCTTTTTTGTTTAAGACAACAATTCATGCACTGTTAAACATGTTAAAGCAAGTTGCAAGTGAAAATCTATGTCTCTGACTGAGTTTGCATTACTGTGATTTCACCTCTCTGCTGGCTGAGATAAGCTCATTTTCAACGTCCAATTCAGAATGTAATAAAACCAGATCCAGCTATAAAATGCATCATTCTTTTTTGTTTTAGACAACATTTCATGCACTGTTAAACATGTTAAAGCAAGTTGCAAGTGAAAATCTATGTCTCTGACTGATTTTGCATTACTGTGATTTAACCTCTCTGCTGGCTGAGATAAGCTCATTTTCAACGTCCAATTCAGAATGTAATAAAACCAGATCCAGCCATAAAATGCATCATTCTTTTTTGTTTTAGACAACATTTCATGTACTGTTAAACATGTTAAAGCAAGTTGCAAGTGAAAATCTATGTCTCTGACTGAGTTTGCATTACTGCTTATTTTGACCTCTGCTGGCTGAGATGAGCTCATTTTCAACGTCCAATTCAGAATGTAATAAAACCAGATCCAGCTATAAAATGCATCATTCTTTTTTGTTTTAGACAACATTTCATGCACTGTTAAACATGTTAAAGCAAGTTGCAAGTGAAAATCTATGTCTCTGACTGAGTTTGCATTACTGTGATTTGACCTCTCTGCTGGCTGAGATAAGCTCATTTTCAACGTCCAATTCAGAATGTAATAAAACCAGATCCAGCTATAAAATGCATCATTCTTTTTTGTTTTAGACAACATTTCATGCACTGTTAAACATGTTAAAGCAAGTTGCAAGTGAAAATCTATGTCTCTGACTGAGTTTGCATTACTGTGATTTGACCTCTCTGCTGGCTGAGATAAGCTCATTTTCAACGTCCAATTCAGAATGTAATAAAACCAGATCCAGCCATAAAATGCATCATTCTTTTTTTGTTTTAGACAACATTTCATGCACTGTTAAACATGTTAAAGCAAGTTGCAAGTGAAAATCTATGTCTCTGACTGAGTTTGCATTACTGTGATTTGACCTCTCTGCTGGCTGAGATAAGCTCATTTTCAACGTCCAATTCAGAATGTAATAAAACCTGATCCAGCTATAAAATGCATCATTCTTTTTTGCTTTAGACAACATTTCATGCACTGTTAAACATGTTAAAGCAAGTTGCAAGTGAAAATCTATGTCTCTGACTGAGTTTGCATTACTGTGATTTGACCTCTCTGCTGGCTGAGATAAGCTCATTTTCAACGTCCAATTCAGAATGTAATAAAACCAGATCCAGCCATAAAATGCATCATTCTTTTTTGTTTTAGACAACATTTCATGCACTGTTAAACATGTTAAAGCAAGTTGCAAGTGAAAATCTATGTCTCTGACTGAGTTTGCATTACTGTGATTTGACCTCTCTGCTGGCTGAGATAAGCTCATTTTCAACGTCCAATTCAGAATGTAATAAAACCAGATCCAGCTATAAAATGCATCATTCTTTTTTGTTTTAGACAACATTTCATGCACTGTTAAACATGTTAAAGCAAGTTGCAAGTGAAAATCTATGTCTCTGACTGAGTTTGCATTACTGTGATTTGATCTCTCTGCTGGCTGAGATAAGCTCATTTTCAACGTCCAATTCAGAAAGTGATAAAAACAGATCTAGCCATAAAATGCATCATTCTTTTTTGTTTTAGACAACATTTCATGCACTGTTAAACATGTTAAAGCAAGTTGCAAGTGAAAATCTATGTCTCTGACTGAGTTTGCATTACTGTGATTTGACCTCTCTGCTGGCTGAGATAAGCTCATTTTCAACGTCCAATTCAGAATGTAATAAAACCAGATCCAGCCATAAAATGCATCATTCTTTTTTGTTTTAGACAACATTTCATGCACTGTTAAACATGTTAAAGCAAGTTGCAAGTGAAAATCTATGTCTCTGACTGAGTTTGCATTACTGTGAGTTGACCTCTCTGCTGGCTGAGATAAGCTCATTTTCAACGTCCAATTCAGAATGTAATAAAACCTGATCCAGCTATAAAATGCATCATTCTTTTTTGTTTTAGACAACATTTCATGCACTGTTAAACATGTTAAAGCAAGTTGCAAGTGAAAATCTATGTCTCTGACTGAGTTTGCATTACTGTGATTTGACCTCTCTGCTGGCTGAGATAAGCTCATTTTCAACGTCCAATTCAGAAAGTGATAAAAACAGATCTAGCCATAAAATGCATCATTCTTTTTTGTTTTAGACAACATTTCATGCACTGTTAAACATGTTAAAGCAAGTTGCAAGTGAAAATCTATGTCTCTGACTGAGTTTGCATTACTGTGATTTGACCTCTCTGCTGGCTGAGATAAGCTCATTTTCAACGTCCAATTCAGAATGTAATAAAACCAGATCCAGCCATAAAATGCATCATTCTTTTTTGTTTTAGACAACATTTCATGCACTGTTAAACATGTTAAAGCAAGTTGCAAGTGAAAATCTATGTCTCTGACTGAGTTTGCATTACTGTGATTTGACCTCTCTGCTGGCTGAGATAAGCTCATTTTCAACGTCCAATTCAGAATGTAATAAAACCTGATCCAGCTATAAAATGCATCATTCTTTTTTGTTTTAGACAACATTTCATGCACTGTTAAACATGTTAAAGCAAGTTGCAAGTGAAAATCTATGTCTCTGACTGAGTTTGCATTACTGTGATTTGACCTCTCTGCTGGCTGAGATAAGCTCATTTTCAACGTCCAATTCAGAATGTAATAAAACCAGATCCAGCCATAAAATGCATCATTCTTTTTTGTTTTAGACAACATTTCATGCACTGTTAAACATGTTAAAGCAAGTTGCAAGTGAAAATCTATGTCTCTGACTGAGTTTGCATTACTGTGATTTGACCTCTCTGCTGGCTGAGATAAGCTCATTTTCAACGTCCAATTCAGAATGTAATAAAACCAGATCCAGCTATAAAATGCATCATTCTTTTTTGTTTTAGACAACATTTCATGCACTGTTAAACATGTTAAAGCAAGTTGCAAGTGAAAATCTATGTCTCTGACTGATTTTGCATTACTGTGATTTGACCTCTCTGCTGGCTTAGATAAGCTCATTTTCAACGTCCAATTCAGAATGTAATAAAACCAGATCCAGCCATAAAATGCATCATTCTTTTTTGTTTTAGACAACATTTCATGCACTGTTAAACATGTTAAAGCAAGTTGCAAGTGAAAATCTATGTCTCTGACTGAGTTTGCATTACTGTGATTTGACCTCTCTGCTGGCTGAGATAAGCTCATTTTCAACGTCCAATTCAGAATGTAATAAAACCAGATCCAGCCATAAAATGCATCATTCTTTTTTGTTTTAGACAACATTTCATGCACTGTTAAACATGTTAAAGCAAGTTGCAAGTGAAAATCTATGTCTCTGACTGAGTTTGCATTACTGTGAGTTGACCTCTCTGCTGGCTGAGATAAGCTCATTTTCAACGTCCAATTCAGAATGTAATATAACCTGATCCAGCTATAAAATGCATCATTCTTTTTTGTTTTAGACAACATTTCATGCACTGTTAAACATGTTAAAGCAAGTTGCAAGTGAAAATCTATGTCTCTGACTGAGTTTGCATTACTGTGATTTGACCTCTCTGCTGGCTGAGATAAGCTCATTTTCAACGTCCAATTCAGAAAGTGATAAAAACAGATCTAGCCATAAAATGCATCATTCTTTTTTTGTTTTAGACAACATTTCATGCACTGTTAAACATGTTAAAGCAAGTTGCAAGTGAAAATCTATGTCTCTGACTGAGTTTGCATTACTGTGATTTGACCTCTCTGCTGGCTGAGATAAGCTCATTTTCAACGTCCAATTCAGAATGTAATAAAACCAGATCCAGCCATAAAATGCATCATTCTTTTTTGTTTTAGACAACATTTCATGCACTGTTAAACATGTTAAAGCAAGTTGCAAGTGAAAATCTATGTCTCTGACTGAGTTTGCATTACTGTGATTTGACCTCTCTGCTGGCTGAGATAAGCTCATTTTCAACGTCCAATTCAGAATGTAATAAAACCTAATCCAGCTATAAAATGCATCATTCTTTTTTGTTTTAGACAACATTTCATGCACTGTTAAACATGTTAAAGCAAGTTGCAAGTGAAAATCTATGTCTCTGACTGAGTTTGCATTACTGTGATTTGACCTCTCTGCTGGCTGAGATAAGCTCATTTTCAACGTCCAATTCAGAATGTAATAAAACCAGATCCAGCCATAAAATGCATCATTCTTTTTTGTTTTAGACAACATTTCATGCACTGTTAAACATGTTAAAGCAAGTTGCAAGTGAAAATCTATGTCTCTGACTGAGTTTGCATTACTGTGATTTGACCTCTCTGCTGGCTGAGATAAGCTCATTTTCAACGTCCAATTCAGAATGTAATAAAACCAGATCCAGCTATAAAATGCATCATTCTTTTTTGTTTTAGACAACATTTCATGCACTGTTAAACATGTTAAAGCAAGTTGCAAGTGAAAATCTATGTCTCTGACTGATTTTGCATTACTGTGATTAGACCTCTCTGCTGGCTTAGATAAGCTCATTTTCAACGTCCAATTCAGAATGTAATAAAACCAGATCCAGCCATAAAATGCATCATTCTTTTTTGTTTTAGACAACATTTCATGCACTGTTAAACATGTTAAAGCAAGTTGCAAGTGAAAATCTATGTCTCTGACTGAGTTTGCATTACTGTGATTTGACCTCTCTGCTGGCTGAGATAAGCTCATTTTCAACGTCCAATTCAGAATGTAATAAAACCAGATCCAGCCATAAAATGCATCATTCTTTTTTGTTTTAGACAACATTTCATGCACTGTTAAACATGTTAAAGCAAGTTGCAAGTGAAAATCTATGTCTCTGACTGAGTTTGCATTACTGTGATTTGACCTCTCTGCTGGCTGAGATAAGCTCATTTTCAACGTCCAATTCAGAATGTAATAAAACCAGATCCAGCCATAAAATGCATCATTCTTTTTTGTTTTAGACAACATTTCATGCACTGTTAAACATGTTAAAGCAAGTTGCAAGTGAAAATCTATGTCTCTGACTGAGTTTGCATTACTGTGAGTTGACCTCTCTGCTGGCTGAGATAAGCTCATTTTCAACGTCCAATTCAGAATGTAATATAACCTGATCCAGCTATAAAATGCATCATTCTTTTTTGTTTTAGACAACATTTCATGCACTGTTAAACATGTTAAAGCAAGTTGCAAGTGAAAATCTATGTCTCTGACTGAGTTTGCATTACTGTGATTTGACCTCTCTGCTGGCTGAGATAAGCTCATTTTCAACGTCCAATTCAGAAAGTGATAAAAACAGATCTAGCCATAAAATGCATCATTCTTTTTTTGTTTTAGACAACATTTCATGCACTGTTAAACATGTTAAAGCAAGTTGCAAGTGAAAATCTATGTCTCTGACTGAGTTTGCATTACTGTGATTTGACCTCTCTGCTGGCTGAGATAAGCTCATTTTCAACGTCCAATTCAGAATGTAATAAAACCAGATCCAGCCATAAAATGCATCATTCTTTTTTGTTTTAGACAACATTTCATGCACTGTTAAACATGTTAAAGCAAGTTGCAAGTGAAAATCTATGTCTCTGACTGAGTTTGCATTACTGTGATTTGACCTCTCTGCTGGCTGAGATAAGCTCATTTTCAACGTCCAATTCAGAATGTAATAAAACCTAATCCAGCTATAAAATGCATCATTCTTTTTTGTTTTAGACAACATTTCATGCACTGTTAAACATGTTAAAGCAAGTTGCAAGTGAAAATCTATGTCTCTGACTGAGTTTGCATTACTGTGATTTGACCTCTCTGCTGGCTGAGATAAGCTCATTTTCAACGTCCAATTCAGAATGTAATAAAACCAGATCCAGCCATAAAATGCATCATTCTTTTTTGTTTTAGACAACATTTCATGCACTGTTAAACATGTTAAAGCAAGTTGCAAGTGAAAATCTATGTCTCTGACTGAGTTTGCATTACTGTGATTTGACCTCTCTGCTGGCTGAGATAAGCTCATTTTCAACGTCCAATTCAGAATGTAATAAAACCAGATCCAGCTATAAAATGCATCATTCTTTTTTGTTTTAGACAACATTTCATGCACTGTTAAACATGTTAAAGCAAGTTGCAAGTGAAAATCTATGTCTCTGACTGATTTTGCATTACTGTGATTAGACCTCTCTGCTGGCTTAGATAAGCTCATTTTCAACGTCCAATTCAGAATGTAATAAAACCAGATCCAGCCATAAAATGCATCATTCTTTTTTGTTTTAGACAACATTTCATGCACTGTTAAACATGTTAAAGCAAGTTGCAAGTGAAAATCTATGTCTCTGACTGAGTTTGCATTACTGTGATTTGACCTCTCTGCTGGCTGAGATAAGCTCATTTTCAACGTCCAATTCAGAATGTAATAAAACCAGATCCAGCCATAAAATGCATCATTCTTTTTTGTTTTAGACAACATTTCATGCACTGTTAAACATGTTAAAGCAAGTTGCAAGTGAAAATCTATGTCTCTGACTGAGTTTGCATTACTGTGATTTCACCTCTCTGCTGGCTGAGATAAGCTCATTTTCAACGTCCAATTCAGAATGTAATAAAACCAGATCCAGCCATAAAATGCATCATTCTTTTTTGTTTTAGACAACATTTCATGCACTGTTAAACATGTTAAAGCAAGTTGCAAGTAAAAATCTATGTCTCTGACTGAGTTTGCATTACTGTGATTTGACCTCTCTGCTGGCTGAGATAAGCTCATTTTCAACGTCCAATTCAGAATGTAATAAAACCTGATCCAGCTATAAAATGCATCATTCTTTTTTGTTTTAGACAACATTTCATGCACTGTTAAACATGTTAAAGCAAGTTGCAAGTGAAAATCTATGTCTCTGACTGAGTTTGCATTACTGTGATTTGACCTCTCTGCTGGCTGAGATAAGCTCATTTTCAACGTCCAATTCAGAATGTAATAAAACCAGATCCAGCCATAAAATGCATCATTCTTTTTTGTTTTAGACAACATTTCATGCACTGTTAAACATGTTAAAGCAAGTTGCAAGTGAAAATCTATGTCTCTGACTGAGTTTGCATTACTGTGATTTCACCTCTCTGCTGGCTGAGATAAGCTCATTTTCAACGTCCAATTCAGAATGTAATAAAACCAGATCCAGCCATAAAATGCATCATTCTTTTTTGTTTTAGACAACATTTCATGCACTGTTAAACATGTTAAAGCAAGTTGCAAGTGAAAATCTATGTCTCTGACTGAGTTTGCATTACTGTGATTTGACCTCTCTGCTGGCTGAGATAAGCTCATTTTCAACGTCCAATTCAGAATGTAATAAAACCAGATCCAGCCATAAAATGCATCATTCTTTTTTGTTTTAGACAACATTTCATGCACTGTTAAACATGTTAAAGCAAGTTGCAAGTGAAAATCTATGTCTCTGACTGAGTTTGCATTACTGTGATTTGACCTCTCTGCTGGCTGAGATAAGCTCATTTTCAACGTCCAATTCAGAATGTAATAAAACCTGATCCAGCTATAAAATGCATCATTCTTTTTTGTTTTAGACAACATTTCATGCACTGTTAAACATGTTAAAGCAAGTTGCAAGTGAAAATCTATGTCTCTGACTGAGTTTGCATTACTGTGATTTGACCTCTCTGCTGGCTGAGATAAGCTCATTTTCAACGTCCAATTCAGAATGTAATAAAACCAGATCCAGCCATAAAATGCATCATTCTTTTTTGTTTTAGACAACATTTCATGCACTGTTAAACATGTTAAAGCAAGTTGCAAGTGAAAATCTATGTCTCTGACTGAGTTTGCATTACTGCTTATTTTGACCTCTGCTGGCTCTGAAAAGCTCATTTTCAACGTTCAATTCAGAATGTGATAAAACCAGATCCAGCCACTAAAAAGCATTTTCTTTTTGCTTTAGACAACAT
Organism: Danio rerio; assembly: GCF_052040795.2. NCBI lineage: Eukaryota > Metazoa > Chordata > Actinopteri > Cypriniformes > Danionidae > Danio > Danio rerio. The sequence goes on from NC_141038.1 coordinate 34,195,133, forward strand.
TTCATGCACTGTTAAATATGTTTAAGAAAGTTGCAAGTGAAAATCTATGTCTCTGACTGATTTTGCATTACTGTGATTTGACCTCTCTGCTGGCTTAGATAAGCTCATTTTCAACGTCCAATTCAGAATGTAATAAAACCAGATCCAGCCATAAAATGCATCATTCTTTTTTGTTTTAGACAACATTTCATGCACTGTTAAACATGTTAAAGCAAGTTGCAAGTGAAAATCTATGTCTCTGACTGAGTTTGCATTACTGTGATTTGACCTCTCTGCTGGCTGAGATAAGCTCATTTTCAACGTCCAATTCAGAATGTAAAAAAAACCAGATCCAGCCATAAAATGCATCATTCTTTTTTGTTTTAGACAACATTTCATGCACTGTTAAACATGTTAAAGCAAGTTGCAAGTGAAAATCTATGTCTCTGACTGAGTTTGCATTACTGTGATTTGACCTCTCTGCTGGCTGAGATAAGCTCATTTTCAACGTCCAATTCAGAATGTAATAAAACCAGATCCAGCCATAAAATGCATCATTCTTTTTTGTTTTAGACAACATTTCATGCACTGTTAAACATGTTAAAGCAAGTTGCAAGTGAAAATCTATGTCTCTGACTGAGTTTGCATTACTGTGATTTGACCTCTCTGCTGGCTGAGATAAGCTCATTTTCAACGTCCAATTCAGAATGTAATAAAACCTGATCCAGCTATAAAATGCATCATTCTTTTTTGTTTTAGACAACATTTCATGCACTGTTAAACATGTTAAAGCAAGTTGCAAGTGAAAATCTATGTCTCTGACTGAGTTTGCATTACTGTGATTTGACCTCTCTGCTGGCTGAGATAAGCTCATTTTCAACGTCCAATTCAGAATGTAATAAAACCAGATCCAGCCATAAAATGCATCATTCTTTTTTGTTTTAGACAACATTTCATGCACTGTTAAACATGTTAAAGCAAGTTGCAAGTGAAAATCTATGTCTCTGACTGAGTTTGCATTACTGTGAGTTGACCTCTCTGCTGGCTGAGATAAGCTCATTTTCAACGTCCAATTCAGAATGTAATAAAACCTGATCCAGCTATAAAATGCATCATTCTTTTTTGTTTTAGACAACATTTCATGCACTGTTAAACATGTTAAAGCAAGTTGCAAGTGAAAATCTATGTCTCTGACTGAGTTTGCATTACTGTGATTTGACCTCTCTGCTGGCTGAGATAAGCTCATTTTCAACGTCCAATTCAGAATGTAATAAAACCAGATCCAGCCATAAAATGCATCATTCTTTTTTGTTTTAGACAACATTTCATGCACTGTTAAACATGTTAAAGCAAGTTGCAAGTGAAAATCTATGTCTCTGACTGAGTTTGCATTACTGTGATTTGACCTCTCTGCTGGCTGAGATAAGCTCATTTTCAACGTCCAATTCAGAATGTAATAAAACCAGATCCAGCTATAAAATGCATCATTCTTTTTTGTTTTAGACAACATTTCATGCACTGTTAAACATGTTAAAGCAAGTTGCAAGTGAAAATCTATGTCTCTGACTGATTTTGCATTACTGTGATTTGACCTCTCTGCTGGCTTAGATAAGCTCATTTTCAACGTCCAATTCAGAATGTAATAAAACCAGATCCAGCCATAAAATGCATCATTCTTTTTTGTTTTAGACAACATTTCATGCACTGTTAAACATGTTAAAGCAAGTTGCAAGTGAAAATCTATGTCTCTGACTGAGTTTGCATTACTGTGATTTGACCTCTCTGCTGGCTGAGATAAGTTCATTTTCAACGTCCAATTCAGAATGTAATAAAACCAGATCCAGCCATAAAATGCATCATTCTTTTTTGTTTTAGACAACATTTCATGCACTGTTAAACATGTTAAAGCAAGTTGCAAGTGAAAATCTATGTCTCTGACTGAGTTTGCATTACTGTGATTTCACCTCTCTGCTGGCTGAGATAAGCTCATTTTCAACGTCCAATTCAGAATGTAATAAAACCAGATCCAGCCATAAAATGCATCATTCTTTTTTGTTTTAGACAACATTTCATGCACTGTTAAACATGTTAAAGCAAGTTGCAAGTGAAAATCTATGTCTCTGACTGAGTTTGCATTACTGTGATTTGACCTCTCTGCTGGCTGAGATAAGCTCATTTTCAACGTCCAATTCAGAATGTAATAAAACCTGATCCAGCTATAAAATGCATCATTCTTTTTTGTTTTAGACAACATTTCATGCACTGTTAAACATGTTAAAGCAAGTTGCAAGTGAAAATCTATGTCTCTGACTGAGTTTGCATTACTGTGATTTGACCTCTCTGCTGGCTGAGATAAGCTCATTTTCAACGTCCAATTCAGAATGTAATAAAACCAGATCCAGCCATAAAATGCATCATTCTTTTTTGTTTTAGACAACATTTCATGCACTGTTAAACATGTTAAAGCAAGTTGCAAGTGAAAATCTATGTCTCTGACTGAGTTTGCATTACTGTGATTTGACCTCTCTGCTGGCTGAGATAAGCTCATTTTCAACGTCCAATTCAGAATGTAATAAAACCAGATCCAGCCATAAAATGCATCATTCTTTTTTGTTTTAGACAACATTTCATGCACTGTTAAACATGTTAAAGCAAGTTGCAAGTGAAAATCTATGTCTCTGACTGAGTTTGCATTACTGTGATTTGACCTCTCTGCTGGCTGAGATAAGCTCATTTTCAACGTCCAATTCAGAATGTAATAAAACCAGATCCAGCCATAAAATGCATCATTCTTTTTTGTTTTAGACAACATTTCATGCACTGTTAAACATGTTAAAGCAAGTTGCAAGTGAAAATCTATGTCTCTGACTGAGTTTGCATTACTGTGATTTGACCTCTCTGCTGGCTGAGATAAGCTCATTTTCAACGTCCAATTCAGAATGTAATAAAACCTGATCCAGCTATAAAATGCATCATTCTTTTTTGTTTTAGACAACATTTCATGCACTGTTAAACATGTTAAAGCAAGTTGCAAGTGAAAATCTATGTCTCTGACTGAGTTTGCATTACTGTGATTTGACCTCTCTGCTGGCTGAGATAAGCTCATTTTCAACGTCCAATTCAGAATGTAATAAAACCAGATCCAGCCATAAAATGCATCATTCTTTTTTGTTTTAGACAACATTTCATGCACTGTTAAACATGTTAAAGCAAGTTGCAAGTGAAAATCTATGTCTCTGACTGAGTTTGCATTACTGTGATTTGACCTCTCTGCTGGCTGAGATAAGCTCATTTTCAACGTCCAATTCAGAATGTAATAAAACCTGATCCAGCTATAAAATGCATCATTCTTTTTTGTTTTAGACAACATTTCATGCACTGTTAAACATGTTAAAGCAAGTTGCAAGTGAAAATCTATGTCTCTGACTGAGTTTGCATTACTGTGATTTGACCTCTCTGCTGGCTGAGATAAGCTCATTTTCAACGTCCAATTCAGAATGTAATAAAACCAGATCCAGCCATAAAATGCATCATTCTTTTTTGTTTTAGACAACATTTCATGCACTGTTAAACATGTTAAAGCAAGTTGCAAGTGAAAATCTATGTCTCTGACTGAGTTTGCATTACTGTGATTTGACCTCTCTGCTGGCTGAGATAAGCTCATTTTCAACGTCCAATTCAGAATGTAATAAAACCAGATCCAGCCATAAAATGCATCATTCTTTTTTGTTTTAGACAACATTTCATGCACTGTTAAACATGTTAAAGCAAGTTACAAGTGAAAATCTATGTCTCTGACTGAGTTTGCATTACTGTGATTTGACCTTTCTGCTGGCTGAGATAAGCTCATTTTCAACGTCCAATTCAGAATGTAATAAAACCAGATCCAGCCATAAAATGCATCATTCTATTTTGTTTTAGACAACATTTCATGCACTGTTAAACATGTTAAAGCAAGTTGCAAGTGAAAATCTATGTCTCTGACTGAGTTTGCATTACTGTGATTTGACCTCTCTGCTGGCTGAGATAAGCTCATTTTCAACGTCCAATTCAGAATGTAATAAAACCAGATCCAGCCATAAAATGCATCATTCTTTTTTGTTTTAGACAACATTTCATGCACTGTTAAACATGTTAAAGCAAGTTGCAAGTGAAAATCTATGTCTCTGACTGAGTTTGCATTACTGTGATTTGACCTCTCTGCTGGCTGAGATAAGCTCATTTTCAACGTCCATTTCAGAATGTAATAAAACCAGATCCAGCCATAAAATGCATCATTCTTTTTTGTTTTAGACAACATTTCATGCACTGTTAAACATGTTAAAGCAAGTTGCAAGTGAAAATCTATGTCTCTGACTGAGTTTGCATTACTGTGATTTGACCTCTCTGCTGGCTGAGATAAGCTCATTTTCAACGTCCAATTCAGAATGTAATAAAACCTGATCGAGCTATAAAATGCATCATTCTTTTTTGTTTTAGACAACATTTCATGCACTGTTAAACATGTTAAAGCAAGTTGCAAGTGAAAATCTATGTCTCTGACTGAGTTTGCATTACTGTGATTTGACCTCTCTGCTGGCTGAGATAAGCTCATTTTCAACGTCCAATTCAGAATGTAATAAAACCAGATCCAGCCATAAAATGCATCATTCTTTTTTGTTTTAGACAACATTTCATGCACTGTTAAACATGTTAAAGCAAGTTGCAAGTGAAAATCTATGTCTCTGACTGAGTTTGCATTACTGTGATTTGACCTCTCTGCTGGCTGAGATAAGCTCATTTTCAACGTCCAATTCAGAATGTAATAAAACCTGATCCAGCTATAAAATGCATCATTCTTTTTTGTTTTAGACAACATTTCATGCACTGTTAAACATGTTAAAGCAAGTTGCAAGTGAAAATCTATGTCTCTGACTGAGTTTGCATTACTGTGATTTGACCTCTCTGCTGGCTGAGATAAGCTCATTTTCAACGTCCAATTCAGAATGTAATAAAACCAGATCCAGCCATAAAATGCATCATTCTTTTTTGTTTTAGACAACATTTCATGCACTGTTAAACATGTTAAAGCAAGTTGCAAGTGAAAATCTATGTCTCTGACTGAGTTTGCATTACTGTGATTTGACCTCTCTGCTGGCTGAGATAAGCTCATTTTCAACGTCCAATTCAGAATGTAATAAAACCAGATCCAGCCATAAAATGCATCATTCTTTTTTGTTTTAGACAACATTTCATGCACTGTTAAACATGTTAAAGCAAGTTGCAAGTGAAAATCTATGTCTCTGACTGAGTTTGCATTACTGTGATTTGACCTTTCTGCTGGCTGAGATAAGCTCATTTTCAACGTCCAATTCAGAATGTAATAAAACCAGATCCAGCCATAAAATGCATCATTCTTTTTTGTTTTAGACAACATTTCATGCACTGTTAAACATGTTAAAGCAAGTTGCAAGTGAAAATCTATGTCTCTGACTGAGTTTGCATTACTGTGATTTGACCTCTCTGCTGGCTGAGATAAGCTCATTTTCAACGTCCAATTCAGAATGTAATAAAACCAGATCCAGCCATAAAATGCATCATTCTTTTTTGTTTTAGACAACATTTCATGCACTGTTAAACATGTTAAAGCAAGTTGCAAGTGAAAATCTATGTCTCTGACTGAGTTTGCATTACTGTGATTTGACCTCTCTGCTGGCTGAAATAAGCTCATTTTCAACGTCCAATTCAGAATGTAATAAAACCAGATCCAGCCATAAAATGCATCATTCTTTTTTGTTTTAGACAACATTTCATGCACTGTTAAACATGTTAAAGCAAGTTGCAAGTGAAAATCTATGTCTCTGACTGAGTTTGCATTGCTGCTTATTTTGGTGTGGTTTATTCATAAACTAATTTCGAGAGGATCACGTGCTTATAATCAACACGGCTGGCTCCTTGTTAGCTCCGTAATCAGCCCTATTAGATGATTACGGAAGCATTATAAATAACCTGAGTTTTCCACTCCAGTTATCTTCGTCTTGAAGCTCCCCCCCTTCCACCCCTACATCCTCCCACTTTTTTTGATCGGGCGACACGGTGGCCCAGTGGCTAGCACTGTTGCCTCACAGCAAGAACACCGCTAGTCCAACCCATCGAGCTGGTTGGTGTTTCTGTGTGGAGTTTGCATGTTCTCCCCGTGTTCGCGTGGGTTTTCCCCGGGTTCTCCGGTTTCCTCCCACCGTCCAAAAACATAAACCATAGCAATCGACTAAAACAATTATCACTCAATACAACCTGAGTTTGCACTTCTCACGGTGACAAGCAGGGGAGTTCTCGAGACCTACCTGACCTCGAATTCCCCTCTCGCCCTTCTAACGGGAGGGAGCCCCGGGCTCGAGGATATTACGAGCTCAGGGCTCTCTTCCGGGACAGCATGCCAAATACGCTTTATTGATTATCAGCTAAGTGTGAACTCTTGAAACCTCTGCTGGCTCTGAAAAGCTCATTTTCAACGTTCAATTCAGAATGTGATAAAACCAGATCCAGCCATAAAATGCATCATTCTTTTTTGTTTAAGACAACATTTCATGCACTGTTAAACATGTTAAAGCAAGTTGCAAGTGAAAATCTATGTCTCTGACTGAGTTTGCATTACTGTGATTTGACCTCTCTGCTGGCTGAGATAAGCTCATTTTCAACGTCCAATTCAGAATGTAATAAAACCAGATCCAGCTATAAAATGCATCATTCTTTTTTGTTTTAGACAACATTTCATGCACTGTTAAACATGTTAAAGCAAGTTGCAAGTGAAAATCTATGTCTCTGACTGATTTTGCATTACTGTGATTTGACCTCTCTGCTGGCTGAGATAAGCTCATTTTCAACGTCCAATTCAGAATGTAATAAAACCAGATCCAGCCATAAAATGCATCATTCTTTTTTGTTTTAGACAACATTTCATGCACTGTTAAACATGTTAAAGCAAGTTGCAAGTGAAAATCTATGTCTCTGACTGAGTTTGCAACGTCCAATTCAGAATGTAATAAAACCTGATCCAGCTATAAAATGCATCATTCTTTTTTGTTTTAGACAACATTTCATGCACTGTTAAACATGTTAAAGCAAGTTGCAAGTGAAAATCTATGTCTCTGACTGAGTTTGCATTACTGTGATTTGACCTCTCTGCAGGCTGAGATAAGCTCATTTTCAACGTCCAATTCAGAATGTATTAAAACCAGATCCAGCCATAAAATGCATCATTCTTTTTTGTTTTAGACAACATTTCATGCACTGTTAAACATGTTAAAGCAAGTTGCAAGTGAAAATCTATGTCTCTGACTGAGTTTGCATTACTGTGATTTGACCTCTCTGCTGGCTGAGATAAGCTCATTTTCAACGTCCAATTCAGAATGTAATAAAACCAGATCCAGCCATAAAATGCATCATTCTTTTTTGTTTTAGACAACATTTCATGCACTGTTAAACATGTTAAAGCAAGTTACAAGTGAAAATCTATGTCTCTGACTGAGTTTGCATTACTGTGATTTGACCTTTCTGCTGGCTGAGATAAGCTCATTTTCAACGTCCAATTCAGAATGTAATAAAACCAGATCCAGCCATAAAATGCATCATTCTATTTTGTTTTAGACAACATTTCATGCACTGTTAAACATGTTAAAGCAAGTTGCAAGTGAAAATCTATGTCTCTGACTGAGTTTGCATTACTGTGATTTGACCTCTCTGCTGGCTGAGATAAGCTCATTTTCAACGTCCAATTCAGAATGTAATAAAACCAGATCCAGCCATAAAATGCATCATTCTTTTTTGTTTTAGACAACATTTCATGCACTGTTAAACATGTTAAAGCAAGTTGCAAGTGAAAATCTATGTCTCTGACTGAGTTTGCATTACTGTGATTTCACCTCTCTGCTGGCTGAGATAAGCTCATTTTCAACGTCCATTTCAGAATGTAATAAAACCAGATCCAGCCATAAAATGCATCATTCTTTTTTGTTTTAGACAACATTTCATGCACTGTTAAACATGTTAAAGCAAGTTGCAAGTGAAAATCTATGTCTCTGACTGAGTTTGCATTACTGTGATTTGACCTCTCTGCTGGCTGAGATAAGCTCATTTTCAACGTCCAATTCAGAATGTAATAAAACCTGATCGAGCTATAAAATGCATCATTCTTTTTTGTTTTAGACAACATTTCATGCACTGTTAAACATGTTAAAGCAAGTTGCAAGTGAAAATCTATGTCTCTGACTGAGTTTGCATTACTGTGATTTGACCTCTCTGCTGGCTGAGATAAGCTCATTTTCAACGTCCAATTCAGAATGTAATAAAACCAGATCCAGCCATAAAATGCATCATTCTTTTTTGTTTTAGACAACATTTCATGCACTGTTAAACATGTTAAAGCAAGTTGCAAGTGAAAATCTATGTCTCTGACTGAGTTTGCATTACTGTGATTTGACCTCTCTGCTGGCTGAGATAAGCTCATTTTCAACGTCCAATTCAGAATGTAATAAAACCTGATCCAGCTATAAAATGCATCATTCTTTTTTGTTTTAGACAACATTTCATGCACTGTTAAACATGTTAAAGCAAGTTGCAAGTGAAAATCTATGTCTCTGACTGAGTTTGCATTACTGTGATTTGACCTCTCTGCTGGCTGAGATAAGCTCATTTTCAACGTCCAATTCAGAATGTAATAAAACCAGATCCAGCCATAAAATGCATCATTCTTTTTTGTTTTAGACAACATTTCATGCACTGTTAAACATGTTAAAGCAAGTTGCAAGTGAAAATCTATGTCTCTGACTGAGTTTGCATTACTGTGATTTGACCTCTCTGCTGGCTGAGATAAGCTCATTTTCAACGTCCAATTCAGAATGTAATAAAACCAGATCCAGCCATAAAATGCATCATTCTTTTTTGTTTTAGACAACATTTCATGCACTGTTAAACATGTTAAAGCAAGTTGCAAGTGAAAATCTATGTCTCTGACTGAGTTTGCATTACTGTGATTTGACCTTTCTGCTGGCTGAGATAAGCTCATTTTCAACGTCCAATTCAGAATGTAATAAAACCAGATCCAGCCATAAAATGCATCATTCTTTTTTGTTTTAGACAACATTTCATGCACTGTTAAACATGTTAAAGCAAGTTGCAAGTGAAAATCTATGTCTCTGACTGAGTTTGCATTACTGTGATTTGACCTCTCTGCTGGCTGAGATAAGCTCATTTTCAACGTCCAATTCAGAATGTAATAAAACCAGATCCAGCCATAAAATGCATCATTCTTTTTTGTTTTAGACAACATTTCATGCACTGTTAAACATGTTAAAGCAAGTTGCAAGTGAAAATCTATGTCTCTGACTGAGTTTGCATTACTGTGATTTGACCTCTCTGCTGGCTGAAATAAGCTCATTTTCAACGTCCAATTCAGAATGTAATAAAACCAGATCCAGCCATAAAATGCATCATTCTTTTTTGTTTTAGACAACATTTCATGCACTGTTAAACATGTTAAAGCAAGTTGCAAGTGAAAATCTATGTCTCTGACTGAGTTTGCATTGCTGCTTATTTTGGTGTGGTTTATTCATAAACTAATTTCGAGAGGATCACGTGCTTATAATCAACACGGCTGGCTCCTTGTTAGCTCCGTAATCAGCCCTATTAGATGATTACGGAAGCATTATAAATAACCTGAGTTTTCCACTCCAGTTATCTTCGTCTTGAAGCTCCCCCCCTTCCACCCCTACATCCTCCCACTTTTTTTGATCGGGCGACACGGTGGCCCAGTGGCTAGCACTGTTGCCTCACAGCAAGAACACCGCTAGTCCAACCCATCGAGCTGGTTGGTGTTTCTGTGTGGAGTTTGCATGTTCTCCCCGTGTTCGCGTGGGTTTTCCCCGGGTTCTCCGGTTTCCTCCCACCGTCCAAAAACATAAACCATAGCAATCGACTAAAACAATTATCACTCAATACAACCTGAGTTTGCACTTCTCACGGTGACAAGCAGGGGAGTTCTCGAGACCTACCTGACCTCGAATTCCCCTCTCGCCCTTCTAACGGGAGGGAGCCCCGGGCTCGAGGATATTACGAGCTCAGGGCTCTCTTCCGGGACAGCATGCCAAATACGCTTTATTGATTATCAGCTAAGTGTGAACTCTTGAAACCTCTGCTGGCTCTGAAAAGCTCATTTTCAACGTTCAATTCAGAATGTGATAAAACCAGATCCAGCCATAAAATGCATCATTCTTTTTTGTTTAAGACAACATTTCATGCACTGTTAAACATGTTAAAGCAAGTTGCAAGTGAAAATCTATGTCTCTGACTGAGTTTGCATTACTGTGATTTGACCTCTCTGCTGGCTGAGATAAGCTCATTTTCAACGTCCAATTCAGAATGTAATAAAACCAGATCCAGCTATAAAATGCATCATTCTTTTTTGTTTTAGACAACATTTCATGCACTGTTAAACATGTTAAAGCAAGTTGCAAGTGAAAATCTATGTCTCTGACTGATTTTGCATTACTGTGATTTGACCTCTCTGCTGGCTGAGATAAGCTCATTTTCAACGTCCAATTCAGAATGTAATAAAACCAGATCCAGCCATAAAATGCATCATTCTTTTTTGTTTTAGACAACATTTCATGCACTGTTAAACATGTTAAAGCAAGTTGCAAGTGAAAATCTATGTCTCTGACTGAGTTTGCAACGTCCAATTCAGAATGTAATAAAACCTGATCCAGCTATAAAATGCATCATTCTTTTTTGTTTTAGACAACATTTCATGCACTGTTAAACATGTTAAAGCAAGTTGCAAGTGAAAATCTATGTCTCTGACTGAGTTTGCATTACTGTGATTTGACCTCTCTGCAGGCTGAGATAAGCTCATTTTCAACGTCCAATTCAGAATGTATTAAAACCAGATCCAGCCATAAAATGCATCATTCTTTTTTGTTTTAGACAACATTTCATGCACTGTTAAACATGTTAAAGCAAGTTGCAAGTGAAAATCTATGTCTCTGACTGAGTTTGCATTACTGTGATTTGACCTCTCTGCTGGCTGAGATAAGCTCATTTTCAACGTCCAATTCAGAATGTAATAAAACCAGATCCAGCCATAAAATGCATCATTCTTTTTTGTTTTAGACAACATTTCATGCACTGTTAAACATGTTAAAGCAAGTTGCAAGTGAAAATCTATGTCTCTGACTGAGTTTGCATTACTGTGATTTGACCTCTCTGCTGGCTGAGATAAGCTCATTTTCAACGTCCAATTCAGAATGTAATAAAACCAGATCCAGCCATAAAATGCATCATTCTTTTTTGTTTTAGACAACATTTCATGCACTGTTAAACATGTTAAAGCAAGTTGCAAGTGAAAATCTATGTCTCTGACTGAGTTTGCATTACTGTGATTTGACCTCTCTGCTGGCTGAGATAAGCTCATTTTCAACGTCCAATTCAGAATGTAATAAAACCAGATCCAGCCATAAAATGCATCATTCTTTTTTGTTTTAGACAACATTTCATGCACTGTTAAACATGTTAAAGCAAGTTGCAAGTGAAAATCTATGTCTCTGACTGAGTTTGCATTACTGTGATTTGACCTCTCTGCTGGCTGAGATAAGCTCATTTTCAACGTCCAATTCAGAATGTAATAAAACCAGATCCAGCCATAAAATGCATCATTCTTTTTTGTTTTAGACAACATTTCATGCACTGTTAAACATGTTAAAGCAAGTTGCAAGTGAAAATCTATGTCTCTGACTGAGTTTGCATTACTGTGATTTGACCTCTCTGCTGGCTGAGATAAGCTCATTTTCAACGTCCAATTCAGAATGTAATAAAACCAGATCCAGCCATAAAATGCATCATTCTTTTTTGTTTTAGACAACATTTCATGCACTGTTAAACATGTTAAAGCAAGTTGCAAGTAAAAATCTATGTCTCTGACTGAGTTTGCATTACTGTGATTTGACCTCTCTGCTGGCTGAGATAAGCTCATTTTCAACGTCCAATTCAGAATGTAATAAAACCTGATCCAGCTATAAAATGCATCATTCTTTTTTGTTTTAGACAACATTTCATGCACTGTTAAACATGTTAAAGCAAGTTGCAAGTGAAAATCTATGTCTCTGACTGAGTTTGCATTACTGTGATTTGACCTCTCTGCTGGCTGAGATAAGCTCATTTTCAACGTCCAATTCAGAATGTAATAAAACCAGATCCAGCCATAAAATGCATCATTCTTTTTTGTTTTAGACAACATTTCATGCACTGTTAAACATGTTAAAGCAAGTTGCAAGTGAAAATCTATGTCTCTGACTGAGTTTGCATTACTGTGATTTCACCTCTCTGCTGGCTGAGATAAGCTCATTTTCAACGTCCAATTCAGAATGTAATAAAACCAGATCCAGCCATAAAATGCATCATTCTTTTTTGTTTTAGACAACATTTCATGCACTGTTAAACATGTTAAAGCAAGTTGCAAGTGAAAATCTATGTCTCTGACTGAGTTTGCATTACTGTGATTTGACCTCTCTGCTGGCTGAGATAAGCTCATTTTCAACGTCCAATTCAGAATGTAATAAAACCAGATCCAGCCATAAAATGCATCATTCTTTTTTGTTTTAGACAACATTTCATGCACTGTTAAACATGTTAAAGCAAGTTGCAAGTGAAAATCTATGTCTCTGACTGAGTTTGCATTACTGTGATTTGACCTCTCTGCTGGCTGAGATAAGCTCATTTTCAACGTCCAATTCAGAATGTAATAAAACCTGATCCAGCTATAAAATGCATCATTCTTTTTTGTTTTAGACAACATTTCATGCACTGTTAAACATGTTAAAGCAAGTTGCAAGTGAAAATCTATGTCTCTGACTGAGTTTGCATTACTGTGATTTGACCTCTCTGCTGGCTGAGATAAGCTCATTTTCAACGTCCAATTCAGAATGTAATAAAACCAGATCCAGCCATAAAATGCATCATTCTTTTTTGTTTTAGACAACATTTCATGCACTGTTAAACATGTTAAAGCAAGTTGCAAGTGAAAATCTATGTCTCTGACTGAGTTTGCATTACTGTGATTTGACCTCTCTGCTGGCTGAGATAAGCTCATTTTCAACGTCCAATTCAGAATGTAATAAAACCTGATCCAGCTATAAAATGCATCATTCTTTTTTGCTTTAAACAACATTTCATGCACTGTTAAACATGTTAAAGCAAGTTGCAAGTGAAAATCTATGTCTCTGACTGAGTTTGCATTACTGTGATTTGACCTCTCTGCTGGCTGAGATAAGCTCATTTTTAACGTCCAATTCAGAATGTAATAAAACCTGATCCAGCTATAAAATGCATCATTCTTTTTTGTTTTAGACAACATTTCATGCACTGTTAAACATGTTAAAGCAAATTGCAAGTGAAAATCTATGTCTCTGACTGAGTTTGCATTACTGTGATTTGACCTCTCTGCTGGCTGAGATAAGCTCATTTTCAACGTCCAATTCAGAAAGTGATAAAAACAGATCTAGCCATAAAATGCATCATTCTTTTTTGTTTTAGACAACATTTCATGCACTGTTAAACATGTTAAAGCAAGTTGCAAGTGAAAATCTATGTCTCTGACTGAGTTTGCATTACTGTGATTTGACCTCTCTGCTGGCTGAGATAAGCTCATTTTCAACGTCCAATTCAGAATGTAATAAAACCAGATCCAGCCATAAAATGCATCATTCTTTTTTGTTTTAGACAACATTTCATGCACTGTTAAACATGTTAAAGCAAGTTGCAAGTGAAAATCTATGTCTCTGACTGAGTTTGCATTACTGTGATTTGACCTCTCTGCTGGCTGAGATAAGCTCATTTTCAACGTCCAATTCAGAATGTAATAAAACCAGATCCAGCTATAAAATGCATCATTCTTTTTTGTTTTAGACAACATTTCATGCACTGTTAAACATGTTAAAGCAAGTTGCAAGTGAAAATCTATGTCTCTGACTGAGTTTGCATTACTGTGATTTGACCTCTCTGCTGGCTGAGATAAGCTCATTTTCAACGTCCAATTCAGAATGTAATAAAACCAGATCCAGCCATAAAATGCATCATTCTTTTTTGTTTTAGACAACATTTCATGCACTGTTAAACATGTTAAAGCAAGTTGCAAGTGAAAATCTATGTCTCTGACTGAGTTTGCATTACTGTGATTTGACCTCTCTGCTGGCTGAGATAAGCTCATTTTCAACGTCCAATTCAGAATGTAATAAAACCAGATCCAGCTATAAAATGCATCATTCTTTTTTGTTTTAGACAACATTTCATGCACTGTTAAACATGTTAAAGCAAGTTGCAAGTGAAAATCTATGTCTCTGACTGATTTTGCATTACTGTGATTTGACCTCTCTGCTGGCTTAGATAAGCTCATTTTCAACGTCCAATTCAGAATGTAATAAAACCAGATCCAGCCATAAAATGCATCATTCTTTTTTGTTTTAGACAACATTTCATGCACTGTTAAACATGTTAAAGCAAGTTGCAAGTGAAAATCTATGTCTCTGACTGAGTTTGCATTACTGTGATTTGACCTCTCTGCTGGCTGAGATAAGCTCATTTTCAACGTCCAATTCAGAATGTAATAAAACCAGATCCAGCCATAAAATGCATCATTCTTTTTTGTTTTAGACAACATTTCATGCACTGTTAAACATGTTAAAGCAAGTTGCAAGTGAAAATCTATGTCTCTGACTGAGTTTGCATTACTGTGATTTCACCTCTCTGCTGGCTGAGATAAGCTCATTTTCAACGTCCAATTCAGAATGTAATAAAACCAGATCCAGCCATAAAATGCATCATTCTTTTTTGTTTTAGACAACATTTCATGCACTGTTAAACATGTTAAAGCAAGTTGCAAGTAAAAATCTATGTCTCTGACTGAGTTTGCATTACTGTGATTTGACCTCTCTGCTGGCTGAGATAAGCTCATTTTCAACGTCCAATTCAGAATGTAATAAAACCTGATCCAGCTATAAAATGCATCATTCTTTTTTGTTTTAGACAACATTTCATGCACTGTTAAACATGTTAAAGCAAGTTGCAAGTGAAAATCTATGTCTCTGACTGAGTTTGCATTACTGTGATTTGACCTCTCTGCTGGCTGAGATAAGCTCATTTTCAACGTCCAATTCAGAATGTAATAAAACCAGATCCAGCCATAAAATGCATCATTCTTTTTTGTTTTAGACAACATTTCATGCACTGTTAAACATGTTAAAGCAAGTTGCAAGTGAAAATCTATGTCTCTGACTGAGTTTGCATTACTGTGATTTGACCTCTCTGCTGGCTGAGATAAGCTCATTTTCAACGTCCAATTCAGAATGTAATAAAACCAGATCCAGCCATAAAATGCATCATTCTTTTTTGTTTTAGACAACATTTCATGCACTGTTAAACATGTTAAAGCAAGTTGCAAGTGAAAATCTATGTCTCTGACTGAGTTTGCATTACTGTGATTTGACCTCTCTGCTGGCTGAGATAAGCTCATTTTCAACGTCTAATTCAGAATGTAATAAAACCAGATCCAGCTATAAAATGCATCATTCTTTTTTTTTTTAGACAACATTTCATGCACTGTTAAACATGTTAAAGCAAGTTGCAAGTGAAAATCTATGTCTCTGACTGATTTTGCATTACTGTGATTTGACCTCTCTGCTGGCTTAGATAAGCTCATTTTCAACGTCCAATTCAGAATGTAATAAAACCAGATCCAGCCATAAAATGCATCATTCTTTTTTGTTTTAGACAACATTTCATGCACTGTTAAACATGTTAAAGCAAGTTGCAAGTGAAAATCTATGTCTCTGACTGAGTTTGCATTACTGTGATTTGACCTCTCTGCTGGCTGAGATAAGCTCATTTTCAACGTCCAATTCAGAATGTAATAAAACCAGATCCAGCCATAAAATGCATCATTCTTTTTTGTTTTAGACAACATTTCATGCACTGTTAAACATGTTAAAGCAAGTTGCAAGTGAAAATCTATGTCTCTGACTGAGTTTGCATTACTGTGATTTCACCTCTCTGCTGGCTGAGATAAGCTCATTTTCAACGTCCAATTCAGAATGTAATAAAACCAGATCCAGCCATAAAATGCATCATTCTTTTTTGTTTTAGACAACATTTCATGCACTGTTAAACATGTTAAAGCAAGTTGCAAGTAAAAATCTATGTCTCTGACTGAGTTTGCATTACTGTGATTTGACCTCTCTGCTGGCTGAGATAAGCTCATTTTCAACGTCCAATTCAGAATGTAATAAAACCTGATCCAGCTATAAAATGCATCATTCTTTTTTGTTTTAGACAACATTTCATGCACTGTTAAACATGTTAAAGCAAGTTGCAAGTGAAAATCTATGTCTCTGACTGAGTTTGCATTACTGTGATTTGACCTCTCTGCTGGCTGAGATAAGCTCATTTTCAACGTCCAATTCAGAATGTAATAAAACCAGATCCAGCCATAAAATGCATCATTCTTTTTTGTTTTAGACAACATTTCATGCACTGTTAAACATGTTAAAGCAAGTTGCAAGTGAAAATCTATGTCTCTGACTGAGTTTGCATTACTGTGATTTCACCTCTCTGCTGGCTGAGATAAGCTCATTTTCAACGTCCAATTCAGAATGTAATAAAACCAGATCCAGCCATAAAATGCATCATTCTTTTTTGTTTTAGACAACATTTCATGCACTGTTAAACATGTTAAAGCAAGTTGCAAGTGAAAATCTATGTCTCTGACTGAGTTTGCATTACTGTGATTTGACCTCTCTGCTGGCTGAGATAAGCTCATTTTCAACGTCCAATTCAGAATGTAATAAAACCAGATCCAGCCATAAAATGCATCATTCTTTTTTGTTTTAGACAACATTTCATGCACTGTTAAACATGTTAAAGCAAGTTGCAAGTGAAAATCTATGTCTCTGACTGAGTTTGCATTACTGTGATTTGACCTCTCTGCTGGCTGAGATAAGCTCATTTTCAACGTCCAATTCAGAATGTAATAAAACCTGATCCAGCTATAAAATGCATCATTCTTTTTTGTTTTAGACAACATTTCATGCACTGTTAAACATGTTAAAGCAAGTTGCAAGTGAAAATCTATGTCTCTGACTGAGTTTGCATTACTGTGATTTGACCTCTCTGCTGGCTGAGATAAGCTCATTTTCAACGTCCAATTCAGAATGTAATAAAACCAGATCCAGCCATAAAATGCATCATTCTTTTTTGTTTTAGACAACATTTCATGCACTGTTAAACATGTTAAAGCAAGTTGCAAGTGAAAATCTATGTCTCTGACTGAGTTTGCATTACTGTGATTTGACCTCTCTGCTGGCTGAGATAAGCTCATTTTCAACGTCCAATTCAGAATGTAATAAAACCAGATCCAGCTATAAAATGCATCATTCTTTTTTGTTTTAGACAACATTTCATGCACTGTTAAACATGTTAAAGCAAGTTGCAAGTGAAAATCTATGTCTCTGACTGATTTTGCATTACTGTGATTTGACCTCTCTGCTGGCTTAGATAAGCTCATTTTCAACGTCCAATTCAGAATGTAATAAAACCAGATCCAGCCATAAAATGCATCATTCTTTTTTGTTTTAGACAACATTTCATGCACTGTTAAACATGTTAAAGCAAGTTGCAAGTGAAAATCTATGTCTCTGACTGAGTTTGCATTACTGTGATTTGACCTCTCTGCTGGCTGAGATAAGCTCATTTTCAACGTCCAATTCAGAATGTAATAAAACCAGATCCAGCCATAAAATGCATCATTCTTTTTTGTTTTAGACAACATTTCATGCACTGTTAAACATGTTAAAGCAAGTTGCAAGTGAAAATCTATGTCTCTGACTGAGTTTGCATTACTGTGATTTGACCTCTCTGCTGGCTGAGATAAGCTCATTTTCAACGTCCAATTCAGAATGTAATAAAACCAGATCCAGCCATAAAATGCATCATTCTTTTTTGTTTTAGACAACATTTCATGCACTGTTAAACATGTTAAAGCAAGTTGCAAGTGAAAATCTATGTCTCTGACTGAGTTTGCATTACTGTGATTTGACCTCTCTGCTGGCTGAGATAAGCTCATTTTCAACGTCCAATTCAGAATGTAATAAAACCTGATCCAGCTATAAAATGCATCATTCTTTTTTGTTTTAGACAACATTTCATGCACTGTTAAACATGTTAAAGCAAGTTGCAAGTGAAAATCTATGTCTCTGACTGAGTTTGCATTACTGTGATTTGACCTCTCTGCTGGCTGAGATAAGCTCATTTTCAACGTCCAATTCAGAATGTAATAAAACCAGATCCAGCCATAAAATGCATCATTCTTTTTTGTTTTAGACAACATTTCATGCACTGTTAAACATGTTAAAGCAAGTTGCAAGTGAAAATCTATGTCTCTGACTGAGTTTGCATTACTGTGATTTGACCTCTCTGCTGGCTGAGATAAGCTCATTTTCAACGTCCAATTCAGAATGTAATAAAACCAGATCCAGCCATAAAATGCATCATTCTTTTTTGTTTTAGACAACATTTCATGCACTGTTAAACATGTTAAAGCAAGTTGCAAGTGAAAATCTATGTCTCTGACTGAGTTTGCATTACTGTGATTTGACCTCTCTGCTGGCTGAGATAAGCTCATTTTCAACGTCCAATTCAGAATGTAATAAAACCAGATCCAGCCATAAAATGCATCATTCTTTTTTGTTTTAGACAACATTTCATGCACTGTTAAACATGTTAAAGCAAGTTGCAAGTGAAAATCTATGTCTCTGACTGAGTTTGCATTACTGTGATTTGACCTCTCTGCTGGCTGAGATAAGCTCATTTTCAACGTCCAATTCAGAATGTAATAAAACCTGATCCAGCTATAAAATGCATCATTCTTTTTTGTTTTAGACAACATTTCATGCACTGTTAAACATGTTAAAGCAAGTTGCAAGTGAAAATCTATGTCTCTGACTGAGTTTGCATTACTGTGATTTGACCTCTCTGCTGGCTGAGATAAGCTCATTTTCAACGTCCAATTCAGAATGTAATAAAACCAGATCCAGCCATAAAATGCATCATTCTTTTTTGTTTTAGACAACATTTCATGCACTGTTAAACATGTTAAAGCAAGTTGCAAGTGAAAATCTATGTCTCTGACTGAGTTTGCATTACTGTGATTTGACCTCTCTGCTGGCTGAGATAAGCTCATTTTCAACGTCCAATTCAGAATGTAATAAAACCTGATCCAGCTATAAAATGCATCATTCTTTTTTGTTTTAGACAACATTTCATGCACTGTTAAACATGTTAAAGCAAGTTGCAAGTGAAAATCTATGTCTCTGACTGAGTTTGCATTACTGTGATTTGACCTCTCTGCTGGCTGAGATAAGCTCATTTTCAACGTCCAATTCAGAATGTAATAAAACCAGATCCAGCCATAAAATGCATCATTCTTTTTTGTTTTAGACAACATTTCATGCACTGTTAAACATGTTAAAGCAAGTTGCAAGTGAAAATCTATGTCTCTGACTGAGTTTGCATTACTGTGATTTGACCTCTCTGCTGGCTGAGATAAGCTCATTTTCAACGTCCAATTCAGAATGTAATAAAACCAGATCCAGCCATAAAATGCATCATTCTTTTTTGTTTTAGACAACATTTCATGCACTGTTAAACATGTTAAAGCAAGTTACAAGTGAAAATCTATGTCTCTGACTGAGTTTGCATTACTGTGATTTGACCTTTCTGCTGGCTGAGATAAGCTCATTTTCAACGTCCAATTCAGAATGTAATAAAACCAGATCCAGCCATAAAATGCATCATTCTATTTTGTTTTAGACAACATTTCATGCACTGTTAAACATGTTAAAGCAAGTTGCAAGTGAAAATCTATGTCTCTGACTGAGTTTGCATTACTGTGATTTGACCTCTCTGCTGGCTGAGATAAGCTCATTTTCAACGTCCAATTCAGAATGTAATAAAACCAGATCCAGCCATAAAATGCATCATTCTTTTTTGTTTTAGACAACATTTCATGCACTGTTAAACATGTTAAAGCAAGTTGCAAGTGAAAATCTATGTCTCTGACTGAGTTTGCATTACTGTGATTTGACCTCTCTGCTGGCTGAGATAAGCTCATTTTCAACGTCCATTTCAGAATGTAATAAAACCAGATCCAGCCATAAAATGCATCATTCTTTTTTGTTTTAGACAACATTTCATGCACTGTTAAACATGTTAAAGCAAGTTGCAAGTGAAAATCTATGTCTCTGACTGAGTTTGCATTACTGTGATTTGACCTCTCTGCTGGCTGAGATAAGCTCATTTTCAACGTCCAATTCAGAATGTAATAAAACCTGATCCAGCTATAAAATGCATCATTCTTTTTTGTTTTAGACAACATTTCATGCACTGTTAAACATGTTAAAGCAAGTTGCAAGTGAAAATCTATGTCTCTGACTGAGTTTGCATTACTGTGATTTGACCTCTCTGCTGGCTGAGATAAGCTCATTTTCAACGTCCAATTCAGAATGTAATAAAACCAGATCCAGCCATAAAATGCATCATTCTTTTTTGTTTTAGACAACATTTCATGCACTGTTAAACATGTTAAAGCAAGTTGCAAGTGAAAATCTATGTCTCTGACTGAGTTTGCATTACTGTGATTTGACCTCTCTGCTGGCTGAGATAAGCTCATTTTCAACGTCCAATTCAGAATGTAATAAAACCTGATCCAGCTATAAAATGCATCATTCTTTTTTGTTTTAGACAACATTTCATGCACTGTTAAACATGTTAAAGCAAGTTGCAAGTGAAAATCTATGTCTCTGACTGAGTTTGCATTACTGTGATTTGACCTCTCTGCTGGCTGAGATAAGCTCATTTTCAACGTCCAATTCAGAATGTAATAAAACCAGATCCAGCCATAAAATGCATCATTCTTTTTTGTTTTAGACAACATTTCATGCACTGTTAAACATGTTAAAGCAAGTTGCAAGTGAAAATCTATGTCTCTGACTGAGTTTGCATTACTGTGATTTGACCTCTCTGCTGGCTGAGATAAGCTCATTTTCAACGTCCAATTCAGAATGTAATAAAACCAGATCCAGCCATAAAATGCATCATTCTTTTTTGTTTTAGACAACATTTCATGCACTGTTAAACATGTTAAAGCAAGTTGCAAGTGAAAATCTATGTCTCTGACTGAGTTTGCATTACTGTGATTTGACCTTTCTGCTGGCTGAGATAAGCTCATTTTCAACGTCCAATTCAGAATGTAATAAAACCAGATCCAGCCATAAAATGCATCATTCTTTTTTGTTTTAGACAACATTTCATGCACTGTTAAACATGTTAAAGCAAGTTGCAAGTGAAAATCTATGTCTCTGACTGAGTTTGCATTACTGTGATTTGACCTCTCTGCTGGCTGAGATAAGCTCATTTTCAACGTCCAATTCAGAATGTAATAAAACCTGATCCAGCTATAAAATGCATCATTCTTTTTTGTTTTAGACAACATTTCATGCACTGTTAAACATGTTAAAGCAAGTTGCAAGTGAAAATCTATGTCTCTGACTGAGTTTGCATTGCTGCTTATTTTGGTGTGGTTTATTCATAAACTAATTTCGAGAGGATCACGTGCTTATAATCAACACGGCTGGCTCCTTGTTAGCTCCGTAATCAGCCCTATTAGATGATTACGGAAGCATTATAAATAACCTGAGTTTTCCACTCCAGTTATCTTCGTCTTGAAGCTCCCCCCCTTCCACCCCTACATCCTCCCACTTTTTTTGATCGGGCGACACGGTGGCCCAGTGGCTAGCACTGTTGCCTCACAGCAAGAACACCGCTAGTCCAACCCATCGAGCTGGTTGGTGTTTCTGTGTGGAGTTTGCATGTTCTCCCCGTGTTCGCGTGGGTTTTCCCCGGGTTCTCCGGTTTCCTCCCACCGTCCAAAAACATAAACCATAGCAATCGACTAAAACAATTATCACTCAATACAACCTGAGTTTGCACTTCTCACGGTGACAAGCAGGGGAGTTCTCGAGACCTACCTGATCTCGAATTCCCCTCTCGCCCTTCTAACGGGAGGGAGCCCCGGGCTCGAGGATATTACGAGCTCAGGGCTCTCTTCCGGGACAGCATGCCAAATACGCTTTATTGATTATCAGCTAAGTGTGAACTCTTGAAACCTCTGCTGGCTCTGAAAAGCTCATTTTCAACGTTCAATTCAGAATGTGATAAAACCAGATCCAGCCATAAAATGCATCATTCTTTTTTGTTTAAGACAACATTTCATGCACTGTTAAACATGTTAAAGCAAGTTGCAAGTGAAAATCTATGTCTCTGACTGAGTTTGCATTACTGTGATTTGACCTCTCTGCTGGCTGAGATAAGCTCATTTTCAACGTCCAATTCAGAATGTAATAAAACCAGATCCAGCTATAAAATGCATCATTCTTTTTTGTTTTAGACAACATTTCATGCACTGTTAAACATGTTAAAGCAAGTTGCAAGTGAAAATCTATGTCTCTGACTGATTTTGCATTACTGTGATTTGACCTCTCTGCTGGCTGAGATAAGCTCATTTTCAACGTCCAATTCAGAATGTAATAAAACCAGATCCAGCCATAAAATGCATCATTCTTTTTTGTTTTAGACAACATTTCATGCACTGTTAAACATGTTAAAGCAAGTTGCAAGTGAAAATCTATGTCTCTGACTGAGTTTGCAACGTCCAATTCAGAATGTAATAAAACCTGATCCAGCTATAAAATGCATCATTCTTTTTTGTTTTAGACAACATTTCATGCACTGTTAAACATGTTAAAGCAAGTTGCAAGTGAAAATCTATGTCTCTGACTGAGTTTGCATTACTGTGATTTGACCTCTCTGCTGGCTGAGATAAGCTCATTTTCAACGTCCAATTCAGAATGTATTAAAACCAGATCCAGCCATAAAATGCATCATTCTTTTTTGTTTTAGACAACATTTCATGCACTGTTAAACATGTTAAAGCAAGTTGCAAGTGAAAATCTATGTCTCTGACTGAGTTTGCATTACTGTGATTTGACCTCTCTGCTGGCTGAGATAAGCTCATTTTCAACGTCCAATTCAGAATGTAATAAAACCAGATCCAGCTATAAAATGCATCATTCTTTTTTGTTTTAGACAACATTTCATGCACTGTTAAACATGTTAAAGCAAGTTGCAAGTGAAAATCTATGTCTCTGACTGAGTTTGCATTACTGTGATTTGACCTCTCTGCTGGCTGAGATAAGCTCATTTTCAACGTCCAATTCAGAATGTAATAAAACCAGATCCAGCCATAAAATGCATCATTCTTTTTTGTTTTAGACAACATTTCATGCACTGTTAAACATGTTAAAGCAAGTTGCAAGTGAAAATCTATGTCTCTGACTGAGTTTGCATTACTGTGATTTGACCTCTCTGCTGGCTGAGATAAGCTCATTTTCAACGTCCAATTCAGAATGTAATAAAACCAGATCCAGCCATAAAATGCATCATTCTTTTTTGTTTTAGACAACATTTCATGCACTGTTAAACATGTTAAAGCAAGTTGCAAGTGAAAATCTATGTCTCTGACTGAGTTTGCATTACTGTGATTTGACCTCTCTGCTGGCTGAGATAAGCTCATTTTCAACGTCCAATTCAGAATGTAATAAAACCAGATCCAGCCATAAAATGCATCATTCTTTTTTGTTTTAGACAACATTTCATGTACTGTTAAACATGTTAAAGCAAGTTGCAAGTGAAAATCTATGTCTCTGACTGAGTTTGCATTACTGCTTATTTTGACCTCTGCTGGCTCTGAAAAGCTCATTTTCAACGTTCAATTCAGAATGTGATAAAACCAGATCCAGCCATAAAATGCATCATTCTTTTTTGTTTAAGACAACATTTCATGCACTGTTAAACATGTTAAAGCAAGTTGCAAGTGAAAATCTATGTCTCTGACTGAGTTTGCATTACTGTGATTTCACCTCTCTGCTGGCTGAGATAAGCTCATTTTCAACGTCCAATTCAGAATGTAATAAAACCAGATCCAGCTATAAAATGCATCATTCTTTTTTGCTTTAGACAACATTTCATGCACTGTTAAACATGTTAAAGCAAGTTGCAAGTGAAAATCTATGTCTCTGACTGAGTTTGCATTACTGTGATTTGACCTCTCTGCTGGCTGAGATAAGCTCATTTTCAACGTCCAATTCAGAATGTAATAAAACCAGATCCAGCCATAAAATGCATCATTCTTTTTTGTTTTAGACAACATTTCATGTACTGTTAAACATGTTAAAGCAAGTTGCAAGTGAAAATCTATGTGTCTGACTGAGTTTGCATTACTGTGATTTGACCTCTCTGCTGGCTGAGATAAGCTCATTTTCAACGTCCAATTCAGAATGTAATAAAACCAGATCCAGCCATAAAATGCATCATTCTTTTTTGTTTTAGACAACATTTCATGCACTGTTAAACATGTTAAAGCAAGTTGCAAGTGAAAATCTATGTCTCTGACTGAGTTTGCATTACTGTGATTTGACCTCTCTGCTGGCTGAGATAAGCTCATTTTCAACGTCCAATTCAGAATGTAATAAAACCTGATCCAGCTATAAAATGCATCATTCTTTTTTGCTTTAAACAACATTTCATGCACTGTTAAACATGTTAAAGCAAGTTGCAAGTGAAAATCTATGTCTCTGACTGAGTTTGCATTACTGTGATTTGACCTCTCTGCTGGCTGAGATAAGCTCATTTTTAACGTCCAATTCAGAATGTAATAAAACCTGATCCAGCTATAAAATGCATCATTCTTTTTTGTTTTAGACAACATTTCATGCACTGTTAAACATGTTAAAGCAAATTGCAAGTGAAAATCTATGTCTCTGACTGAGTTTGCATTACTGTGATTTGACCTCTCTGCTGGCTGAGATAAGCTCATTTTCAACGTCCAATTCAGAATGTAATAAAACCAGATCCAGCCATAAAATGCATCATTCTTTTTTGTTTTAGACAACATTTCATGCACTGTTAAACATGTTAAAGCAAGTTGCAAGTGAAAATCTATGTCTCTGACTGAGTTTGCATTACTGTGATTTGACCTCTCTGCTGGCTGAGATAAGCTCATTTTCAACGTCCAATTCAGAATGTAATAAAACCAGATCCAGCCATAAAATGCATCATTCTTTTTTGTTTTAGACAACATTTCATGCACTGTTAAACATGTTAAAGCAAGTTGCAAGTGAAAATCTATGTCTCTGACTGAGTTTGCATTACTGTGATTTGACCTCTCTGCTGGCTGAGATAAGCTCATTTTCAACGTCCAATTCAGAAAGTGATAAAAACAGATCTAGCCATAAAATGCATCATTCTTTTTTGTTTTAGACAACATTTCATGCACTGTTAAACATGTTAAAGCAAGTTGCAAGTGAAAATCTATGTCTCTGACTGAGTTTGCATTACTGTGATTTGACCTCTCTGCTGGCTGAGATAAGCTCATTTTCAACGTCCAATTCAGAATGTAATAAAACCAGATCCAGCCATAAAATGCATCATTCTTTTTTGTTTTAGACAACATTTCATGCACTGTTAAACATGTTAAAGCAAGTTGCAAGTGAAAATCTATGTCTCTGACTGAGTTTGCATTACTGTGATTTGACCTCTCTGCTGGCTGAGATAAGCTCATTTTCAACGTCCAATTCAGAATGTAATAAAACCAGATCCAGCTATAAAATGCATCATTCTTTTTTGTTTTAGACAACATTTTATGCACTGTTAAACATGTTAAAGCAAGTTGCAAGTGAAAATCTATGTCTCTGACTGAGTTTGCATTACTGTGATTTGACCTCTCTGCTGGCTGAGATAAGCTCATTTTCAACGTCCAACTCAGAATGTAATAAAACCAGATCCAGCTATAAAATGCATCATTCTTTTTTGTTTTAGACAACATTTCATGCACTGTTAAACATGTTAAAGCAAGTTGCAAGTGAAAATCTATGTCTCTGACTGAGTTTGCATTACTGTGATTTCACCTCTCTGCTGGCTGAGATAAGCTCATTTTCAACGTCCAATTCAGAATGTAATAAAACCTGATCCAGCTATAAAATGCATCATTCTTTTTTGTTTTAGACAACATTTCATGCACTGTTAAACATGTTAAAGCAAGTTGCAAGTGAAAATCTATATCTCTGACTGAGTTTGCATTACTGTGATTTGACCTCTCTGCTGGCTGAGATAAGCTCATTTTCAACGTCCAATTCAGAATGTAATAAAACCAGATCCAGCCATAAAATGCATCATTCTTTTTTGTTTAAGACAACATTTCATGCACTGTTAAACAAGTTAAAGCAAGTTGCAAGTGAAAATCTATGTCTCTGACTGAGTTTGCATTACTGTGATTTCACCTCTCTGCTGGCTGAGATAAGCTCATTTTCAACGTCCAATTCAGAATGTAATAAAACCAGATCCAGCTATAAAATGCATCATTCTTTTTTGTTTTAGACAACATTTCATGCACTGTTAAACATGTTAAAGCAAGTTGCAAGTGAAAATCTATGTCTCTGACTGATTTTGCATTACTGTGATTTGACCTCTCTGCTGGCTGAGATAAGCTCATTTTCAACGTCCAATTCAGAATGTAATAAAACCAGATCCAGCCATAAAATGCATCATTCTTTTTTGTTTTAGACAACATTTCATGCACTGTTAAACATGTTAAAGCAAGTTGCAAGTGAAAATCTATGTCTCTGACTGAGTTTGCATTACTGTGATTTGACCTCTCTGCTGGCTGAGATAAGCTCATTTTCAACGTCCAATTCAGAATGTAATAAAACCAGATCCAGCCATAAAATGCATCATTCTTTTTTGTTTAATACAACATTTCATGCACTGTTAAACATGTTAAAGCAAGTTGCAAGTGAAAATCTATGTCTCTGACTGAGTTTGCATTACTGTGATTTCACCTCTCTGCTGGCTGAGATAAGCTCATTTTCAACGTCCAATTCAGAATGTAATAAAACCAGATCCAGCTATAAAATGCATCATTCTTTTTTGTTTTAGACAACATTTCATGCACTGTTAAACATGTTAAAGCAAGTTGCAAGTGAAAATCTATGTCTCTGACTGATTTTGCATTACTGTGATTTGACCTCTCTGCTGGCTGAGATAAGCTCATTTTCAACGTCCAATTCAGAATGTAATAAAACCAGATCCAGCCATAAAATGCATCATTCTTTTTTGTTTTAGACAACATTTCATGCACTGTTAAACATGTTAAAGCAAGTTGCAAGTGAAAATCTATGTCTCTGACTGAGTTTGCATTACTGTGATTTGACCTCTCTGCTGGCTGAGATAAGCTCATTTTCAACGTCCAATTCAGAATGTAATAAAACCAGATCCAGCCATAAAATGCATCATTCTTTTTTGTTTTAGACAACATTTCATGCACTGTTAAACATGTTAAAGCAAGTTGCAAGTGAAAATCTATGTCTCTGACTGAGTTTGCATTACTGTGATTTGACCTCTCTGCTGGCTGAGATAAGCTCATTTTTCAACGTCCAATTCAGAATGTAATAAAACCAGATCCAGCCATAAAATGCATCATTCTTTTTTGTTTTAGACAACATTTCATGTACTGTTAAACATGTTAAAGCAAGTTGCAAGTGAAAATCTATGTCTCTGACTGAGTTTGCATTACTGCTTATTTTGACCTCTGCTGGCTCTGAAAAGCTCATTTTCAACGTTCAATTTAGAATGTGATAAAACCAGATCCAGCCATAAAATGCATCATTCTTTTTTGTTTAAGACAACATTTCATGCACTGTTAAACATGTTAAAGCAAGTTGCAAGTGAAAATCTATGTCTCTGACTGAGTTTGCATTACTGTGATTTGACCTCTCTGCTGGCTGAGATAAGCTCATTTTCAACGTCCAATTCAGAATATAATAAAACCTGATCCAGCTATAAAATGCATCATTCTTTTTTGTTTTAGACAACATTTCATGCACTGTTAAACATGTTAAAGCAAGTTGCAAGTGAAAATCTATGTCTCTGACTGAGTTTGCATTACTGTGATTTGACCTCTCTGCTGGCTGAGATAAGCTCATTTTCAACGTCCAATTCAGAATGTAATAAAACCTGATCCAGCTATAAAATGCATCATTCTTTTTTGTTTTAGACAACATTTCATGCACTGTTAAACATGTTAAAGCAAGTTGCAAGTGAAAATCTATGTCTCTGACTGAGTTTGCATTACTGTGATTTGACCTCTCTGCTGGCTGAGATAAGCTCAGTTTCAACGTCCAATTCAGAAAGTGATAAAAACAGATCCAGCCATAAAATGCATCATTCTTTTTTGATTTAGACAACATTTCATGCACTGTTAAACATGTTAAAGCAAGTTGCAAGTGAAAATCTATGTCTCTGACTGAGTTTGCATTACTGTGATTTGACCTCTCTGCTGGCTGAGATAAGCTCATTTTCAACGTCCAATTCAGAATGTAATAAAACCTGATCCAGCTATAAAATGCATCATTCTTTTTTTGTTTTAGACAACATTTCATGCACTGTTAAACATGTTAAAGCAAGTTGCAAGTGAAAATCTATGTCTCTGACTGAGTTTGCATTACTGTGATTTGACCTCTCTGCTGGCTGAGATAAGCTCAGTTTCAACGTCCAATTCAGAAAGTGATAAAAACAGATCCAGCCATAAAATGCATCATTCTTTTTTGTTTTAGACAACATTTCATGCACTGTTAAACATGTTAAAGCAAGTTGCAAGTGAAAATCTATGTCTCTGACTGAGTTTGCATTACTGTGATTTGACCTCTCTGCTGGCTGAGATAAGCTCATTTTCAACGTCCAATTCAGAATGTAATAAAACCAGATCCAGCCATAAAATGCATCATTCTTTTTTGTTTTAGACAACATTTCATGCACTGTTAAACATGTTAAAGCAAGTTGCAAGTGAAAATCTATGTCTCTGACTGATTTTGCATTACTGTGATTTGACCTCTCTGCTGGCTGAGATAAGCTCATTTTCAACGTCCAATTCAGAATGTAATAAAACCAGATCCAGCCATAAAATGCATCATTCTTTTTTGTTTTAGACAACATTTCATGCACTGTTAAACATGTTAAAGCAAGTTGCAAGTGAAAATCTATGTCTCTGACTGAGTTTGCATTACTGTGATTTGACCTCTCTGCTGGCTGAGATAAGCTCATTTTCAACGTCCAATTCAGAATGTAATAAAACCTGATCCAGCTATAAAATGCATCATTCTTTTTTGTTTTAGACAACATTTCATGCACTGTTAAACATGTTAAAGCAAGTTGCAAGTGAAAATCTATGTCTCTGACTGAGTTTGCATTACTGTGATTTGACCTCTCTGCTGGCTGAGATAAGCTCATTTTCAACGTCCAATTCAGAATGTAATAAAACCAGATCCAGCTATAAAATGCATCATTCTTTTTTGTTTTAGACAACATTTCATGCACTGTTAAACATGTTAAAGCAAGTTGCAAGTGAAAATCTATGTCTCTGACTGAGTTTGCAACGTCCAATTCAGAATGTAATAAAACCTGATCCAGCTATAAAATGCATCATTCTTTTTTGTTTTAGACAACATTTCATGCACTGTTAAACATGTTAAAGCAAGTTGCAAGTGAAAATCTATGTCTCTGACTGAGTTTGCATTACTGTGATTTGACCTCTCTGCTGGCTGAGATAAGCTCATTTTCAACGTCCAATTCAGAAAGTGATAAAAACAGATCTAGCCATAAAATGCATCATTCTTTTTTGTTTTAGACAACATTTCATGCACTGTTAAACATGTTAAAGCAAGTTGCAAGTGAAAATCTATGTCTCTGACTGAGTTTGCATTACTGTGATTTGACCTCTCTGCTGGCTGAGATAAGCTCATTTTCAACGTCCAATTCAGAATGTAATAAAACCAGATCCAGCCATAAAATGCATCATTCTTTTTTGTTTTAGACAACATTTCATGCACTGTTAAACATGTTAAAGCAAGTTGCAAGTGAAAATCTATGTCTCTGACTGAGTTTGCATTACTGTGATTTCACCTCTCTGCTGGCTGAGATAAGCTCATTTTCAACGTCCAATTCAGAATGTAATAAAACCAGATCCAGCTATAAAATGCATCATTCTTTTTTGTTTTAGACAACATTTCATGCACTGTTAAACATGTTAAAGCAAGTTGCAAGTGAAAATCTATGTCTCTGACTGAGTTTGCATTACTGTGATTTGACCTCTCTGCTGGCTGAGATAAGCTCATTTTCAACGTCCAATTCAGAATGTAATAAAACCAGATCCAGCCATAAAATGCATCATTCTTTTTTGTTTTAGACAACATTTCATGCACTGTTAAACATGTTAAAGCAAGTTGCAAGTGAAAATCTATGTCTCTGACTGAGTTTGCATTACTGTGATTTGACCTCTCTGCTGGCTGAGATAAGCTCATTTTCAACGTCCAATTCAGAATGTAATAAAACCTGATCCAGCTATAAAATGCATCATTCTTTTTTGTTTTAGACAACATTTCATGCACTGTTAAACATGTTAAAGCAAGTTGCAAGTGAAAATCTATGTCTCTGACTGAGTTTGCATTACTGTGATTTGACCTCTCTGCTGGCTGAGATAAGCTCATTTTCAACGTCCAATTCAGAATGTAATAAAACCAGATCCAGCTATAAAATGCATCATTCTTTTTTGTTTTAGACAACATTTCATGCCGTGTTAAACATGTTAAAGCAAGTTGCAAGTGAAAATCTATGTCTCTGACTGAGTTTGCATTACTATGATTTGACCTCTCTGCTGGCTGAGATAAGCTCATTTTCAACGTCCAATTCAGAATGTAATAAAACCAGATCCAGCTATAAAATGCATCATTCTTTTTTGTTTTAGACAACATTTCATGCACTGTTAAACATGTTAAAGCAAGTTGCAAGTGAAAATCTATGTCTCTGACTGATTTTGCATTACTGTGATTTGACCTCTCTGCTGGCTGAGATAAGCTCATTTTCAACGTCCAATTCAGAATGTAATAAAACCAGATCCAGCCATAAAATGCATCATTCTTTTTTGTTTTAGACAACATTTCATGCACTGTTAAACATGTTAAAGCAAGTTGCAAGTGAAAATCTATGTCTCTGACTGAGTTTGCTTTACTGTGATTTGACCTCTCTGCTGGCTGAGATAAGCTCATTTTCAACGTCCAATTCAGAATGTAATAAAACCAGATCCAGCCATAAAATGCATCATTCTTTTTTGTTTTAGACAACATTTCATGCACTGTTAAACATGTTAAAGCAAGTTGCAAGTGAAAATCTATGTCTCTGACTGAGTTTGCATTACTGCTTATTTTGACCTCTGCTGGCTCTGAAAAGCTCATTTTCAACGTCCAATTCAGAATGTAATAAAACCAGATCCAGCTATAAAATGCATCATTCTTTTTTGTTTTAGACAACATTTCATGCACTGTTAAACATGTTAAAGCAAGTTGCAAGTGAAAATCTATGTCTCTGACTGATTTTGCATTACTGTGATTTGACCTCTCTGCTGGCTGAGATAAGCTCATTTTCAACGTCCAATTCAGAATGTAATAAAACCAGATCCAGCTATAAAATGCATCATTCTTTTTTGTTTTAGACAACATTTCATGCACTGTTAAACATGTTAAAGCAAGTTGCAAGTGAAAATCTATGTCTCTGACTGAGTTTGCATTACTGTGATTTGACCTCTCTGCTGGCTGAGAAAAGCTCATTTTCAACGTCCAATTCAGAATATAATAAAACCTGATCCAGCTATAAAATGCATCATTCTTTTTTGTTTTAGACAACATTTCATGCACTGTTAAACATGTTAAAGCAAGTTGCAAGTGAAAATCTGTCTCTGACTGAGTTTGCATTACTGTGATTTGACCTCTCTGCTGGCTGAGATAAGCTCATTTTCAACGTCCAATTCAGAATGTAATAAAACCTGATCCAGCTATAAAATGCATCATTCTTTTTTGTTTTAGACAACATTTCATGCACTGTTAAACATGTTAAAGCAAGTTGCAAGTGAAAATCTATGTCTCTGACTGAGTTTGCATTACTGTGATTTGACCTCTCTGCTGGCTGAGATAAGCTCATTTTCAACGTCCAATTCAGAAAGTGATAAAAACAGATCTAGCCATAAAATGCATCATTCTTTTTTGTTTTAGACAACATTTCATGCACTGTTAAACATGTTAAAGCAAGTTGCAAGTGAAAATCTATGTCTCTGACTGAGTTTGCATTACTGTGATTTGACCTCTCTGCTGGCTGAGATAAGCTCATTTTCAACGTCCAATTCAGAAAGTGATAAAAACAGATCTAGCCATAAAATGCATCATTCTTTTTTGTTTTAGACAACATTTCATGCACTGTTAAACATGTTAAAGCAAGTTGCAAGTGAAAATCTATGTCTCTGACTGAGTTTGCATTACTGTGATTTGACCTCTCTGCTGGCTGAGATAAGCTCATTTTCAACGTCCAATTCAGAATGTAATAAAACCAGATCCAGCTATAAAATGCATCATTCTTTTTTGTTTTAGACAACATTTCATGCACTGTTAAACATGTTAAAGCAAGTTGCAAGTGAAAATCTATGTCTCTGACTGATTTTGCATTACTGTGATTTGACCTCTCTGCTGGCTGAGATAAGCTCATTTTCAACGTCCAATTCAGAATGTAATAAAACCAGATCCAGCCATAAAATGCATCATTCTTTTTTGTTTTAGACAACATTTCATGCACTGTTAAACATGTTAAAGCAAGTTGCAAGTGAAAATCTATGTCTCTGACTGAGTTTGCATTACTGTGATTTGACCTCTCTGCTGGCTGAGATAAGCTCATTTTCAACGTCCAATTCAGAATGTAATAAAACCAGATCCAGCCATAAAATGCATCATTCTTTTTTGTTTAAGACAACATTTCATGCACTGTTAAACATGTTAAAGCAAGTTGCAAGTGAAAATCTATGTCTCTGACTGATTTTGCATTACTGTGATTTCACCTCTCTGCTGGCTGAGATAAGCTCATTTTCAACGTCCAATTCAGAATGTAATAAAACCAGATCCAGCCATAAAATGCATCATTCTTTTTTGTTTTAGACAACATTTCATGCACTGTTAAACATGTTAAAGCAAGTTGCAAGTGAAAATCTATGTCTCTGATTGAGTTTGCATTACTGTGATTTGACCTCTCTGCTGGCTGAGATAAGCTCATTTTCAACGTCCAATTCAGAATGTAATAAAACCTGATCCAGCTATAAAATGCATCATTCTTTTTTGTTTTAGACAACATTTCATGCACTGTTAAACATGTTAAAGCAAGTTGCAAGTGAAAATCTATGTCTCTGACTGAGTTTGCATTACTGTGATTTGACCTCTCTGCTGGCTGAGATAAGCTCATTTTCAACGTCCAATTCAGAATGTAATAAAACCAGATCCAGCCATAAAATGCATCATTCTTTTTTGTTTTAGAAAACATTTCATGCACTGTTAAACATGTTAAAGCAAGTTGCAAGTGAAAATCTATGTCTCTGACTGAGTTTGCATTACTGTGATTTGACCTCTCTGCTGGCTGAGATAAGCTCATTTTCAACGTCCAATTCAGAATGTAATAAAACCAGATCCAGCCATAAAATGCATCATTCTTTTTTGTTTTAGACAACATTTCATGCACTGTTAAACATGTTAAAGCAAGTTGCAAGTGAAAATCTATGTCTCTGACTGAGTTTGCATTACTGTGATTTGACCTCTCTGCTGGCTGAGATAAGCTCATTTTCAACGTTCAATTCAGAAAGTGATAAAAACAGATCTAGCCATAAAATGCATCATTCTTTTTTGTTTTAGACAACATTTCATGCACTGTTAAACATGTTAAAGCAAGTTGCAAGTGAAAATCTATGTCTCTGACTGAGTTTGCATTACTGTGATTTGACCTCTCTGCTGGCTGAGATAAGCTCATTTTCAACGTCCAATTCAGAATGTAATAAAACCAGATCCAGCTATAAAATGCATCATTCTTTTTTGTTTTAGACAACATTTCATGCACTGTTAAACATGTTAAAGCAAGTTGCAAGTGAAAATCTATGTCTCTGACTGATTTTGCATTACTGTGATTTGACCTCTCTGCTGGCTGAGATAAGCTCATTTTCAACGTCCAATTCAGAATGTAATAAAACCAGATCCAGCCATAAAATGCATCATTCTTTTTTGTTTTAGACAACATTTCATGCACTGTTAAACATGTTAAAGCAAGTTGCAAGTGAAAATCTATGTCTCTGACTGAGTTTGCATTACTGTGATTTCACCTCTCTGCTGGCTGAGATAAGCTCATTTTCAACGTCCAATTCAGAATGTAATAAAACCAGATCCAGCCATAAAATGCATCATTCTTTTTTGTTTAAGACAACATTTCATGCACTGTTAAACATGTTAAAGCAAGTTGCAAGTGAAAATCTATGTCTCTGACTGATTTTGCATTACTGTGATTTCACCTCTCTGCTGGCTGAGATAAGCTCATTTTCAACGTCCAATTCAGAATGTAATAAAACCAGATCCAGCCATAAAATGCATCATTCTTTTTTGTTTTAGACAACATTTCATGCACTGTTAAACATGTTAAAGCAAGTTGCAAGTGAAAATCTATGTCTCTGATTGAGTTTGCATTACTGTGATTTGACCTCTCTGCTGGCTGAGATAAGCTCATTTTCAACGTCCAATTCAGAATGTAATAAAACCTGATCCAGCTATAAAATGCATCATTCTTTTTTGTTTTAGACAACATTTCATGCACTGTTAAACATGTTAAAGCAAGTTGCAAGTGAAAATCTATGTCTCTGACTGAGTTTGCATTACTGTGATTTGACCTCTCTGCTGGCTGAGATAAGCTCATTTTCAACGTCCAATTCAGAATGTAATAAAACCAGATCCAGCCATAAAATGCATCATTCTTTTTTGTTTTAGACAACATTTCATGCACTGTTAAACATGTTAAAGCAAGTTGCAAGTGAAAATCTATGTCTCTGACTGAGTTTGCATTACTGTGATTTGACCTCTCTGCTGGCTGAGATAAGCTCATTTTCAACGTCCAATTCAGAATGTAATAAAACCAGATCCAGCCATAAAATGCATCATTCTTTTTTGTTTTAGACAACATTTCATGTACTGTTAAACATGTTAAAGCAAGTTGCAAGTGAAAATCTATGTCTCTGACTGAGTTTGCATTACTGCTTATTTTGACCTCTGCTGGCTCTGAAAAGCTCATTTTCAACGTTCAATTCAGAATGTGATAAAACCAGATCCAGCCATAAAATGCATCATTCTTTTTTGTTTAAGACAACATTTCATGCACTGTTAAACATGTTAAAGCAAGTTGCAAGTGAAAATCTATGTCTCTGACTGAGTTTGCATTACTGTGATTTGACCTCTCTGCTGGCTGAGATAAGCTCATTTTCAACGTCCAATTCAGAATATAATAAAACCTGATCCAGCTATAAAATGCATCATTCTTTTTTGTTTTAGACAACATTTCATGCACTGTTAAACATGTTAAAGCAAGTTGCAAGTGAAAATCTATGTCTCTGACTGAGTTTGCATTACTGTGATTTGACCTCTCTGCTGGCTGAGATAAGCTCATTTTCAACGTCCAATTCAGAATGTAATAAAACCTGATCCAGCTATAAAATGCATCATTCTTTTTTGTTTTAGACAACATTTCATGCACTGTTAAACATGTTAAAGCAAGTTGCAAGTGAAAATCTATGTCTCTGACTGAGTTTGCATTACTGTGATTTGACCTCTCTGCTGGCTGAGATAAGCTCAGTTTCAACGTCCAATTCAGAAAGTGATAAAAACAGATCCAGCCATAAAATGCATCATTCTTTTTTGATTTAGACAACATTTCATGCACTGTTAAACATGTTAAAGCAAGTTGCAAGTGAAAATCTATGTCTCTGACTGAGTTTGCATTACTGTGATTTGACCTCTCTGCTGGCTGAGATAAGCTCATTTTCAACGTCCAATTCAGAATGTAATAAAACCTGATCCAGCTATAAAATGCATCATTCTTTTTTGTTTTAGACAACATTTCATGCACTGTTAAACATGTTAAAGCAAGTTGCAAGTGAAAATCTATGTCTCTGACTGAGTTTGCATTACTGTGATTTGACCTCTCTGCTGGCTGAGATAAGCTCATTTTCAACGTCCAATTCAGAATGTAATAAAACCTGATCCAGCTATAAAATGCATCATTCTTTTTTGTTTTAGACAACATTTCATGCACTGTTAAACATGTTAAAGCAAGTTGCAAGTGAAAATCTATGTCTCTGACTGAGTTTGCATTACTGTGATTTGACCTCTCTGCTGGCTGAGATAAGCTCATTTTCAACGTCCAATTCAGAAAGTGATAAAAACAGATCTAGCCATAAAATGCATCATTCTTTTTTGTTTTAGACAACATTTCATGCACTGTTAAACATGTTAAAGCAAGTTGCAAGTGAAAATCTATGTCTCTGACTGAGTTTGCATTACTGTGATTTGACCTCTCTGCTGGCTGAGATAAGCTCATTTTCAACGTCCAATTCAGAATGTAATAAAACCAGATCCAGCCATAAAATGCATCATTCTTTTTTGTTTTAGACAACATTTCATGCACTGTTAAACATGTTAAAGCAAGTTGCAAGTGAAAATCTATGTCTCTGACTGAGTTTGCATTACTGTGATTTGACCTCTCTGCTGGCTGAGATAAGCTCATTTTCAACGTCCAATTCAGAATGTAATAAAACCAGATCCAGCCATAAAATGCATCATTCTTTTTTGTTTTAGACAACATTTCATGCACTGTTAAACATGTTAAAGCAAGTTGCAAGTGAAAATCTATGTCTCTGACTGAGTTTGCATTACTGTGATTTGACCTCTCTGCTGGCTGAGATAAGCTCATTTTCAACGTCCAATTCAGAATGTAATAAAACCAGATCCAGCTATAAAATGCATCATTCTTTTTTGTTTTAGACAACATTTCATGCACTGTTAAACATGTTAAAGCAAGTTGCAAGTGAAAATCTATGTCTCTGACTGATTTTGCATTACTGTGATTTGACCTCTCTGCTGGCTGAGATAAGCTCATTTTCAACGTCCAATTCAGAATGTAATAAAACCAGATCCAGCCATAAAATGCATCATTCTTTTTTGTTTTAGACAACATTTCATGCACTGTTAAACATGTTAAAGCAAGTTGCAAGTGAAAATCTATGTCTCTGACTGAGTTTGCATTACTGTGATTTGACCTCTCTGCTGGCTGAGATAAGCTCATTTTCAACGTCCAATTCAGAATGTAATAAAACCAGATCCAGCCATAAAATGCATCATTCTTTTTTGTTTTAGACAACATTTCATGCACTGTTAAACATGTTAAAGCAAGTTGCAAGTGAAAATCTATGTCTCTGACTGAGTTTGCATTACTGCTTATTTTGACCTCTGCTGGCTCTGAAAAGCTCATTTTCAACGTCCAATTCAGAATGTAATAAAACCAGATCCAGCTATAAAATGCATCATTCTTTTTTGTTTTAGACAACATTTCATGCACTGTTAAACATGTTAAAGCAAGTTGCAAGTGAAAATCTATGTCTCTGACTGATTTTGCATTACTGTGATTTGACCTCTCTGCTGGCTGAGATAAGCTCATTTTCAACGTCCAATTCAGAATGTAATAAAACCAGATCCAGCTATAAAATGCATCATTCTTTTTTGTTTTAGACAACATTTTATGCACTGTTAAACATGTTAAAGCAAGTTGCAAGTGAAAATCTATGTCTCTGACTGAGTTTGCATTACTGTGATTTGACCTCTCTGCTGGCTGAGATAAGCTCATTTTCAACGTCCAATTCAGAATTTAATAAAACCTGATCCAGCTATAAAATGCATCATTCTTTTTTGTTTTAGACAACATTTCATGCACTGTTAAACATGTTAAAGCAAGTTGCAAGTGAAAATCTGTCTCTGACTGAGTTTGCATTACTGTGATTTGACCTCTCTGCTGGCTGAGATAAGCTCATTTTCAACGTCCAATTCAGAATGTAATAAAACCTGATCCAGCTATAAAATGCATCATTCTTTTTTGTTTTAGACAACATTTCATGCACTGTTAAACATGTTAAAGCAAGTTGCAAGTGAAAATCTATGTCTCTGACTGAGTTTGCATTACTGTGATTTGACCTCTCTGCTGGCTGAGATAAGCTCATTTTCAACGTCCAATTCAGAAAGTGATAAAAACAGATCTAGCCATAAAATGCATCATTCTTTTTTGTTTTAGACAACATTTCATGCACTGTTAAACATGTTAAAGCAAGTTGCAAGTGAAAATCTATGTCTCTGACTGAGTTTGCATTACTGTGATTTGACCTCTCTGCTGGCTGAGATAAGCTCATTTTCAACGTTCAATTCAGAAAGTGATAAAAACAGATCTAGCCATAAAATGCATCATTCTTTTTTGTTTTAGACAACATTTCATGCACTGTTAAACATGTTAAAGCAAGTTGCAAGTGAAAATCTATGTCTCTGACTGAGTTTGCATTACTGTGATTTGACCTCTCTGCTGGCTGAGATAAGCTCATTTTCAACGTCCAATTCAGAATGTAATAAAACCAGATCCAGCTATAAAATGCATCATTCTTTTTTGTTTTAGACAACATTTCATGCACTGTTAAACATGTTAAAGCAAGTTGCAAGTGAAAATCTATGTCTCTGACTGATTTTGCATTACTGTGATTTGACCTCTCTGCTGGCTGAGATAAGCTCATTTTCAACGTCCAATTCAGAATGTAATAAAACCAGATCCAGCCATAAAATGCATCATTCTTTTTTGTTTTAGACAACATTTCATGCACTGTTAAACATGTTAAAGCAAGTTGCAAGTGAAAATCTATGTCTCTGACTGAGTTTGCATTACTGTGATTTGACCTCTCTGCTGGCTGAGATAAGCTCATTTTCAACGTCCAATTCAGAATGTAATAAAACCAGATCCAGCCATAAAATGCATCATTCTTTTTTGTTTAAGACAACATTTCATGCACTGTTAAACATGTTAAAGCAAGTTGCAAGTGAAAATCTATGTCTCTGACTGATTTTGCATTACTGTGATTTCACCTCTCTGCTGGCTGAGATAAGCTCATTTTCAACGTCCAATTCAGAATGTAATAAAACCAGATCCAGCCATAAAATGCATCATTCTTTTTTGTTTTAGACAACATTTCATGCACTGTTAAACATGTTAAAGCAAGTTGCAAGTGAAAATCTATGTCTCTGATTGAGTTTGCATTACTGTGATTTGACCTCTCTGCTGGCTGAGATAAGCTCATTTTCAACGTCCAATTCAGAATGTAATAAAACCTGATCCAGCTATAAAATGCATCATTCTTTTTTGTTTTAGACAACATTTCATGCACTGTTAAACATGTTAAAGCAAGTTGCAAGTGAAAATCTATGTCTCTGACTGAGTTTGCATTACTGTGATTTGACCTCTCTGCTGGCTGAGATAAGCTCATTTTCAACGTCCAATTCAGAATGTAATAAAACCAGATCCAGCCATAAAATGCATCATTCTTTTTTGTTTTAGACAACATTTCATGCACTGTTAAACATGTTAAAGCAAGTTGCAAGTGAAAATCTATGTCTCTGACTGAGTTTGCATTACTGTGATTTGACCTCTCTGCTGGCTGAGATAAGCTCATTTTCAACGTCCAATTCAGAATGTAATAAAACCAGATCCAGCCATAAAATGCATCATTCTTTTTTGTTTTAGACAACATTTCATGTACTGTTAAACATGTTAAAGCAAGTTGCAAGTGAAAATCTATGTCTCTGACTGAGTTTGCATTACTGCTTATTTTGACCTCTGCTGGCTCTGAAAAGCTCATTTTCAACGTTCAATTCAGAATGTGATAAAACCAGATCCAGCCATAAAATGCATCATTCTTTTTTGTTTAAGACAACATTTCATGCACTGCTAAACATGTTAAAGCAAGTTGCAAGTGAAAATCTATGTCTCTGACTGAGTTTGCATTACTGTGATTTGACCTCTCTGCTGGCTGAGATAAGCTCATTTTCAACGTCCAATTCAGAATATAATAAAACCTGATCCAGCTATAAAATGCATCATTCTTTTTTGTTTTAGACAACATTTCATGCACTGTTAAACATGTTAAAGCAAGTTGCAAGTGAAAATCTATGTCTCTGACTGAGTTTGCATTACTGTGATTTGACCTCTCTGCTGGCTGAGATAAGCTCATTTTCAACGTCCAATTCAGAAAGTGATAAAAACAGATCTAGCCATAAAATGCATCATTCTTTTTTGTTTTAGACAACATTTCATGCACTGTTAAACATGTTAAAGCAAGTTGCAAGTGAAAATCTATGTCTCTGACTGAGTTTGCATTACTGTGATTTGACCTCTCTGCTGGCTGAGATAAGCTCATTTTCAACGTTCAATTCAGAAAGTGATAAAAACAGATCTAGCCATAAAATGCATCATTCTTTTTTGTTTTAGACAACATTTCATGCACTGTTAAACATGTTAAAGCAAGTTGCAAGTGAAAATCTATGTCTCTGACTGAGTTTGCATTACTGTGATTTGACCTCTCTGCTGGCTGAGATAAGCTCATTTTCAACGTCCAATTCAGAATGTAATAAAACCAGATCCAGCTATAAAATGCATCATTCTTTTTTGTTTTAGACAACATTTCATGCACTGTTAAACATGTTAAAGCAAGTTGCAAGTGAAAATCTATGTCTCTGACTGATTTTGCATTACTGTGATTTGACCTCTCTGCTGGCTGAGATAAGCTCATTTTCAACGTCCAATTCAGAATGTAATAAAACCAGATCCAGCCATAAAATGCATCATTCTTTTTTGTTTTAGACAACATTTCATGCACTGTTAAACATGTTAAAGCAAGTTGCAAGTGAAAATCTATGTCTCTGACTGAGTTTGCATTACTGTGATTTGACCTCTCTGCTGGCTGAGATAAGCTCATTTTCAACGTCCAATTCAGAATGTAATAAAACCAGATCCAGCCATAAAATGCATCATTCTTTTTTGTTTAAGACAACATTTCATGCACTGTTAAACATGTTAAAGCAAGTTGCAAGTGAAAATCTATGTCTCTGACTGATTTTGCATTACTGTGATTTCACCTCTCTGCTGGCTGAGATAAGCTCATTTTCAACGTCCAATTCAGAATGTAATAAAACCAGATCCAGCCATAAAATGCATCATTCTTTTTTGTTTTAGACAACATTTCATGCACTGTTAAACATGTTAAAGCAAGTTGCAAGTGAAAATCTATGTCTCTGATTGAGTTTGCATTACTGTGATTTGACCTCTCTGCTGGCTGAGATAAGCTCATTTTCAACGTCCAATTCAGAATGTAATAAAACCTGATCCAGCTATAAAATGCATCATTCTTTTTTGTTTTAGACAACATTTCATGCACTGTTAAACATGTTAAAGCAAGTTGCAAGTGAAAATCTATGTCTCTGACTGAGTTTGCATTACTGTGATTTGACCTCTCTGCTGGCTGAGATAAGCTCATTTTCAACGTCCAATTCAGAATGTAATAAAACCAGATCCAGCCATAAAATGCATCATTCTTTTTTGTTTTAGACAACATTTCATGCACTGTTAAACATGTTAAAGCAAGTTGCAAGTGAAAATCTATGTCTCTGACTGAGTTTGCATTACTGTGATTTGACCTCTCTGCTGGCTGAGATAAGCTCATTTTCAACGTCCAATTCAGAATGTAATAAAACCAGATCCAGCCATAAAATGCATCATTCTTTTTTGTTTTAGACAACATTTCATGTACTGTTAAACATGTTAAAGCAAGTTGCAAGTGAAAATCTATGTCTCTGACTGAGTTTGCATTACTGCTTATTTTGACCTCTGCTGGCTCTGAAAAGCTCATTTTCAACGTTCAATTCAGAATGTGATAAAACCAGATCCAGCCATAAAATGCATCATTCTTTTTTGTTTAAGACAACATTTCATGCACTGCTAAACATGTTAAAGCAAGTTGCAAGTGAAAATCTATGTCTCTGACTGAGTTTGCATTACTGTGATTTGACCTCTCTGCTGGCTGAGATAAGCTCATTTTCAACGTCCAATTCAGAATATAATAAAACCTGATCCAGCTATAAAATGCATCATTCTTTTTTGTTTTAGACAACATTTCATGCACTGTTAAA
The DNA here is from genome assembly GCF_052040795.2 of Danio rerio. Classification (NCBI taxonomy): domain Eukaryota; kingdom Metazoa; phylum Chordata; class Actinopteri; order Cypriniformes; family Danionidae; genus Danio; species Danio rerio. The sequence continues at coordinate 34,237,465 of NC_141038.1, forward strand.
CATGTTAAAGCAAGTTGCAAGTGAAAATCTATGTCTCTGACTGAGTTTGCATTACTGTGATTTGACCTCTCTGCTGGCTGAGATAAGCTCATTTTCAACGTCCAATTCAGAATGTAATAAAACCTGATCCAGCTATAAAATGCATCATTCTTTTTTGTTTTAGACAACATTTCATGCACTGTTAAACATGTTAAAGCAAGTTGCAAGTGAAAATCTATGTCTCTGACTGAGTTTGCATTACTGTGATTTGACCTCTCTGCTGGCTGAGATAAGCTCAGTTTCAACGTCCAATTCAGAAAGTGATAAAAACAGATCCAGCCATAAAATGCATCATTCTTTTTTGATTTAGACAACATTTCATGCACTGTTAAACATGTTAAAGCAAGTTGCAAGTGAAAATCTATGTCTCTGACTGAGTTTGCATTACTGTGATTTGACCTCTCTGCTGGCTGAGATAAGCTCATTTTCAACGTCCAATTCAGAATGTAATAAAACCTGATCCAGCTATAAAATGCATCATTCTTTTTTGTTTTAGACAACATTTCATGCACTGTTAAACATGTTAAAGCAAGTTGCAAGTGAAAATCTATGTCTCTGACTGAGTTTGCATTACTGTGATTTGACCTCTCTGCTGGCTGAGATAAGCTCAGTTTCAACGTCCAATTCAGAAAGTGATAAAAACAGATCCAGCCATAAAATGCATCATTCTTTTTTGATTTAGACAACATTTCATGCACTGTTAAACATGTTAAAGCAAGTTGCAAGTGAAAATCTATGTCTCTGACTGAGTTTGCATTACTGTGATTTGACCTCTCTGCTGGCTGAGATAAGCTCATTTTCAACATCCAATTCAGAATGTAATAAAACCTGATCCAGCTATAAAATGCATCATTCTTTTTTGTTTTAGACAACATTTCATGCACTGTTAAACATGTTAAAGCAAGTTGCAAGTGAAAATCTATATCTCTGACTGAGTTTGCATTACTGTGATTTCACCTCTCTGCTGGCTGAGATAAGCTCATTTTCAACGTCCAATTCAGAATGTAATAAAACCAGATCCAGCCATAAAATGCATCATTCTTTTTTGTTTAAGACAACATTTCATGCACTGTTAAACATGTTAAAGCAAGTTGCAAGTGAAAATCTATGTCTCTGACTGAGTTTGCATTACTGTGATTTCACCTCTCTGCTGGCTGAGATAAGCTCATTTTCAACGTCCAATTCAGAATGTAATAAAACCAGATCCAGCTATAAAATGCATCATTCTTTTTTGTTTTAGACAACATTTCATGCACTGTTAAACATGTTAAAGCAAGTTGCAAGTGAAAATCTATGTCTCTGACTGATTTTGCATTACTGTGATTTGACCTCTCTGCTGGCTGAGATAAGCTCATTTTCAACGTCCAATTCAGAATGTAATAAAACCAGATCCAGCCATAAAATGCATCATTCTTTTTTGTTTAAGACAACATTTCATGCACTGTTAAACATGTTAAAGCAAGTTGCAAGTGAAAATCTATGTCTCTGACTGAGTTTGCATTACTGTGATTTCACCTCTCTGCTGGCTAAGATAAGCTCATTTTCAACGTCCAATTCAGAATGTAATAAAACCAGATCCAGCTATAAAATGCATCATTCTTTTTTGTTTTAGACAACATTTCATGCACTGTTAAACATGTTAAAGCAAGTTGCAAGTGAAAATCTATGTCTCTGACTGATTTTGCATTACTGTGATTTGACCTCTCTGCTGGCTGAGATAAGCTCATTTTCAACGTCCAATTCAGAATGTAATAAAACCAGATCCAGCCATAAAATGCATCATTCTTTTTTGTTTTAGACAACATTTCATGCACTGTTAAACATGTTAAAGCAAGTTGCAAGTGAAAATCTATGTCTCTGACTGAGTTTGCATTACTGTGATTTGACCTCTCTGCTGGCTGAGATAAGCTCATTTTCAACGTCCAATTCAGAATGTAATAAAACCAGATCCAGCCATAAAATGCATCATTCTTTTTTGTTTTAGACAACATTTCATGCACTGTTAAACATGTTAAAGCAAGTTGCAAGTGAAAATCTATGTCTCTGACTGATTTTGCATTACTGTGATTTGACCTCTCTGCTGGCTGAGATAAGCTCATTTTCAACGTCCAATTCAGAATGTAATAAAACCAGATCCAGCCATAAAATGCATCATTCTTTTTTGTTTTAGACAACATTTCATGCACTGTTAAACATGTTAAAGCAAGTTGCAAGTGAAAATCTATGTCTCTGACTGAGTTTGCATTACTGTGATTTGACCTCTCTGCTGGCTGAGATAAGCTCATTTTCAACGTCCAATTCAGAATGTAATAAAACCAGATCCAGCCATAAAATGCATCATTCTTTTTTGTTTTAGACAACATTTCATGTACTGTTAAACATGTTAAAGCAAGTTGCAAGTGAAAATCTATGTCTCTGACTGAGTTTGCATTACTGCTTATTTTGACCTCTGCTGGCTCTGAAAAGCTAATTTTCAACGTTCAATTCAGAATGTAATAAAACCTGATCCAGCTATAAAATGCATCATTCTTTTTTGTTTTAGACAACATTTCATGCACTGTTAAACATGTTAAAGCAAGTTGCAAGTGAAAATCTATGTCTCTGACTGAGTTTGCATTACTGTGATTTGACCTCTCTGCTGGCTGAGATAAGCTCATTTTCAACGTCCAATTCAGAATATAATAAAACCTGATCCAGCTATAAAATGCATCATTCTTTTTTGTTTTAGACAACATTTCATGCACTGTTAAACATGTTAAAGCAAGTTGCAAGTGAAAATCTATGTCTCTGACTGAGTTTGCATTACTGTGATTTGACCTCTCTGCTGGCTGAGATAAGCTCATTTTCAACGTCCAATTCAGAATGTAATAAAACCTGATCCAGCTATAAAATGCATCATTCTTTTTTGTTTTAGACAACATTTCATGCACTGTTAAACATGTTAAAGCAAGTTGCAAGTGAAAATCTATGTCTCTGACTGAGTTTGCATTACTGTGATTTGACCTCTCTGCTGGCTGAGATAAGCTCATTTTCAACGTCCAATTCAGAAAGTGATAAAAACAGATCTAGCCATAAAATGCATCATTCTTTTTTGTTTTAGACAACATTTCATGCACTGTTAAACATGTTAAAGCAAGTTGCAAGTGAAAATCTATGTCTCTGACTGAGTTTGCATTACTGTGATTTGACCTCTCTGCTGGCTGAGATAAGCTCATTTTCAACGTCCAATTCAGAATGTAATAAAACCAGATCCAGCCATAAAATGCATCATTCTTTTTTGTTTTAGACAACATTTCATGCACTGTTAAACATGTTAAAGCAAGTTGCAAGTGAAAATCTATGTCTCTGACTGAGTTTGCATTACTGTGATTTGACCTCTCTGCTGGCTGAGATAAGCTCATTTTCAACGTCCAATTCAGAATGTAATAAAACCAGATCCAGCCATAAAATGCATCATTCTTTTTTGTTTTAGACAACATTTCATGCACTGTTAAACATGTTAAAGCAAGTTGCAAGTGAAAATCTATGTCTCTGACTGAGTTTGCATTACTGTGATTTGACCTCTCTGCTGGCTGAGATAAGCTCATTTTCAACGTCCAATTCAGAATGTAATAAAACCAGATCCAGCTATAAAATGCATCATTCTTTTTTGTTTTAGACAACATTTCATGCACTGTTAAACATGTTAAAGCAAGTTGCAAGTGAAAATCTATGTCTCTGACTGATTTTGCATTACTGTGATTTGACCTCTCTGCTGGCTGAGATAAGCTCATTTTCAACGTCCAATTCAGAATGTAATAAAACCAGATCCAGCCATAAAATGCATCATTCTTTTTTGTTTTAGACAACATTTCATGCACTGTTAAACATGTTAAAGCAAGTTGCAAGTGAAAATCTATGTCTCTGACTGAGTTTGCATTACTGTGATTTGACCTCTCTGCTGGCTGAGATAAGCTCATTTTCAACGTTCAATTCAGAATGTAATAAAACCTGATCCAGCTATAAAATGCATCATTCTTTTTTGTTTTAGACAACATTTCATGCACTGTTAAACATGTTAAAGCAAGTTGCAAGTGAAAATCTATGTCTCTGACTGAGTTTGCATTACTGTGATTTGACCTCTCTGCTGGCTGAGATAAGCTCATTTTCAACGTCCAATTCAGAATGTAATAAAACCAGATCCAGCTATAAAATGCATCATTCTTTTTTGTTTTAGACAACATTTCATGCACTGTTAAACATGTTAAAGCAAGTTGCAAGTGAAAATCTATGTCTCTGACTGATTTTGCATTACTGTGATTTGACCTCTCTGCTGTCTGAGATAAGCTCATTTTCAACGTCCAATTCAGAATGTAATAAAACCAGATCCAGCCATAAAATGCATCATTCTTTTTTGTTTTAGACAACATTTCATGCACTGTTAAACATGTTAAAGCAAGTTGCAAGTGAAAATCTATGTCTCTGACTGAGTTTGCATTACTGTGATTTGACCTCTCTGCTGGCTGAGATAAGCTCATTTTCAACGTCCAATTCAGAATGTAATAAAACCTGATCCAGCTATAAAATGCATCATTCTTTTTTGTTTTAGACAACATTTCATGCACTGTTAAACATGTTAAAGCAAGTTGCAAGTGAAAATCTATGTCTCTGACTGAGTTTGCATTACTGTGATTTGACCTCTCTGCTGGCTGAGATAAGCTCATTTTCAACGTCCAATTCAGAATGTAATAAAACCAGATCCAGCTATAAAATGCATCATTCTTTTTTGTTTTAGACAACATTTCATGCACTGTTAAACATGTTAAAGCAAGTTGCAAGTGAAAATCTATGTCTCTGACTGAGTTTGCATTACTGTGATTTGACCTCTCTGCTGGCTGAGATAAGCTCAGTTTCAACGTCCAATTCAGAAAGTGATAAAAACAGATCCAGCCATAAAATGCATCATTCTTTTTTGATTTAGACAACATTTCATGCACTGTTAAACATGTTAAAGCAAGTTGCAAGTGAAAATCTATGTCTCTGACTGAGTTTGCATTACTGTGATTTGACCTCTCTGCTGGCTGAGATAAGCTCATTTTCAACGTCCAATTCAGAATGTAATAAAACCTGATCCAGCTATAAAATGCATCATTCTTTTTTGTTTTAGACAACATTTCATGCACTGTTAAACATGTTAAAGCAAGTTGCAAGTGAAAATCTATGTCTCTGACTGAGTTTGCATTACTGTGATTTGACCTCTCTGCTGGCTGAGATAAGCTCATTTTCAACGTCCAATTCAGAATGTAATAAAACCTGATCCAGCTATAAAATGCATCATTCTTTTTTGTTTTAGACAACATTTCATGCACTGTTAAACATGTTAAAGCAAGTTGCAAGTGAAAATCTATGTCTCTGACTGAGTTTGCATTACTGTGATTTGACCTCTCTGCTGGCTGAGATAAGCTCATTTTCAACGTCCAATTCAGAAAGTGATAAAAACAGATCTAGCCATAAAATGCATCATTCTTTTTTGTTTTAGACAACATTTCATGCACTGTTAAACATGTTAAAGCAAGTTGCAAGTGAAAATCTATGTCTCTGACTGAGTTTGCATTACTGTGATTTGACCTCTCTGCTGGCTGAGATAAGCTCATTTTCAACGTCCAATTCAGAATGTAATAAAACCAGATCCAGCCATAAAATGCATCATTCTTTTTTGTTTTAGACAACATTTCATGCACTGTTAAACATGTTAAAGCAAGTTGCAAGTGAAAATCTATGTCTCTGACTGAGTTTGCATTACTGTGATTTGACCTCTCTGCTGGCTGAGATAAGCTCATTTTCAACGTCCAATTCAGAATGTAATAAAACCAGATCCAGCTATAAAATGCATCATTCTTTTTTGTTTTAGACAACATTTCATGCACTGTTAAACATGTTAAAGCAAGTTGCAAGTGAAAATCTATGTCTCTGACTGATTTTGCATTACTGTGATTTGACCTCTCTGCTGGCTGAGATAAGCTCATTTTCAACGTCCAATTCAGAATGTAATAAAACCAGATCCAGCCATAAAATGCATCATTCTTTTTTGTTTTAGACAACATTTCATGCACTGTTAAACATGTTAAAGCAAGTTGCAAGTGAAAATCTATGTCTCTGACTGAGTTTGCATTACTGTGATTTGACCTCTCTGCTGGCTGAGATAAGCTCATTTTCAACGTCCAATTCAGAATGTAATAAAACCAGATCCAGCCATAAAATGCATCATTCTTTTTTGTTTTAGACAACATTTCATGCACTGTTAAACATGTTAAAGCAAGTTGCAAGTGAAAATCTATGTCTCTGACTGAGTTTGCATTACTGCTTATTTTGACCTCTGCTGGCTCTGAAAAGCTCATTTTCAACGTCCAATTCAGAATGTAATAAAACCAGATCCAGCTATAAAATGCATCATTCTTTTTTGTTTTAGACAACATTTCATGCACTGTTAAACATGTTAAAGCAAGTTGCAAGTGAAAATCTATGTCTCTGACTGATTTTGCATTACTGTGATTTGACCTCTCTGCTGGCTGAGATAAGCTCATTTTCAACGTCCAATTCAGAATGTAATAAAACCAGATCCAGCTATAAAATGCATCATTCTTTTTTGTTTTAGACAACATTTTATGCACTGTTAAACATGTTAAAGCAAGTTGCAAGTGAAAATCTATGTCTCTGACTGAGTTTGCATTACTGTGATTTGACCTCTCTGCTGGCTGAGATAAGCTCATTTTCAACGTCCAATTCAGAATTTAATAAAACCTGATCCAGCTATAAAATGCATCATTCTTTTTTGTTTTAGACAACATTTCATGCACTGTTAAACATGTTAAAGCAAGTTGCAAGTGAAAATCTGTCTCTGACTGAGTTTGCATTACTGTGATTTGACCTCTCTGCTGGCTGAGATAAGCTCATTTTCAACGTCCAATTCAGAATGTAATAAAACCTGATCCAGCTATAAAATGCATCATTCTTTTTTGTTTTAGACAACATTTCATGCACTGTTAAACATGTTAAAGCAAGTTGCAAGTGAAAATCTATGTCTCTGACTGAGTTTGCATTACTGTGATTTGACCTCTCTGCTGGCTGAGATAAGCTCATTTTCAACGTCCAATTCAGAAAGTGATAAAAACAGATCTAGCCATAAAATGCATCATTCTTTTTTGTTTTAGACAACATTTCATGCACTGTTAAACATGTTAAAGCAAGTTGCAAGTGAAAATCTATGTCTCTGACTGAGTTTGCATTACTGTGATTTGACCTCTCTGCTGGCTGAGATAAGCTCATTTTCAACGTTCAATTCAGAAAGTGATAAAAACAGATCTAGCCATAAAATGCATCATTCTTTTTTGTTTTAGACAACATTTCATGCACTGTTAAACATGTTAAAGCAAGTTGCAAGTGAAAATCTATGTCTCTGACTGAGTTTGCATTACTGTGATTTGACCTCTCTGCTGGCTGAGATAAGCTCATTTTCAACGTCCAATTCAGAATGTAATAAAACCAGATCCAGCTATAAAATGCATCATTCTTTTTTGTTTTAGACAACATTTCATGCACTGTTAAACATGTTAAAGCAAGTTGCAAGTGAAAATCTATGTCTCTGACTGATTTTGCATTACTGTGATTTGACCTCTCTGCTGGCTGAGATAAGCTCATTTTCAACGTCCAATTCAGAATGTAATAAAACCAGATCCAGCCATAAAATGCATCATTCTTTTTTGTTTTAGACAACATTTCATGCACTGTTAAACATGTTAAAGCAAGTTGCAAGTGAAAATCTATGTCTCTGACTGAGTTTGCATTACTGTGATTTGACCTCTCTGCTGGCTGAGATAAGCTCATTTTCAACGTCCAATTCAGAATGTAATAAAACCAGATCCAGCCATAAAATGCATCATTCTTTTTTGTTTAAGACAACATTTCATGCACTGTTAAACATGTTAAAGCAAGTTGCAAGTGAAAATCTATGTCTCTGACTGATTTTGCATTACTGTGATTTCACCTCTCTGCTGGCTGAGATAAGCTCATTTTCAACGTCCAATTCAGAATGTAATAAAACCAGATCCAGCCATAAAATGCATCATTCTTTTTTGTTTTAGACAACATTTCATGCACTGTTAAACATGTTAAAGCAAGTTGCAAGTGAAAATCTATGTCTCTGATTGAGTTTGCATTACTGTGATTTGACCTCTCTGCTGGCTGAGATAAGCTCATTTTCAACGTCCAATTCAGAATGTAATAAAACCTGATCCAGCTATAAAATGCATCATTCTTTTTTGTTTTAGACAACATTTCATGCACTGTTAAACATGTTAAAGCAAGTTGCAAGTGAAAATCTATGTCTCTGACTGAGTTTGCATTACTGTGATTTGACCTCTCTGCTGGCTGAGATAAGCTCATTTTCAACGTCCAATTCAGAATGTAATAAAACCAGATCCAGCCATAAAATGCATCATTCTTTTTTGTTTTAGACAACATTTCATGCACTGTTAAACATGTTAAAGCAAGTTGCAAGTGAAAATCTATGTCTCTGACTGAGTTTGCATTACTGTGATTTGACCTCTCTGCTGGCTGAGATAGGCTCATTTTCAACGTCCAATTCAGAATGTAATAAAACCAGATCCAACCATAAAATGCATCATTCTTTTTTGTTTTAGACAACATTTCATGTACTGTTAAACATGTTAAAGCAAGTTGCAAGTGAAAATCTATGTCTCTGACTGAGTTTGCATTACTGCTTATTTTGACCTCTGCTGGCTCTGAAAAGCTCATTTTCAACGTTCAATTCAGAATGTGATAAAACCAGATCCAGCCATAAAATGCATCATTCTTTTTTGTTTAAGACAACATTTCATGCACTGTTAAACATGTTAAAGCAAGTTGCAAGTGAAAATCTATGTCTCTGACTGAGTTTGCATTACTGTGATTTGACCTCTCTGCTGGCTGAGATAAGCTCATTTTCAACGTCCAATTCAGAATATAATAAAACCTGATCCAGCTATAAAATGCATCATTCTTTTTTGTTTTAGACAACATTTCATGCACTGTTAAACATGTTAAAGCAAGTTGCAAGTGAAAATCTATGTCTCTGACTGAGTTTGCATTACTGTGATTTGACCTCTCTGCTGGCTGAGATAAGCTCATTTTCAACGTCCAATTCAGAATGTAATAAAACCTGATCCAGCTATAAAATGCATCATTCTTTTTTGTTTTAGACAACATTTCATGCACTGTTAAACATGTTAAAGCAAGTTGCAAGTGAAAATCTATGTCTCTGACTGAGTTTGCATTACTGTGATTTGACCTCTCTGCTGGCTGAGATAAGCTCAGTTTCAACGTCCAATTCAGAAAGTGATAAAAACAGATCCAGCCATAAAATGCATCATTCTTTTTTGATTTAGACAACATTTCATGCACTGTTAAACATGTTAAAGCAAGTTGCAAGTGAAAATCTATGTCTCTGACTGAGTTTGCATTACTGTGATTTGACCTCTCTGCTGGCTGAGATAAGCTCATTTTCAACGTCCAATTCAGAATGTAATAAAACCTGATCCAGCTATAAAATGCATCATTCTTTTTTGTTTTAGACAACATTTCATGCACTGTTAAACATGTTAAAGCAAGTTGCAAGTGAAAATCTATGTCTCTGACTGAGTTTGCATTACTGTGATTTGACCTCTCTGCTGGCTGAGATAAGCTCAGTTTCAACGTCCAATTCAGAAAGTGATAAAAACAGATCCAGCCATAAAATGCATCATTCTTTTTTGATTTAGACAACATTTCATGCACTGTTAAACATGTTAAAGCAAGTTGCAAGTGAAAATCTATGTCTCTGACTGAGTTTGCATTACTGTGATTTGACCTCTCTGCTGGCTGAGATAAGCTCATTTTCAACGTCCAATTCAGAATGTAATAAAACCTGATCCAGCTATAAAATGCATCATTCTTTTTTGTTTTAGACAACATTTCATGCACTGTTAAACATGTTAAAGCAAGTTGCAAGTGAAAATCTATATCTCTGACTGAGTTTGCATTACTGTGATTTCACCTCTCTGCTGGCTGAGATAAGCTCATTTTCAACGTCCAATTCAGAATGTAATAAAACCAGATCCAGCCATAAAATGCATCATTCTTTTTTGTTTAAGACAACATTTCATGCACTGTTAAACATGTTAAAGCAAGTTGCAAGTGAAAATCTATGTCTCTGACTGAGTTTGCATTACTGTGATTTCACCTCTCTGCTGGCTGAGATAAGCTCATTTTCAACGTCCAATTCAGAATGTAATAAAACCAGATCCAGCTATAAAATGCATCATTCTTTTTTGTTTTAGACAACATTTCATGCACTGTTAAACATGTTAAAGCAAGTTGCAAGTGAAAATCTATGTCTCTGACTGATTTTGCATTACTGTGATTTGACCTCTCTGCTGGCTGAGATAAGCTCATTTTCAACGTCCAATTCAGAATGTAATAAAACCAGATCCAGCCATAAAATGCATCATTCTTTTTTGTTTAAGACAACATTTCATGCACTGTTAAACATGTTAAAGCAAGTTGCAAGTGAAAATCTATGTCTCTGACTGAGTTTGCATTACTGTGATTTCACCTCTCTGCTGGCTAAGATAAGCTCATTTTCAACGTCCAATTCAGAATGTAATAAAACCAGATCCAGCTATAAAATGCATCATTCTTTTTTGTTTTAGACAACATTTCATGCACTGTTAAACATGTTAAAGCAAGTTGCAAGTGAAAATCTATGTCTCTGACTGATTTTGCATTACTGTGATTTGACCTCTCTGCTGGCTGAGATAAGCTCATTTTCAACGTCCAATTCAGAATGTAATAAAACCAGATCCAGCCATAAAATGCATCATTCTTTTTTGTTTTAGACAACATTTCATGCACTGTTAAACATGTTAAAGCAAGTTGCAAGTGAAAATCTATGTCTCTGACTGATTTTGCATTACTGTGATTTGACCTCTCTGCTGGCTGAGATAAGCTCATTTTCAACGTCCAATTCAGAATGTAATAAAACCAGATCCAGCCATAAAATGCATCATTCTTTTTTGTTTTAGACAACATTTCATGCACTGTTAAACATGTTAAAGCAAGTTGCAAGTGAAAATCTATGTCTCTGACTGAGTTTGCATTACTGTGATTTGACCTCTCTGCTGGCTGAGATAAGCTCATTTTCAACGTCCAATTCAGAATGTAATAAAACCAGATCCAGCCATAAAATGCATCATTCTTTTTTGTTTTAGACAACATTTCATGTACTGTTAAACATGTTAAAGCAAGTTGCAAGTGAAAATCTATGTCTCTGACTGAGTTTGCATTACTGCTTATTTTGACCTCTGCTGGCTCTGAAAAGCTAATTTTCAACGTTCAATTCAGAATGTAATAAAACCTGATCCAGCTATAAAATGCATCATTCTTTTTTGTTTTAGACAACATTTCATGCACTGTTAAACATGTTAAAGCAAGTTGCAAGTGAAAATCTATGTCTCTGACTGAGTTTGCATTACTGTGATTTGACCTCTCTGCTGGCTGAGATAAGCTCATTTTCAACGTCCAATTCAGAATATAATAAAACCTGATCCAGCTATAAAATGCATCATTCTTTTTTGTTTTAGACAACATTTCATGCACTGTTAAACATGTTAAAGCAAGTTGCAAGTGAAAATCTATGTCTCTGACTGAGTTTGCATTACTGTGATTTGACCTCTCTGCTGGCTGAGATAAGCTCATTTTCAACGTCCAATTCAGAATGTAATAAAACCTGATCCAGCTATAAAATGCATCATTCTTTTTTGTTTTAGACAACATTTCATGCACTGTTAAACATGTTAAAGCAAGTTGCAAGTGAAAATCTATGTCTCTGACTGAGTTTGCATTACTGTGATTTGACCTCTCTGCTGGCTGAGATAAGCTCATTTTCAACGTCCAATTCAGAAAGTGATAAAAACAGATCTAGCCATAAAATGCATCATTCTTTTTTGTTTTAGACAACATTTCATGCACTGTTAAACATGTTAAAGCAAGTTGCAAGTGAAAATCTATGTCTCTGACTGAGTTTGCATTACTGTGATTTGACCTCTCTGCTGGCTGAGATAAGCTCATTTTCAACGTCCAATTCAGAATGTAATAAAACCAGATCCAGCCATAAAATGCATCATTCTTTTTTGTTTTAGACAACATTTCATGCACTGTTAAACATGTTAAAGCAAGTTGCAAGTGAAAATCTATGTCTCTGACTGAGTTTGCATTACTGTGATTTGACCTCTCTGCTGGCTGAGATAAGCTCATTTTCAACGTCCAATTCAGAATGTAATAAAACCAGATCCAGCCATAAAATGCATCATTCTTTTTTGTTTTAGACAACATTTCATGCACTGTTAAACATGTTAAAGCAAGTTGCAAGTGAAAATCTATGTCTCTGACTGAGTTTGCATTACTGTGATTTGACCTCTCTGCTGGCTGAGATAAGCTCATTTTCAACGTCCAATTCAGAATGTAATAAAACCAGATCCAGCTATAAAATGCATCATTCTTTTTTGTTTTAGACAACATTTCATGCACTGTTAAACATGTTAAAGCAAGTTGCAAGTGAAAATCTATGTCTCTGACTGATTTTGCATTACTGTGATTTGACCTCTCTGCTGGCTGAGATAAGCTCATTTTCAACGTCCAATTCAGAATGTAATAAAACCAGATCCAGCCATAAAATGCATCATTCTTTTTTGTTTTAGACAACATTTCATGCACTGTTAAACATGTTAAAGCAAGTTGCAAGTGAAAATCTATGTCTCTGACTGATTTTGCATTACTGTGATTTGACCTCTCTGCTGGCTGAGATAAGCTCATTTTCAACGTCCAATTCAGAATGTAATAAAACCAGATCCAGCCATAAAATGCATCATTCTTTTTTGTTTAAGACAACATTTCATGCACTGTTAAACATGTTAAAGCAAGTTGCAAGTGAAAATCTATGTCTCTGACTGAGTTTGCATTACTGTGATTTCACCTCTCTGCTGGCTAAGATAAGCTCATTTTCAACGTCCAATTCAGAATGTAATAAAACCAGATCCAGCTATAAAATGCATCATTCTTTTTTGTTTTAGACAACATTTCATGCACTGTTAAACATGTTAAAGCAAGTTGCAAGTGAAAATCTATGTCTCTGACTGATTTTGCATTACTGTGATTTGACCTCTCTGCTGGCTGAGATAAGCTCATTTTCAACGTCCAATTCAGAATGTAATAAAACCAGATCCAGCCATAAAATGCATCATTCTTTTTTGTTTTAGACAACATTTCATGCACTGTTAAACATGTTAAAGCAAGTTGCAAGTGAAAATCTATGTCTCTGACTGATTTTGCATTACTGTGATTTGACCTCTCTGCTGGCTGAGATAAGCTCATTTTCAACGTCCAATTCAGAATGTAATAAAACCAGATCCAGCCATAAAATGCATCATTCTTTTTTGTTTTAGACAACATTTCATGCACTGTTAAACATGTTAAAGCAAGTTGCAAGTGAAAATCTATGTCTCTGACTGAGTTTGCATTACTGTGATTTGACCTCTCTGCTGGCTGAGATAAGCTCATTTTCAACGTCCAATTCAGAATGTAATAAAACCAGATCCAGCCATAAAATGCATCATTCTTTTTTGTTTTAGACAACATTTCATGTACTGTTAAACATGTTAAAGCAAGTTGCAAGTGAAAATCTATGTCTCTGACTGAGTTTGCATTACTGCTTATTTTGACCTCTGCTGGCTCTGAAAAGCTAATTTTCAACGTTCAATTCAGAATGTAATAAAACCTGATCCAGCTATAAAATGCATCATTCTTTTTTGTTTTAGACAACATTTCATGCACTGTTAAACATGTTAAAGCAAGTTGCAAGTGAAAATCTATGTCTCTGACTGAGTTTGCATTACTGTGATTTGACCTCTCTGCTGGCTGAGATAAGCTCATTTTCAACGTCCAATTCAGAATATAATAAAACCTGATCCAGCTATAAAATGCATCATTCTTTTTTTGTTTTAGACAACATTTCATGCACTGTTAAACATGTTAAAGCAAGTTGCAAGTGAAAATCTATGTCTCTGACTGAGTTTGCATTACTGTGATTTGACCTCTCTGCTGGCTGAGATAAGCTCATTTTCAACGTCCAATTCAGAATGTAATAAAACCTGATCCAGCTATAAAATGCATCATTCTTTTTTGTTTTAGACAACATTTCATGCACTGTTAAACATGTTAAAGCAAGTTGCAAGTGAAAATCTATGTCTCTGACTGAGTTTGCATTACTGTGATTTGACCTCTCTGCTGGCTGAGATAAGCTCATTTTCAACGTCCAATTCAGAAAGTGATAAAAACAGATCTAGCCATAAAATGCATCATTCTTTTTTGTTTTAGACAACATTTCATGCACTGTTAAACATGTTAAAGCAAGTTGCAAGTGAAAATCTATGTCTCTGACTGAGTTTGCATTACTGTGATTTGACCTCTCTGCTGGCTGAGATAAGCTCATTTTCAACGTCCAATTCAGAATGTAATAAAACCAGATCCAGCCATAAAATGCATCATTCTTTTTTGTTTTAGACAACATTTCATGCACTGTTAAACATGTTAAAGCAAGTTGCAAGTGAAAATCTATGTCTCTGACTGAGTTTGCATTACTGTGATTTGACCTCTCTGCTGGCTGAGATAAGCTCATTTTCAACGTCCAATTCAGAATGTAATAAAACCAGATCCAGCCATAAAATGCATCATTCTTTTTTGTTTTAGACAACATTTCATGCACTGTTAAACATGTTAAAGCAAGTTGCAAGTGAAAATCTATGTCTCTGACTGAGTTTGCATTACTGTGATTTGACCTCTCTGCTGGCTGAGATAAGCTCATTTTCAACGTCCAATTCAGAATGTAATAAAACCAGATCCAGCTATAAAATGCATCATTCTTTTTTGTTTTAGACAACATTTCATGCACTGTTAAACATGTTAAAGCAAGTTGCAAGTGAAAATCTATGTCTCTGACTGATTTTGCATTACTGTGATTTGACCTCTCTGCTGGCTGAGATAAGCTCATTTTCAACGTCCAATTCAGAATGTAATAAAACCAGATCCAGCCATAAAATGCATCATTCTTTTTTGTTTTAGACAACATTTCATGCACTGTTAAACATGTTAAAGCAAGTTGCAAGTGAAAATCTATGTCTCTGACTGAGTTTGCATTACTGTGATTTGACCTCTCTGCTGGCTGAGATAAGCTCATTTTCAACGTTCAATTCAGAATGTAATAAAACCTGATCCAGCTATAAAATGCATCATTCTTTTTTGTTTTAGACAACATTTCATGCACTGTTAAACATGTTAAAGCAAGTTGCAAGTGAAAATCTATGTCTCTGACTGAGTTTGCATTACTGTGATTTGACCTCTCTGCTGGCTGAGATAAGCTCATTTTCAACGTCCAATTCAGAATGTAATAAAACCAGATCCAGCTATAAAATGCATCATTCTTTTTTGTTTTAGACAACATTTCATGCACTGTTAAACATGTTAAAGCAAGTTGCAAGTGAAAATCTATGTCTCTGACTGATTTTGCATTACTGTGATTTGACCTCTCTGCTGTCTGAGATAAGCTCATTTTCAACGTCCAATTCAGAATGTAATAAAACCAGATCCAGCCATAAAATGCATCATTCTTTTTTGTTTTAGACAACATTTCATGCACTGTTAAACATGTTAAAGCAAGTTGCAAGTGAAAATCTATGTCTCTGACTGAGTTTGCATTACTGTGATTTGACCTCTCTGCTGGCTGAGATAAGCTCATTTTCAACGTCCAATTCAGAATGTAATAAAACCTGATCCAGCTATAAAATGCATCATTCTTTTTTGTTTTAGACAACATTTCATGCACTGTTAAACATGTTAAAGCAAGTTGCAAGTGAAAATCTATGTCTCTGACTGAGTTTGCATTACTGTGATTTGACCTCTCTGCTGGCTGAGATAAGCTCATTTTCAACGTCCAATTCAGAATGTAATAAAACCTGATCCAGCTATAAAATGCATCATTCTTTTTTGTTTTAGACAACATTTCATGCACTGTTAAACATGTTAAAGCAAGTTGCAAGTGAAAATCTATGTCTCTGACTGAGTTTGCATTACTGTGATTTGACCTCTCTGCTGGCTGAGATAAGCTCATTTTCAACGTCCAATTCAGAAAGTGATAAAAACAGATCTAGCCATAAAATGCATCATTCTTTTTTGTTTTAGACAACATTTCATGCACTGTTAAACATGTTAAAGCAAGTTGCAAGTGAAAATCTATGTCTCTGACTGAGTTTGCATTACTGTGATTTGACCTCTCTGCTGGCTGAGATAAGCTCATTTTCAACGTCCAATTCAGAATGTAATAAAACCAGATCCAGCCATAAAATGCATCATTCTTTTTTGTTTTAGACAACATTTCATGCACTGTTAAACATGTTAAAGCAAGTTGCAAGTGAAAATCTATGTCTCTGACTGAGTTTGCATTACTGTGATTTGACCTCTCTGCTGGCTGAGATAAGCTCATTTTCAACGTCCAATTCAGAATGTAATAAAACCAGATCCAGCCATAAAATGCATCATTCTTTTTTGTTTTAGACAACATTTCATGCACTGTTAAACATGTTAAAGCAAGTTAAAAGTGAAAATCTATGTCTCTGACTGAGTTTGCATTACTGTGATTTGACCTCTCTGCTGGCTGAGATAAGCTCATTTTCAACGTCCAATTCAGAATGTAATAAAACCAGATCCAGCTATAAAATGCATCATTCTTTTTTGTTTTAGACAACATTTCATGCACTGTTAAACATGTTAAAGCAAGTTGCAAGTGAAAATCTATGTCTCTGACTGATTTTGCATTACTGTGATTTGACCTCTCTGCTGGCTGAGATAAGCTCATTTTCAACGTCCAATTCAGAATGTAATAAAACCAGATCCAGCCATAAAATGCATCATTCTTTTTTGTTTTAGACAACATTTCATGCACTGTTAAACATGTTAAAGCAAGTTGCAAGTGAAAATCTATGTCTCTGACTGAGTTTGCATTACTGTGATTTGACCTCTCTGCTGGCTGAGATAAGCTCATTTTCAACGTCCAATTCAGAATGTAATAAAACCTGATCCAGCTATAAAATGCATCATTCTTTTTTGTTTTAGACAACATTTCATGCACTGTTAAACATGTTAAAGCAAGTTGCAAGTGAAAATCTATGTCTCTGACAGAGTTTGCATTACTGTGATTTGACCTCTCTGCTGGCTGAGATAAGCTCATTTTCAACGTCCAATTCAGAATGTAATAAAACCAGATCCAGCTATAAAATGCATCATTCTTTTTTGTTTTAGACAACATTTCATGCACTGTTAAACATGTTAAAGCAAGTTGCAAGTGAAAATCTATGTCTCTGATTGATTTTGCATTACTGTGATTTGACCTCTCTGCTGTCTGAGATAAGCTCATTTTCAACGTCCAATTCAGAATGTAATAAAACCAGATCCAGCCATAAAATGCATCATTCTTTTTTGTTTTAGACAACATTTCATGCACTGTTAAACATGTTAAAGCAAGTTGCAAGTGAAAATCTATGTCTCTGACTGAGTTTGCATTACTGTGATTTGACCTCTCTGCTGGCTGAGATAAGCTCATTTTCAACGTCCAATTCAGAATGTAATAAAACCTGATCCAGCTATAAAATGCATCATTCTTTTTTGTTTTAGACAACATTTCATGCACTGTTAAACATGTTAAAGCAAGTTGCAAGTGAAAATCTATGTCTCTGACTGAGTTTGCATTACTGTGATTTGACCTCTCTGCTGGCTGAGATAAGCTCATTTTCAACGTCCAAATCAGAATGTAATAAAACCAGATCCAGCCATAAAATGCATCATTCTTTTTTGTTTTAGACAACATTTCATGCACTGTTAAACATGTTAAAGCAAGTTGCAAGTGAAAATCTATGTCTCTGACTGAGTTTGCATTACTGTGATTTGACCTCTCTGCTGGCTGAGATAAGCTCATTTTCAACGTCCAATTCAGAATGTAATAAATCCAGATCCAGCTATAAAATGCATCATTCTTTTTTGTTTTAGACAACATTTCATGCACTGTTAAACATGTTAAAGCAAGTTGCAAGTGAAAATCTATGTCTCTGACTGAGTTTGCATTACTGTGATTTGACCTCTCTGCTGGCTGAGATAAGCTCATTTTCAACGTCCAATTCAGAATGTAATAAAACCAGATCCAGCCATAAAATGCATCATTCTTTTTTGTTTTAGACAACATTTCATGCACTGTTAAACATGTTAAAGCAAGTTGCAAGTGAAAATCTATGTCTCTGACTGAGTTTGCATTACTGTGATTTGACCTCTCTGCTGGCTGAGATAAGCTCATTTTCAACGTCCAATTCAGAATGTAATAAAACCAGATCCAGCTATAAAATGCATCATTCTTTTTTGTTTTAGACAACATTTCATGCACTGTTAAACATGTTAAAGCAAGTTGCAAGTGAAAATCTATGTCTCTGACTGAGTTTGCATTACTGTGATTTGACCTCTCTGCTGGCTGAGATAAGCTCATTTTCAACGTCCAATTCAGAATGTAATAAAACCAGATCCAGCCATAAAATGCATCATTCTTTTTTGTTTTAGACAACATTTCATGCACTGTTAAACATGTTAAAGCAAGTTGCAAGTGAAAATCTATGTCTCTGACTGAGTTTGCATTACTGTGATTTGACCTCTCTGCTGGCTGAGATAAGCTCATTTTCAACGTCCAATTCAGAATGTAATAAAACCAGATCCAGCTATAAAATGCATCATTCTTTTTTGTTTTAGACAACATTTCATGCACTGTTAAACATGTTAAAGCAAGTTGCAAGTGAAAATCTATGTCTCTGACTGATTTTGCATTACTGTGATTTGACCTCTCTGCTGGCTGAGATAAGCTCATTTTCAACGTCCAATTCAGAATGTAATAAAACCAGATCCAGCCATAAAATGCATCATTCTTTTTTGTTTTAGACAACATTTCATGCACTGTTAAACATGTTAAAGCAAGTTGCAAGTGAAAATCTATGTCTCTGACTGAGTTTGCATTACTGTGATTTGACCTCTCTGCTGGCTGAGATAAGCTCATTTTCAACGTCCAATTCAGAATGTAATAAAACCTGATCCAGCTATAAAATGCATCATTCTTTTTTGTTTTAGACAACATTTCATGCACTGTTAAACATGTTAAAGCAAGTTGCAAGTGAAAATCTATGTCTCTGACTGAGTTTGCATTACTGTGATTTGACCTCTCTGCTGGCTGAGATAAGCTCATTTTCAACGTCCAATTCAGAATGTAATAAAACCAGATCCAGCTATAAAATGCATCATTCTTTTTTGTTTTAGACAACATTTCATGCACTGTTAAACATGTTAAAGCAAGTTGCAAGTGAAAATCTATGTCTCTGACTGATTTTGCATTACTGTGATTTGACCTCTCTGCTGGCTGAGATAAGCTCATTTTCAACGTCCAATTCAGAATGTAATAAAACCAGATCCAGCCATAAAATGCATCATTCTTTTTTGTTTTAGACAACATTTCATGCACTGTTAAACATGTTAAAGCAAGTTGCAAGTGAAAATCTATGTCTCTGACTGAGTTTGCATTACTGTGATTTGACCTCTCTGCTGGCCTGAGATAAGCTCATTTTCAACGTCCAATTCAGAATGTAATAAAACCTGATCCAGCTATAAAATGCATCCTTCTTTTTTGTTTTAGACAACATTTCATGCACTGTTAAACATGTTAAAGCAAGTTGCAAGTGAAAATCTATGTCTCTGACTGAGTTTGCATTACTGTGATTTGACCTCTCTGCTGGCTGAGATAAGCTCATTTTCAACGTCCAATTCAGAATGTAATAAAACCAGATCCAGCTATAAAATGCATCATTCTTTTTTGTTTTAGACAACATTTCATGCACTGTTAAACATGTTAAAGCAAGTTGCAAGTGAAAATCTATGTCTCTGACTGATTTTGCATTACTGTGATTTCACCTCTCTGCTGGCTGAGATAAGCTCATTTTCAACGTCCAATTCAGAATGTAATAAAACCAGATCCAGCCATAAAATGCATCATTCTTTTTTGTTTTAGACAACATTTCATGCACTGTTAAACATGTTAAAGCAAGTTGCAAGTGAAAATCTATGTCTCTGACTGAGTTTGCATTACTGTGATTTGACCTCTCTGCTGGCTGAGATAAGCTCATTTTCAACGTCCAATTCAGAATGTAATAAAACCAGATCCAGCCATAAAATGCATCATTCTTTTTTGTTTTAGACAACATTTCATGTACTGTTAAACATGTTAAAGCAAGTTGCAAGTGAAAATCTATGTCTCTGACTGAGTTTGCATTACTGCTTATTTTGACCTCTGCTGGCTCTGAAAAGCTAATTTTCAACGTTCAATTCAGAATGTAATAAAACCTGATCCAGCTATAAAATGCATCATTCTTTTTTTTTTTAGACAACATTTCATGCACTGTTAAACATGTTAAAGCAAGTTGCAAGTGAAAATCTATGTCTCTGACTGAGTTTGCATTACTGTGATTTGACCTCTCTGCTGGCTGAGATAAGCTCATTTTCAACGTCCAATTCAGAATATAATAAAACCTGATCCAGCTATAAAATGCATCATTCTTTTTTGTTTTAGACAACATTTCATGCACTGTTAAACATGTTAAAGCAAGTTGCAAGTGAAAATCTATGTCTCTGACTGAGTTTGCATTACTGTGATTTGACCTCTCTGCTGGCTGAGATAAGCTCATTTTCAACGTCCAATTCAGAATGTAATAAAACCTGATCCAGCTATAAAATGCATCATTCTTTTTTGTTTTAGACAACATTTCATGCACTGTTAAACATGTTAAAGCAAGTTGCAAGTGAAAATCTATGTCTCTGACTGAGTTTGCATTACTGTGATTTGACCTCTCTGCTGGCTGAGATAAGCTCATTTTCAACGTCCAATTCAGAAAGTGATAAAAACAGATCTAGCCATAAAATGCATCATTCTTTTTTGTTTTAGACAACATTTCATGCACTGTTAAACATGTTAAAGCAAGTTGCAAGTGAAAATCTATGTCTCTGACTGAGTTTGCATTACTGTGATTTGACCTCTCTGCTGGCTGAGATAAGCTCATTTTCAACGTCCAATTCAGAATGTAATAAAACCAGATCCAGCCATAAAATGCATCATTCTTTTTTGTTTTAGACAACATTTCATGCACTGTTAAACATGTTAAAGCAAGTTGCAAGTGAAAATCTATGTCTCTGACTGAGTTTGCATTACTGTGATTTGACCTCTCTGCTGGCTGAGATAAGCTCATTTTCAACGTCCAATTCAGAATGTAATAAAACCAGATCCAGCCATAAAATGCATCATTCTTTTTTGTTTTAGACAACATTTCATGCACTGTTAAACATGTTAAAGCAAGTTGCAAGTGAAAATCTATGTCTCTGACTGAGTTTGCATTACTGTGATTTGACCTCTCTGCTGGCTGAGATAAGCTCATTTTCAACGTCCAATTCAGAATGTAATAAAACCAGATCCAGCTATAAAATGCATCATTCTTTTTTGTTTTAGACAACATTTCATGCACTGTTAAACATGTTAAAGCAAGTTGCAAGTGAAAATCTATGTCTCTGACTGATTTTGCATTACTGTGATTTGACCTCTCTGCTGGCTGAGATAAGCTCATTTTCAACGTCCAATTCAGAATGTAATAAAACCAGATCCAGCCATAAAATGCATCATTCTTTTTTGTTTTAGACAACATTTCATGCACTGTTAAACATGTTAAAGCAAGTTGCAAGTGAAAATCTATGTCTCTGACTGAGTTTGCATTACTGTGATTTGACCTCTCTGCTGGCTGAGATAAGCTCATTTTCAACGTTCAATTCAGAATGTAATAAAACCTGATCCAGCTATAAAATGCATCATTCTTTTTTGTTTTAGACAACATTTCATGCACTGTTAAACATGTTAAAGCAAGTTGCAAGTGAAAATCTATGTCTCTGACTGAGTTTGCATTACTGTGATTTGACCTCTCTGCTGGCTGAGATAAGCTCATTTTCAACGTCCAATTCAGAATGTAATAAAACCAGATCCAGCTATAAAATGCATCATTCTTTTTTGTTTTAGACAACATTTCATGCACTGTTAAACATGTTAAAGCAAGTTGCAAGTGAAAATCTATGTCTCTGACTGATTTTGCATTACTGTGATTTGACCTCTCTGCTGTCTGAGATAAGCTCATTTTCAACGTCCAATTCAGAATGTAATAAAACCAGATCCAGCCATAAAATGCATCATTCTTTTTTGTTTTAGACAACATTTCATGCACTGTTAAACATGTTAAAGCAAGTTGCAAGTGAAAATCTATGTCTCTGACTGAGTTTGCATTACTGTGATTTGACCTCTCTGCTGGCTGAGATAAGCTCATTTTCAACGTCCAATTCAGAATGTAATAAAACCTGATCCAGCTATAAAATGCATCATTCTTTTTTGTTTTAGACAACATTTCATGCACTGTTAAACATGTTAAAGCAAGTTGCAAGTGAAAATCTATGTCTCTGACTGAGTTTGCATTACTGTGATTTGACCTCTCTGCTGGCTGAGATAAGCTCATTTTCAA
This sequence comes from Danio rerio, assembly GCF_052040795.2. NCBI lineage: Eukaryota > Metazoa > Chordata > Actinopteri > Cypriniformes > Danionidae > Danio > Danio rerio. The sequence continues at coordinate 34,260,255 of NC_141038.1, forward strand.
CGTCCAATTCAGAATGTAATAAAACCTGATCCAGCTATAAAATGCATCATTCTTTTTTGTTTTAGACAACATTTCATGCACTGTTAAACATGTTAAAGCAAGTTGCAAGTGAAAATCTATGTCTCTGACTGAGTTTGCATTACTGTGATTTGACCTCTCTGCTGGCTGAGATAAGCTCATTTTCAACGTCCAATTCAGAAAGTGATAAAAACAGATCTAGCCATAAAATGCATCATTCTTTTTTGTTTTAGACAACATTTCATGCACTGTTAAACATGTTAAAGCAAGTTGCAAGTGAAAATCTATGTCTCTGACTGAGTTTGCATTACTGTGATTTGACCTCTCTGCTGGCTGAGATAAGCTCATTTTCAACGTCCAATTCAGAATGTAATAAAACCAGATCCAGCCATAAAATGCATCATTCTTTTTTGTTTTAGACAACATTTCATGCACTGTTAAACATGTTAAAGCAAGTTGCAAGTGAAAATCTATGTCTCTGACTGAGTTTGCATTACTGTGATTTGACCTCTCTGCTGGCTGAGATAAGCTCATTTTCAACGTCCAATTCAGAATGTAATAAAACCAGATCCAGCCATAAAATGCATCATTCTTTTTTGTTTTAGACAACATTTCATGCACTGTTAAACATGTTAAAGCAAGTTGCAAGTGAAAATCTATGTCTCTGACTGAGTTTGCATTACTGTGATTTGACCTCTCTGCTGGCTGAGATAAGCTCATTTTCAACGTCCAATTCAGAATGTAATAAAACCAGATCCAGCTATAAAATGCATCATTCTTTTTTGTTTTAGACAACATTTCATGCACTGTTAAACATGTTAAAGCAAGTTGCAAGTGAAAATCTATGTCTCTGACTGATTTTGCATTACTGTGATTTGACCTCTCTGCTGGCTGAGATAAGCTCATTTTCAACGTCCAATTCAGAATGTAATAAAACCAGATCCAGCCATAAAATGCATCATTCTTTTTTGTTTTAGACAACATTTCATGCACTGTTAAACATGTTAAAGCAAGTTGCAAGTGAAAATCTATGTCTCTGACTGAGTTTGCATTACTGTGATTTGACCTCTCTGCTGGCTGAGATAAGCTCATTTTCAACGTCCAATTCAGAATGTAATAAAACCTGATCCAGCTATAAAATGCATCATTCTTTTTTTGTTTTAGACAACATTTCATGCACTGTTAAACATGTTAAAGCAAGTTGCAAGTGAAAATCTATGTCTCTGACTGAGTTTGCATTACTGTGATTTGACCTCTCTGCTGGCTGAGATAAGCTCATTTTCAACGTCCAATTCAGAATGTAATAAAACCAGATCCAGCTATAAAATGCATCATTCTTTTTTGTTTTAGACAACATTTCATGCACTGTTAAACATGTTAAAGCAAGTTGCAAGTGAAAATCTATGTCTCTGACTGATTTTGCATTACTGTGATTTGACCTCTCTGCTGTCTGAGATAAGCTCATTTTCAACGTCCAATTCAGAATGTAATAAAACCAGATCCAGCCATAAAATGCATCATTCTTTTTTGTTTTAGACAACATTTCATGCACTGTTAAACATGTTAAAGCAAGTTGCAAGTGAAAATCTATGTCTCTGACTGAGTTTGCATTACTGTGATTTGACCTCTCTGCTGGCTGAGATAAGCTCATTTTCAACGTCCAATTCAGAATGTAATAAAACCTGATCCAGCTATAAAATGCATCATTCTTTTTTGTTTTAGACAACATTTCATGCACTGTTAAACATGTTAAAGCAAGTTGCAAGTGAAAATCTATGTCTCTGACTGAGTTTGCATTACTGTGATTTGACCTCTCTGCTGGCTGAGATAAGCTCATTTTCAACGTCCAAATCAGAATGTAATAAAACCAGATCCAGCCATAAAATGCATCATTCTTTTTTGTTTTAGACAACATTTCATGCACTGTTAAACATGTTAAAGCAAGTTGCAAGTGAAAATCTATGTCTCTGACTGAGTTTGCATTACTGTGATTTGACCTCTCTGCTGGCTGAGATAAGCTCATTTTCAACGTCCAATTCAGAATGTAATAAATCCAGATCCAGCTATAAAATGCATCATTCTTTTTTGTTTTAGACAACATTTCATGCACTGTTAAACATGTTAAAGCAAGTTGCAAGTGAAAATCTATGTCTCTGACTGAGTTTGCATTACTGTGATTTGACCTCTCTGCTGGCTGAGATAAGCTCATTTTCAACGTCCAATTCAGAATGTAATAAAACCAGATCCAGCTATAAAATGCATCATTCTTTTTTGTTTTAGACAACATTTCATGCACTGTTAAACATGTTAAAGCAAGTTGCAAGTGAAAATCTATGTCTCTGACTGAGTTTGCATTACTGTGATTTGACCTCTCTGCTGGCTGAGATAAGCTTATTTTCAACGTCCAATTCAGAATGTAATAAAACCAGATCCAGCCATAAAATGCATCATTCTTTTTTGTTTTAGACAACATTTCATGCACTGTTAAACATGTTAAAGCAAGTTGCAAGTGAAAATCTATGTCTCTGACTGAGTTTGCATTACTGTGATTTGACCTCTCTGCTGGCTGAGATAAGCTCATTTTCAACGTCCAATTCAGAATGTAATAAAACCAGATCCAGCTATAAAATGCATCATTCTTTTTTGTTTTAGACAACATTTCATGCACTGTTAAACATGTTAAAGCAAGTTGCAAGTGAAAATCTATGTCTCTGACTGATTTTGCATTACTGTGATTTGACCTCTCTGCTGGCTGAGATAAGCTCATTTTCAACGTCCAATTCAGAATGTAATAAAACCAGATCCAGCCATAAAATGCATCATTCTTTTTTGTTTTAGACAACATTTCATGCACTGTTAAACATGTTAAAGCAAGTTGCAAGTGAAAATCTATGTCTCTGACTGAGTTTGCATTACTGTGATTTGACCTCTCTGCTGGCTGAGATAAGCTCATTTTCAACGTCCAATTCAGAATGTAATAAAACCTGATCCAGCTATAAAATGCATCATTCTTTTTTGTTTTAGACAACATTTCATGCACTGTTAAACATGTTAAAGCAAGTTGCAAGTGAAAATCTATGTCTCTGACTGAGTTTGCATTACTGTGATTTGACCTCTCTGCTGGCTGAGATAAGCTCATTTTCAACGTCCAATTCAGAATGTAATAAAACCAGATCCAGCCATAAAATGCATCATTCTTTTTTGTTTTAGACAACATTTCATGCACTGTTAAACATGTTAAAGCAAGTTGCAAGTGAAAATCTATGTCTCTGACTGATTTTGCATTACTGTGATTTGACCTCTCTGCTGGCTGAGATAAGCTCATTTTCAACGTCCAATTCAGAATGTAATAAAACCAGATCCAGCCATAAAATGCATCATTCTTTTTTGTTTTAGACAACATTTCATGCACTGTTAAACATGTTAAAGCAAGTTGCAAGTGAAAATCTATGTCTCTGACTGAGTTTGCATTACTGTGATTTGACCTCTCTGCTGGCCTGAGATAAGCTCATTTTCAACGTCCAATTCAGAATGTAATAAAACCTGATCCAGCTATAAAATGCATCCTTCTTTTTTGTTTTAGACAACATTTCATGCACTGTTAAACATGTTAAAGCAAGTTGCAAGTGAAAATCTATGTCTCTGACTGAGTTTGCATTACTGTGATTTGACCTCTCTGCTGGCTGAGATAAGCTCATTTTCAACGTCCAATTCAGAATGTAATAAAACCAGATCCAGCTATAAAATGCATCATTCTTTTTTGTTTTAGACAACATTTCATGCACTGTTAAACATGTTAAAGCAAGTTGCAAGTGAAAATCTATGTCTCTGACTGATTTTGCATTACTGTGATTTCACCTCTCTGCTGGCTGAGATAAGCTCATTTTCAACGTCCAATTCAGAATGTAATAAAACCAGATCCAGCCATAAAATGCATCATTCTTTTTTGTTTTAGACAACATTTCATGCACTGTTAAACATGTTAAAGCAAGTTGCAAGTGAAAATCTATGTCTCTGACTGAGTTTGCATTACTGTGATTTGACCTCTCTGCTGGCTGAGATAAGCTCATTTTCAACGTCCAATTCAGAATGTAATAAAACCTGATCCAGCTATAAAATGCATCATTCTTTTTTGTTTTAGACAACCTTTTATGCACTGTTAAACATGTTAAAGCAAGTTGCAAGTGAAAATCTATGTCTCTGACTGAGTTTGCATTACTGTGATTTGACCTCTCTGCTGGCTGAGATAAGCTCATTTTCAACGTCCAATTCAGAATGTAATAAAACCAGATACAGCTATAAAATGCATCATTCTTTTTTGTTTTAGACAACATTTCATGCACTGTTAAACATGTTAAAGCAAGTTGCAAGTGAAAATCTATGTCTCTGACTGATTTTGCATTACTGTGATTTGACCTCTCTGCTGGCTGAGATAAGCTCATTTTCAACGTCCAATTCAGAATGTAATAAAACCAGATACAGCCATAAATTGCATCATTCTTTTTTGTTTTAGACAACATTTCATGCACTGTTAAACATGTTAAAGCAAGTTGCAAGTGAAAATCTATGTCTCTGACTGAGTTTGCATTACTGTGATTTGACCTCTCTGCTGGCTGAGATAAGCTCATTTTCAACGTCCAATTCAGAATGTAATAAAACCAGATCCAGCCATAAAATGCATCATTCTTTTTTGTTTTAGACAACATTTCATGCACTGTTAAACATGTTAAAGCAAGTTGCAAGTGAAAATCTATGTCTCTGACTGAGTTTGCATTACTGTGATTTGACCTCTCTGCTGGCTGAGATAAGCTCATTTTCAACGTCCAATTCAGAATGTAATAAAACCAGATCCAGCCATAAAATGCATCATTCTTTTTTGTTTTAGACAACATTTCATGCACTGTTAAACATGTTAAAGCAAGTTGCAAGTGAAAATCTATGTCTCTGACTGAGTTTGCATTACTGTGATTTGACCTCTCTGCTGGCTGAGATAAGCTCATTTTCAACGTCCAATTCAGAATGTAATAAAACCTGATCCAGCTATAAAATGCATCATTCTTTTTTGTTTTAGACAACATTTCATGCACTGTTAAACATGTTAAAGCAAGTTGCAAGTGAAAATCTATGTCTCTGACTGAGTTTGCATTACTGTGATTTGACCTCTCTGCTGGCTGAGATAAGCTCATTTTCAACGTCCAATTCAGAATGTAATAAAACCAGATCCAGCTATAAAATGCATCATTCTTTTTTGTTTTAGACAACATTTCATGCACTGTTAAACATGTTAAAGCAAGTTGCAAGTGAAAATCTATGTCTCTGACTGATTTTGCATTACTGTGATTTGACCTCTCTGCTGGCTGAGATAAGCTCATTTTCAACGTCCAATTCAGAATGTAATAAAACCAGATCCAGCCATAAAATGCATCATTCTTTTTTGTTTTAGACAACATTTCATGCACTGTTAAACATGTTAAAGCAAGTTGCAAGTGAAAATCTATGTCTCTGACTGATTTTGCATTACTGTGATTTGACCTCTCTGCTGGCTGAGATAAGCTCATTTTCAACGTCCAATTCAGAATGTAATAAAACCAGATCCAGCCATAAAATGCATCATTCTTTTTTGTTTTAGACAACATTTCATGCACTGTTAAACATGTTAAAGCAAGTTGCAAGTGAAAATCTATGTCTCTGACTGAGTTTGCATTACTGTGATTTGACCTCTCTGCTGGCTGAGATAAGCTCATTTTCAACGTCCAATTCAGAATGTAATAAAACCAGATCCAGCTATAAAATGCATCATTCTTTTTTGTTTTAGACAACATTTCATGCACTGTTAAACATGTTAAAGCAAGTTGCAAGTGAAAATCTATGTCTCTGACTGATTTTGCATTACTGTGATTTGACCTCTCTGCTGGCTGAGATAAGCTCATTTTCAACGTCCAATTCAGAATGTAATAAAACCTGATCCAGCTATAAAATGCATCATTCTTTTTTGTTTTAGACAACATTTCATGCACTGTTAAACATGTTAAAGCAAGTTGCAAGTGAAAATCTATGTCTCTGACTGAGTTTGCATTACTGTGATTTGACCTCTCTGCTGGCTGAGATAAGCTCATTTTCAACGTCCAATTCAGAATGTAATAAAACCTGATCCAGCTATAAAATGCATCATTCTTTTTTGTTTTAGACAACATTTCATGCACTGTTAAACATGTTAAAGCAAGTTGCAAGTTAAAATCTATGTCTCTGACTGAGTTTGCATTACTGTGATTTGACCTCTCTGCTGGCTGAGATAAGCTCATTTTCAACGTCCAATTCAGAATGTAATAAATCCAGATCCAGCCATAAAATGCATCATTCTTTTTTGTTTTAGACAACATTTCATGCACTGTTAAACATGTTAAAGCAAGTTGCAAGTGAAAATCTATGTCTCTGACTGAGTTTGCATTACTGTGATTTGACCTCTCTGCTGGCTGAGATAAGCTCATTTTCAACGTCCAATTCAGAATGTAATAAAACCAGATCCAGCCATAAAATGCATCATTCTTTTTTGTTTTAGACAACATTTCATGCACTGTTAAACATGTTAAAGCAAGTTGCAAGTGAAAATCTATGTCTCTGACTGAGTTTGCATTACTGTGATTTGACCTCTCTGCTGGCTGAGATAAGCTCATTTTCAACGTCCAATTCAGAATGTAATAAAACCAGATCCAGCCATAAAATGCATCATTCTTTTTTGTTTTAGACAACATTTCATGCACTGTTAAACATGTTAAAGCAAGTTGCAAGTGAAAATCTATGTCTCTGACTGAGTTTGCATTACTGTGATTTGACCTCTCTGCTGGCTGAGATAAGCTCATTTTCAACGTCCAATTCAGAATGTAATAAAACCAGATCCAGCCATAAAATGCATCATTCTTTTTTGTTTTAGACAACATTTCATGCACTGTTAAACATGTTAAAGCAAGTTGCAAGTGAAAATCTATGTCTCTGACTGAGTTTGCATTACTGTGATTTGACCTCTCTGCTGGCTGAGATAAGCTCATTTTCAACGTCCAATTCAGAATGTAATAAAACCAGATCCAGCTATAAAATGCATCATTCTTTTTTGTTTTAGACAACATTTCATGCACTGTTAAACATGTTAAAGCAAGTTGCAAGTGAAAATCTATGTCTCTGACTGAGTTTGCATTACTGTGATTTGACCTCTCTGCTGGCTGAGATAAGCTCATTTTCAACGTCCAATTCAGAATGTAATAAAACCAGATCCAGCTATAAAATGCATCATTCTTTTTTGTTTTAGACAACATTTCATGCACTGTTAAACATGTTAAAGCAAGTTGCAAGTGAAAATCTATGTCTCTGACTGATTTTGCATTACTGTGATTTGACCTCTCTGCTGGCTGAGATAAGCTCATTTTCAACGTCCAATTCAGAATGTAATAAAACCAGATCCAGCCATAAAATGCATCATTCTTTTTTGTTTTAGACAACATTTCATGCACTGTTAAACATGTTAAAGCAAGTTGCAAGTGAAAATCTATGTCTCTGACTGAGTTTGCATTACTGTGATTTGACCTCTCTGCTGGCCTGAGATAAGCTCATTTTCAACGTCCAATTCAGAATGTAATAAAACCTGATCCAGCTATAAAATGCATCCTTCTTTTTTGTTTTAGACAACATTTCATGCACTGTTAAACATGTTAAAGCAAGTTGCAAGTGAAAATCTATGTCTCTGACTGAGTTTGCATTACTGTGATTTGACCTCTCTGCTGGCTGAGATAAGCTCATTTTCAACGTCCAATTCAGAATGTAATAAAACCAGATCCAGCTATAAAATGCATCATTCTTTTTTGTTTTAGACAACATTTCATGCACTGTTAAACATGTTAAAGCAAGTTGCAAGTGAAAATCTATGTCTCTGACTGATTTTGCATTACTGTGATTTCACCTCTCTGCTGGCTGAGATAAGCTCATTTTCAACGTCCAATTCAGAATGTAATAAAACCAGATCCAGCTATAAAATGCATCATTCTTTTTTGTTTTAGACAACATTTCATGCACTGTTAAACATGTTAAAGCAAGTTGCAAGTGAAAATCTATGTCTCTGACTGAGTTTGCATTACTGTGATTTGACCTCTCTGCTGGCTGAGATAAGCTCATTTTCAACGTCCAATTCAGAATGTAATAAAACCAGATCCAGCCATAAAATGCATCATTCTTTTTTGTTTTAGACAACATTTCATGCACTGTTAAACATGTTAAAGCAAGTTGCAAGTGAAAATCTATGTCTCTGACTGAGTTTGCATTACTGTGATTTGACCTCTCTGCTGGCTGAGATAAGCTCATTTTCAACGTCCAATTCAGAATGTAATAAAACCTGATCCAGCTATAAAATGCATCATTCTTTTTTGTTTTAGACAACATTTCATGCACTGTTAAACATGTTAAAGCAAGTTGCAAGTGAAAATCTATGTCTCTGACTGAGTTTGCATTACTGTGATTTGACCTCTCTGCTGGCTGAGATAAGCTCATTTTCAACGTCCAATTCAGAATGTAATAAAACCTGATCCAGCTATAAAATGCATCATTCTTTTTTGTTTTAGACAACCTTTTATGCACTGTTAAACATGTTAAAGCAAGTTGCAAGTGAAAATCTATGTCTCTGACTGAGTTTGCATTACTGTGATTTGACCTCTCTGCTGGCTGAGATAAGCTCATTTTCAACGTCCAATTCAGAATGTAATAAAACCAGATCCAGCTATAAAATGCATCATTCTTTTTTGTTTTAGACAACATTTCATGCACTGTTAAACATGTTAAAGCAAGTTGCAAGTGAAAATCTATGTCTCTGACTGATTTTGCATTACTGTGATTTGACCTCTCTGCTGGCTGAGATAAGCTCATTTTCAACGTCCAATTCAGAATGTAATAAAACCAGATACAGCCATAAATTGCATCATTCTTTTTTGTTTTAGACAACATTTCATGCACTGTTAAACATGTTAAAGCAAGTTGCAAGTGAAAATCTATGTCTCTGACTGAGTTTGCATTACTGTGATTTGACCTCTCTGCTGGCTGAGATAAGCTCATTTTCAACGTCCAATTCAGAATGTAATAAAACCAGATCCAGCCATAAAATGCATCATTCTTTTTTGTTTTAGACAACATTTCATGCACTGTTAAACATGTTAAAGCAAGTTGCAAGTGAAAATCTATGTCTCTGACTGAGTTTGCATTACTGTGATTTGACCTCTCTGCTGGCTGAGATAAGCTCATTTTCAACGTCCAATTCAGAATGTAATAAAACCAGATCCAGCCATAAAATGCATCATTCTTTTTTGTTTTAGACAACATTTCATGCACTGTTAAACATGTTAAAGCAAGTTGCAAGTGAAAATCTATGTCTCTGACTGAGTTTGCATTACTGTGATTTGACCTCTCTGCTGGCTGAGATAAGCTCATTTTCAACGTCCAATTCAGAATGTAATAAAACCAGATCCAGCCATAAAATGCATCATTCTTTTTTGTTTTAGACAACATTTCATGCACTGTTAAACATGTTAAAGCAAGTTGCAAGTGAAAATCTATGTCTCTGACTGAGTTTGCATTACTGTGATTTGACCTCTCTGCTGGCTGAGATAAGCTCATTTTCAACGTCCAATTCAGAATGTAATAAAACCTGATCCAGCTATAAAATGCATCATTCTTTTTTGTTTTAGACAACATTTCATGCACTGTTAAACATGTTAAAGCAAGTTGCAAGTGAAAATCTATGTCTCTGACTGAGTTTGCATTACTGTGATTTGACCTCTCTGCTGGCTGAGATAAGCTCATTTTCAACGTCCAATTCAGAATGTAATAAAACCAGATCCAGCTATAAAATGCATCATTCTTTTTTGTTTTAGACAACATTTCATGCACTGTTAAACATGTTAAAGCAAGTTGCAAGTGAAAATCTATGTCTCTGACTGATTTTGCATTACTGTGATTTGACCTCTCTGCTGGCTGAGATAAGCTCATTTTCAACGTCCAATTCAGAATGTAATAAAACCAGATCCAGCCATAAAATGCATCATTCTTTTTTGTTTTAGACAACATTTCATGCACTGTTAAACATGTTAAAGCAAGTTGCAAGTGAAAATCTATGTCTCTGACTGAGTTTGCATTACTGTGATTTGACCTCTCTGCTGGCTGAGATAAGCTCATTTTCAACGTCCAATTCAGAATGTAATAAAACCTGATCCAGCTATAAAATGCATCATTCTTTTTTGTTTTAGACAACATTTCATGCACTGTTAAACATGTTAAAGCAAGTTGCAAGTGAAAATCTATGTCTCTGACTGAGTTTGCATTACTGTGATTTGACCTCTCTGCTGGCTGAGATAAGCTCATTTTCAACGTCCAATTCAGAATGTAATAAAACCAGATCCAGCTATAAAATGCATCATTCTTTTTTGTTTTAGACAACATTTCATGCACTGTTAAACATGTTAAAGCAAGTTGCAAGTGAAAATCTATGTCTCTGACTGATTTTGCATTACTGTGATTTGACCTCTCTGCTGGCTGAGATAAGCTCATTTTCAACGTCCAATTCAGAATGTAATAAAACCTGATCCAGCTATAAAATGCATCATTCTTTTTTGTTTTAGACAACATTTCATGCACTGTTAAACATGTTAAAGCAAGTTGCAAGTGAAAATCTATGTCTCTGACTGAGTTTGCATTACTGTGATTTGACCTCTCTGCTGGCTGAGATAAGCTCATTTTCAACGTCCAATTCAGAATGTAATAAAACCAGATCCAGCCATAAAATGCATCATTCTTTTTTGTTTTAGACAACATTTCATGCACTGTTAAACATGTTAAAGCAAGTTGCAAGTGAAAATCTATGTCTCTGACTGAGTTTGCATTACTGTGATTTGACCTCTCTGCTGGCTGAGATAAGCTCATTTTCAACGTCCAATTCAGAATGTAATAAATCCAGATCCAGCCATAAAATGCATCATTCTTTTTTGTTTTAGACAACATTTCATGCACTGTTAAACATGTTAAAGCAAGTTGCAAGTGAAAATCTATGTCTCTGACTGAGTTTGCATTACTGTGATTTGACCTCTCTGCTGGCTGAGATAAGCTCATTTTCAACGTCCAATTCAGAATGTAATAAAACCAGATCCAGCCATAAAATGCATCATTCTTTTTTGTTTTAGACAACATTTCATGCACTGTTAAACATGTTAAAGCAAGTTGCAAGTGAAAATCTATGTCTCTGACTGAGTTTGCATTACTGTGATTTGACCTCTCTGCTGGCTGAGATAAGCTCATTTTCAACGTCCAATTCAGAATGTAATAAAACCAGATCCAGCCATAAAATGCATCATTCTTTTTTGTTTTAGACAACATTTCATGCACTGTTAAACATGTTAAAGCAAGTTGCAAGTGAAAATCTATGTCTCTGACTGAGTTTGCATTACTGTGATTTGACCTCTCTGCTGGCTGAGATAAGCTCATTTTCAACGTCCAATTCAGAATGTAATAAATCCAGATCCAGCCATAAAATGCATCATTCTTTTTTGTTTTAGACAACATTTCATGCACTGTTAAACATGTTAAAGCAAGTTGCAAGTGAAAATCTATGTCTCTGACTGAGTTTGCATTACTGTGATTTGACCTCTCTGCTGGCTGAGATAAGCTCATTTTCAACGTCCAATTCAGAATGTAATAAAACCAGATCCAGCCATAAAATGCATCATTCTTTTTTGTTTTAGACAACATTTCATGCACTGTTAAACATGTTAAAGCAAGTTGCAAGTGAAAATCTATGTCTCTGACTGAGTTTGCATTACTGTGATTTGACCTCTCTGCTGGCTGAGATAAGCTCATTTTCAACGTCCAATTCAGAATGTAATAAAACCAGATCCAGCCATAAAATGCATCATTCTTTTTTGTTTTAGACAACATTTCATGCACTGTTAAACATGTTAAAGCAAGTTGCAAGTGAAAATCTATGTCTCTGACTGAGTTTGCATTACTGTGATTTGACCTCTCTGCTGGCTGAGATAAGCTCAGTTTCAACGTCCAATTCAGAATGTAATAAAACCAGATCCAGCCATAAAATGCATCATTCTTTTTTGTTTTAGACAACATTTCATGCACTGTTAAACATGTTAAAGCAAGTTGCAAGTGAAAATCTATGTCTCTGACTGAGTTTGCATTACTGTGATTTGACCTCTCTGCTGGCTGAGATAAGCTCATTTTCAACGTCCAATTCAGAATGTAATAAAACCAGATCCAGCTATAAAATGCATCATTCTTTTTTGTTTTAGACAACATTTCATGCACTGTTAAACATGTTAAAGCAAGTTGCAAGTGAAAATCTATGTCTCTGACTGAGTTTGCATTACTGTGATTTGACCTCTCTGCTGGCTGAGATAAGCTCATTTTCAACGTCCAATTCAGAATGTAATAAAACCAGATCCAGCCATAAAATGCATCATTCTTTTTTGTTTTAGACAACATTTCATGCACTGTTAAACATGTTAAAGCAAGTTGCAAGTGAAAATCTATGTCTCTGACTGAGTTTGCATTACTGTGATTTGACGTCTCTGCTGGCTGAGATAAGCTCATTTTCAACGTCCAATTCAGAATGTAATAAAACCAGATCCAGCCATAAAATGCATCATTCTTTTTTGTTTTAGACAACATTTCATGCACTGTTAAACATGTTAAAGCAAGTTGCAAGTGAAAATCTATGTCTCTGACTGAGTTTGCATTACTGTGATTTGACCTCTCTGCTGGCTGAGATAAGCTCATTTTCAACGTCCAATTCAGAATGTAATAAAACCTGATCCAGCTATAAAATGCATCATTCTTTTTTGTTTTAGACAACATTTCATGCACTGTTAAACATGTTAAAGCAAGTTGCAAGTGAAAATCTGTCTCTGACTGAGTTTGCATTACTGTGATTTGACCTCTCTGCTGGCTGAGATAAGCTCATTTTCAACGTCCAATTCAGAATGTAATAAAACCAGATCCAGCCATAAAATGCATCATTCTTTTTTGTTTTAGACAACATTTCATGCACTGTTAAACATGTTAAAGCAAGTTGCAAGTGAAAATCTATGTCTCTGACTGAGTTTGCATTACTGTGATTTGACCTCTCTGCTGGCTGAGATAAGCTCATTTTCAACGTCCAATTCAGAATGTAATAAAACCAGATCCAGCTATAAAATGCATCATTCTTTTTTGTTTTAGACAACATTTCATGCACTGTTAAACATGTTAAAGCAAGTTGCAAGTGAAAATCTATGTCTCTGACTGATTTTGCATTACTGTGATTTCACCTCTCTGCTGGCTGAGATAAGCTCATTTTCAACGTCCAATTCAGAATGTAATAAAACCAGATCCAGCCATAAAATGCATCATTCTATTTTGTTTTAGACAACATTTCATGCACTGTTAAACATGTTAAAGCAAGTTGCAAGTGAAAATCTATGTCTCTGACTGAGTTTGCATTACTGTGATTTGACCTCTCTGCTGGCTGAGATAAGCTCATTTTCAACGTCCAATTCAGAATGTAATAAAACCTGATCCAGCTATAAAATGCATCTTTCTTTTTTGTTTTAGACAACATTTCATGCACTGTTAAACATGTTAAAGCAAGTTGCAAGTGAAAATCTATGTCTCTGACTGAGTTTGCATTACTGTGATTTGACCTCTCTGCTGGCTGAGATAAGCTCATTTTCAACGTCCAATTCAGAATGTAATAAAACCAGATCCAGCTATAAAATGCATCATTCTTTTTTGTTTTAGACAACATTTCATGCACTGTTAAACATGTTAAAGCAAGTTGCAAGTGAAAATCTATGTCTCTGACTGATTTTGCATTACTGTGATTTGACCTCTCTGCTGGCTGAAATAAGCTCATTTTCAACGTCCAATTCAGAATGTAATAAAACCAGATCCAGCCATAAAATGCATCATTCTTTTTTGTTTTAGACAACATTTCATGCACTGTTAAACATGTTAAAGCAAGTTGCAAGTGAAAATCTATGTCTCTGACTGAGTTTGCATTACTGTGATTTGACCTCTCTGCTGGCTGAGATAAGCTCATTTTCAACGTCCAATTCAGAATGTAATAAAACCAGATCCAGCCATAAAATGCATCATTCTTTTTTTGTTTTAGACAACATTTCATGCACTGTTAAACATGTTAAAGCAAGTTGCAAGTGAAAATCTATGTCTCTGACTGAGTTTGCATTACTGTGATTTGACCTCTCTGCTGGCTGAGATAAGCTCATTTTCAACGTCCAATTCAGAATGTAATAAAACCTGATCCAGCTATAAAATGCATCATTCTTTTTTGTTTTAGACAACATTTCATGCACTGTTAAACATGTTAAAGCAAGTTGCAAGTGAAAATCTATGTCTCTGACTGAGTTTGCATTACTGTGATTTGACCTCTCTGCTGGCTGAGATTAGCTCATTTTCAACGTCCAATTCAGAATGTAATAAAACCAGATCCAGCCATAAAATGCATCATTCTTTTTTGTTTTAGACAACATTTCATGCACTGTTAAACATGTTAAAGCAAGTTGCAAGTGAAAATCTATGTCTCTGACTGAGTTTGCATTACTGTGATTTGACCTCTCTGCTGGCTGAGATAAGCTCATTTTCAACGTCCAATTCAGAATGTAATAAAACCAGATCCAGCCATAAAATGCATCATTCTTTTTTGTTTTAGACAACATTTCATGCACTGTTAAACATGTTAAAGCAAGTTGCAAGTGAAAATCTATGTCTCTGACTGAGTTTGCATTACTGTGATTTGACCTCTCTGCTGGCTGAGATAAGCTCATTTTCAACGTCCAATTCAGAATGTAATAAAACCAGATCCAGCTATAAAATGCATCATTCTTTTTTGTTTTAGACAACATTTCATGCACTGTTAAACATGTTAAAGCAAGTTGCAAGTGAAAATCTATGTCTCTGACTGAGTTTGCATTACTGTGATTTGACCTCTCTGCTGGCTGAGATAAGCTCATTTTCAACGTCCAATTCAGAATGTAATAAAACCAGATCCAGCCATAAAATGCATCATTCTTTTTTGTTTTAGACAACATTTCATGCACTGTTAAACATGTTAAAGCAAGTTGCAAGTGAAAATCTATGTCTCTGACTGAGTTTGCATTACTGTGATTTCACGTCTCTGCTGGCTGAGATAAGCTCATTTTCAAAGTCCAATTCAGAATGTAATAAAACCAGATCCAGCCATAAAATGCATCATTCTTTTTTGTTTTAGACAACATTTCATGCACTGTTAAACATGTTAAAGCAAGTTGCAAGTGAAAATCTATGTCTCTGACTGAGTTTGCATTACTGTGATTTGACCTCTCTGCTGGCTGAGATAAGCTCATTTTCAACGTCCAATTCAGAATGTAATAAAACCAGATCCAGCTATAAAATGCATCATTCTTTTTTGTTTTAGACAACATTTCATGCACTGTTAAACATGTTAAAGCAAGTTGCAAGTGAAAATCTATGTCTCTGACTGAGTTTGCATTACTGTGATTTCACCTCTCTGCTGGCTGAGATAAGCTCATTTTCAACGTCCAATTTAGAATGTAATAAAACCAGATCCAGCTATAAAATGCATCATTTTTTTTGTTTTAGACAACATTTCATGCACTGTTAAACATGTTAAAGCAAGTTGCAAGTGAAAATCTATGTCTCTGACTGAGTTTGCATTACTGTGATTTGACCTCTCTGCTGGCTGAGATAAGCTCATTTTCAACGTCCAATTCAGAATGTAATAAAACCAGATCCAGCTATAAAATGCATCATTCTTTTTTGTTTTAGACAACATTTCATGCACTGTTAAACATGTTAAAGCAAGTTGCAAGTGAAAATCTATGTCTCTGACTGATTTTGCATTACTGTGATTTGACCTCTCTGCTGGCTGAGATAAGCTCATTTTCAACGTCCAATTCAGAATGTAATAAAACCTGATCCAGCTATAAAATGCATCATTCTTTTTTGTTTTAGACAACATTTCATGCACTGTTAAACATGTTAAAGCAAGTTGCAAGTGAAAATCTATGTCTCTGACTGAGTTTGCATTACTGTGATTTGACCTCTCTGCTGGCTGAGATAAGCTCATTTTCAACGTCCAATTCAGAATGTAATAAAACCAGATCCAGCTATAAAATGCATCATTCTTTTTTGTTTTAGACAACATTTCATGCACTGTTAAACATGTTAAAGCAAGTTGCAAGTGAAAATCTATGTCTCTGACTGATTTTGCATTACTGTGATTTGACCTCTCTGCTGGCTGAGATAAGCTCATTTTCAACGTCCAATTCAGAATGTAATAAAACCAGATCCAGCCATAAAATGCATCATTCTTTTTTGTTTTAGACAACATTTCATGCACTGTTAAACATGTTAAAGCAAGTTGCAAGTGAAAATCTATGTCTCTGACTGAGTTTGCATTACTGTGATTTGACCTCTCTGCTGGCTGAGATAAGCTCATTTTCAACGTCCAATTCAGAATGTAATAAAACCAGATCCAGCCATAAAATGCATCATTCTTTTTTGTTTTAGACAACATTTCATGCACTGTTAAACATGTTAAAGCAAGTTGCAAGTGAAAATCTATGTCTCTGACTGAGTTTGCATTACTGTGATTTGACCTCTCTGCTGGCTGAGATAAGCTCATTTTCAACGTCCAATTCAGAATGTAATAAAACCAGATCCAGCCATAAAATGCATCATTCTTTTTTGTTTTAGACAACATTTCATGCACTGTTAAACATGTTAAAGCAAGTTGCAAGTGAAAATCTATGTCTCTGACTGAGTTTGCATTACTGTGATTTGACCTCTCTGCTGGCTGAGATAAGCTCATTTTCAACGTCCAATTCAGAATGTAATAAAACCAGATCCAGCCATAAAATGCATCATTCTTTTTTGTTTTAGACAACATTTCATGCACTGTTAAACATGTTAAAGCAAGTTGCAAGTGAAAATCTATGTCTCTGACTGAGTTTGCATTACTGTGATTTGACCTCTCTGCTGGCTGAGATAAGCTCATTTTCAACGTCCAATTCAGAATGTAATAAAACCTGATCCAGCTATAAAATGCATCATTCTTTTTTGTTTTAGACAACATTTCATGCACTGTTAAACATGTTAAAGCAAGTTGCAAGTGAAAATCTATGTCTCTGACTGAGTTTGCATTACTGTGATTTGACCTCTCTGCTGGCTGAGATTAGCTCATTTTCAACGTCCAATTCAGAATGTAATAAAACCAGATCCAGCCATAAAATGCATCATTCTTTTTTGTTTTAGACAACATTTCATGCACTGTTAAACATGTTAAAGCAAGTTGCAAGTGAAAATCTATGTCTCTGACTGAGTTTGCATTACTGTGATTTGACCTCTCTGCTGGCTGAGATAAGCTCATTTTCAACGTCCAATTCAGAATGTAATAAAACCAGATCCAGCCATAAAATGCATCATTCTTTTTTGTTTTAGACAACATTTCATGCACTGTTAAACATGTTAAAGCAAGTTGCAAGTGAAAATCTATGTCTCTGACTGAGTTTGCATTACTGTGATTTGACCTCTCTGCTGGCTGAGATAAGCTCATTTTCAACGTCCAATTCAGAATGTAATAAAACCAGATCCAGCTATAAAATGCATCATTCTTTTTTGTTTTAGACAACATTTCATGCACTGTTAAACATGTTAAAGCAAGTTGCAAGTGAAAATCTATGTCTCTGACTGAGTTTGCATTACTGTGATTTGACCTCTCTGCTGGCTGAGATAAGCTCATTTTCAACGTCCAATTCAGAATGTAATAAAACCAGATCCAGCCATAAAATGCATCATTCTTTTTTTGTTTTAGACAACATTTCATGCACTGTTAAACATGTTAAAGCAAGTTGCAAGTGAAAATCTATGTCTCTGACTGAGTTTGCATTACTGTGATTTCACCTCTCTGCTGGCTGAGATAAGCTCATTTTCAAAGTCCAATTCAGAATGTAATAAAACCAGATCCAGCCATAAAATGCATCATTCTTTTTTGTTTTAGACAACATTTCATGCACTGTTAAACATGTTAAAGCAAGTTGCAAGTGAAAATCTATGTCTCTGACTGAGTTTGCATTACTGTGATTTGACCTCTCTGCTGGCTGAGATAAGCTCATTTTCAACGTCCAATTCAGAATGTAATAAAACCAGATCCAGCTATAAAATGCATCATTCTTTTTTGTTTTAGACAACATTTCATGCACTGTTAAACATGTTAAAGCAAGTTGCAAGTGAAAATCTATGTCTCTGACTGAGTTTGCATTACTGTGATTTGACCTCTCTGCTGGCTGAGATAAGCTCATTTTCAACGTCCAATTCAGAATGTAATAAAACCTGATCCAGCTATAAAATGCATCATTCTTTTTTGTTTTAGACAACATTTCATGCACTGTTAAACATGTTAAAGCAAGTTGCAAGTGAAAATCTATGTCTCTGACTGAGTTTGCATTACTGTGATTTGACCTCTCTGCTGGCTGAGATAAGCTCATTTTCAACGTCCAATTCAGAATGTAATAAAACCAGATCCAGCTATAAAATGCATCATTCTTTTTTGTTTTAGACAACATTTCATGCACTGTTAAACATGTTAAAGCAAGTTGCAAGTGAAAATCTATGTCTCTGACTGAGTTTGCATTACTGTGATTTCACCTCTCTGCTGGCTGAGATAAGCTCATTTTCAACGTCCAATTTAGAATGTAATAAAACCAGATCCAGCTATAAAATGCATCATTTTTTTGTTTTAGACAACATTTCATGCACTGTTAAACATGTTAAAGCAAGTTGCAAGTGAAAATCTATGTCTCTGACTGAGTTTGCATTACTGTGATTTGACCTCTCTGCTGGCTGAGATAAGCTCATTTTCAACGTCCAATTCAGAATGTAATAAAACCAGATCCAGCCATAAAATGCATCATTCTTTTTTGTTTTAGACAACATTTCATGCACTGTTAAACATGTTAAAGCAAGTTGCAAGTGAAAATCTATGTCTCTGACTGAGTTTGCATTACTGTGATTTCACCTCTCTGCTGGCTGAGATAAGCTCATTTTCAAAGTCCAATTCAGAATGTAATAAAACCAGATCCAGCCATAAAATGCATCATTCTTTTTTGTTTTAGACAACATTTCATGCACTGTTAAACATGTTAAAGCAAGTTGCAAGTGAAAATCTATGTCTCTGACTGAGTTTGCATTACTGTGATTTGACCTCTCTGCTGGCTGAGATAAGCTCATTTTCAACGTCCAATTCAGAATGTAATAAAACCAGATCCAGCTAAGCTCATTTTCAACGTCCAATGCAGAATGTGATAAAACCAGATCCAGCTACTAAAATGCATCATTCTTTTTGTTTTAGACAACATTTCATGCACTGTTAAATATGTTTAAGAAAGTTGCAAGTGAAAATCTGTGTCTATGACTGAGTTTGCATTACTGCTTATTTTGACCTCTGCTGGCTCTGAAAAGCTCATTTTCAACGTTCAATTCAGAATGTGATAAAACCAGATCCAGCCACTAAAAAGCATTTTCTTTTTGCTTTAGACAACATTTCATGCACTGTTAAATATGTTTAAGAAAGTTGCAAGTGAAAATCTATGTCTCTGACTGAGTTTGCAATACTGCTTGTTTTGACCTCTGCTGGCTGAGTAAAGCTCATTTTCAACGTCCAATGCAGAATGTGATAAAACCAGATCCAGCTACTAAAATGCATCATTCTTTTTGTTTTAGACAACATTTCATGCACTGTTAAACATGTTAAAGCAAGTTGCAAGTGAAAATCTATGTCTCTGACTGAGTTTGCATTACTGCTTATTTTGACCTCTGCTGGCTGAGAACAGCTCATTTTCAACATTCAATTCAGAATGTGATAAAACCAGATCCAGCCATAAAAATGCATCATTCTTTTTATTTTAGACAACATTTCATGCACTGTTAAACTTGTTAAAGCAAGTTGCAAGTTAAAATCTATGTCTATGACTGAGTTTGCATTACTGCTTATTTTGACCTCTGCTGGCTCTGAAAAGCTCATTTTCAACGTTCAATTCAGAATGTGATAAAACCAGATCCAGCTACTAAAATGCATCATTCTTTTTGTTTTAGACAACATTTCATGCACTGTTAAACATGTTAAAGCAAGTTGCAAGTGAAAATCTATGTCTCTGACTGAGTTTGCATTACTGCTTATTTTGACCTCTGCTGGCTGAGTAAAGCTCATTTTCAACGTCCAATGCAGAATGTGATAAAACCAGATCCAGCTACTAAAATGCATCATTCTTTTTGTTTTAGACAACATTTCATGCTCTGTTAAACATGTTAAAGCAAGTTGCAAGTGAAAATCTATGTCTCTGACTGAGTTTGCATTACTGCTTGTTTTCACCTCTGCTGGCTGAGTAAAGCTCATTTTCAACGTCCAATGCAGAATGTGATAAAACCAGATCCAGCTACTAAAATGCATCATTCTTTTTGTTTTAGACAACATTTCATGCACTGTTAAACATGTTAAAGCAAGTTGCAAGTGAAAATCTATGTCTCTGACTGAGTTTGCATTACTGCTTATTTTGACCTCTGCTGGCTGAGAACAGCTCATTTTCAACGTTCAATTCAGAATGTGATAAAACCAGATCCAGCCACAAAAATGCATCATTCTTTTTGTTTTAGACAACATTTCATGCACTGTTAAACATGTTAAAGCAGTTGCAAGTGAAAATCTATGTCTCTGACTGAGTTTGCATTACTGCTTATTTTGACCTCTGCTGGCTCTGAAAAGCTCATTTTCAACGTTCAATTCAGAATGTGATAAAACCAGATCCAGCCACTAAAAAGCATTTTCTTTTTGTTTTAGACAACATTTCATGCACTGTTAAATATGTTTAAGAAAGTTGCAAGTGAAAATCTATGTCTATGACTGAGTTTGCATTACTGCTTATTTTGACCTCTGCTGGCTCTGAAAAGCTCATTTTCAACGTTCAATTCAGAATGTGATAAAACCAGATCCAGCCACTAAAAAGCATTTTCTTTTTGCTTTAGACAACATTTCATGCACTGTTAAATATGTTTAAGAAAGTTGCAAGTGAAAATCTATGTCTCTGACTGAGTTTGCATTACTGCTTGTTTTGACCTCTGCTGGCTGAGTAAAGCTCATTTTCAACATCCAATGCAGAATGTGATAAAACCAGATCCAGCTACTAAAATGCATCATTCTTTTTGTTTTAGACAACATTTCATGCACTGTTAAACATGTTAAAGCAAGTTGCAAGTGAAAATCTATGTCTCTGACTGAGTTTGCATTACTGCTTATTTTGACCTCTGCTGGCTCTGAAAAGCTAATTTTCAACGTTCAATTCAGAATGTGATAAAACCAGATCCAGCCACTAAAAAGCATTTTCTTTTTGCTTTAGACAACATTTCATGCACTGTTAAATATGTTTAAGAAAGTTGCAAGTGAAAATCTATGTCTCTGACTGAGTTTGCAGTACTGCTTATTTTGACCTCTGCTGGCTGAGAACAGCTCATTTTCAACGTTTAATTCAGAATGTGATAAAACCAGATCCATTCACAAAAATGCATCATTCTTTTTGTTTTAGACAACATTTCATGCACTGTTAAACATGTTAAAGCAAGTTGCAAGTGAAAATCTATGTCTCTGACTGAGTTTGCATTACTGCTTATTTTGACCTCTGCTGGCTCTGAAAAGCTCATTTTCATTGTTCAATTCAGAATGTGATAAAACCAGATCCAGCCACTAAAAAGCATTTTCTTTTTGTTTTAGACAACATTTCATGCACTGTTAAACATGTTAAAGCAAGTTGCAAGTGAAAATCTATGTCTCTGACTGAGTTTGCATTACTGCTTATTTTGACCTCTGCTGGCTCTGAAAAGCTCCTTTTCAACGTTCAATTCAGAATGTGATAAAACCAGATCCAGCCACTAAAAAGCATTTTCTTTTTGTTTTAGACAACATTTCATGCACTGTTAAACATGTTAAAGCAAGTTGCAAGTGAAAATCTATGTCTCTGACTGAGTTTGCATTACTGCTTATTTTGACCTCTGCTGGCTCTGAAAAGCTCATTTTCAACGTTCAATTCAGAATGTGATAAAACCAGATCCAGCCACTAAAAAGCATTTTCTTTTTGTTTTAGACAACATTTCATGCACTGTTAAATATGTTTAAGAAAGTTGCAAGTGAAAATCTATGTCTATGACTGAGTTTGCATTACTGCTTATTTTGACCTCTGCTGGCTCTGAAAAGCTCATTTTCAACGTTCAATTCAGAATGTGATAAAACCAGATCCAGCCACTAAAAACATTTTCTTTTTGCTTTAGACAACATTTCATGCACTGTTAAATATGTTTAAGAAAGTTGCAAGTGAAAATCTATGTCTCTGACTGAGTTTGCATTACTGCTTGTTTTGACCTCTGCTGGCTGAGTAAAGCTCATTTTCATTGTCCAATGCAGAATGTGATAAAACTAGATCCAGCTACTAAAATGCATCATTCTTTTTGTTTTAGACAACATTTCATGCACTGTTAAACATGTTAAAGCAAGTTGCAAGTGAAAATCTATGTCTCTGACTGAGTTTGCATTACTGCTTATTTTGACCTCTGCTGGCTCTGAAAAGCTCATTTTCAACGTTCAATTCAGAATGTGATAAAACCAGATCCAGCCACTAAAAAGCATTTTCTTTTTGTTTTAGACAACATTTCATGCACTTTTAAATATGTTTAAGAAAGTTGCAAGTGAAAATCTATGTCTATTACTGAGTTTGCATTACTGCTTATTTTGACCTCTGCTGGCTCTGAAAAGCTCATTTTCAACGTTCAATTCAGAATGTGATAAAACCAGATCCAGCCACTAAAAAGCATTTTCTTTTTGCTTTAGACAACATTTCATGCACTGTTAAATATGTTTAAGAAAGTTGCAAGTAAAAATCTATGTCTCTGACTGAGTTTGCATAACTGCTTATTTTGACCTCTGCTGGCTGAGAACAGCTCATTTTCAACGTTCAATTCAGAATGTGATAAAACCAGATCCAGCCACAAAAATGCATCATTCTTTTTGTTTTAGACAACATTTCATGCTCTGTTAAACATGTTAAAGCAAGTTGCAAGTGAAAATCTATGTCTCTGACTGAGTTTGCATTACTGCTTGTTTTGACCTCTGCTGGCTGAGTAAAGCTCATTTTCAACGTCCAATGCAGAATGTGATAAAACCAGATCCAGCTACTAAAATGCATCATTCTTTTTGTTTTAGACAACATTTCATGCACTGTTAAATATGTTTAAGAAAGTTGCAAGTGAAAATCTATGTCTCTGACTGAGTTTGCATTACTGCTTATTTTGACCTCTGCTGGCTCTGAAAAGCTCATTTTCAACGTTCAATTCAGAATGTGATAAAACCAGATCCAGCCACTAAAAAGCATTTTCTTTTTGCTTTAGACAACATTTCATGCACTGTTAAATATGTTTAAGAAAGTTGCAAGTAAAAATCTATGTCTCTGACTGAGTTTGCATAACTGCTTATTTTGACCTCTGCTGGCTGAGAACAGCTCATTTTCAACGTTCAATTCAGAATGTGATAAAACCAGATCCAGCCACAAAAATGCATCATTCTTTTTGTTTTAGACAACATTTCATGCTCTGTTAAACATGTTAAAGCAAGTTGCAAGTGAAAATCTATGTCTCTGACTGAGTTTGCATTACTGCTTGTTTTGACCTCTGCTGGCTGAGTAAAGCTCATTTTCAACGTCCAATGCAGAATGTGATAAAACCAGATCCAGCTACTAAAATGCATCATTCTTTTTGTTTTAGACAACATTTCATGCACTGTTAAATATGTTTAAGAAAGTTGCAAGTGAAAATCTATGTCTCTGACTGAGTTTGCATTACTGCTTATTTTGACCTCTGCTGGCTCTGAAAAGCTCATTTTCAACGTTCAATTCAGAATGTGATAAAACCAGATCCAGCCACTAAAAAGCATTTTCTTTTTGCTTAAGACAACATTTCATGCACTGTTAAATATGTTTAAGAAAGTTGCAAGTAAAAATCTATGTCTCTGACTGAGTTTGCATTACTGCTTGTTTTGACCTCTGCTGGCTGAGTAAAGCTCATTTTCAACATCCAATGCAGAATGTGATAAAACCAGATCCAGCTACTAAAATGCATCATTCTTTTTGTTTTAGACAATATTTCATGCACTGTTAAACATGTTAAAGCAAGTTGCAAGTGAAAATCTATGTCTCTGACTGAGTTTGCAGTACTGCTTATTTTGACCTCTGCTGGCTGAGAACAGCTCATTTTCAACGTTTAATTCAGAATGTGATAAAACCAGATCCATTCACAAAAATGCATCATTCTTTTTGTTTTAGACAACATTTCATGCACTGTTAAACATGTTAAAGCAAGTTGCAAGTGAAAATCTATGTCTCTGACTGAGTTTGCATTACTGCTTATTTTGACCTCTGCTGGCTCTGAAAAGCTCCTTTTCAACGTTCAATACAGAATGTGATAAAACCAGATCCAGCCACTAAAAAGCATTTTCTTTTTGTTTTAGACAACATTTCATGCACTGTTAAACATGTTAAAGCAAGTTGCAAGTGAAAATCTATGTCTCTGACTGAGTTTGCATTACTGCTTATTTTGACCTCTGCTGGCTCTGAAAAGCTCATTTTCAACGTTCAATTCAGAATGTGATAAAACCAGATCCAGCCACTAAAAAGCATTTTCTTTTTGTTTTAGACAACATTTCATGCACTTTTAAATATGTTTAAGAAAGTTGCAAGTGAAAATCTATGTCTATTACTGAGTTTGCATTACTGCTTATTTTGACCTCTGCTGGCTCTGAAAAGCTCATTTTCAACGTTCAATTCAGAATGTGATAAAACCAGATCCAGCCACAAAAATGCATCATTCTTTTTGTTTTAGACAACATTTCATGCTCTGTTAAACATGTTAAAGCAAGTTGCAAGTGAAAATCTATGTCTCTGACTGAGTTTGCATTACTGCTTGTTTTGACCTCTGCTGGCTCTGAAAAGCTCATTTTCATTGTTCAATTCAGAATGTGATAAAACCAGATCCAGCCACTAAAAAGCATTTTCTTTTTGCTTTAGACAACATTTCATGCACTGTTAAATATGTTTAAGAAAGTTGCAAGTAAAAATCTATGTCTCTGACTGAGTTTGCATTACTGCTTATTTTGACCTCTGCTGGCTGAGAACAGCTCATTTTCAACGTTCAATTCAGAATGTGATAAAACCAGATCCAGCCACAAAAATGCATCATTCTTTTTGTTTTAGACAACATTTCATGCTCTGTTAAACATGTTAAAGCAAGTTGCAAGTGAAAATCTATGTCTCTGACTGAGTTTGCATTACTGCTTGTTTTGACCTCTGCTGGCTGAGTAAAGCTCATTTTCAACGTTCAATTCAGAATGTGATAAAACCAGATCCAGCTCCTAAAATGCATCATTCTTTTTGTTATAACAACATTTCATGCACTGTTAAACATGTTAGAGCAAGTTGCAAGTGAAAATCTATGTCTCTGACTGAGTTTGCAATACTGCTTATTTTGACCTCTGCTGGCTGAGAACAGTTCATTTTCAACGTTCAATTCAGAATGTGATAAAACCAGATCCAACCACAAAAAGGCATCATTCTTTTTGTTTTAGACAACATTTCATGCACTGTTAAACATGTTAAAGCAAGTTGCAAGTGAAAATCTATGTCTCTGACTGAGTTTGCATTACTGCTTATTTTGACCTCTGCTGGCTGAGAACAGCTCATTTTCAACGTTCAATTCAGAATGTGATAAAACCAGATCCAGCCACAAAAATGCATCATTCGTTTTGTTTTAGACAACATTTCATGCACTGTTAAACATGTTAAAGCAAGTTGCAAGTGAAAATCTATGTCTCTGACTGAGTTTGCATTACTGCTTATTTTGACCTCTGCTGGCTGAGTGAAGCTCATTTTCAACGTCCAATACAGAATGTGATAAAACCAGATCCAGCTACTACAATACATCATTCTTTTTGTTTTAGACAACATTTCATGCACTGTTAAACATGTTAAAGCAAGTTGCAAGTTAAAATCTATGTCTCTGACTGAGTTTCTATTACTGCTTATTTTGACCTCTGCTGGCTGACAACAGCTCATTTTCAACGTTCAATTCAGAATGTGATAAAACCAGATCCAGCCACTAAAATGCATCATTCTTTTTGTTTTAGACAATATTTCATGCACTGTTAAACATGTTTAAGCAAGTTGCAAGTGAAAATCTATGTCTCTGACTGAGTTTGCATTACTGCTTATTTTGACCTCTGCTGGCTTTGAAAAGCTCATTTTCAACGTTCAATTCAGAATGTAATAAAACCAGATCCAGCCACTAAAAAGCATTTTCTTTTTGTTTTAGACAACATTTCATGCACTGTTAAACATGTTAAAGCAAGTTGCAAGTGAAAATCTATGTCTATGACTGAGTTTGCATTACTGCTTATTTTGACCTCTGCTGGCTTTGAAAAGCTCATTTTCAACGTTCAAATCAGAATGTGATAAAACCAGATCCAGCCACTAAAATGCATCATTCTTTTTGTTTTAGACAACATTTCATGCACTGTTAAACATGTTAAAGCAAGTTGCAAGTGAAAATCTATGTCTCTGACTGAGTTTGCATTACTGCTTATTTTGACCTCTGCTGGCTGAGTAAAGCTCATTTTCAACGTCCAATGCCGAATATGATAAAACCAGATCCAGCCACTAAAATGCATCTTTCTTTTTGTTATAGACAACATTTCATGCACTGGTAAATATGTTTAAGAAAGTTGCAAGTGAAAATCTATGTCTCTGACTGAGTTTGCATTACTGCTTGTTTTGACCTCTGCTAGCTGAGTAAAGCTCATTTTCAACGTCCAATGCAGAATGTGATAAAACCAGATACAGCTACTAAAATGCATCATTCTTTTTGTTTTAGACAACATTTCATGCACTGTTAAACATGTTAAAGCAAGTTGCAAGCGAAAATCTATGTCTCTGACTGAGTTTGCAATACTGCTTATTTTGACCTCTGCTGGCTGAGAACAGTTCATTTTCAACGTTCAATTCAGAATGTGATAAAACCAGATCCAGCCACAAAAAGGCATCATTCTTTTTGTTTTAGACAACATTTCATGCACTGTTAAACATGTTAAAGCAAGTTGCAAGTGAAAATCTATGTCTCTGACTGAGTTTGCATTACTGCTTATTTTGACCTCTGCTGGCTGAGTGAAGCTCATTTTCAACGTCCAATACAGAATGTGATAAAACCAGATCCAGCTACTAAAATACATCATTCTTTTTGTTTTAGACAACATTTCATGCACTGTTAAACATGTTAAAGCAAGTTGCAAGTTAAAATCTATGTCTCTGACTGAGTTTCTATTACTGCTTATTTTGACCTCTGCTGGCTGACAACAGCTCATTTTCAACGTTCAATTCAGAATGTGATAAAACCAGATCCAGCCACTAAAATGCATCATTCTTTTTGCATTAGACAACATTTCATGCACTGTTAAATATGTTTAAGAAAGTTGCAAGTGAAAATCTATGTCTTGACTGAGTTTGCATTACTGCTTGTTTTGACCTCTGCCTGCTGAGAACAGCTCATTTTCAACGTTCAATTCAGAATGTGATAAAACCAGATCCAGCTACTAAAATGCATCATTCTTTTTGTTATAACAACATTTCATGCACTGTTAAACATGTTAGAGCAAGTTGCAAGTGAAAATCTATGTCTATGACTGAGTTTGCATTACTGCTTATTTTGAACTCTGCTGGCTCTGAAAAGCTCATTTTCAACGTTCAATTCAGAATGTGATAAAACCAGATCCAGCCACTAAAAAGCATTTTCTTTTTGTTTTAGACAACATTTCAAGCACTGTTAAATATGTTTAAGAAAGTTGCAAGTGAAAATCTATGTCTATTACTGAGTTTGCATTACTGCTTATTTTGACCTCTGCTGGCTCTGAAAAGCTCATTTTCAACGTTCAATTCAGAATGTGATAAAACCAGATCCAGCCACTAAAAAGCATTTTCTTTTTGCTTTAGACAACATTTCATGCACTGTTAAATATGTTTAAGAAAGTTGCAAGTGAAAATCTATGTCTCTGACTGAGTTTGCATTACTGCTTATTTTGACCTCTGCTGGCTTTGAAAAGCTCATTTTCAACGTTCAATTCAGAATGTGATAAAACCAGATCCAGCCACTAAAAAGCATTTTCTTTTTGTTTTAGACAACATTTCATGCACTGTTAAACATGTTAAAGCAAGTTGCAAGTGAAAATCTATGTCTCTGACTGAGTTTGCATTACTGCTTATTTTGACCTCTGCTGGCTTTGAAAAGCTCATTTTCAACGTTCAAATCAGAATGTGATAAAACCAGATCCAGCCACTAAAATGCATCATTGTTTTTGTTTTAGACAACATTTCATGCACTGTTAAACATGTTAAAGCAAGTTGCAAGTGAAAATCTATGTCTCTGACTGAGTTTGCATTACTGCTTATTTTGACCTCTGCTGGCTGAGTAAAGCTCATTTTCAACGTCCAATGCCGAATATGATAAAACCAGATCCAGCCACTAAAATGCATCTTTCTTTTTGTTATAGACAACATTTCATGCACTGGTAAATATGTTTAAGAAAGTTGCAAGTGAAAATCTATGTCTCTGACTGAGTTTGCATTACTGCTTGTTTTGACCTCTGCTAGCTGAGTAAAGCTCATTTTCAACGTCCAATGCAGAATGTGATAAAACCAGATCCAGCTACTAAAATGCATCATTCTTTTTGTTTTAGACAACATTTCATGCACTGTTAAACATGTTAAAGCAAGTTGCAAGCGAAAATCTATGTCTCTGACTGAGTTTGCAATACTGCTTATTTTGACCTCTGCTGGCTGAGAACAGTTCATTTTCAACGTTCAATTCAGAATGTGATAAAACCAGATCCAGCCACAAAAAGGCATCATTCTTTTTGTTTTAGACAACATTTCATGCACTGTTAAACATGTTAAAGCAAGTTGCAAGTGAAAATCTATGTCTCTGACTGAGTTTGCATTACTGCTTATTTTGACCTCTGCTGGCTGAGTGAAGCTCATTTTCAACGTCCAATACAGAATGTGATAAAACCAGATCCAGCTACTACAATACATCATTCTTTTTGTTTTAGACAACATTTCATGCACTGTTAAACATGTTAAAGCAAGTTGCAAGTTAAAATCTATGTCTCTGACTGAGTTTCTATTACTGCTTATTTTGACCTCTGCTGGCTGACAACAGCTCATTTTCAACGTTCAATTCAGAATGTGATAAAACCAGATCCAGCCACTAAAATGCATCATTCTTTTTGTTTTAGACAATATTTCATGCACTGTTAAACATGTTTAAGCAAGTTGCAAGTGAAAATCTATGTCTCTGACTGAGTTTGCATTACTGCTTATTTTGACCTCTGCTGGCTTTGAAAAGCTCATTTTCAACGTTCAATTCAGAATGTGATAAAACCAGATCCAGCCACTAAAAAGCATTTTCTTTTTGTTTTAGACAACATTTCATGCACTGTTAAACATGTTAAAGCAAGTTGCAAGTGAAAATCTATGTCTATGACTGAGTTTGCATTACTGCTTATTTTGACCTCTGCTGGCTTTGAAAAGCTCATTTTCAACGTTCAAATCAGAATGTGATAAAACCAGATCCAGCCACTAAAATGCATCATTCTTTTTGTTTTAGACAACATTTCATGCACTGTTAAACATGTTAAAGCAAGTTGCAAGTGAAAATCTATGTCTCTGACTGAGTTTGCATTACTGCTTATTTTGACCTCTGCTGGCTGAGTAAAGCTCATTTTCAACGTCCAATGCCGAATATGATAAAACCAGATCCAGCCACTAAAATGCATCTTTCTTTTTGTTATAGACAACATTTCATGCACTGGTAAATATGTTTAAGAAAGTTGCAAGTGAAAATCTATGTCTCTGACTGAGTTTGCATTACTGCTTGTTTTGACCTCTGCTAGCTGAGTAAAGCTCATTTTCAACGTCCAATGCAGAATGTGATAAAACCAGATCCAGCTACTAAAATGCATCATTCTTTTTGTTTTAGACAACATTTCATGCACTGTTAAACATGTTAAAGCAAGTTGCAAGCGAAAATCTATGTCTCTGACTGAGTTTGCAATACTGCTTATTTTGACCTCTGCTGGCTGAGAACAGTTCATTTTCAACGTTCAATTCAGAATGTGATAAAACCAGATCCAGCCACAAAAAGGCATCATTCTTTTTGTTTTAGACAACATTTCATGCACTGTTAAACATGTTAAAGCAAGTTGCAAGTGAAAATCTATGTCTCTGACTGAGTTTGCATTACTGCTTATTTTGACCTCTGCTGGCTGAGTGAAGCTCATTTTCAACGTCCAATACAGAATGTGATAAAACCAGATCCAGCTACTACAATACATCATTCTTTTTGTTTTAGACAACATTTCATGCACTGTTAAACATGTTAAAGCAAGTTGCAAGTTAAAATCTATGTCTCTGACTGAGTTTCTATTACTGCTTATTTTGACCTCTGCTGGCTGACAACAGCTCATTTTCAACGTTCAATTCAGAATGTGATAAAACCAGATCCAGCCACTAAAATGCATCATTCTTTTTGCATTAGACAACATTTCATGCACTGTTAAATATGTTTAAGAAAGTTGCAAGTGAAAATCTATGTCTTGACTGAGTTTGCATTACTGCTTGTTTTGACCTCTGCCTGCTGAGAACAGCTCATTTTCAACGTTCAATTCAGAATGTGATAAAACCAGATCCAGCTACTAAAATGCATCATTCTTTTTGTTATAACAACATTTCATGCACTGTTAAACATGTTAGAGCAAGTTGCAAGTGAAAATCTATGTCTATGACTGAGTTTGCATTACTGCTTATTTTGAACTCTGCTGGCTGAGTAAAGCTCATTTTCAACGTCCAATACAGAATGTGATAAAACCAGATCTAGCCACTAAAATGCATCTTTCTTTCTGTTTTAGACAACATTTCATGCACTGTTAAATATGTTTAAGAAAGTTGCAAGTGAAAATCTATGTCTCTGACTGAGTTTGCATTACTGCTTGTTTTGACCTCTGCTGGCTGAGTAAAGCTCATTTTCAACGTCCAATGCAGAATGTGATAAAAACAGATCCAGCTACTAAAATGCATCATTCTTTTTGTTTTAGACAACATTTCATGCACTGTTAAACATGTTAAAGCAAGTTGCAAGTGAAAATCTATGTCTCTGACTGAGTTTGCAATACTGCTTATTTTGACCTCTGCTGGCTGAGAACAGTTCATTTTCAACGTTCAATTCAGAATGTGATAAAACCAGATCCAACCACAAAAAGGCATCATTCTTTTTGTTTTAGACAACATTTCATGCACTGTTAAACATGTTAAAGCAAGTTGCAAGTGAAAATCTATGTCTCTGACTGAGTTTGCATTACTGCTTATTTTGACCTCTGCTGGCTGAGAACAGCTCATTTTCAACGTTCAATTCAGAATGTGATAAAACCAGATCCAGCCACAAAAATGCATCATTCGTTTTGTTTTAGACAACATTTCATGCACTGTTAAACATGTTAAAGCAAGTTGCAAGAGAAAATCTATGTCTCTGACTGAGTTTGCATTACTGCTTATTTTGACCTCTGCTGGCTTTGAAAAGCTCATTTTCAACGTTCAATTCAGAATGTGATAAAACCAGATCCAGCCACTAAAATGCATCATTCTTTTTGCATTAGACAACATTTCATGCACTGTTAAATATGTTTAAGAAAGTTGCAAGTGAAAATCTATGTCTCTGACTGAGTTTGCATTACTGCTTGTTTTGACCTCTGCTAGCTGAGTAAAGCTCATTTTCAACGTCCAATGCAGAATGTGATAAAACCAGATCCAGCTACTAAAATGCATCATTCTTTTTGTTTTAGACAACATTTCATGCACTGTTAAACATGTTAAAGCAAGTTGCAAGCGAAAATCTATGTCTCTGACTGAGTTTGCAATACTGCTTATTTTGACCTCTGCTGGCTGAGAACAGTTCATTTTCAACGTTCAATTCAGAATGTGATAAAACCAGATCCAGCCACAAAAAGGCATCATTCTTTTTGTTTTAGACAACATTTCATGCACTGTTAAACATGTTAAAGCAAGTTGCAAGTGAAAATCTATGTCTCTGACTGAGTTTGCATTACTGCTTATTTTGACCTCTGCTGGCTGAGTGAAGCTCATTTTCAACGTCCAATACAGAATGTGATAAAACCAGATCCAGCTACTACAATACATCATTCTTTTTGTTTTAGACAACATTTCATGCACTGTTAAACATGTTAAAGCAAGTTGCAAGTTAAAATCTATGTCTCTGACTGAGTTTCTATTACTGCTTATTTTGACCTCTGCTGGCTGACAACAGCTCATTTTCAACGTTCAATTCAGAATGTGATAAAACCAGATCCAGCCACTAAAATGCATCATTCTTTTTGCATTAGACAACATTTCATGCACTGTTAAATATGTTTAAGAAAGTTGCAAGTGAAAATCTATGTCTTGACTGAGTTTGCATTACTGCTTGTTTTGACCTCTGCCTGCTGAGAACAGCTCATTTTCAACGTTCAATTCAGAATGTGATAAAACCAGATCCAGCTACTAAAATGCATCATTCTTTTTGTTATAACAACATTTCATGCACTGTTAAACATGTTAGAGCAAGTTGCAAGTGAAAATCTATGTCTATGACTGAGTTTGCATTACTGCTTATTTTGAACTCTGCTGGCTGAGTAAAGCTCATTTTCAACGTTCAATACAGAATGTGATAAAACCAGATCTAGCCACTAAAATGCATCTTTCTTTCTGTTTTAGACAACATTTCATGCACTGTTAAATATGTTTAAGAAAGTTGCAAGTGAAAATCTATGTCTCTGACTGAGTTTGCATTACTGCTTGTTTTGACCTCTGCTGGCTGAGTAAAGCTCATTTTCAACGTCCAATGCAGAATGTGATAAAAACAGATCCAGCTACTAAAATGCATCATTCTTTTTGTTTTAGACAACATTTCATGCACTGTTAAACATGTTAAAGCAAGTTGCAAGTGAAAATCTATGTCTCTGACTGAGTTTGCAATACTGCTTATTTTGACCTCTGCTGGCTGAGAACAGTTCATTTTCAACGTTCAATTCAGAATGTGATAAAACCAGATCCAACCACAAAAAGGCATCATTCTTTTTGTTTTAGACAACATTTCATGCACTGTTAAACATGTTAAAGCAAGTTGCAAGTGAAAATCTATGTCTCTGACTGAGTTTGCATTACTGCTTATTTTGACCTCTGCTGGCTGAGAACAGCTCATTTTCAACGTTCAATTCAGAATGTGATAAAACCAGATCCAGCCACAAAAATGCATCATTCGTTTTGTTTTAGACAACATTTCATGCACTGTTAAACATGTTAAAGCAAGTTGCAAGAGAAAATCTATGTCTCTGACTGAGTTTGCATTACTGCTTATTTTGACCTCTGCTGGCTTTGAAAAGCTCATTTTCAACGTTCAATTCAGAATGTGATAAAACCAGATCCAGCCACTAAAATGCATCATTCTTTTTGCATTAGACAACATTTCATGCACTGTTAAATATGTTTAAGAAAGTTGCAAGTGAAAATCTATGTCTCTGACTGAGTTTGCATTACTGCTTGTTTTGACCTCTGCCTGCTGAGAACAGCTCATTTTCAACGTTCAATTCAGAATGTGATAAAACCAGATCCAGCTACTAAAATGCATCATTCTTTTTGTTATAACAACATTTCATGCACTGTTAAACATGTTAGAGCAAGTTGCAAGTGAAAATCTATGTCTATGACTGAGT
This sequence comes from Danio rerio, assembly GCF_052040795.2. Taxonomy (NCBI): domain Eukaryota; kingdom Metazoa; phylum Chordata; class Actinopteri; order Cypriniformes; family Danionidae; genus Danio; species Danio rerio. Next base: position 34,294,261 of record NC_141038.1, read on the forward strand.
TTGCATTACTGCTTATTTTGAACTCTGCTGGCTGAGTAAAGCTCATTTTCAACGTCCAATACAGAATGTGATACAACCAGATCCAGCCACTAAAATGCATCTTTCTTTCTGTTTTAGACAACATTTCATGCACTGTTAAATATGTTTAAGAAAGTTGCAAGTGAAAATCTATGTCTCTGACTGAGTTTGCATTACTGCTTGTTTTGACCTCTGCTGGCTGAGTAAAGCTCATTTTCAACGTCCAATGCAGAATGTGATAAAAACAGATCCAGCTACTAAAATGCATCATTCTTTTTGTTTTAGACAACATTTCATGCACTGTTAAACATGTTAAAGCAAGTTGCAAGTGAAAATCTATGTCTCTGACTGAGTTTGCAATACTGCTTATTTTGACCTCTGCTGGCTGAGAACAGTTCATTTTCAACGTTCAATTCAGAATGTGATAAAACCAGATCCAGCCACAAAAATGCATCATTCGTTTTGTTTTAGACAACATTTCATGCACTGTTAAACATGTTAAAGCAAGTTGCAAGTGAAAATCTATGTCTCTGACTGAGTTTGCATTACTGCTTATTTTGACCTCTGCTGGCTTTGAAAAGCTCATTTTCAACGTTCAAATCAGAATGTGATAAAACCAGATCCAGCCACAAAAATGCATCATTCTTTTTGTTTTAGACAACATTTCATGCACTGTTAAACATGTTAAAGCAAGTTGCAAGTGAAAATCTATGTCTCTGACTGAGTTTGCATTACTGCTTATTTTGACCTCTGCTGGCTGAGAACAGCTCATTTTCAACGTTCAATTCAGAATGTGATAAAACCAGATCCAGCCACAAAAATGCATCATTCTTTTTGTTTTAGACAACATTTCATGCACTGTTAAATATGTGTAAGAAAGTTGCAAGTGAAAATCTATGTCTCTGACTGAGTTTGCATTACTGCTTATTTTGACCTCTGCTGGCTGAGTAAAGCTCATTTTCAACGTCCAATGCAGAATGTGATCAACCCAGATCCAGCCACAAAAATGCATCATTCTTTTTGTTTTAGACAACATTTCATGCACTGTTAAATATGTTTAAGAAAGTTGCAAGTGAAAATCTATGTCTATGACTGAGTTTGCATTACTGCTTATTTTGACCTCTGCTGGCTCTGAAAAGCTAATTTTCAACGTTCAATTCAGAATGTGATAAAACCAGATCCAGCCACTAAAAAGCATTTTCTTTTTGCTTTAGACAACATTTCATGCACTGTTAAATATGTTTAAGAAAGTTGCAAGTGAAAATCTATGTCTCTGACTGAGTTTGCATTACTGCTTGTTTTGACCTCTGCTGGCTGAGTAAAGCTCATTTTCAACGTCCAATGCAGAATGTGATAAAACCAGATCCAGCTACTAAAATGCATTATTCTTTTTGTTTTAGACAACATTTCATGCACTGTTAAACATGTTAAAGCAAGTTGCAAGTGAAAATCTATGTCTCTGACTGAGTTTGCATTACTGCTTATTTTGACCTCTGCTGGCTCTGAAAAGCTCATTTTCAACGTCCAATGCAGAATGTGATAAAACCAGATCCAGCTACTAAAATGCATCATTCTTTTTGTTTTAGACAACATTTCATGCTCTGTTAAACATGTTAAAGCAAGTTGCAAGTGAAAATCTATGTCTCTGACTGAGTTTGCATTACTGCTTATTTTGACCTCTGCTGGCTGAGAACAGCTCATTTTCAACGTTCAATTCAGAATGTGATAAAACCAGATCCAGCCACAAAAATGCATCATTCTTTTTGTTTTAGACAACATTTCATGCACTGTTAAACTTGTTAAAGCAAGTTGCAAGTGAAAATCTATGTCTATGACTGAGTTTGCATTACTGCTTATTTTGACCTCTGCTGGCTCTGAAAAGCTCATTTTCAACGTTCAATTCAGAATGTGATAAAACCAGATCCAGCCACTAAAAAGCATTTTCTTTTTGCTTTAGACAACATTTCATGCACTGTTAAACATGTTTAAGAAAGTTGCAAGTGAAAATCTATGTCTCTGACTGAGTTTGCATTACTGCTTGTTTTGACCTCTGCTGGCTGAGTAAAGCTCATTTTCAACGTCCAATGCAGAATGTGATAAAACCAGATCCAGCTACTAAAATGCATCATTCTTTTTGTTTTAGACAACATTTCATGCACTGTTAAATATGTTTAAGAACGTTGCAAGTGAAAATCTATGTCTATGACTGAGTTTGCATTACTGCTTATTTTGACCTCTGCTGACTCTGAAAAGCTCATTTTCAACGTTCAATTCAGAATGTGATAAAACCAGATCCAGCCACTAAAAAGCATTTTCTTTTTGCTTTAGACAACATTTCATGCACTGTTAAATATGTTCAAGAAATTTGCAAGTGAAAATCTATGTCTATTACTGAGTTTGCATTACTGCTTATTTTGACCTCTGCTGGCTGAGTAAAGCTCATTTTCAACGTCCAATGCAGAATGTGATAAAACCAGATCCAGCTACTAAAATGCATCATTCTTTTTGATTTAGACAACATTTCATGCACTGTTAGACATGTTAAAGCAAGTTGCAAGTGAAAATCTATGTCTCTGACTGAGTTTGCATTATTGCTTATTTTGACCTCTGCTGGCTGAGAACAGCTCATTTTCAACGTTCAATGCAGAATGTGATAAAACCAGATCCAGCTACTAAAATTCATCATTCTTTTTGTTTTAGACAACATTTCATGCACTGTTAAACATGTTAAAGCAAGTTGCAAGTGAAAATCTATGTCTCTGACTGAGTTTGCATTACTGCTTATTTTGACCTGTGCTGGCTGAGAAAAGCTCATTTTCAACGTTCAATTCAGAATGTGATAAAACCAGATCCAGCCACAAAAATGCATCATTTTTTTTGTTTTAGACAACATTTCATGCACTGTTAAACTTGTTAAAGCAAGTTGCAAGTGAAAATCTATGTCTATGACTGAGTTTGCATTACTGCTTATTTTGACCTCTGCTGGCTCTGAAAAGCTCATTTTCAATGTTCAATTCAGAATGTGATAAAACCAGATCCAGCCACTAAAAAGCATTTACTTTTTGCTTTAGACAACATTTCATGCACTGTTAAATATGTTTAAGAAAGTTGCAAGTGAAAATCTATGTCTCTGACTGAGTTTGCATTACTGCTTGTTTTGACCTCTGCTGGCTGAGTAAAGCTCATTTTCAACGTCCAATGCAGAATGTGATAAAACCAGATCCAGCTACTAAAATGCATCATTCTTTTTGTTTTAGACAACATTTCATGCACTGTTAAACATGTTAAAGCAAGTTGCAAGTGAAAATCTATGTCTCTGACTGAGTTTGCATTACTGCTTATTTTGACCTCTGCTGGCTCTGAAAAGCTCATTTTCAACGTTCAATTCAGAATGTGATAAAACCAGATCCAGCCACTAAAAAGCATTTTCTTTTTATTTTAGACAACATTTCATGCACTGTTAAATATGTTTAAGAAAGTTGCAAGTGAAAATCTATGTCTATGACTGAGTTTGGATTACTGCTTATTTTGACCTCTGCTGGCTCTGAAAAGCTCATTTTCAACGTTCAATTCAGAATGTGATAAAACCAGATCCAGCCACTAAAAAGCATTTTCTTTTTGCTTTAGACAACATTTCATGCACTGTTAAATATGTTTAAGAAAGTTGCAAGTGAAAATCTATGTCTCTGACTGAGTTTGCATTACTGCTTGTTTTGACCTCTGCTGGCTGAGTAAAGCTCATTTTCAACGTCCAATGCAGAATGTGATAAAACCAGATCCAGCTACTAAAATGCATCATTCTTTTTGTTTTAGACAACATTTCATGCACTGTTAAACATGTTAAAGCAAGTTGCAAGTGAAAATCTATGTTTCTGACTGAGTTTGCATTACTGCTTATTTTGACCTCTGCTGGCTCTGAAAAGCTCATTTTCAACGTTCAAATCAGAATGTGATAAAACCAGATCCAGCCACTAAAAAGCATTTTCTTTTTGTTTTAGACAACATTTCATGCACTGTTAAACATGTTAAAGCAAGTTGCAAGTGAAAATCTATGTCTCTGACTGAGTTTGCATTACTGCTTGTTTTGACCTCTGCTGGCTGAGTAAAGCTCATTTTCAACGTCCAATGCAGAATGTAATAAAACCAGATCCAGCTACTAAAATGCATCATTCTTTTTGTTTTAGACAACATTTCATGCACTGTTAAATATGTTAAAGCAAGTTGCAAGTGAAAATCTATGTCTCTGACTGAGTTTGCATTACTGCTTGTTTTGACCTCTGCTGGCTGAGTAAAGCTCATTTTCAACGTCCAATGCAGAATGTGATAAAACCAGATCCAGCTACTAAAATGCATCATTCTTTTTGTTTTAGACAACATTTCATGCACTGTTAAACATGCTTGCAAGTTGCAAGTGAAAATCTATGTCTCTGACTGAGTTTGCATTACTGCTTATTTTGACCTGTGCTGGCTGAGAACAGCTCATTTTCAACGTTCAATTCAGAATGTGATAAAACCAGATCCAGCCACTAAAAAGCATTTTCGTTTTGCTTTAGACAACATTTCATGCACTGTTAAATATGTTTAAGAAAGTTGCAAGTGAAAATCTATGTCTCTGACTGAGTTTGCATTACTGCTTGTTTTGACCTCTGCTGGCTGAGTAAAGCTCATTTTCAACGTCCAATGCAGAATGTGATAAAACCAGATCCAGCTACTAAAATGCATCATTCTTTTTGTTTTAGACAACATTTCATGCACTGTTAAACATGTTAAAGCAAGTTGCAAGTGAAAATCTATGTCTCTGACTGAGTTTGCATTACTGCTTATTTTGACCTCTGCTGGCTGAGAACAGCTCATTTTCAACGTTCAATTCAGAATGTGATAAAACCAGATCCAGCCACAAAAATGCATCATTCTTTTTGTTTTAGACAACATTTCATGCACTGTTAAACATGTTAAAGCAAGTTGCAAGTGAAAATCTATGTCTCTGACTGAGTTTGCATTACTGCTTATTTTGACCTCTGCTGGCTCTGAAAAGCTCATTTTCAACGTTCAATTCAGAATGTGATAAAACCAGATCCAGCCACTAAAAAGCATTTTCTTTTTGTTTTAGACAACATTTCATGCACTGTTAAACATGTTAAAGCAAGTTGCAAGTGAAAATCTATGTCTCTGACTGAGTTTGCATTACTGCTTATTTTGACCTCTGCTGGCTCTGAAAAGCTCATTTTCAACGTTCAATTCAGAATGTGATAAAACCAGATCCAGCCACTAAAAAGCATTTTCTTTTTGCTTTAGACAACATTTCATGCACTGTTAAATATGTTTAAGAAAGTTGCAAGTGAAAATCTATGTCTCTGACTGAGTTTGCATTACTGCTTATTTTGACCTCTGCTGGCTGAGAACAGCTCATTTTCAACGTTCAATTCAGAATGTGATAAAACCAGATCCAGCCACAAAAATTCATCATTCTTTTTGTTTTAGACAACATTTCATGCACTGTTAAACATGTTAAAGCAAGTTGCAAGTGAAAATCTATGTCTCTGACTGAGTTTGCATTACTGCTTATTTTGACCTCTGCTGGCTGAGAACAGCTCATTTTCAACGTTCAATTCAGAATGTGATAAAACCAGATCCAGCCACAAAAATGCATCATTCTTTTTGTTTTAGACAACATTTCATGCTCTGTTAAACATGTTAAAGCAAGTTGCAAGTGAAAATCTATGTCTCTGACTGAGTTTGCATTACTGCTTGTTTTGACCTCTGCTGGCTGAGTAAAGCTCATTTTCAACGTCCAATGCAGAATGTGATAAAACCAGATCCAGCTACTAAAATGCATCATTCTTTTTGTTTTAGACAACATTTCATGCACTGTTAAACATGTTAAAGCAAGTTGCAAGTGAAAATCTATGTCTCTGACTGAGTTTGCATTACTGCTTATTTTGACCTCTGCTGGCTCTGAAAAGCTCATTTTCAACGTTCAATTCAGAATGTGATAAAACCAGATCCAGCCACTAAAAAGCATTTTCTTTTTATTTTAGACAACATTTCATGCACTGTTAAATATGTTTAAGAAAGTTGCAAGTGAAAATCTATGTCTATGACTGAGTTTGGATTACTGCTTATTTTGACCTCTGCTGGCTCTGAAAAGCTCATTTTCAACGTTCAATTCAGAATGTGATAAAACCAGATCCAGCCACTAAAAAGCATTTTCTTTTTGCTTTAGACAACATTTCATGCACTGTTAAATATGTTTAAGAAAGTTGCAAGTGAAAATCTATGTCTCTGACTGAGTTTGCATTACTGCTTGTTTTGACCTCTGCTGGCTGAGTAAAGCTCATTTTCAACGTCCAATGCAGAATGTGATAAAACCAGATCCAGCTACTAAAATGCATCATTCTTTTTGTTTTAGACAACATTTCATGCACTGTTAAACATGTTAAAGCAAGTTGCAAGTGAAAATCTATGTCTCTGACTGAGTTTGCATTACTGCTTATTTTGACCTCTGCTGGCTCTGAAAAGCTCATTTTCAACGTTCAATTCAGAATGTGATAAAACCAGATCCAGCCACTAAAAAGCATTTTCTTTTTGTTTTAGACAACATTTCATGCACTGTTAAACATGTTAAAGCAAGTTGCAAGTGAAAATCTATGTCTCTGACTGAGTTTGCATTACTGCTTGTTTTGACCTCTGCTGGCTGAGTAAAGCTCATTTTCAACGTCCAATGCAGAATGTAATAAAACCAGATCCAGCTACTAAAATGCATCATTCTTTTTGTTTTAGACAACATTTCATGCACTGTTAAATATGTTAAAGCAAGTTGCAAGTGAAAATCTATGTCTCTGACTGAGTTTGCATTACTGCTTGTTTTGACCTCTGCTGGCTGAGTAAAGCTCATTTTCAACGTCCAATGCAGATTGTGATAAAACCAGATCCAGCTACTAAAATGCATCATTCTTTTTGTTTTAGACAACATTTCATGCACTGTTAAACATGCTTGCAAGTTGCAAGTGAAAATCTATGTCTCTGACTGAGTTTGCATTACTGCTTATTTTGACCTCTGCTGGCTCTGAAAAGCTCATTTTCAACGTTCAATTCAGAATGTGATAAAACCAGATCCAGCCACTAAAAAGCATTTTCTTTTTGTTTTAGACAACATTTCATGCACTTTTAAATATGTTTAAGAAAGTTGCAAGTGAAAATCTATGTCTATTACTGAGTTTGCATTACTGCTTATTTTGACCTCTGCTGGCTCTGAAAAGCTCATTTTCAACGTTCAATTCAGAATGTGATAAAACCAGATCCAGCCACTAAAAAGCATTTTCTTTTTGCTTTAGACAACATTTCATGCACTGTTAAATATGTTTAAGAAAGTTGCAAGTGAAAATCTATGTCTCTGACTGAGTTTGCATTACTGCTTATTTTGACCTCTGCTGGCTGAGAACAGCTCATTTTCAACGTTCAATTCAGAATGTGATAAAACCAGATCCAGCCACAAAAATTCATCATTCTTTTTGTTTTAGACAACATTTCATGCACTGTTAAACATGTTAAAGCAAGTTGCAAGTGAAAATCTATGTCTCTGACTGAGTTTGCATTACTGCTTATTTTGACCTCTGCTGGCTGAGAACAGCTCATTTTCAACGTTCAATTCAGAATGTGATAAAACCAGATCCAGCCACAAAAATGCATCATTCTTTTTGTTTTAGACAACATTTCATGCTCTGTTAAACATGTTAAAGCAAGTTGCAAGTGAAAATCTATGTCTCTGACTGAGTTTGCATTACTGCTTGTTTTGACCTCTGCTGGCTGAGTAAAGCTCATTTTCAACGTCCAATGCAGAATGTGATAAAACCAGATCCAGCTACTAAAATGCATCATTCTTTTTGTTTTAGACAACATTTCATGCACTGTTAAACATGTTAAAGCAAGTTGCAAGTGAAAATCTATGTCTCTGACTGAGTTTGCATTACTGCTTATTTTGACCTCTGCTGGCTCTGAAAAGCTCATTTTCAACGTTCAATTCAGAATGTGATAAAACCAGATCCAGCCACTAAAAAGCATTTTCTTTTTATTTTAGACAACATTTCATGCACTGTTAAATATGTTTAAGAAAGTTGCAAGTGAAAATCTATGTCTATGACTGAGTTTGGATTACTGCTTATTTTGACCTCTGCTGGCTCTGAAAAGCTCATTTTCAACGTTCAATTCAGAATGTGATAAAACCAGATCCAGCCACTAAAAAGCATTTTCTTTTTGCTTTAGACAACATTTCATGCACTGTTAAATATGTTTAAGAAAGTTGCAAGTGAAAATCTATGTCTCTGACTGAGTTTGCATTACTGCTTGTTTTGACCTCTGCTGGCTGAGTAAAGCTCATTTTCAACGTCCAATGCAGAATGTGATAAAACCAGATCCAGCTACTAAAATGCATCATTCTTTTTGTTTTAGACAACATTTCATGCACTGTTAAACATGTTAAAGCAAGTTGCAAGTGAAAATCTATGTCTCTGACTGAGTTTGCATTACTGCTTATTTTGACCTCTGCTGGCTCTGAAAAGCTCATTTTCAACGTTCAATTCAGAATGTGATAAAACCAGATCCAGCCACTAAAAAGCATTTTCTTTTTGTTTTAGACAACATTTCATGCACTGTTAAACATGTTAAAGCAAGTTGCAAGTGAAAATCTATGTCTCTGACTGAGTTTGCATTACTGCTTGTTTTGACCTCTGCTGGCTGAGTAAAGCTCATTTTCAACGTCCAATGCAGAATGTAATAAAACCAGATCCAGCTACTAAAATGCATCATTCTTTTTGTTTTAGACAACATTTCATGCACTGTTAAATATGTTAAAGCAAGTTGCAAGTGAAAATCTATGTCTCTGACTGAGTTTGCATTACTGCTTGTTTTGACCTCTGCTGGCTGAGTAAAGCTCATTTTCAACGTCCAATGCAGATTGTGATAAAACCAGATCCAGCTACTAAAATGCATCATTCTTTTTGTTTTAGACAACATTTCATGCACTGTTAAACATGCTTGCAAGTTGCAAGTGAAAATCTATGTCTCTGACTGAGTTTGCATTACTGCTTATTTTGACCTGTGCTGGCTGAGAACAGCTCATTTTCAACGTTCAATTCAGAATGTGAGAAAACCAGATCCAGCCACTAAAAAGCATTTTCGTTTTGCTTTAGACAACATTTCATGCACTGTTAAATATGTTTAAGAAAGTTGCAAGTGAAAATCTATGTCTCTGACTGAGTTTGCATTACTGCTTGTTTTGACCTCTGCTGGCTGAGTAAAGCTCATTTTCAACGTCCAATGCAGAATGTGATAAAACCAGATCCAGCTACTAAAATGCATCATTCTTTTTGTTTTAGACAACATTTCATGCACTGTTAAACATGTTAAAGCAAGTTGCAAGTGAAAATCTATGTCTCTGACTGAGTTTGCATTACTGCTTATTTTGACCTCTGCTGGCTGAGAACAGCTCATTTTCAACGTTCAATTCAGAATGTGATAAAACCAGATCCAGCCACAAAAATGCATCATTCTTTTTGTTTTAGACAACATTTCATGCACTGTTAAACATGTTAAAGCAAGTTGCAAGTGAAAATCTATGTCTCTGACTGAGTTTGCATTACTGCTTATTTTGACCTCTGCTGGCTCTGAAAAGCTCATTTTCAACGTTCAATTCAGAATGTGATAAAACCAGATCCAGCCACTAAAAAGCATTTTCTTTTTGTTTTAGACAACATTTCATGCACTGTTAAACATGTTAAAGCAAGTTGCAAGTGAAAATCTATGTCTCTGACTGAGTTTGCATTACTGCTTATTTTGACCTCTGCTGGCTCTGAAAAGCTCATTTTCAACGTTCAATTCAGAATGTGATAAAACCAGATCCAGCCACTAAAAAGCATTTTCTTTTTGTTTTAGACAACATTTCATGCACTGTTAAATATGTTTAAGAAAGTTGCAAGTGAAAATCTATGTCTATGACTGAGTTTGCATTACTGCTTATTTTGACCTCTGCTGGCTCTGAAAAGCTCATTTTCAACGTTCAATTCAGAATGTGATAAAACCAGATCCAGCCACTAAAAAACATTTTCTTTTTGCTTTAGACAACATTTCATGCACTGTTAAATATGTTTAAGAAAGTTGCAAGTGAAAATCTATGTCTCTGACTGAGTTTGCATTACTGCTTGTTTTGACCTGTGCTGGCTGAGTAAAGCTCATTTTCAACGTCCAATGCAGAATGTGATAAAACCAGATCCAGCTACTAAAATGCATCATTCTTTTTGTTTTAGACAACATTTCATGCACTGTTAAACATGTTAAAGCAAGTTGCAAGTGAAAATCTATGTCTCTGACTGAGTTTGCATTACTGCTTATTTTGACCTCTGCTGGCTCTGAAAAGCTCATTTTCAACGTTCAATTCAGAATGTGATAAAACCAGATCCAGCCACTAAAAAGCATTTTCTTTTTGTTTTAGACAACATTTCATGCACTTTTAAATATGTTTAAGAAAGTTGCAAGTGAAAATCTATGTCTATTACTGAGTTTGCATTACTGCTTATTTTGACCTCTGCTGGCTCTGAAAAGCTCATTTTCAACGTTCAATTCAGAATGTGATAAAACCAGATCCAGCCACTAAAAAGCATTTTCTTTTTGCTTTAGACAACATTTCATGCACTGTTAAATATGTTTAAGAAAGTTGCAAGTGAAAATCTATGTCTCTGACTGAGTTTGCATTACTGCTTATTTTGACCTCTGCTGGCTGAGAACAGCTCATTTTCAACGTTCAATTCAGAATGTGATAAAACCAGATCCAGCCACAAAAATTCATCATTCTTTTTGTTTTAGACAACATTTCATGCACTGTTAAACATGTTAAAGCAAGTTGCAAGTGAAAATCTATGTCTCTGACTGAGTTTGCATTACTGCTTATTTTGACCTCTGCTGGCTGAGAACAGCTCATTTTCAACGTTCAATTCAGAATGTGATAAAACCAGATCCAGCCACAAAAATGCATCATTCTTTTTGTTTTAGACAACATTTCATGCTCTGTTAAACATGTTAAAGCAAGTTGCAAGTGAAAATCTATGTCTCTGACTGAGTTTGCATTACTGCTTGTTTTGACCTCTGCTGGCTGAGTAAAGCTCATTTTCAACGTCCAATGCAGAATGTGATAAAACCAGATCCAGCTACTAAAATGCATCATTCTTTTTGTTTTAGACAACATTTCATGCACTGTTAAACATGTTAAAGCAAGTTGCAGGTGAAAATCTATGTCTCTGACTGAGTTTGCATTACTGCTTATTTTGACCTCTGCTGGCTGAGAACAGCTCATTTTCAACGTTCAATTCAGAATGTGATAAAACCAGATCCAGCCACAAAAATGCATCATTCTTTTTGTTTTAGACAACATTTCATGCACTGTTAAACATGCTTGCAAGTTGCAAGTGAAAATCTATGTCTCTGACTGAGTTTGCATTACTGCTTATTTTGACCTGTGCTGGCTGAGAACGTTCGAGGTTACAGAAGTAACCCTTCGTTCCCCGAGGAGGGGAACGGAAGTGCCATGAATGGGAGGATTCGGATCAGAAGCCGCTTATCTGGAGAGTATTGAACGGGCCAATGAATGAAATTAATTGGCAGCGTAAGCTTGCGCAGGTGTGCGACATCTGCAATCATCTCAGCATATAAGCACACCTGAAGCCAGCAGACGCCATCCTTTTAAGCTGAAGAGACTTTCAAACAGCTAAGGGACAGTCATTATGGCGACGGAATATGGCACTTCCGTTCCCCTCCTCGGGGAACGAAGGGTTACTTCTGTAACCTCGAACGTTCCCCTTCGGTTGGGGAACTTCAGTGCCATGAATGGGAGAATATGGAAAGCGCCATAATGACTGCACCTTACCAACACCCCCGATGAGGAGATAGTCAAGCAAGCGTGACGCACCCACATCATGGGGGGCGCGGTCCTCCAACGTGTCCCTGGCCCTAATTTATCCTACTTCAACAGAAGTTTTACGGATTTAGATATATTTTTTGGGAAGTCGTGAGCATCTAGATAATTCTAGGAAATACGACAGTACGTTGGGAAGCGTGCAATCCCGATAGGGAGGACGCTGCGGAGGCCATCCGTTACCCAAGGGGGGGATAGATGGCAGAATTACCTATGGACTAGCCCTAAAAGGGGGAGTACGCATAGCAAAGAGTGGTTAGCGGAGAGGGAAGACACGGGTCCGCCCAGGGGGGGGACTTAACCGTGGCGGAATAAGCATATGGGATCGCCTAGTGGGGATCACGCATAGCAGGCACCTATACCCAAAACGCGGGCTGACCAGCGGGCAGACCTACAACGTAGTGGACCAGCAAGTGACTCCTCCGCTGAGTCAGTGCTGGGGGCCACGGAGGAATCTGCAGGGCTCACCTGACGGGGAACTTTACTGACAGATAAAAAAGGCGCACGTACCTCCGTGTTAGGGAGAATGGCGCAGCAAGCGTGTTTCAACACCCTACCGAGTTGTCTCCTCAATCACCAAAGGGTTACCTAATACCCTTGAGGAAACCGGCTCCACTCGCAGATTGTAAAACCTTGCAAATGTGTTGGGTGTCGCCCAGCCCGCAGCTCTACAGATGTCTGTTAGAGAGGCGCCGCGTGCACGCGCCCAAGAGGATGCAACGCTCCGAGTGGAGTGTGCACGTACTCCCGGGGGACACGGCTGACCTCGACTCGAATAAGCGAGTGAAATGGCATCCACAATCCAGTGGGATAATCTTTGTTTCGATACGGCACTTCCCTGCTGCCGACCGCCATAACAGACAAAGAGCTGCTCAGATGATCTAAAATTCTGAGTACGGTCCACATAAATGCGCAGAGCGCGAACTGGACAAAGTAAAGAAAGGGCTGGGTCTGCCTCCTCCGGGGGCAGCGCTTGCAGGTTCACTACCTGATCTCTAAAGGGGGTGGTAGGAACCTTGGGCACATAACCGGGGCGGGGTCTCAGGATAACGTGAGAGTAATCCGGCCCGAATTCCAGGCACGAGTCACTGACCGAAAATGCCTCCAGGTCCCCGACCCTCTTGATGGAGGCCAACGCAACCAGCAGAGCTGTCTTCAGGGACAGAAATCTTAGAGATACTGATTCGAGTGGCTCAAAGGGATCGGATCGCAGACTCGTGAGAACGAGGGCGAGATCCCAAGAGGGCATGAGAGGGGGGCGAGATGGATTAATTCGCCTAGCACCCCTAAGGAACTGGATGACCAGGTTATGCTTTCCCACGGTGCCGCCAGCTACCGCGCTATGATAAGCGGAGATGGCGGCCACGTAAACCTTGAGAGTGGAGGGCGACAGCCTGCTGTCCAACTTCTCTTGAAGGAAAGAGAGCACAACACTAATCTGGCAATTTCGGGGGTCTTCTCTGCGAGAGACGCACCATTCAGTGAATAGACTCCACTTCAGGGCGTAGGCGCGCCTCGTGGAGGGGGCTCTAGCCTGAGTGATGGTATTAACCACCGCAGTCGGTAGGTTACCTAAGTCTTCCTCGCGTCTAGGGACCACACGTGGAGGTTCCAAAGATCGGGGCGAGGGTGCCAGATGGTGCCCTGTCCCTGAGAGAGTAGGTCCTCTCTCAAAGGGATCCGCCAGGGGAGGGCCGTCGCGAGGAGTGAGAGCTCTGATATCCAGGTCCGGTTGGGCCAAAGGGGCGCAACTAGCAGAACCTGTTCCTCGTCCTCCCTGACCTTGCACAGAAACTGCGCGAGCAGGCTCACTGGGGGAAACGCATACTTGCGCATGCCCCGAGGCCAGCTGTGGGCCAGTGCATCCGTGCCGAGAGAGCCCTCGGTCAGGGAAAAAAACAACTGGCAGTGAGCGTTCTCGGGGGAAGCAAACAGATCGATCTGGGCCTCCCCGAATCGCGCCCATATCAGCTGAACAGACTCGGGGTGGAGTCTCCATTCTCCAGGGCGTAACAGCTGTCGTGAGAGCGCATCGGCTGCACGATTGAGCGTGCCTGGGACGTGAATGGCGCGCAGCGATTTCAGCCGCGGGTGACTCCAGAGGAGCAGACGGCGGGCGAGCTGAGACATGCGGCGAGAGCGCATACCCCCCATGCGGTTGATATACGCCGCCGCCGCCGTACTGTCCGTCCTGACCAGCACGTGTTGCTGCTCCAGCACCGGTAAAAAGCGGTGGAGAGCGAGGAACACTGCCAACAGCTCTAGGCGATTGATATGCCAATGCAGCTGGGCACCCTTCCAGAGGCCCGCAGCCGCATGCCCGCGACACACGGCCCCCCAACCCGTGTTGGAAGCGTCTGTTGAAACAACAACATGGCTGGACGCCTGTCCTAGAGGCACACCGGCCTGTAGGAACGAGGGGTCGTTCCAAGGGCTGAGGGCGCGGCGACACAGCGCAGTAACCGAGACCCGGTGTGTGCCCGCGTGCCATGCGCGTCTGGGGACCCGATCGTGAAGCCAGTGCTGAAGTGGTCTCATATGGAGCAACCCGAGCGGCGTGACGGCGGCTGCGGATGCCATATGCCCCAGGAGCCTCTGAAAGAACTTCAGTGGGACCACTAGTTTGCTGTCGAGCTCCCTCAGACAGTTCAGCAACAGGCGAGCGCGTTCCTCGGAGAGGTGCGCTACCATGGTGATCGAGTCCAGCTCCATCCCGAGAAAAGAAATCCTCTGCACGGGGGCGAGTTTGCTCTTTTCTCGGTTGACCTGAAGCCCCAGTAGGCGGAGATGCCGAAGCACCTCGTCCCTGTGCATAATCAATTGCTCCCGCGAGTGGGCTAAAATCAGCCAGTCGTCGAGATAATTGAGTATGCGAATGCCCGCGAGCCGAAGGGGCGCTAGGGCACCCTCCGCGAGTTTGGTGAAGACCCGCGGAGACAGAGAGAGCCCGAAGGGGAGGACCTTGTACTGCCACGCTCGACCCTCGAACGCAAACCGCAGAAATTGGCGGTGGCGTGGAAGAATGGAGACATGGAAATACGCGTCCTTCAGGTCTATGGCTGCAAACCAATCCCGAGGACGAACGCATTGGAGAATGCGCCTCTGCGTGAGCATTCTGAACGGCAGCTTGTGCAGACAGCGGTTCAAAACGCGCAGATCTAGGATTGGCCGTGACCCACCGCTCTTTTTGGGTACGATGAAGTATGGGCTGTAAAACCCACTCTCCATCTCGGCTGGAGGAACCGGCTCGATTGCACCCTTCGCCAGGAGGGCAGCAATCTCCTCTCGCAAGACAGGGGCGGACAGGGGGTTGACCCTGGAGAAATACACGCCCGTAAACTTGGGGGGCCGTTTCGCGAACTGAATCGCGTAACCGAGTCTGATTGTGCGTATGAGCCACCGCGAGGGGCTGGCCCGCGCTAACCAGGCAGGCAGAGCCCTCGCTAATGGAGTCATCGCTACAATCGCTGACGTACCAGCGGTGGGGCAGCGCGGAGTGGGTGTGCTGATCCGGGAAGCACGAGGGTCCCGCGGAAAAGCTGGAGGAGAGCGATTCGCTCTGGCTCCGCACCCTGACTCCGGAGAGGGGGCTGGAGGGCTGAGGGAAGGGAGACCGTCCCCCCAGCGCTTGTGAGCCACTGGCGAAGCACGTAGAGTCTGCGAGCCGGAAGGCAGCGCGTCCCGGACTGGCAGAACTCGTGCAGTCACATCCGGGGAAGGGGAAAAGTGCTCTTTTACTGATGTTTTGGTGGCACTGAAAAGTACCGTTGTAATCGGGGCCCCGCCCTCCAGCGGGGAAAGAGCAAGTTTCCTCTTCTCCGGATGGCCTGTCTCAGGGACGCTTCGCGGTCCGTTTACCGGACTTAACGGCGCCCTGGGCAGGAGGGGCTGCCTGCTTTCGAGGTGAACGCCGCGCCCGCTTGGCCGGAGGCGCAGGCGGGGGCGGGGCAGCACTCGTTGGCGGGCGCCCTCGGCGAGGAACAGCGGAGGTGGATGGCTCGGCGGGCGGAGCGGGCTTACGGCCACGCCGATAGATGACATTGCCCATCGCATCCGACTGCTCTTTCACCGCCTTGAATTCCTGGGTGAATTCACCGACGGTGTCGCCGAACAGGCCAGCCTGGGATATGGGCGAATCAAGAAAGCGAACTTTGTCAACGTCGCGCATATCGGCCAGGTTTAGCCAGAGGTGGCGTTCCTGAACCACAAGTGTGGACATCGTCCTCCCCAGCGCACACGCGGCGGACTTAGTAGTCCGAAGAGCATAGTCGGTCGCGGTGCGCAGCTCATGTAATAAGCTTGGGTTGGACCCGCCCTCGTGCAGCTCGGCCAGCGCCTGCGCTTGGTAGCGCTGGTAGGTGGCCATCGCGTGCAAAGCAGAAGCAGCCTGGCCCGCAGCCTTATAAGCTCTGGCTCCGAGGGAGGCAGACAACCTACAGGCTTTGGACGGGAGGCGGGGCAAACCCCGCCACGTAGAGGCGCCGCGCGGACAAAGATTGACCGCGATAGCGCGCTCCACTGACGGGATCGCCTCATACCCCCTGGCAGCTCCGCCGTCAAGGGCGGTGAGGGCGGAGGCACTCGCAGCACGGGCAGAGAAAGGTGCCCTCCAGGACTGCGTGAGCTTACTGTGCACTTCCGGGAAGAAGGGGACGAGAGGCTTCGAAGGCTTCGCCTTCTGGTCCTCTACGTAGCACCCATCTAGTCGGTCCGGCCGCGGAGCTGGGGGATAAACCATCTCCAACCCCACGGCCGAAGCAGCCCGGGAAAGCACGGCTAACATGTCCGCTTCAGGATCCGATTTGACAGCGCTCACCTGCCCGGAGGGGGCGAGCGGGTCCGGATCTTCGTCAGACAGTGAAAGCCCACCCTCCGATGCCGCGGAGGACATCTGATCTCCGGTGTCAGCGAGTGTGAGAGCTACCATCTGGTTAGACGGATCACTCTCACCACCCGAAGCTTGGATGGAGCGCCGTGAGGAGCGAGAGGTCCGCGAGCCCGTGGGCGGCGGATTAGCTCCCGCTGAAACCCTCAGATCTGCCCGAGCGCCCGCTGCTTTTTTAGAACAGGAGGCAACTGGGGTGGCTCGCTCTCTTGCGAAAGTTAGCCGTGATCTTAGCTGTGCAACGGTCATGGCATCGCAATGACGACATGAACCGCCCGCGAGCACCGCATTAACATGCTGGACCCCCAAACATGCAATGCAGTGATCGTGTCCATCATCCGGAGACAGGAAACCCCCGCATCCAGAAACGCACAGTCGGAGCGCCATCCTGAAAAGGACGTGCTGCACGACTGTGTTGCTCTTTTAGGAAAGTTGCAACTATACGCACCGCTCTGGAGGACCGGACCCAAAGAACCGCAGGCAAGGGAGTAACCCAGCTCGACCGTCTGCCACCGCGAAGACCCACTCTGGACCGGGAGACACACTCGTTCGCTCTGAAGTGCTGATCAGCAAGAGGAACCCTCATCGACTCACTCAGAAAGGATCTGAAGCGAAAAGGATGGCGTCTGCTGGCTTCAGGTGTGCTTATATGCTGAGATGATTGCAGATGTCGCACACCTGCGCAAGCTTACGCTGCCAATTAATTTCATTCATTGGCCCGTTCAATACTCTCCAGATAAGCGGCTTCTGATCCGAATCCTCCCATTCATGGCACTGAAGTTCCCCAACCGAAGGGGAACAGCTCATTTTCAACGTTCAATTCAGAATGTGATAAAACCAGATCCAGCCACAAAAATGCATCATTCTTTTTGTTTTAGACAACATTTCATGCACTGTTAAACTTGTTAAAGCAAGTTGCAAGTGAAAATCTATGTCTATGACTGAGTTTGCATTACTGCTTATTTTGACCTCTGCTGGCTCTGAAAAGCTCATTTTCAACGTTCAATTCAGAATGTGATAAAACCAGATCCAGCCACTAAAAAGCATTTTCGTTTTGCTTTAGACAACATTTCATGCACTGTTAAATATGTTTAAGAAAGTTGCAAGTGAAAATCTATGTCTCTGACTGAGTTTGCATTACTGCTTGTTTTGACCTCTGCTGGCTGAGTAAAGCTCATTTTCAACGTCCAATGCAGAATGTGATAAAACCAGATCCAGCTACTAAAATGCATCATTCTTTTTGTTTTAGACAACATTTCATGCACTGTTAAACATGTTAAAGCAAGTTGCAAGTGAAAATCTATGTCTCTGACTGAGTTTGCATTACTGCTTATTTTGACCTCTGCTGGCTGAGAACAGCTCATTTTCAACGTTCCATTCAGAATGTGATAAAACCAGATCCAGCCACAAAAATGCATCATTCTTTTTGTTTTAGACAACATTTCATGCACTGTTAAACATGTTAAAGCAAGTTGCAAGTGAAAATCTATGTCTCTGACTGAGTTTGCATTACTGCTTATTTTGACCTCTGCTGGCTCTGAAAAACTCATTTTCAACGTTCAATTCAGAATGTGATAAAACCAGATCCAGCCACTAAAAAGCATTTTCTTTTTGTTTTAGACAACATTTCATGCACTGTTAAACATGTTAAAGCAAGTTGCAAGTGAAAATCTATGTCTCTGACTGAGTTTGCATTACTGCTTATTTTGACCTCTGCTGGCTCTGAAAAGCTCATTTTCAACGTTCAATTCAGAATGTGATAAAACCAGATCCAGCCACTAAAAAGCATTTTCTTTTTGTTTTAGACAACATTTCATGCACTGTTAAATATGTTTAAGAAAGTTGCAAGTGAAAATCTATGTCTATGACTGAGTTTGCATTACTGCTTATTTTGACCTCTGCTGGCTCTGAAAAGCTCATTTTCAACGTTCAATTCAGAATGTGATAAAACCAGATCCAGCCACTAAAAAACATTTTCTTTTTGCTTTAGACAACATTTCATGCACTGTTAAATATGTTTAAGAAAGTTGCAAGTGAAAATCTATGTCTCTGACTGAGTTTGCATTACTGCTTGTTTTGACCTGTGCTGGCTGAGTAAAGCTCATTTTCAACGTCCAATGCAGAATGTGATAAAACCAGATCCAGCTACTAAAATGCATCATTCTTTTTGTTTTAGACAACATTTCATGCACTGTTAAACATGTTAAAGCAAGTTGCAAGTGAAAATCTATGTCTCTGACTGAGTTTGCATTACTGCTTATTTTGACCTCTGCTGGCTCTGAAAAGCTCATTTTCAACGTTCAATTCAGAATGTGATAAAACCAGATCCAGCCACTAAAAAGCATTTTCTTTTTGTTTTAGACAACATTTCATGCACTTTTAAATATGTTTAAGAAAGTTGCAAGTGAAAATCTATGTCTATTACTGAGTTTGCATTAATGCTTATTTTGACCTCTGCTGGCTCTGAAAAGCTCATTTTCAACGTTCAATTCAGAATGTGATAAAACCAGATCCAGCCACTAAAAAGCATTTTCTTTTTGCTTTAGACAACATTTCATGCACTGTTAAATATGTTTAAGAAAGTTGCAAGTGAAAATCTATGTCTCTGACTGAGTTTGCATTACTGCTTATTTTGACCTCTGCTGGCTGAGAACAGCTCATTTTCAACGTTCAATTCAGAATGTGATAAAACCAGATCCAGCCACAAAAATTCATCATTCTTTTTGTTTTAGACAACATTTCATGCACTGTTAAACATGTTAAAGCAAGTTGCAAGTGAAAATCTATGTCTCTGACTGAGTTTGCATTACTGCTTATTTTGACCTCTGCTGGCTGAGAACAGCTCATTTTCAACGTTCAATTCAGAATGTGATAAAACCAGATCCAGCCACAAAAATGCATCATTCTTTTTGTTTTAGACAACATTTCATGCACTGTTAAATATGTTTAAGAAAGTTGCAAGTGAAAATCTATGTCTCTGACTGAGTTTGCATTACTGCTTATTTTGACCTCTGCTGGCTGAGAACAGCTCATTTTCAACGTTCAATTCAGAATGTGATAAAACCAGATCCAGCCACAAAAATTCATCATTCTTTTTGTTTTAGACAACATTTCATGCACTGTTAAACATGTTAAAGCAAGTTGCAAGTGAAAATCTATGTCTCTGACTGAGTTTGCATTACTGCTTATTTTGACCTCTGCTGGCTGAGAACAGCTCATTTTCAACGTTCAATTCAGAATGTGATAAAACCAGATCCAGCCACAAAAATGCATCATTCTTTTTGTTTTAGACAACATTTCATGCTCTGTTAAACATGTTAAAGCAAGTTGCAAGTGAAAATCTATGTCTCTGACTGAGTTTGCATTACTGCTTGTTTTGACCTCTGCTGGCTGAGTAAAGCTCATTTTCAACGTCCAATGCAGAATGTGATAAAACCAGATCCAGCTACTAAAATGCATCATTCTTTTTGTTTTAGACAACATTTCATGCACTGTTAAACATGTTAAAGCAAGTTGCAGGTGAAAATCTATGTCTCTGACTGAGTTTGCATTACTGCTTATTTTGACCTCTGCTGGCTGAGAACAGCTCAATTTCAACGTTCAATTCAGAATGTGATAAAACCAGATCCAGCCACAAAAATGCATCATTCTTTTTGTTTTAGACAACATTTCATGCACTGTTAAACATGTTAAAGCAAGTTGCAAGTGAAAATCTATGTCTCTGACTGAGTTTGCATTACTGCTTATTTTGACCTGTGCTGGCTGAGAACAGCTCATTTTCAACGTTCAATTCAGAATGTGATAAAACCAGATCCAGCCACAAAAATGCATCATTCTTTTTGTTTTAGACAACATTTCATGCACTGTTAAACATGTTAAAGCAAGTTGCAAGTGAAAATCTATGTCTCTGACTGAGTTTGCATTACTGCTTATTTTGACCTCTGCTGGCTCTGAAAAGCTCATTTTCAACGTTCAATTCAGAATGTGATAAAACCAGATCCAGCCACTAAAAAGCATTTTCTTTTTGTTTTAGACAACATGTCATGCACTGTTAAACATGTTAAAGCAAGTTGCAAGTGAAAATCTATGTCTCTGACTGAGTTTGCATTACTGCTTGTTTTGACCTCTGCTGGCTGAGTAAAGCTCATTTTCAACGTCCAATGCAGAATGTAATAAAACCAGATCCAGCTACTAAAATGCATCATTCTTTTTGTTTTAGACAACATTTCATGCACTGTTAAACATGCTTGCAAGTTGCAAGTGAAAATCTATGTCTCTGACTGAGTTTGCATTACTGCTTATTTTGACCTCTGCTGGCTCTGAAAAGCTCATTTTCAACGTTCAATTCAGAATGTGATAAAACCAGATCCAGCCACTAAAAAGCATTTTCTTTTTGTTTTAGACAACATTTCATGCACTGTTAAATATGTTTAAGAAAGTTGCAAGTGAAAATCTATGTCTATGACTGAGTTTGCATTACTGCTTATTTTGACCTCTGCTGGCTCTGAAAAGCTCATTTTCAACGTTCAATTCAGAATGTGATAAAACCAGATCCAGCCACTAAAAAACATTTTCTTTTTGCTTTAGACAACATTTCATGCACTGTTAAATATGTTTAAGAAAGTTGCAAGTGAAAATCTATGTCTCTGACTGAGTTTGCATTACTGCTTGTTTTGACCTGTGCTGGCTGAGTAAAGCTCATTTTCAACGTCCAATGCAGAATGTGATAAAACCAGATCCAGCTACTAAAATGCATCATTCTTTTTGTTTTAGACAACATTTCATGCACTGTTAAACATGTTAAAGCAAGTTGCAAGTGAAAATCTATGTCTCTGACTGAGTTTGCATTACTGCTTATTTTGACCTCTGCTGGCTCTGAAAAGCTCATTTTCAACGTTCAATTCAGAATGTGATAAAACCAGATCCAGCCACTAAAAAGCATTTTCTTTTTGTTTTAGACAACATTTCATGCACTTTTAAATATGTTTAAGAAAGTTGCAAGTGAAAATCTATGTCTATTACTGAGTTTGCATTAATGCTTATTTTGACCTCTGCTGGCTCTGAAAAGCTCATTTTCAACGTTCAATTCAGAATGTGATAAAACCAGATCCAGCCACTAAAAAGCATTTTCTTTTTGCTTTAGACAACATTTCATGCACTGTTAAATATGTTTAAGAAAGTTGCAAGTGAAAATCTATGTCTCTGACTGAGTTTGCATTACTGCTTATTTTGACCTCTGCTGGCTGAGAACAGCTCATTTTCAACGTTCAATTCAGAATGTGATAAAACCAGATCCAGCCACAAAAATTCATCATTCTTTTTGTTTTAGACAACATTTCATGCACTGTTAAACATGTTAAAGCAAGTTGCAAGTGAAAATCTATGTCTCTGACTGAGTTTGCATTACTGCTTATTTTGACCTCTGCTGGCTGAGAACAGCTCATTTTCAACGTTCAATTCAGAATGTGATAAAACCAGATCCAGCCACAAAAATGCATCATTCTTTTTGTTTTAGACAACATTTCATGCACTGTTAAATATGTTTAAGAAAGTTGCAAGTGAAAATCTATGTCTCTGACTGAGTTTGCATTACTGCTTATTTTGACCTCTGCTGGCTGAGAACAGCTCATTTTCAACGTTCAATTCAGAATGTGATAAAACCAGATCCAGCCACAAAAATTCATCATTCTTTTTGTTTTAGACAACATTTCATGCACTGTTAAACATGTTAAAGCAAGTTGCAAGTGAAAATCTATGTCTCTGACTGAGTTTGCATTACTGCTTATTTTGACCTCTGCTGGCTGAGAACAGCTCATTTTCAACGTTCAATTCAGAATGTGATAAAACCAGATCCAGCCACAAAAATGCATCATTCTTTTTGTTTTAGACAACATTTCATGCTCTGTTAAACATGTTAAAGCAAGTTGCAAGTGAAAATCTATGTCTCTGACTGAGTTTGCATTACTGCTTGTTTTGACCTCTGCTGGCTGAGTAAAGCTCATTTTCAACGTCCAATGCAGAATGTGATAAAACCAGATCCAGCTACTAAAATGCATCATTCTTTTTGTTTTAGACAACATTTCATGCACTGTTAAACATGTTAAAGCAAGTTGCAGGTGAAAATCTATGTCTCTGACTGAGTTTGCATTACTGCTTATTTTGACCTCTGCTGGCTGAGAACAGCTCAATTTCAACGTTCAATTCAGAATGTGATAAAACCAGATCCAGCCACAAAAATGCATCATTCTTTTTGTTTTAGACAACATTTCATGCACTGTTAAACATGTTAAAGCAAGTTGCAAGTGAAAATCTATGTCTCTGACTGAGTTTGCATTACTGCTTATTTTGACCTGTGCTGGCTGAGAACAGCTCATTTTCAACGTTCAATTCAGAATGTGATAAAACCAGATCCAGCCACAAAAATGCATCATTCTTTTTGTTTTAGACAACATTTCATGCACTGTTAAACATGTTAAAGCAAGTTGCAAGTGAAAATCTATGTCTCTGACTGAGTTTGCATTACTGCTTATTTTGACCTCTGCTGGCTCTGAAAAGCTCATTTTCAACGTTCAATTCAGAATGTGATAAAACCAGATCCAGCCACTAAAAAGCATTTTCTTTTTGTTTTAGACAACATGTCATGCACTGTTAAACATGTTAAAGCAAGTTGCAAGTGAAAATCTATGTCTCTGACTGAGTTTGCATTACTGCTTGTTTTGACCTCTGCTGGCTGAGTAAAGCTCATTTTCAACGTCCAATGCAGAATGTAATAAAACCAGATCCAGCTACTAAAATGCATCATTCTTTTTGTTTTAGACAACATTTCATGCACTGTTAAACATGCTTGCAAGTTGCAAGTGAAAATCTATGTCTCTGACTGAGTTTGCATTACTGCTTATTTTGACCTCTGCTGGCTCTGAAAAGCTCATTTTCAACGTTCAATTCAGAATGTGATAA
This sequence comes from Danio rerio, assembly GCF_052040795.2. Lineage (NCBI taxonomy): Eukaryota > Metazoa > Chordata > Actinopteri > Cypriniformes > Danionidae > Danio > Danio rerio. Next base: position 34,318,083 of record NC_141038.1, read on the forward strand.
AACCAGATCCAGCCACTAAAAAGCATTTTCTTTTTGTTTTAGACAACATTTCATGCACTGTTAAATATGTTTAAGAAAGTTGCAAGTGAAAATCTATGTCTATTACTGAGTTTGCATTACTGCTTATTTTGACCTCTGCTGGCTCTGAAAAGCTCATTTTCAACGTTCAATTCAGAATGTGATAAAACCAGATCCAGCCACTAAAAAGCATTTTCGTTTTGCTTTAGACAACATTTCATGCACTGTTAAATATGTTTAAGAAAGTTGCAAGTGAAAATCTATGTCTCTGACTGAGTTTGCATTACTGCTTGTTTTGACCTCTGCTGGCTGAGTAAATCTCATTTTCAACGTCCAATGCAGAATGTGATAAAACCAGATCCAGCTACTAAAATGCATCATTTTTTTATTTTAGACAACATTTCATGCACTGTTAAACATGTTAAAGCAAGTTGCAAGTGAAAATCTATGTCTCTGACTGAGTTTGCATTACTGCTTGTTTTGACCTCTGCTGGCTGAGTAAAGCTCATTTTCAACGTCCAATGCAGAATGTAATAAAACCAGATCCAGCCACAAAAATGCATCATTCTTTTTGTTTTAGACAACATTTCATGCACTGTTAAACATGTTAAAGCAAGTTGCAAGTGAAAATCTATGTCTCTGACTGAGTTTGCATTACTGCTTATTTTGACCTCTGCTGGCTGAGAACAGCTCATTTTCAACGTTCAATTCAGAATGTGATAAAACCAGATCCAGCCACAAAAATTCATCATTCTTTTTGTTTTAGACAACATTTCATGCACTGTTAAACATGTTAAAGCAAGTTGCAAGTGAAAATCTATGTCTCTGACTGAGTTTGCATTACTGCTTATTTTGACCTCTGCTGGCTGAGAACAGCTCATTTTCAACGTTCAATTCAGAATGTGATAAAACCAGATCCAGCCACAAAAATGCATCATTCTTTTTGTTTTAGACAACATTTCATGCTCTGTTAAACATGTTAAAGCAAGTTGCAAGTGAAAATCTATGTCTCTGACTGAGTTTGCATTACTGCTTGTTTTGACCTCTGCTGGCTGAGTAAAGCTCATTTTCAACGTCCAATGCAGAATGTGATAAAACCAGATCCAGCTACTAAAATGCATCATTCTTTTTGTTTTAGACAACATTTCATGCACTGTTAAACATGTTAAAGCAAGTTGCAGGTGAAAATCTATGTCTCTGACTGAGTTTGCATTACTGCTTATTTTGACCTCTGCTGGCTGAGAACAGCTCAATTTCAACGTTCAATTCAGAATGTGATAAAACCAGATCCAGCCACAAAAATGCATCATTCTTTTTGTTTTAGACAACATTTCATGCACTGTTAAACATGTTAAAGCAAGTTGCAAGTGAAAATCTATGTCTCTGACTGAGTTTGCATTACTGCTTATTTTGACCTGTGCTGGCTGAGAACAGCTCATTTTCAACGTTCAATTCAGAATGTGATAAAACCAGATCCAGCCACAAAAATGCATCATTCTTTTTGTTTTAGACAACATTTCATGCACTGTTAAACATGTTAAAGCAAGTTGCAAGTGAAAATCTATGTCTCTGACTGAGTTTGCATTACTGCTTATTTTGACCTCTGCTGGCTCTGAAAAGCTCATTTTCAACGTTCAATTCAGAATGTGATAAAACCAGATCCAGCCACTAAAAAGCATTTTCTTTTTGTTTTAGACAACATGTCATGCACTGTTAAACATGTTAAAGCAAGTTGCAAGTGAAAATCTATGTCTCTGACTGAGTTTGCATTACTGCTTGTTTTGACCTCTGCTGGCTGAGTAAAGCTCATTTTCAACGTCCAATGCAGAATGTAATAAAACCAGATCCAGCTACTAAAATGCATCATTCTTTTTGTTTTAGACAACATTTCATGCACTGTTAAACATGTTAAAGCAAGTTGCAGGTGAAAATCTATGTCTCTGACTGAGTTTGCATTACTGCTTATTTTGACCTCTGCTGGCTGAGAACAGCTCAATTTCAACGTTCAATTCAGAATGTGATAAAACCAGATCCAGCCACAAAAATGCATCATTCTTTTTGTTTTAGACAACATTTCATGCACTGTTAAACATGTTAAAGCAAGTTGCAAGTGAAAATCTATGTCTCTGACTGAGTTTGCATTACTGCTTATTTTGACCTGTGCTGGCTGAGAACAGCTCATTTTCAACGTTCAATTCAGAATGTGATAAAACCAGATCCAGCCACAAAAATGCATCATTCTTTTTGTTTTAGACAACATTTCATGCACTGTTAAACATGTTAAAGCAAGTTGCAAGTGAAAATCTATGTCTCTGACTGAGTTTGCATTACTGCTTATTTTGACCTCTGCTGGCTCTGAAAAGCTCATTTTCAACGTTCAATTCAGAATGTGATAAAACCAGATCCAGCCACTAAAAAGCATTTTCTTTTTGTTTTAGACAACATGTCATGCACTGTTAAACATGTTAAAGCAAGTTGCAAGTGAAAATCTATGTCTCTGACTGAGTTTGCATTACTGCTTGTTTTGACCTCTGCTGGCTGAGTAAAGCTCATTTTCAACGTCCAATGCAGAATGTAATAAAACCAGATCCAGCTACTAAAATGCATCATTCTTTTTGTTTTAGACAACATTTCATGCACTGTTAAACATGCTTGCAAGTTGCAAGTGAAAATCTATGTCTCTGACTGAGTTTGCATTACTGCTTATTTTGACCTCTGCTGGCTCTGAAAAGCTCATTTTCAACGTTCAATTCAGAATGTGATAAAACCAGATCCAGCCACTAAAAAGCATTTTCTTTTTGTTTTAGACAACATTTCATGCACTGTTAAATATGTTTAAGAAAGTTGCAAGTGAAAATCTATGTCTATTACTGAGTTTGCATTACTGCTTATTTTGACCTCTGCTGGCTCTGAAAAGCTCATTTTCAACGTTCAATTCAGAATGTGATAAAACCAGATCCAGCCACTAAAAAGCATTTTCGTTTTGCTTTAGACAACATTTCATGCACTGTTAAATATGTTTAAGAAAGTTGCAAGTGAAAATCTATGTCTCTGACTGAGTTTGCATTACTGCTTGTTTTGACCTCTGCTGGCTGAGTAAATCTCATTTTCAACGTCCAATGCAGAATGTGATAAAACCAGATCCAGCTACTAAAATGCATCATTTTTTTTATTTTAGACAACATTTCATGCACTGTTAAACATGTTAAAGCAAGTTGCAAGTGAAAATCTATGTCTCTGACTGAGTTTGCATTACTGCTTGTTTTGACCTCTGCTGGCTGAGTAAAGCTCATTTTCAACGTCCAATGCAGAATGTAATAAAACCAGATCCAGCTACTAAAATGCATCATTCTTTTTGTTTTAGACAACATTTCATGCACTGTTAAATATGTTAAAGCAAGTTGCTGGTGAAAATCTATGTCTCTGACTGAGTTTGCATTACTGCTTATTTTGACCTCTGCTGGCTGAGAACAGCTCATTTTCAACGTTCAATTCAGAATGTGATAAAACCAGATCCAGCCACAAAAATGCATCATTCTTTTTGTTTTAGACAACATTTCATGCACTGTTAAACATGTTAAAGCAAGTTGCAAGTGAAAATCTATGTCTCTGACTGAGTTTGCATTACTGCTTATTTTGACCTCTGCTGGCTCTGAAAAGCTCATTTTTAACGTTCAATTCAGAATGTGATAAAACCAGATCCAGCCACTAAAAAGCATTTTCTTTTTGTTTTAGACAACATTTCATGCACTGTTAAATATGTTTAAGAAAGTTGCAAGTGAAAATCTATGTCTATTACTGAGTTTGCATTACTGCTTATTTTGACCTCTGCTGGCTCTGAAAAGCTCATTTTCAACGTTCAATTCAGAATGTGATAAAACCAGATCCAGCCACTAAAAAGCATTTTCGTTTTGCTTTAGACAACATTTCATGCACTGTTAAATATGTTTAAGAAAGTTGCAAGTGAAAATCTATGTCTCTGACTGAGTTTGCATTACTGCTTGTTTTGACCTCTGCTGGCTGAGTAAAGCTCATTTTCAACGTCCAATGCAGAATGTGATAAAACCAGATCCAGGTACTAAAATGCATCATTTTTTTTTATTTTAGACAACATTTCATGCACTGTTAAATATGTTAAAGCAAGTTGCTAGTGAAAATCTATGTCTCTGACTGAGTTTGCAGTACTGCTTATTTTGACCTCTGCTGGCTGAGAACAGCTCATTTTCAACGTTCAATTCAGAATGTGATAAAACCAGATCCATTCACAAAAATGCATCATTCTTTTTGTTTTAGACAACATTTCATGCACTGTTAAACATGTTAAAGCAAGTTGCAAGTGAAAATCTATGTCTCTGACTGAGTTTGCATTACTGCTTGTTTTGACCTGTGCTGGCTGAGTAAAGCTCATTTTCAACGTCCAATGCAGAATGTGATAAAACCAGATCCAGCTACTAAAATGCATCATTCTTTTTGTTTTAGACAACATTTCATGCACTGTTAAACATGTTAAAGCAAGTTGCAAGTGAAAATCTATGTCTCTGACTGAGTTTGCATTACTGCTTATTTTGACCTCTGCTGGCTCTGAAAAGCTCATTTTCAACGTTCAATTCAGAATGTGATAAAACCAGATCCAGCCACTAAAAAGCATTTTCTTTTTGTTTTAGACAACATTTCATGCACTGTTAAATATGTTTAAGAAAGTTGCAAGTGAAAATCTATGTCTATGACTGAGTTTGCATTACTGCTTATTTTGACCTCTGCTGGCTCTGAAAAGCTCATTTTCAACGTTCAATTCAGAATGTGATAAAACCAGATCCAGCCACTAAAAAACATTTTCTTTTTGCTTTAGACAACATTTCATGCACTGTTAAATATGTTTAAGAAAGTTGCAAGTGAAAATCTATGTCTCTGACTGAGTTTGCATTACTGCTTGTTTTGACCTGTGCTGGCTGAGTAAAGCTCATTTTCAACGTCCAATGCAGAATGTGATAAAACCAGATCCAGCTACTAAAATGCATCATTCTTTTTGTTTTAGACAACATTTCATGCACTGTTAAACATGTTAAAGCAAGTTGCAAGTGAAAATCTATGTCTCTGACTGAGTTTGCATTACTGCTTATTTTGACCTCTGCTGGCTCTGAAAAGCTCATTTTCAACGTTCAATTCAGAATGTGATAAAACCAGATCCAGCCACTAAAAAGCATTTTCTTTTTGCTTTAGACAACATTTCATGCACTGTTAAATATGTTTAAGAAAGTTGCAAGTGAAAATCTATGTCTCTGACTGAGTTTGCATTACTGCTTATTTTGACCTCTGCTGGCTGAGAACAGCTCATTTTCAACGTTCAATTCAGAATGTGATAAAACCAGATCCAGCCACAAAAATGCATCATTCTTTTTGTTTTAGACAACATTTCATGCACTGTAAAACATGTTAAAGCAAGTTGCAAGTGAAAATCTATGTCTCTGACTGAGTTTGCATTACTGCTTATTTTGACCTCTGCTGGCTCTGAATAGCTCATTTTCAACGTTCAATTCAGAATGTGATAAAACCAGATCCAGCCACTAAAAAGCATTTTCTTTTTGTTTTAGACAACATTTCATGCACTGTTAAACATGTTAAAGCAAGTTGCAAGTGAAAATCTATGTCTCTGACTGAGTTTGCATTACTGCTTATTTTGACCTCTGCTGGCTCTGAAAAGCTCATTTTCAACGTTCAATTCAGAATGTGATAAAACCAGATCCAGCCACTAAAAAGCATTTTCTTTTTGTTTTAGACAACATTTCATGCACTGTTAAATATGTTTAAGAAAGTTGCAAGTGAAAATCTATGTCTATGACTGAGTTTGCATTACTGCTTGTTTTGACCTCTGCTGGCTCTGAAAAGCTCATTTTCAACGTTCAATTCAGAATGTGATAAAACCAGATCCATTCACTAAAAAACATTTTCTTTTTGCTTTAGACAACATTTCATGCACTGTTAAATATGTTTAAGAAAGTTGCAAGTGAAAATCTATGTCTATTACTGAGTTTGCATTACTGCTTATTTTGACCTCTGCTGGCTGAGAACAGCTCATTTTCAACGTTCAATTCAGAATGTGATAAAACCAGATCCAGCCACAAAAATGCATCATTCTTTTTGTTTTAGACAACATTTCATGCACTGTTAAACATGTTAAAGCAAGTTGCAAGTGAAAATCTATGTCTCTGACTGAGTTTGCATTACTGCTTATTTTGACCTCTGCTGGCTGAGAACAGCTCATTTTCAACGTTCAATTCAGAATGTGATAAAACCAGATCCAGCCACAAAAATGCATCATTCTTTTTGTTTTAGACAACATTTCATGCTCTGTTAAACATGTTAAAGCAAGTTGCAAGTGAAAATCTATGTCTCTGACTGAGTTTGCATTACTGCTTGTTTTGACCTCTGCTGGCTGAGTAAAGCTCATTTTCAACGTCCAATGCAGAATGTGATAAAACCAGATCCAGCTACTAAAATGCATCATTCTTTTTGTTTTAGACAACATTTCATGCACTGTTAAACATGTTAAAGCAAGTTGCAAGTGAAAATCTATGTCTCTGACTGAGTTTGCATTACTGCTTATTTTGACCTCTGCTGGCTGAGAACAGCTCATTTTCAACGTTCAATTCAGAATGTGATAAAACCAGATCCAGCCACAAAAATGCATCATTCTTTTTGTTTTAGACAACATTTCTTGCACTGTTAAACATGTTAAAGCAAGTTGCAAGTGAAAATCTATGTCTCTGACTGAGTTTGCATTACTGCTTATTTTGACCTCTGCTGGCTCTGAAAAGCTCATTTTCAACGTTCAATTCAGAATGTGATAAAACCAGATCCAGCCACTAAAAAGCATTTTCTTTTTGTTTTAGACAACATTTCATGCACTGTTAAATATGTTTAAGAAAGTTGCAAGTGAAAATCTATGTCTATGACTGAGTTTGCATTACTGCTTATTTTGACCTCTGCTGGCTCTGAAAAGCTCATTTTCAACGTTCAATTCAGAATGTGATAAAACCAGATCCAGCCACTAAAAAGCATTTTCTTTTTGCTTTAGACAACATTTCATGCACTGTTAAATGTGTTTAAGAAAGTTGCAAGTGAAAATCTATGTCTCTGACTGAGTTTGCATTACTGCTTGTTTTGACCTCTGCTGGCTGAGTAAAGCTCATTTTCAACATCCAATGCAGAATGTGATAAAACCAGATCCAGCTACTAAAATGCATCATTCTTTTTGTTTTAGACAATATTTCATGCACTGTTAAACATGTTAAAGCAAGTTGCAAGTGAAAATCTATGTCTCTGACTGAGTTTGCAGTACTGCTTATTTTGACCTCTGCTGGCTGAGAACAGCTCATTTTCAACGTTCAATTCAGAATGTGATAAAACCAGATCCATTCACAAAAATGCATCATTCTTTTTGTTTTAGACAACATTTCATGCACTGTTAAACATGTTAAAGCAAGTTGCAAGTGAAAATCTATGTCTCTGACTGAGTTTGCATTACTGCTTATTTTGACCTCTGCTGGCTCTGAAAAGCTCATTTTCAACGTTCAATTCAGAATGTGATAAAACCAGATCCAGCCACTAAAAAGCATTTTCTTTTTGTTTTAGACAACATTTCATGCACTGTTAAACATGTTAAAGCAAGTTGCAAGTGAAAATCTATGTCTCTGACTGAGTTTGCATTACTGCTTATTTTGACCTCTGCTGGCTCTGAAAAGCTCATTTTCAACGTTCAATTCAGAATGTGATAAAACCAGATCCATTCACAAAAATGCATCATTCTTTTTGTTTTAGACAACATTTCATGCACTGTTAAACATGTTAAAGCAAGTTGCAAGTGAAAATCTATGTCTCTGACTGAGTTTGCATTACTGCTTATTTTGACCTCTGCTGGCTCTGAAAAGCTCATTTTCAACGTTCAATTCAGAATGTGATAAAACCAGATCCAGCCACTAAAAAACATTTTCTTTTTGCTTTAGACAACATTTCATGCACTGTTAAATATGTTTAAGAAAGTTGCAAGTGAAAATCTATGTCTCTGACTGAGTTTGTATTACTGCTTGTTTTGACCTCTGCTGGCTGAGTAAAGCTCATTTTCAACGTCTAATGCAGAATGTGATAAAACCAGATCCAGCTACTAAAATGCATCATTCTTTTTGTTTTAGACAACATTTCATGCACTGTTAAACAATTTAAAGCAAGTTGCAAGTGAAAATCTATGTCTATTACTGAGTTTGCATTACTGCTTATTTTGACCTCTGCTGGCTCTGAAAAGCTCATTTTCAACGTTCAATTCAGAATGTGATAAAACCAGATCCAGCCACTAAAAAGCATTTTCTTTTTGTTTTAGACAACATTTCATGCACTTTTAAATATGTTTAAGAAAGTTGCAAGTGAAAATCTATGTCTATTACTGAGTTTGCATTACTGCTTATTTTGACCTCTGCTGGCTCTGAAAAGCTCATTTTCAACGTTCAATTCAGAATGTGATAAAACCAGATCCAGCCACAAAAATGCATCATTCTTTTTGTTTTAGACAACATTTCATGCACTGTAAAACATGTTAAAGCAAGTTGCAAGTGAAAATCTATGTCTCTGACTGAGTTTGCATTACTGCTTATTTTGACCTCTGCTGGCTCTGAATAGCTCATTTTCAACGTTCAATTCAGAATGTGATAACACCAGATCCAGCCACTAAAAAGCATTTTCTTTTTGCTTTAGACAACATTTCATGCACTGTTAAATATGTTTAAGAAAGTTGCAAGTGAAAATCTATGTCTCTGACTGAGTTTGCATTACTGCTTATTTTGACCTCTGCTGGCTGAGAACAGCTCATTTTCAACGTTCAATTCAGAATGTGATAAAACCAGATCCAGCCACTAAAAAGCATTTTCTTTTTGTTTTAGACAACATTTCATGCACTGTTAAACATGTTAAAGCAAGTTGCAAGTGAAAATCTATGTCTCTGACTGAGTTTGCATTACTGCTTGTTTTGACCTCTGCTGGCTCTGAAAAGCTCATTTTCAACGTTCAATTCAGAATGTGATAAAACCAGATCCAGCCACTAAAAAGCATTTTCTTTTTGTTTTAGACAACATTTCATACACTGTTAAATATGTTTAAGAAAGTTGCAAGTGAAAATCTATGTCTCTGACTGAGTTTGCATTACTGCTTGTTTTGACCTCTGCTGGCTGAGTAAAGCTCATTTTCAACATCCAATGCAGAATGTGATTAAACCAGATCCAGCTACTAAAATGCATCATTCTTTTTGTTTTAGACAATATTTCATGCACTGTTAAACATGTTAAAGCAAGTTGCAAGTGAAAATCTATGTCTCTGACTGAGTTTGCAGTACTGCTTATTTTGACCTCTGCTGGCTGAGTAAAGCTCATTTTTAACATCCAATGCAGAATGTGATAAAACCAGATCCAGCCACTAAAAAGCATTTTCTTTTTGTTTTAGACAACATTTCATGCACTGTTAAATATGTTTAAGAAAGTTGCAAGTGAAAATCTATGTCTATGACTGAGTTTGCATTACTGCTTATTTTGACCTCTGCTGGCTCTGAAAAGCTCATTTTCAACGTTTAATTCAGAATGTGATAAAACCAGATCCAGCCACTAAAAAACATTTTCTTTTTGCTTTAGACAACATTTCATGCACTGTTAAATATGTTTAAGAAAGTTGCAAGTGAAAATCTATGTCTCTGACTGAGTTTGCATTACTGCTTGTTTTGACCTGTGCTGGCTGAGTAAAGCTCATTTTCAACGTCCAATGCAGAATGTGATAAAACCAGATCCAGCTACTAAAATGCATCATTCTTTTTGTTTTAGACAACATTTCATGCACTGTTAAACATGTTAAAGCAAGTTGCAAGTGAAAATCTATGTCTCTGACTGAGTTTGCATTACTGCTTATTTTGACCTCTGCTGGCTCTGAAAAGCTCATTTTCAACGTTCAATTCAGAATGTGATAAAACCAGATCCAGCCACTAAAAAGCATTTTCTTTTTGCTTTAGACAACATTTCATGCACTGTTAAATATGTTTAAGAAAGTTGCAAGTGAAAATCTATGTCTCTGACTGAGTTTGCATTACTGCTTATTTTGACCTCTGCTGGCTGAGAACAGCTCATTTTCAACGTTCAATTCAGAATGTGATAAAACCAGATCCAGCCACAAAAATGCATCATTCTTTTTGTTTTAGACAACATTTCATGCACTGTAAAACATGTTAAAGCAAGTTGCAAGTGAAAATCTATGTCTCTGACTGAGTTTGCATTACTGCTTATTTTGACCTCTGCTGGCTCTGAATAGCTCATTTTCAACGTTCAATTCAGAATGTGATAAAACCAGATCCAGCCACTAAAAAGCATTTTCTTTTTGTTTTAGACAACATTTCATGCACTGTTAAACATGTTAAAGCAAGTTGCAAGTGAAAATCTATGTCTCTGACTGAGTTTGCATTACTGCTTATTTTGACCTCTGCTGGCTCTGAAAAGCTCATTTTCAACGTTCAATTCAGAATGTGATAAAACCAGATCCAGCCACTAAAAAGCATTTTCTTTTTGTTTTAGACAACATTTCATGCACTGTTAAATATGTTTAAGAAAGTTGCAAGTGAAAATCTATGTCTATGACTGAGTTTGCATTACTGCTTGTTTTGACCTCTGCTGGCTCTGAAAAGCTCATTTTCAACGTTCAATTCAGAATGTGATAAAACCAGATCCATTCACTAAAAAACATTTTCTTTTTGCTTTAGACAACATTTCATGCACTGTTAAATATGTTTAAGAAAGTTGCAAGTGAAAATCTATGTCTCTGACTGAGTTTGCATTACTGCTTGTTTTGACCTCTGCTGGCTGAGTAAAGCTCATTTTCAACGTCCAATGCAGAATGTGATAAAACCAGATCCAGCTACTAAAATGCATCATTCTTTTTGTTTTAGACAACATTTCATGCACTGTTAAACATGTTAAAGCAAGTTGCAAGTGAAAATCTATGTCTCTGACTGAGTTTGCATTACTGCTTATTTTGACCTCTGCTGGCTCTGAAAAGCTCATTTTCAACGTTCAATTCAGAATGTGATAAAACCAGATCCAGCCACTAAAAAGCATTTTCTTTTTGTTTTAGACAATATTTCATGCACTTTTAAATATGTTTAAGAAAGTTGCAAGTGAAAATTTATGTCTATTACTGAGTTTGCATTACTGCTTATTTTGACCTCTGCTGGCTCTGAAAAGCTCATTTTCAACGTTCAATTCAGAATGTGATAAAACCAGATCCAGCCACTAAAAAGCATTTTCTTTTTGCTTTAGACAACATTTCATGCACTGTTAAATATGTTTAAGAAAGTTGCAAGTGAAAATCTATGTCTCTGACTGAGTTTGCATTACTGCTTATTTTGACCTCTGCTGGCTGAGAACAGCTCATTTTCAACGTTCAATTCAGAATGTGATAAAACCAGATCCAGCCACAAAAATGCATCATTCTTTTTGTTTTAGACAACATTTCATGCACTGTTAAACATGTTAAAGCAAGTTGCAAGTGAAAATCTATGTCTCTGACTGAGTTTGCATTACTGCTTATTTTGACCTCTGCTGGCTGAGAACAGCTCATTTTCAACGTTCAATTCAGAATGTGATAAAACCAGATCCAGCCACAAAAATGCATCATTCTTTTTGTTTTAGACAACATTTCATGCTCTGTTAAACATGTTAAAGCAAGTTGCAAGTGAAAATCTATGTCTCTGACTGAGTTTGCATTACTGCTTGTTTTGACCTCTGCTGGCTGAGTAAAGCTCATTTTCAACGTCCAATGCAGAATGTGATAAAACCAGATCCAGCTACTAAAATGCATCATTCTTTTTGTTTTAGACAACATTTCATGCACTGTTAAACATGTTAAAGCAAGTTGCAAGTGAAAATCTATGTCTCTGACTGAGTTTGCATTACTGCTTATTTTGACCTCTGCTGGCTGAGAACAGCTCATTTTCAACGTTCAATTCAGAATGTGATAAAACCAGATCCAGCCACAAAAATGCATCATTCTTTTTGTTTTAGACAACATTTCTTGCACTGTTAAACATGTTAAAGCAAGTTGCAAGTGAAAATCTATGTCTCTGACTGAGTTTGCATTACTGCTTATTTTGACCTCTGCTGGCTCTGAAAAGCTCATTTTCAACGTTCAATTCAGAATGTGATAAAACCAGATCCAGCCACTAAAAAGCATTTTCTTTTTGTTTTAGACAACATTTCATGCACTGTTAAATATGTTTAAGAAAGTTGCAAGTGAAAATCTATGTCTATGACTGAGTTTGCATTACTGCTTATTTTGACCTCTGCTGGCTCTGAAAAGCTCATTTTCAACGTTCAATTCAGAATGTGATAAAACCAGATCCAGCCACTAAAAAGCATTTTCTTTTTGCTTTAGACAACATTTCATGCACTGTTAAATGTGTTTAAGAAAGTTGCAAGTGAAAATCTATGTCTCTGACTGAGTTTGCATTACTGCTTGTTTTGACCTCTGCTGGCTGAGTAAAGCTCATTTTCAACATCCAATGCAGAATGTGATAAAACCAGATCCAGCTACTAAAATGCATCATTCTTTTTGTTTTAGACAATATTTCATGCACTGTTAAACATGTTAAAGCAAGTTGCAAGTGAAAATCTATGTCTCTGACTGAGTTTGCAGTACTGCTTATTTTGACTTCTGCTGGCTGAGAACAGCTCATTTTCAACGTTCAATTCAGAATGTGATAAAACCAGATCCATTCACAAAAATGCATCATTCTTTTTGTTTTAGACAACATTTCATGCACTGTTAAACATGTTAAAGCAAGTTGCAAGTGAAAATCTATGTCTCTGACTGAGTTTGCATTACTGCTTATTTTGACCTCTGCTGGCTCTGAAAAGCTCATTTTCAACGTTCAATTCAGAATGTGATAAAACCAGATCCAGCCACTAAAAAGCATTTTCTTTTTGTTTTAGACAACATTTCATGCACTGTTAAACATGTTAAAGCAAGTTGCAAGTGAAAATCTATGTCTCTGACTGAGTTTGCATTACTGCTTATTTTGACCTCTGCTGGCTCTGAAAAGCTCATTTTCAACGTTCAATTCAGAATGTGATAAAACCAGATCCATTCACAAAAATGCATCATTCTTTTTGTTTTAGACAACATTTCATGCACTGTTAAACATGTTAAAGCAAGTTGCAAGTGAAAATCTATGTCTCTGACTGAGTTTGCATTACTGCTTATTTTGACCTCTGCTGGCTCTGAAAAGCTCATTTTCAACGTTCAATTCAGAATGTGATAAAACCAGATCCAGCCACTAAAAAACATTTTCTTTTTGCTTTAGACAACATTTCATGCACTGTTAAATATGTTTAAGAAAGTTGCAAGTGAAAATCTATGTCTCTGACTGAGTTTGTATTACTGCTTGTTTTGACCTCTGCTGGCTGAGTAAAGCTCATTTTCAACGTCTAATGCAGAATGTGATAAAACCAGATCCAGCTACTAAAATGCATCATTCTTTTTGTTTTAGACAACATTTCATGCACTGTTAAACAATTTAAAGCAAGTTGCAAGTGAAAATCTATGTCTCTGACTGAGTTTGCATTACTGCTTATTTTGACCTCTGCTGGCTCTGAATAGCTCATTTTCAACGTTCAATTCAGAATGTGATAAAACCAGATCCAGCCACTAAAAAGCATTTTCTTTTTGTTTTAGACAACATTTCATGCACTGTTAAACATGTTAAAGCAAGTTGCAAGTGAAAATCTATGTCTCTGACTGAGTTTGCATTACTGCTTATTTTGACCTCTGCTGGCTCTGAAAAGCTCATTTTCAACGTTCAATTCAGAATGTGATAAAACCAGATCCAGCCACTAAAAAGCATTTTCTTTTTGTTTTAGACAACATTTCATGCACTGTTAAATATGTTTAAGAAAGTTGCAAGTGAAAATCTATGTCTCTGACTGAGTTTGCATTACTGCTTATTTTGACCTCTGCTGGCTGAGAACAGCTCATTTTCAACGTTCAATTCAGAATGTGATAAAACCAGATCCAGCCACAAAAATGCATCATTCTTTTTGTTTTAGACAACATTTCATGCACTGTAAAACATGTTAAAGCAAGTTGCAAGTGAAAATCTATGTCTCTGACTGAGTTTGCATTACTGCTTATTTTGACCTCTGCTGGCTCTGAATAGCTCATTTTCAACGTTCAATTCAGAATGTGATAAAACCAGATCCAGCCACTAAAAAGCATTTTCTTTTTGTTTTAGACAACATTTCATGCACTGTTAAACATGTTAAAGCAAGTTGCAAGTGAAAATCTATGTCTCTGACTGAGTTTGCATTACTGCTTATTTTGACCTCTGCTGGCTCTGAAAAGCTCATTTTCAACGTTCAATTCAGAATGTGATAAAACCAGATCCAGCCACTAAAAAGCATTTTCTTTTTGTTTTAGACAACATTTCATGCACTGTTAAATATGTTTAAGAAAGTTGCAAGTGAAAATCTATGTCTATGACTGAGTTTGCATTACTGCTTGTTTTGACCTCTGCTGGCTCTGAAAAGCTCATTTTCAACGTTCAATTCAGAATGTGATAAAACCAGATCCATTCACTAAAAAACATTTTCTTTTTGCTTTAGACAACATTTCATGCACTGTTAAATATGTTTAAGAAAGTTGCAAGTGAAAATCTATGTCTCTGACTGAGTTTGCATTACTGCTTGTTTTGACCTCTGCTGGCTGAGTAAAGCTCATTTTCAACGTCCAATGCAGAATGTGATAAAACCAGATCCAGCTACTAAAATGCATCATTCTTTTTGTTTTAGACAACATTTCATGCACTGTTAAACATGTTAAAGCAAGTTGCAAGTGAAAATCTATGTCTCTGACTGAGTTTGCATTACTGCTTATTTTGACCTCTGCTGGCTCTGAAAAGCTCATTTTCAACGTTCAATTCAGAATGTGATAAAACCAGATCCAGCCACTAAAAAGCATTTTCTTTTTGTTTTAGACAACATTTCATGCACTTTTAAATATGTTTAAGAAAGTTGCAAGTGAAAATCTATGTCTATTACTGAGTTTGCATTACTGCTTATTTTGACCTCTGCTGGCTCTGAAAAGCTCATTTTCAACGTTCAATTCAGAATGTGATAAAACCAGATCCAGCCACTAAAAAGCATTTTCTTTTTGCTTTAGACAACATTTCATGCACTGTTAAATATGTTTAAGAAAGTTGCAAGTGAAAATCTATGTCTCTGACTGAGTTTGCATTACTGCTTATTTTGACCTCTGCTGGCTGAGAACAGCTCATTTTCAACGTTCAATTCAGAATGTGATAAAACCAGATCCAGCCACAAAAATGCATCATTCTTTTTGTTTTAGACAACATTTCATGCACTGTTAAACATGTTAAAGCAAGTTGCAAGTGAAAATCTATGTCTCTGACTGAGTTTGCATTACTGCTTATTTTGACCTCTGCTGGCTGAGAACAGCTCATTTTCAACGTTCAATTCAGAATGTGATAAAACCAGATCCAGCCACAAAAATGCATCATTCTTTTTGTTTTAGACAACATTTCATGCTCTGTTAAACATGTTAAAGCAAGTTGCAAGTGAAAATCTATGTCTCTGACTGAGTTTGCATTACTGCTTGTTTTGACCTCTGCTGGCTGAGTAAAGCTCATTTTCAACGTCCAATGCAGAATGTGATAAAACCAGATCCAGCTACTAAAATGCATCATTCTTTTTGTTTTAGACAACATTTCATGCACTGTTAAACATGTTAAAGCAAGTTGCAAGTGAAAATCTATGTCTCTGACTGAGTTTGCATTACTGCTTATTTTGACCTCTGCTGGCTGAGAACAGCTCATTTTCAACGTTCAATTCAGAATGTGATAAAACCAGATCCAGCCACAAAAATGCATCATTCTTTTTGTTTTAGACAACATTTCTTGCACTGTTAAACATGTTAAAGCAAGTTGCAAGTGAAAATCTATGTCTCTGACTGAGTTTGCATTACTGCTTATTTTGACCTCTGCTGGCTCTGAAAAGCTCAGGTAACGCTTTCTTTTACAACCCGCAAAGTACCGCGTAAGTACAGTGAAATTACAGTGTACTTTTCTGTACGTACTGTGTAAGTATAATGAACGTATGTGTAGGTATAAGGGAACAAACCGTAATGCTTGGGTAAAAAGGGGGTAACAGCCAGATGTTCATCACGAAAATTACCGCGTAAGTACAGTGAGATAACGGTGTACTTTTCTTTAAATTGCAAAAGAACAAACCATAATGTTTGCGTAATAGGGGAGTAACAATAAGATATTCATCACGCAAAGAAGTATATTACGTTTAAGATGCACTTTTCTTCAAGTATTGTATACATATAAAGAATTATGCAAGGATGGTGGCAACCTATTGCTATCTGCAAATGTACTGTACATGCACCTGCATGAGTACATTAGTACTCTTATTCAGTGCTTGGGTTTTATATGGGGTGTTTAATGAATAAAAGGTTTACAACCTGTGAAATTATGAACCCTTATAGTATACTGTATGTATTTTAAATCTGCAATTCAATATAAAATATATTTCCATACACTACTTACCTTATGTTTACTCGTCGATCTCACCAAAGTCATCAATGTCTCCATAACTCACTATCAACAAATAACTTTGCATGATATAGGCCTACCGTCAGGGTTCAATGCAGATTAAAACAGGCTCGCATCTTTACTGCTGTTTGCACAGGGGGGCTAACCGTTGCATTTCAGTAAATATATAGCTGATGCTTTATAGAAAAATCTAGTAATTTGGTCTTCAATCAATAAAAACTGCTGCTGTAGTTTACTCTGTTCTTAGTGTTCAAGTATACACTAGTGTGTTAAAGTTCAGCTTCTTCCCTCTTTGTTCCCTGTAGTTAAAGGGTAAATACAGTATTTGTTCCCTCCTTGTTCCCTGTACTTACAGGGTAAATACCACATTTGAGGGTTGTAAATTAAAGTGAAGCATTGTTCCTCCATTGTTACCCCCTTGTTCCCTGTACTTACAGGGTAAATACCACATTTGAGGGTTGTAAATTAAAGTGAAGCATTGTTCCTCCATTGTTACCCCCTTGTTCCCTGTACTTACAGGGTAAATACCACATTTGAGGGTTGTAAATTAAAGTGAAGCATTGTTCCTCCATTGTTACCCCCTTGTTCCCTGTACTTACAAGGTAAATACCACATTTGAGGGTTGTAAATTAAAGTGAAGCATTGTTCCTCCATTGTTACCCCCTTGTTCCCTGTACTTACAGAGTAAATACCACATTTGAGGGTTGTAAATTAAAGTGAAGCATTGTTCCTCCCTTGTTACCTGTAGTTTAAGGGTAAATACAACATTTGTTCCCCCCTTGTTCCCTTTAGTTTACAATGTAAAATCTTGAAGGCAGTAAAATAAATAAACAAACACACAATATATTTCTTCCTTACTTTGTAACCTTTATTTTAATTAATAAGCATTTTAAAACACTTCATCTTAATCAAACATTGTCTTGTCTTTCATTGCCTATACTCATTAATTTTCTCTTCGGCTTTGTCCTTTTGTTAATCTGGGGTCGTCACAGTGGAATGAACCACCAACTTATCCAGCATATGTTTTACGCAGTGGATGCACTTCCAGCTGCAACCCATCTTTGGGAAACATCCATACACACCCATTCACACTCATTCACTTTGGACAATTTAGTCTACCCAATTCACCTGTACCGCATGTCTTTGGACTGTGAGGGAAGCCGGAGCACCCGGAGGAAACCCACGCGAACGCAGGGAGAACTCCACGCAGAAACGCCAATTGACCCAGCCGAGGCTCGAACCAGCAACCTTCTTGGTGTGAGGAAACAGCACTACCTACTGTGCCACTGTGTTGCCACCCAGCTGCAACCCATCACTGGGAAACATCCATCCACACTCATTCACACACATACACTACGGACAATTTTAGCTTACCCAATGTCACCACATATTTTTGGACTTGTGGGAGCACCCGGAGGAAACCCACGCTAACATGGGGAGAACATGCAAACTCCACACAGAAATGCCAACTGACCCAGCCGAGGCTCGAACCAGCGACCTTCTTGCTGTGAGGCGATTGTGCTACCCACTGCGCCTGCCTATACTCAAACAGCAAAATAACACATTATTTCCTTCCCCCTTTTTTTCTGGCATCTCTTGCTTGGCTTCCTCTTCTGCTCTTCTCAGCTTCCAATGAGGACTCTGATGGTGAGTGGCTGATGAAATCCCATGGGTCTTGCTGCTCTGCATTTATATAAAATATATGAACAGACATAAAGGCTTTTAGTAAGCTATAGACATGTTTATTTTCCTGTTTAATGTGTGTGTGGTGGTTGTCCAACAATTTCACACTCTAAACATTTACAGATACCATACAGACACTATACATTACTATCGAACAAAAGTACTATCATCAGATCATATGGGAGATTGTGATCATTTTTTAGTGATAATAATTAAAGCACAAAGGGGAAAAGGCTTAAATAGTAGGCTACTGTGCTTAAGTCCTAGGCTAACGTTACTAGTAATTGGGGGGGGGGGGGGGGTGTATGTGTATTCATATATTAAACTGGCATGCTACAGAAAATATCAATTTACATTTCCAAACATTGTTTTTGTCATTAACTTTGCTGTAATTAACGTATACAGGGAGAAAATAGTCTGCACAGTGAGTATGACAGCAGCCACAGAGATCTGACCTAATCATCATCCAGTCTGTCTAGAATGAAATGAAAAAACTTAATCCAGAGGAACTTTGGCAACATCTATAAGATGTGCAAAGTAAACGACAGTAAACATTGGTAAATATTCGCTGCTGGCCGTTTAGATTCGGCCATGAACTAACGTTAATGTTACGCTAAAACAAATGAAACAAAATAAATATAATCTAGTTAATGCACAACTTCTAATCGTAACAATAGCCTTATTTACTAACGATTTACTCACATGTGTTACATGGTTACGAGACGGAGGAATTCCAAACGTCCCAAAAGTCTGAGCAAAACCTCGTGGGGTGCTGCTGCAGTTTGATTCGGATCTTTAGAGGCTTCTTGATTCACAACTCGTTTGAATCAACGAATCAGTAGGCGCAGACCTGAAGTGATACAATATCGCGAGATGGATTCAAATGCACACGGAGCTGTCTGTTGTTCTCGCGATGTTTTGATGTCACACTGATCGGTTTGTTGAAGACGAATCGATTCAACTCTCCGTCCTCCATTCCCAGAATTTCCTGTTCACGGCAGTACAAGGACGGCAGCGCGAGGTAAATAAAACAAGTATTTTTTATGACGTTATGTACATAGAAGTGTTTGTGTAGGTTTTTGTTTCTATCTGATGTTTGTACCTATTTTTAACGATAACGTTACACCCTTTTCACAATACTGTTATGACGCGTTTAACGATCATCAGCATCTAAAATCCTTGAGTTTTTATATAATTATTTTTATAAAATAACATTTGTTTGTATTTACGTATGTATTATATAATATGATTAACGTTACATGTGCGAGGTGTTTCAAACAGTGTCTATGGACATGAGTAAATTAGATGTTATTCTCTCTTCTTGCTGGCGTTATCAGTTTCACAATATTTTTTTTTTCTTTTTCTAATTGTCAAGACAACACCGTCATAAAGTTTTCATTTTATTTGAGCAAAGTAGATTGTTATAAAATGTGTTGTACTTTCCCATTCACTGCACTGAAATGTAAAAAGGGTCCATAACAGTAAATCAGTAAACAGTAAAAGTATTATGTTATCTTTCACTTTATTTAGGACTAATAATGGGTTAAGACATGTACATAATCAAAAACTAACCTTAGGGGTAGTTCACCCAAACCTTACATTTACTTACCATTTAATTTATAACACAGAATTTAAATATGTACACTGAACTGCAAATAATCTTTACTTCAAAGTCTATACTGCCTTCACATATATTTAAGCCTTTTCCCCTCTGCGCTTTAATTATTATCACTAAAAAATGATCACAATCTCCCATATGATCTGATGATAGTACTTTTGTTTGATAGTAATGTATAGTGTCTGTATGGTATCTGTAAATGTTTAGAGTGTGAAATTGTTGGACAACCACCACACACACATTAAACAGGAAAATAAACATGTCTATAGCTTACTAAAAGCCTTTATTTCTGTTCATATATTTTATATAAATGCAGAGCAGCAAGACCCATGGGATTTCATCAGCCACTCACCATCAGAGTCCTCATTGGAAGCTGAGAAGAGCAGAAGAGGAAGCCAAGCAAGAGATGCCAGAAAAAAAGGGGGAAGGAAATAATGTGTTATTTTGCTGTTTGAGTATAGGCAGGCGCAGTGGGTAGCACAATCGCCTCACAGCAAGAAGGTCGCTGGTTCGAGCCTCGGCTGGGTCAGTTGGCATTTCTGTGTGGAGTTTGCATGTTCTCCCCATGTTAGCGTGGGTTTCCTCCGGGTGCTCCCACAAGTCCAAAAATATGTGGTGACATTGGGTAAGCTAAAATTGTCCGTAGTGTATGTGTGTGAATGAGTGTGGATGGATGTTTCCCAGTGATGGGTTGCAGCTGGGTGGCAACACAGTGGCACAGTAGGTAGTGCTGTTTCCTCACACCAAGAAGGTTGCTGGTTCGAGCCTCGGCTGGGTCAATTGGCGTTTCTGCGTGGAGTTCTCCCTGCGTTCGCGTGGGTTTCCTCCGGGTGCTCCGGCTTCCCTCACAGTCCAAAGACATGCGGTACAGGTGAATTGGGTAGACTAAATTGTCCAAAGTGAATGAGTGTGAATGGGTGTGTATGGATGTTTCCCAAAGATGGGTTGCAGCTGGAAGTGCATCCACTGCGTAAAACATATGCTGGATAAGTTGGTGGTTCATTCCACTGTGACGACCCCAGATTAACAAAAGGACAAAGCCGAAGAGAAAATTAATGAGTATAGGCAATGAAAGACAAGACAATGTTTGATTAAGATGAAGTGTTTTAAAATGCTTATTAATTAAAATAAAGGTTACAAAGTAAGGAAGAAATATATTGTGTGTTTGTATATTTATTTTACTGCCTTCAATATTTTACATTGTAAACTAAAGGGAACAAGGGGGGAACAAATGTTGTATTTACCCTTAAACTACAGGTAACAAGGGAGGAACAATGCTTCACTTTAATTTACAACCCTCAAATGTGGTATTTACCCTGTAAGTACAGGGAACAAGGGGGTAACAATGGAGGAACAATGCTTCACTTTAATTTACAACCCTCAAATGTGGTATTTACCTTGTAAGTACAGGGAACAAGGGGGTAACAATGGAGGAACAATGCTTCACTTTAATTTACAACCCTCAATGGTGGTATTTACCCTGTAAGTACAGGGAACAAGGGGGTAACAATGGAGGAACAATGCTTCACTTTAATTTACAACCCTCAAATGTATTTACCCTGTAAGTACAGGGAACAAGGGGGTAACAATGGAGGAACAATGCTTCACTTTAATTTACAACCCTCAAATGTGGTATTTACCCTGTAAGTACAGGGAACAAGGAGGGAACAAATACTGTATTTACCCTTTAACTACAGGGAACAAAGAGGGAAGAAGCTGAACTTTAACACACTAGTGTATACTTGAACACTAAGAACAGAGTAAACTACAGCAGCAGTTTTTATTGATTGAAGACCAAATTACTAGATTTTTCTATAAAGCATCAGCTATACATTTACTGAAATGCAACAGTTAGCCCCCCTGTGCAACAGCAGTAAAGATGCGAGCCTGTTTTAATCTGCATTGAACCCTGACGGTAGGCCTATGTCATGCAAAGTTATTTGTTGATAGTGAGTTATGGAGACATTGATGGCTTTGGTGAGATCGACGAGTAAACATAAGGTAAGTAGTGTATGGAAATATATTTTATATTGAATTGCAGATTTAAAATACATACAGTATACAATAAGGGTTCATAATTTCACAGGTTGTAAACCTTTTATTCATTAAACACCCCATATAAAACCCAAGCACTGAATAAGAGTACTAATGTACTCACGCAGGTGCATATACAGTACATTTGCAGATAGCAATAGGTTGCCACCATCCTTGCATAATTCTTTATATGTATACAATACTTAAAGAAAAGTGCATCTTAAACGTAATATACTTCTTTGCGTGATGAATATCTTATTGTTACTCCCCTATTACGCAAACATTATGGTTTGTTCTTTTGCAATTTAAAGAAAAGTACACCGTTATCTCACTGTACTTACGCGGTAATTTTCGTGATGAACATCTGGCTGTTACCCCCTTTTTACCCAAGCATTACGGTTTGTTTCCTTATACCTACACATACGTTCATTATACTTACACAGTACGTACAGAAAAGTACACTGTAATTTCACTGTACTTACGCGGTAATTTGCGGGTTGTAAAAGAAAGCGTTACCAAAGCTCATTTTCAACGTTCAATTCAGAATGTGATAAAACCAGATCCAGCCACTAAAAAGCATTTTCTTTTTGTTTTAGACAACATTTCATGCACTGTTAAATATGTTTAAGAAAGTTGCAAGTGAAAATCTATGTCTATGACTGAGTTTGCATTACTGCTTATTTTGACCTCTGCTGGCTCTGAAAAGCTCATTTTCAACGTTCAATTCAGAATGTGATAAAACCAGATCCAGCCACTAAAAAGCATTTTCTTTTTGCTTTAGACAACATTTCATGCACTGTTAAATGTGTTTAAGAAAGTTGCAAGTGAAAATCTATGTCTCTGACTGAGTTTGCATTACTGCTTGTTTTGACCTCTGCTGGCTGAGTAAAGCTCATTTTCAACATCCAATGCAGAATGTGATAAAACCAGATCCAGCTACTAAAATGCATCATTCTTTTTGTTTTAGACAATATTTCATGCACTGTTAAACATGTTAAAGCAAGTTGCAAGTGAAAATCTATGTCTCTGACTGAGTTTGCAGTACTGCTTATTTTGACTTCTGCTGGCTGAGAACAGCTCATTTTCAACGTTCAATTCAGAATGTGATAAAACCAGATCCATTCACAAAAATGCATCATTCTTTTTGTTTTAGACAACATTTCATGCACTGTTAAACATGTTAAAGCAAGTTGCAAGTGAAAATCTATGTCTCTGACTGAGTTTGCATTACTGCTTATTTTGACCTCTGCTGGCTCTGAAAAGCTCATTTTCAACGTTCAATTCAGAATGTGATAAAACCAGATCCAGCCACTAAAAAGCATTTTCTTTTTGTTTTAGACAACATTTCATGCACTGTTAAACATGTTAAAGCAAGTTGCAAGTGAAAATCTATGTCTCTGACTGAGTTTGCATTACTGCTTATTTTGACCTCTGCTGGCTCTGAAAAGCTCATTTTCAACGTTCAATTCAGAATGTGATAAAACCAGATCCATTCACAAAAATGCATCATTCTTTTTGTTTTAGACAACATTTCATGCACTGTTAAACATGTTAAAGCAAGTTGCAAGTGAAAATCTATGTCTCTGACTGAGTTTGCATTACTGCTTATTTTGACCTCTGCTGGCTCTGAAAAGCTCATTTTCAACGTTCAATTCAGAATGTGATAAAACCAGATCCAGCCACTAAAAAACATTTTCTTTTTGCTTTAGACAACATTTCATGCACTGTTAAATATGTTTAAGAAAGTTGCAAGTGAAAATCTATGTCTCTGACTGAGTTTGTATTACTGCTTGTTTTGACCTCTGCTGGCTGAGTAAAGCTCATTTTCAACGTCTAATGCAGAATGTGATAAAACCAGATCCAGCTACTAAAATGCATCATTCTTTTTGTTTTAGACAACATTTCATGCACTGTTAAACAATTTAAAGCAAGTTGCAAGTGAAAATCTATGTCTATTACTGAGTTTGCATTACTGCTTATTTTGACCTCTGCTGGCTCTGAAAAGCTCATTTTCAACGTTCAATTCAGAATGTGATAACACCAGATCCAGCCACTAAAAAGCATTTTCTTTTTGCTTTAGACAACATTTCATGCACTGTTAAATATGTTTAAGAAAGTTGCAAGTGAAAATCTATGTCTCTGACTGAGTTTGCATTACTGCTTATTTTGACCTCTGCTGGCTGAGAACAGCTCATTTTCAACGTTCAATTCAGAATGTGATAAAACCAGATCCAGCCACAAAAATGCATCATTCTTTTTGTTTTAGACAACATTTCATGCACTGTAAAACATGTTAAAGCAAGTTGCAAGTGAAAATCTATGTCTCTGACTGAGTTTGCATTACTGCTTATTTTGACCTCTGCTGGCTCTGAATAGCTCATTTTCAACGTTCAATTCAGAATGTGATAAAACCAGATCCAGCCACTAAAAAGCATTTTCTTTTTGTTTTAGACAACATTTCATGCACTGTTAAACATGTTAAAGCAAGTTGCAAGTGAAAATCTATGTCTCTGACTGAGTTTGCATTACTGCTTATTTTGACCTCTGCTGGCTCTGAAAAGCTCATTTTCAACGTTCAATTCAGAATGTGATAAAACCAGATCCAGCCACTAAAAAGCATTTTCTTTTTGTTTTAGACAACATTTCATGCACTGTTAAATATGTTTAAGAAAGTTGCAAGTGAAAATCTATGTCTATGACTGAGTTTGCATTACTGCTTGTTTTGACCTCTGCTGGCTCTGAAAAGCTCATTTTCAACGTTCAATTCAGAATGTGATAAAACCAGATCCATTCACTAAAAAACATTTTCTTTTTGCTTTAGACAACATTTCATGCACTGTTAAATATGTTTAAGAAAGTTGCAAGTGAAAATCTATGTCTATTACTGAGTTTGCATTACTGCTTATTTTGACCTCTGCTGGCTGAGAACAGCTCATTTTCAACGTTCAATTCAGAATGTGATAAAACCAGATCCAGCCACAAAAATGCATCATTCTTTTTGTTTTAGACAACATTTCATGCACTGTTAAACATGTTAAAGCAAGTTGCAAGTGAAAATCTATGTCTCTGACTGAGTTTGCATTACTGCTTATTTTGACCTCTGCTGGCTGAGAACAGCTCATTTTCAACGTTCAATTCAGAATGTGATAAAACCAGATCCAGCCACAAAAATGCATCATTCTTTTTGTTTTAGACAACATTTCATGCTCTGTTAAACATGTTAAAGCAAGTTGCAAGTGAAAATCTATGTCTCTGACTGAGTTTGCATTACTGCTTGTTTTGACCTCTGCTGGCTGAGTAAAGCTCATTTTCAACGTCCAATGCAGAATGTGATAAAACCAGATCCAGCTACTAAAATGCATCATTCTTTTTGTTTTAGACAACATTTCATGCACTGTTAAACATGTTAAAGCAAGTTGCAAGTGAAAATCTATGTCTCTGACTGAGTTTGCATTACTGCTTATTTTGACCTCTGCTGGCTGAGAACAGCTCATTTTCAACGTTCAATTCAGAATGTGATAAAACCAGATCCAGCCACAAAAATGCATCATTCTTTTTGTTTTAGACAACATTTCTTGCACTGTTAAACATGTTAAAGCAAGTTGCAAGTGAAAATCTATGTCTCTGACTGAGTTTGCATTACTGCTTATTTTGACCTCTGCTGGCTCTGAAAAGCTCATTTTCAACGTTCAATTCAGAATGTGATAAAACCAGATCCAGCCACTAAAAAGCATTTTCTTTTTGTTTTAGACAACATTTCATGCACTGTTAAATATGTTTAAGAAAGTTGCAAGTGAAAATCTATGTCTATGACTGAGTTTGCATTACTGCTTATTTTGACCTCTGCTGGCTCTGAAAAGCTCATTTTCAACGTTCAATTCAGAATGTGATAAAACCAGATCCAGCCACTAAAAAGCATTTTCTTTTTGCTTTAGACAACATTTCATGCACTGTTAAATGTGTTTAAGAAAGTTGCAAGTGAAAATCTATGTCTCTGACTGAGTTTGCATTACTGCTTGTTTTGACCTCTGCTGGCTGAGTAAAGCTCATTTTCAACATCCAATGCAGAATGTGATAAAACCAGATCCAGCTACTAAAATGCATCATTCTTTTTGTTTTAGACAATATTTCATGCACTGTTAAACATGTTAAAGCAAGTTGCAAGTGAAAATCTATGTCTCTGACTGAGTTTGCAGTACTGCTTATTTTGACCTCTGCTGGCTGAGAACAGCTCATTTTCAACGTTCAATTCAGAATGTGATAAAACCAGATCCATTCACAAAAATGCATCATTCTTTTTGTTTTAGACAACATTTCATGCACTGTTAAACATGTTAAAGCAAGTTGCAAGTGAAAATCTATGTCTCTGACTGAGTTTGCATTACTGCTTATTTTGACCTCTGCTGGCTCTGAAAAGCTCATTTTCAACGTTCAATTCAGAATGTGACAAAACCAGATCCAGCCACTAAAAAGCATTTTCTTTTTGTTTTAGACAACATTTCATGCACTGTTAAACATGTTAAAGCAAGTTGCAAGTGAAAATCTATGTCTCTGACTGAGTTTGCATTACTGCTTATTTTGACCTCTGCTGGCTCTGAAAAGCTCATTTTCAACGTTCAATTCAGAATGTGATAAAACCAGATCCATTCACAAAAATGCATCATTCTTTTTGTTTTAGACAACATTTCATGCACTGTTAAACATGTTAAAGCAAGTTGCAAGTGAAAATCTATGTCTCTGACTGAGTTTGCATTACTGCTTATTTTGACCTCTGCTGGCTCTGAAAAGCTCATTTTCAACGTTCAATTCAGAATGTGATAAAACCAGATCCAGCCACTAAAAAACATTTTCTTTTTGCTTTAGACAACATTTCATGCACTGTTAAATATGTTTAAGAAAGTTGCAAGTGAAAATCTATGTCTCTGACTGAGTTTGTATTACTGCTTGTTTTGACCTCTGCTGGCTGAGTAAAGCTCATTTTCAACGTCTAATGCAGAATGTGATAAAACCAGATCCAGCTACTAAAATGCATCATTCTTTTTGTTTTAGACAACATTTCATGCACTGTTAAACAATTTAAAGCAAGTTGCAAGTGAAAATCTATGTCTATTACTGAGTTTGCATTACTGCTTATTTTGACCTCTGCTGGCTCTGAAAAGCTCATTTTCAACGTTCAATTCAGAATGTGATAAAACCAGATCCAGCCACTAAAAAGCATTTTCTTTTTGTTTTAGACAACATTTCATGCACTTTTAAATATGTTTAAGAAAGTTGCAAGTGAAAATCTATGTCTATTACTGAGTTTGCATTACTGCTTATTTTGACCTCTGCTGGCTCTGAAAAGCTCATTTTCAACGTTCAATTCAGAATGTGATAAAACCAGATCCAGCCACAAAAATGCATCATTCTTTTTGTTTTAGACAACATTTCATGCACTGTAAAACATGTTAAAGCAAGTTGCAAGTGAAAATCTATGTCTCTGACTGAGTTTGCATTACTGCTTATTTTGACCTCTGCTGGCTCTGAATAGCTCATTTTCAACGTTCAATTCAGAATGTGATAACACCAGATCCAGCCACTAAAAAGCATTTTCTTTTTGCTTTAGACAACATTTCATGCACTGTTAAATATGTTTAAGAAAGTTGCAAGTGAAAATCTATGTCTCTGACTGAGTTTGCATTACTGCTTATTTTGACCTCTGCTGGCTGAGAACAGCTCATTTTCAACGTTCAATTCAGAATGTGATAAAACCAGATCCAGCCACTAAAAAGCATTTTCTTTTTGTTTTAGACAACATTTCATGCACTGTTAAACATGTTAAAGCAAGTTGCAAGTGAAAATCTATGTCTCTGACTGAGTTTGCATTACTGCTTGTTTTGACCTCTGCTGGCTCTGAAAAGCTCATTTTCAACGTTCAATTCAGAATGTGATAAAACCAGATCCAGCCACTAAAAAGCATTTTCTTTTTGTTTTAGACAACATTTCATACACTGTTAAATATGTTTAAGAAAGTTGCAAGTGAAAATCTATGTCTCTGACTGAGTTTGCATTACTGCTTGTTTTGACCTCTGCTGGCTGAGTAAAGCTCATTTTCAACATCCAATGCAGAATGTGATTAAACCAGATCCAGCTACTAAAATGCATCATTCTTTTTGTTTTAGACAATATTTCATGCACTGTTAAACATGTTAAAGCAAGTTGCAAGTGAAAATCTATGTCTCTGACTGAGTTTGCAGTACTGCTTATTTTGACCTCTGCTGGCTGAGTAAAGCTCATTTTTAACATCCAATGCAGAATGTGATAAAACCAGATCCAGCCACTAAAAAGCATTTTCTTTTTGTTTTAGACAACATTTCATGCACTGTTAAATATGTTTAAGAAAGTTGCAAGTGAAAATCTATGTCTATGACTGAGTTTGCATTACTGCTTATTTTGACCTCTGCTGGCTCTGAAAAGCTCATTTTCAACGTTCAATTCAGAATGTGATAAAACCAGATCCAGCCACTAAAAAACATTTTCTTTTTGCTTTAGACAACATTTCATGCACTGTTAAATATGTTTAAGAAAGTTGCAAGTGAAAATCTATGTCTCTGACTGAGTTTGCATTACTGCTTGTTTTGACCTGTGCTGGCTGAGTAAAGCTCATTTTCAACGTCCAATGCAGAATGTGATAAAACCAGATCCAGCTACTAAAATGCATCATTCTTTTTGTTTTAGACAACATTTCATGCACTGTTAAACATGTTAAAGCAAGTTGCAAGTGAAAATCTATGTCTCTGACTGAGTTTGCATTACTGCTTATTTTGACCTCTGCTGGCTCTGAAAAGCTCATTTTCAACGTTCAATTCAGAATGTGATAAAACCAGATCCAGCCACTAAAAAGCATTTTCTTTTTGCTTTAGACAACATTTCATGCACTGTTAAATATGTTTAAGAAAGTTGCAAGTGAAAATCTATGTCTCTGACTGAGTTTGCATTACTGCTTATTTTGACCTCTGCTGGCTGAGAACAGCTCATTTTCAACGTTCAATTCAGAATGTGATAAAACCAGATCCAGCCACAAAAATGCATCATTCTTTTTGTTTTAGACAACATTTCATGCACTGTAAAACATGTTAAAGCAAGTTGCAAGTGAAAATCTATGTCTCTGACTGAGTTTGCATTACTGCTTATTTTGACCTCTGCTGGCTCTGAATAGCTCATTTTCAACGTTCAATTCAGAATGTGATAAAACCAGATCCAGCCACTAAAAAGCATTTTCTTTTTGTTTTAGACAACATTTCATGCACTGTTAAACATGTTAAAGCAAGTTGCAAGTGAAAATCTATGTCTCTGACTGAGTTTGCATTACTGCTTATTTTGACCTCTGCTGGCTCTGAAAAGCTCATTTTCAACGTTCAATTCAGAATGTGATAAAACCAGATCCAGCCACTAAAAAGCATTTTCTTTTTGTTTTAGACAACATTTCATGCACTGTTAAATATGTTTAAGAAAGTTGCAAGTGAAAATCTATGTCTATGACTGAGTTTGCATTACTGCTTGTTTTGACCTCTGCTGGCTCTGAAAAGCTCATTTTCAACGTTCAATTCAGAATGTGATAAAACCAGATCCATTCACTAAAAAACATTTTCTTTTTGCTTTAGACAACATTTCATGCACTGTTAAATATGTTTAAGAAAGTTGCAAGTGAAAATCTATGTCTCTGACTGAGTTTGCATTACTGCTTGTTTTGACCTCTGCTGGCTGAGTAAAGCTCATTTTCAACGTCCAATGCAGAATGTGATAAAACCAGATCCAGCTACTAAAATGCATCATTCTTTTTGTTTTAGACAACATTTCATGCACTGTTAAACATGTTAAAGCAAGTTGCAAGTGAAAATCTATGTCTCTGACTGAGTTTGCATTACTGCTTATTTTGACCTCTGCTGGCTCTGAAAAGCTCATTTTCAACGTTCAATTCAGAATGTGATAAAACCAGATCCAGCCACTAAAAAGCATTTTCTTTTTGTTTTAGACAACATTTCATGCACTTTTAAATATGTTTAAGAAAGTTGCAAGTGAAAATCTATGTCTATTACTGAGTTTGCATTACTGCTTATTTTGACCTCTGCTGGCTCTGAAAAGCTCATTTTCAACGTTCAATTCAGAATGTGATAAAACCAGATCCAGCCACTAAAAAGCATTTTCTTTTTGCTTTAGACAACATTTCATGCACTGTTAAATATGTTTAAGAAAGTTGCAAGTGAAAATCTATGTCTCTGACTGAGTTTGCATTACTGCTTATTTTGACCTCTGCTGGCTGAGAACAGCTCATTTTCAACGTTCAATTCAGAATGTGATAAAACCAGATCCAGCCACAAAAATGCATCATTCTTTTTGTTTTAGACAACATTTCATGCACTGTTAAACATGTTAAAGCAAGTTGCAAGTGAAAATCTATGTCTCTGACTGAGTTTGCATTACTGCTTATTTTGACCTCTGCTGGCTGAGAACAGCTCATTTTCAACGTTCAATTCAGAATGTGATAAAACCAGATCCAGCCACAAAAATGCATCATTCTTTTTGTTTTAGACAACATTTCATGCTCTGTTAAACATGTTAAAGCAAGTTGCAAGTGAAAATCTATGTCTCTGACTGAGTTTGCATTACTGCTTGTTTTGACCTCTGCTGGCTGAGTAAAGCTCATTTTCAACGTCCAATGCAGAATGTGATAAAACCAGATCCAGCTACTAAAATGCATCATTCTTTTTGTTTTAGACAACATTTCATGCACTGTTAAACATGTTAAAGCAAGTTGCAAGTGAAAATCTATGTCTCTGACTGAGTTTGCATTACTGCTTATTTTGACCTCTGCTGGCTGAGAACAGCTCATTTTCAACGTTCAATTCAGAATGTGATAAAACCAGATCCAGCCACAAAAATGCATCATTCTTTTTGTTTTAGACAACATTTCTTGCACTGTTAAACATGTTAAAGCAAGTTGCAAGTGAAAATCTATGTCTCTGACTGAGTTTGCATTACTGCTTATTTTGACCTCTGCTGGCTCTGAAAAGCTCATTTTCAACGTTCAATTCAGAATGTGATAAAACCAGATCCAGCCACTAAAAAGCATTTTCTTTTTGTTTTAGACAACATTTCATGCACTGTTAAATATGTTTAAGAAAGTTGCAAGTGAAAATCTATGTCTATGACTGAGTTTGCATTACTGCTTATTTTGACCTCTGCTGGCTCTGAAAAGCTCATTTTCAACGTTCAATTCAGAATGTGATAAAACCAGATCCAGCCACTAAAAAGCATTTTCTTTTTGCTTTAGACAACATTTCATGCACTGTTAAATGTGTTTAAGAAAGTTGCAAGTGAAAATCTATGTCTCTGACTGAGTTTGCATTACTGCTTGTTTTGACCTCTGCTGGCTGAGTAAAGCTCATTTTCAACATCCAATGCAGAATGTGATAAAACCAGATCCAGCTACTAAAATGCATCATTCTTTTTGTTTTAGACAATATTTCATGCACTGTTAAACATGTTAAAGCAAGTTGCAAGTGAAAATCTATGTCTCTGACTGAGTTTGCAGTACTGCTTATTTTGACTTCTGCTGGCTGAGAACAGCTCATTTTCAACGTTCAATTCAGAATGTGATAAAACCAGATCCATTCACAAAAATGCATCATTCTTTTTGTTTTAGACAACATTTCATGCACTGTTAAACATGTTAAAGCAAGTTGCAAGTGAAAATCTATGTCTCTGACTGAGTTTGCATTACTGCTTATTTTGACCTCTGCTGGCTCTGAAAAGCTCATTTTCAACGTTCAATTCAGAATGTGATAAAACCAGATCCAGCCACTAAAAAGCATTTTCTTTTTGTTTTAGACAACATTTCATGCACTGTTAAACATGTTAAAGCAAGTTGCAAGTGAAAATCTATGTCTCTGACTGAGTTTGCATTACTGCTTATTTTGACCTCTGCTGGCTCTGAAAAGCTCATTTTCAACGTTCAATTCAGAATGTGATAAAACCAGATCCATTCACAAAAATGCATCATTCTTTTTGTTTTAGACAACATTTCATGCACTGTTAAACATGTTAAAGCAAGTTGCAAGTGAAAATCTATGTCTCTGACTGAGTTTGCATTACTGCTTATTTTGACCTCTGCTGGCTCTGAAAAGCTCATTTTCAACGTTCAATTCAGAATGTGATAAAACCAGATCCAGCCACTAAAAAACATTTTCTTTTTGCTTTAGACAACATTTCATGCACTGTTAAATATGTTTAAGAAAGTTGCAAGTGAAAATCTATGTCTCTGACTGAGTTTGTATTACTGCTTGTTTTGACCTCTGCTGGCTGAGTAAAGCTCATTTTCAACGTCTAATGCAGAATGTGATAAAACCAGATCCAGCTACTAAAATGCATCATTCTTTTTGTTTTAGACAACATTTCATGCACTGTTAAACAATTTAAAGCAAGTTGCAAGTGAAAATCTATGTCTATTACTGAGTTTGCATTACTGCTTATTTTGACCTCTGCTGGCTCTGAAAAGCTCATTTTCAACGTTCAATTCAGAATGTGATAACACCAGATCCAGCCACTAAAAAGCATTTTCTTTTTGCTTTAGACAACATTTCATGCACTGTTAAATATGTTTAAGAAAGTTGCAAGTGAAAATCTATGTCTCTGACTGAGTTTGCATTACTGCTTATTTTGACCTCTGCTGGCTGAGAACAGCTCATTTTCAACGTTCAATTCAGAATGTGATAAAACCAGATCCAGCCACTAAAAAGCATTTTCTTTTTGTTTTAGACAACATTTCATGCACTGTTAAACATGTTAAAGCAAGTTGCAGGTGAAAATCTATGTCTCTGACTGAGTTTGCATTACTGCTTGTTTTGACCTCTGCTGGCTCTGAAAAGCTCATTTTCAACGTTCAATTCAGAATGTGATAAAACCAGATCCAGCCACTAAAAAGCATTTTCTTTTTGTTTTAGACAACATTTCATACACTGTTAAATATGTTTAAGAAAGTTGCAAGTGAAAATCTATGTCTCTGACTGAGTTTGCATTACTGCTTATTTTGACCTCTGCTGGCTCTGAAAAGCTCATTTTCAACGTCCAATGCAGAATGTGATAAAACCAGATCCAGCTACTAAAATGCATCATTCTTTTTGTTTTAGACAATATTTCATGCACTGTTAAACATGTTAAAGCAAGTTGCAAGTGAAAATCTATGTCTCTGACTGAGTTTGCAGAACTGCTTATTTTGACCTCTGCTGGCTGAGAACAGCTCATTTTCAACGTTCAATTCAGAATGTGGTAAAACCAGATCCAGCCACTAAAAAGCATTTTCTTTTTGTTTTAGACAACATTTCATGCACTGTTAAACATGTTAAAGCAAGTTGCAAGTGAAAATCTATGTCTCTGACTGAGTTTGCATTACTGCTTATTTTGACCTCTGCTGGCTCTGAAAAGCTCATTTTCAACGTTCAATTCAGAATGTGATAAAACCAGATCCATTCACAAAAATGCATCATTCTTTTTGTTTTAGACAACATTTCATGCACTGTTAAACATGTTAAAGCAAGTTGCAAGTGAAAATCTATGTCTCTGACTGAGTTTGCATTACTGCTTATTTTGACCTCTGCTGGCTCTGAAAAGCTCATTTTCAACGTTCAATTCAGAATGTGATAAAACCAGATCCAGCCACTAAAAAGCATTTTCTTTTTGTTTTAGACAACATTTCATGCACTGTTAAACATGTTAAAGCAAGTTGCAAGTGAAAATCTATGTCTCTGACTGAGTTTGCATTACTGCTTATTTTGACCTCTGCTGGCTCTGAAAAGCTCATTTTCAACGTTCAATTCAGAATGTGATAAAACCAGATCCAGCCACTAAAAAACATTTTCTTTTTGCTTTAGACAACATTTCATGCACTGTTAAATATGTTTAAGAAAGTTGCAAGTGAAAATCTATGTCTCTGACTGAGTTTGCATTACTGCTTGTTTTGACCTCTGCTGGCTGAGTAAAGCTCATTTTCAACGTCTAATGCAGAATGTGATAAAACCAGATCCAGCTACTAAAATGCATCATTCTTTTTGTTTTAGACAACATTTCATGCACTGTTAAACATGTTAAAGCAAGTTGCAAGTGAAAATCTATGTCTCTGACTGAGTTTGCATTACTGCTTATTTTGACCTCTGCTGGCTCTGAAAAGCTCATTTTCAACGTTCAATTCAGAATGTGATAAAACCAGATCCAGCCACTAAAAAGCATTTTCTTTTTGTTTTAGACAACATTTCATGCACTTTTAAATATGTTTAAGAAAGTTGCAAGTGAAAATCTATGTCTATTACTGAGTTTGCATTACTTCTTATTTTGACCTCTGCTGGCTCTGAAAAGCTCATTTTCAACGTTCAATTCAGAATGTGATAAAACCAGATCCAGCCACTAAAAAGCATTTTCTTTTTGTTTTAGACAACATTTCATGCACTGTTAAATATGTTTAAGAAAGTTGCAAGTGAAAATCTATGTCTATGACTGAGTTTGCATTACTGCTTATTTTGACCTCTGCTGGCTCTGAAAAGCTCATTTTCAACGTTCAATTCAGAATGTGATAAAACCAGATCCAGCCACTAAAAAGCATTTTCTTTTTGCTTTAGACAACATTTCATGCACTGTTAAATATGTTTAAGAAAGTTGCAAGTGAAACTCTATGTCTCTGACTGAGTTTGCATTACTGCTTGTTTTGACCTCTGCTGGCTGAGTAAAGCTCATTTTCAACATCCAATGCAGAATGTGATAAAACCAGATCCAGCTACTAAAATGCATCATTCTTTTTGTTTTAGACAATATTTCATGCACTGTTAAACATGTTAAAGCAAGTTGCAAGTGAAAATCTATGTCTCTGACTGAGTTTGCAGTACTGCTTATTTTGACCTCTGCTGGCTGAGAACAGCTCATTTTCAACGTTCAATTCAGAATGTGATAAAACCAGATCCATTCACAAAAATGCATCATTCTTTTTGTTTTAGACAACATTTCATGCACTGTTAAACATGTTAAAGCAAGTTGCAAGTGAAAATCTATGTCTCTGACTGAGTTTGCATTACTGCTTATTTTGACCTCTGCTGGCTCTGAAAAGCTCATTTTCAACGTTCAATTCAGAATGTGATAAAACCAGATCCAGCCACTAAAAAGCATTTTCTTTTTGTTTTAGACAACATTTCATGCACTGTTAAACATGTTAAAGCAAGTTGCAAGTGAAAATCTATGTCTCTGACTGAGTTTGCATTACTGCTTATTTTGACCTCTGCTGGCTCTGAAAAGCTCATTTTCAACGTTCAATTCAGAATGTGATAAAACCAGATCCAGCCACTAAAAAGCATTTTCTTTTTGTTTTAGACAACATTTCATGCACTGTTAAATATGTTTAAGAAAGTTGCAAGTGAAAATCTATGTCTCTGACTGAGTTTGCATTACTGCTTGTTTTGACCTCTGCTGGCTGAGTAAAGCTCATTTTCAACGTCTAATGCAGAATGTGATAAAACTAGATCCAGCTACTAAAATGCATCATTCTTTTTGTTTTAGACAACATTTCATGCACTGTTAAACATGTTAAAGCAAGTTGCAATTGAAAATCTATGTCTCTGACTGAGTTTGCATTACTGCTTATTTTGACCTCTGCTGGCTCTGAAAAGCTCATTTTCAACGTTCAATTCAGAATGTGATAAAACCAGATCCAGCCACTAAAAAGCATTTTCTTTTTGTTTTAGACAACATTTCATGCACTTTTAAATATGTTTAAGAAAGTTGCAAGTGAAAAGCTATGTCTCTGTCTGAGTTTGCATTACTGCTTATTTTGACCTCTGCTGGCTGAGTAAAGCTCATTTTCAACGTCCAATGCAGAATGTGATAAAACCAGATCCAGCTACTAAAATGCATCATTCTTTTTGTTTTAGACAACATTTCATGCACTGTTAAACATGCTTGCAAGTTGCAAGTGAAAATCTATGTCTCTGACTGAGTTTGCATTACTGCTTATTTTGACCTCTGCTGGCTCTGAAAAGCTCATTTTCAACGTTCAATTCAGAATGTGATAAAACCAGATCCAGCCACTAAAAAGCATTTTCTTTTTGTTTTAGACAACATTTCATGCACTGTTAAATATGTTTAAGAAAGTTGCAAGTGAAAATCTATGTCTATTACTGAGTTTGCATTACTGCTTATTTTGACCTCTGCTGGCTCTGAAAAGCTCATTTTCAACGTTCAATTCAGAATGTGATAAAACCAGATCCAGCCACTAAAAAGCATTTTCGTTTTGCTTTAGACAACATTTCATGCACTGTTAAATATGTTTAAGAAAGTTGCAAGTGAAAATCTATGTCTCTGACTGAGTTTGCATTACTGCTTGTTTTGACCTCTGCTGGCTGAGTAAAGCTCATTTTCAACGTCCAATGCAGAATGTGATAAAACCAGATCCAGCTACTAAAATGCATCATTCTTTTTATTTTAGACAACATTTCATGCACTGTTAAACATGTTAAAGCAAGTTGCAAGTGAAAATCTATGTCTCTGACTGAGTTTGCATTACTGCTTGTTTTGACCTCTGCTGGCTGAGTAAAGCTCATTTTCAACGTCCAATGCAGAATGTAATAAAACCAGATCCAGCTACTAAAATGCATCATTCTTTTTGTTTTAGACAACATTTCATGCACTGTTAAACATGTTAAAGCAAGTTGCAAGTGAAAATCTATGTCTCTGACTGAGTTTGCATTACTGCTTATTTTGACCTCTGCTGGCTCTGAAAAGCTCATTTTCAACGTTCAATTCAGAATGTGATAAAACCAGATCCAGCCACTAAAAAGCATTTTCTTTTTGTTTTAGACAACATTTCATGCACTTTTAAATATGTTTAAGAAAGTTGCAAGTGAAAATCTATGTCTATTACTGAGTTTTCATTACTGCTTATTTTGACCTCTGCTGGCTCTGAAAAGCTAATTTTCAACGTTCAATTCAGAATGTGATAAAACCAGATCCAGCCACTAAAAAGCATTTTCTTTTTGTTTTAGACAACATTTCATGCACTGTTAAATATGTTTAAGAAAGTTGCAAGTGAAAATCTATGTCTATGACTGAGTTTGCATTACTGCTTTATTTTGACCTCTGCTGGCTCTGAAAAGCTCATTTTCAACGTTCAATTCAGAATGTGATAAAACCAGATCCAGCCACTAAAAAGCATTTTCTTTTTGCTTTAGACAACATTTCATGCACTGTTAAATATGTTTAAGAAAGTTGCAAGTGAAAATCTATGTCTCTGACTGAGTTTGCATTACTGCTTGTTTTGACCTCTGCTGGCTGAGTAAAGCTCATTTTCAACATCCAATGCAGAATGTGATAAAACCAGATCCAGCTACTAAAATGCATCATTCTTTTTGTTTTAGACAATATTTCATGCACTGTTAAACATGTTAAAGCAAGTTGCAAGTGAAAATCTATGTCTCTGACTGAGTTTGCAGTACTGCTTATTTTGACCTCTGCTGGCTGAGAACAGCTCATTTTCAACGTTCAATTCAGAATGTGATAAAACCAGATCCATTCACAAAAATGCATCATTCTTTTTGTTTTAGACAACATTTCATGCACTGTTAAACATGTTAAAGCAAGTTGCAAGTGAAAATCTATGTCTCTGACTGAGTTTGCATTACTGCTTATTTTGACCTCTGCTGGCTCTGAAAAGCTCATTTTCAACGTTCAATTCAGAATGTGATAAAACCAGATCCAGCCACTAAAAAGCATTTTCTTTTTGTTTTAGACAACATTTCATGCACTGTTAAACATGTTAAAGCAAGTTGCAAGTGAAAATCTATGTCTCTGACTGAGTTTGCATTACTGCTTATTTTGACCTCTGCTGGCTCTGAAAAGCTCATTTTCAACGTTCAATTCAGAATGTGATAAAACCAGATCCATTCACAAAAATGCATCATTCTTTTTGTTTTAGACAACATTTCATGCACTGTTAAACATGTTAAATCAAGTTGCAAGTGAAAATCTATGTCTCTGACTGAGTTTGCATTACTGCTTGTTTTGACCTCTGCTGGCTGAGTAAAGCTCATTTTCAACGTCTAATGCAGAATGTGATAAAACTAGATCCAGCTACTAAAATGCATCATTCTTTTTGTTTTAGACAACATTTCATGCACTGTTAAACATGTTAAAGCAAGTTGCAATTGAAAATCTATGTCTCTGACTGAGTTTGCATTACTGCTTATTTTGACCTCTGCTGGCTCTGAAAAGCTCATTTTCAACGTTCAATTCAGAATGTGATAAAACCAGATCCAGCCACTAAAAAGCATTTTCTTTTTGTTTTAGACAACATTTCATGCACTTTTAAATATGTTTAAGAAAGTTGCAAGTGAAAATCTATGTCTCTGACTGAGTTTGCATTACTGCTTATTTTGACCTCTGCTGGCTGAGTAAAGCTCATTTTCAACGTTCAATTCAGAATGTGATAAAACCAGATCCAGCTACTAAAAAGCATTTTCTTTTTGCTTTAGACAACATTTCATGCACTGTTAAATATGTTTAAGAAAGTTGCAAGTGAAAATCTATGTCTCTGACTGAGTTTGCATTACTGCTTGTTTTGACCTCTGCTGGCTGAGAACAGCTCATTTTCAACGTCCAATGCAGAATGTGATAAAACCAGATCCAGCTACTAAAATGCATCATTCTTTTTGTTTTAGACAACATTTCATGCACTGTTAAACATGCTTGCAAGTTGCAAGTGAAAATCTATGTCTCTGACTGAGTTTGCATTACTGCTTATTTTGACCTCTGCTGGCTCTGAAAAGCTCATTTTCAACGTTCAATTCAGAATGTGATAAAACCAGATCCAGCCACTAAAAAGCATTTTCTTTTTGTTTTAGACAACATTTTATGCACTGTTAAATATGTTTAAGAAAGTTGCAAGTGAAAATCTATGTCTATTACTGAGTTTGCATTACTGCTTATTTTGACCTCTGCTGGCTCTGAAAAGCTCATTTTCAACGTTCAATTCAGAATGTGATAAAACCAGACCCAGCCACTAAAAAGCATTTTCGTTTTGCTTTAGACAACATTTCATGCACTGTTAAATATGTTTAAGAAAGTTGCAAGTGAAAATCTATGTCTCTGACTGAGTTTGCATTACTGCTTGTTTTGACCTCTGCTGGCTGAGTAAAGCTCATTTTCAACGTCCAATGCAGAATGTGATAAAACCAGATCCAGCTACTAAAATGCATCATTCTTTTTATTTTAGACAACATTTCATGCACTGTTAAACATGTTAAAGCAAGTTGCAAGTGAAAATCTATGTCTCTGACTGAGTTTGCATTACTGCTTGTTTTGACCTCTGCTGGCTGAGTAAAGCTCATTTTCAACGTCCAATGCAGAATGTAATAAAACCAGATCCAGCTACTAAAATGCATCATTCTTTTTGTTTTAGACAACATTTCATGCACTGTTAAATATGTTTAAGCAAGTTGCTAGTGAAAATCTATGTCTCTGACTGAGTTTGCATTACTGCTTATTTTGACCTCTGCTGGCTGAGAACAGCTCATTTTCAACGTTCAATTCAGAATGTGATAAAACCAGATCCAGCCACAAAAATGCATCATTCTTTTTGTTTTAGACAACATTTCATGCACTGTTAAACATGTTAAAGCAAGTTGCAAGTGAAAATCTATGTCTCTGACTGAGTTTGCATTACTGCTTATTTTGACCTCTGCTGGCTTTGAAAAGCTCATTTTCAACGTTCAATTCAGAATGTGATAAAACCAGATCCAGCCACTAAAAAACATTTTCTTTTTGTTTTAGACAACATTTCATGCACTGTTAAACATGTTAAAGCAAGTTGCAAGTGAAAATCTGTCTATGACTGAGTTTGCATTACTGCTTATTTTGACATCTGCTGGCTTTGAAAAGCTCATTTTCAACGTTCAAATCAGAATGTGATAAAACCAGATCCAGCCACTAAAATGCATCATTCTTTTTGTTTTAGACAACATTTCATGCACTGTTAAACATGTTAAAGCAAGTTGCAAGTGAAAATCTATGTCTCTGACTGAGTTTGCATTACTGCTTATTTTGACCTCTGCTGGCTGAGTAAAGCTCATTTTCAACGTCCAATACCGAATGTGATAAAACCAGATCCAGCCACTAAAATGCATCTTTCTTTTTGTTTTAGACAACATTTCATGCACTGTTAAATATGTTTAAGAAAGTTGCAAGTGAAAATCTATGTCTCTGACTGAGTTTGCATTACTGCTTGTTTTGACCTCTGCTAGCTGAGTAAAGCTCATTTTCAACGTCCAATGCAGAATGTGATAAAACCAGATCCAGCTACTAAAATGCATCATTCTTTTTGTTTTAGACAACATTTCATGCACTGTTAAACATGTTAAAGCAAGTTGCAAGCGAAAATCTATGTCTCTGACTGAGTTTGCAATACTGCTTATTTTGACCTCTGCTGGCTGAGAACAGTTCATTTTCAACGTTCAATTCAGAATGTGATAAAACCAGATCCAGCCACAAAAAGGCATCATTCTTTTTGTTTTAGACAACATTTCATGCACTGTTAAACATGTTAAAGCAAGTTGCAAGTGAAAATCTACGTCTCTGACTGAGTTTGCATTACTGCTTATTTTGACCTCTGCTGGCTGAGTGAAGCTCATTTTCAACGTCCAATACAGAATGTGATAAAACCAGATCCAGCTACTAAAATACATCATTCTTTTTGTTTTAGACAACATTTCATGCACTGTTAAACATGTTAAAGCAAGTTGCAAGTTAAAATCTATGTCTCTGACTGAGTTTGCATTACTGCTTATTTTGACCTCTGCTGGCTGACAACAGCTCATTTTCAACGTTCAATTCAGAATGTGATAAAACCAGATCCAGCCACTAAAATGCATCATTCTTTTTGCATTAGACAACATTTCATGCACTGTTAAACATGTTTAAGAAAGTTGCAAGTGAAAATCTATGTCTCTGACTGAGTTTGCAATACTGCTTATTTTGACCTCTGCTGGCTGAGAACAGTTCATTTTCAACGTTCAATTCAGAATGTGATAAAACCAGATCCAACCACAAAAAGGCATCATTCTTTTTGTTTTAGACAACATTTCATGCACTGTTAAACATGTTAAAGCAAGTTGCAAGTGAAAATCTATGTCTCTGACTGAGTTTGCATTATTGCTTATTTTGACCTCTGCTGGCTGAGAACAGCTCATTTTCAACGTTCAATTCAGAATGTGATAAAACCAGATCCAGCCACAAAAATGCATCATTCTTTTTGTTTTAGACAACATTTCATGCACTGTTAAACATGTTAAAGCAAGTTGCAAGTGAAAATCTATGTCTCTGACTGAGTTTGCATTACTGCTTATTTTGACCTCTGCTGGCTGAGTGCAGCTCATTTTCAACGTCCAATACAGAATGTGATAAAACCAGATCCAGCTACTAAAATGCATCATTCTTTTTGTTTTAGACAACATTTCATGCACTGTTAAACATGTTAAAGCAAGTTGCAAGTGAAAATCTATGTCTCTGACTGAGTTTGCATTACTGCTTATTTTGACCTCTGCTGGCTGAGAACAGCTCATTTTCAACGTTCAATTCAGAATGTGATAAAACCAGATCCAGCCACTAAAATGCATCATTCTTTTTGTTTTAGACAATATTTCATGCACTGTTAAACATGTTTAAGCAAGTTGCAAGTGAAAATCTATGTCTCTGACTGAGTTTGCATTACTGCTTATTTTGACCTCTGCTGGCTCTGAAAAGCTAATTTTCAACGTTCAATTCAGAATGTGATAAAACCAGATCCAGCCACTAAAAAGCATTTTCTTTTTGCTTTAGACAA
Source organism: Danio rerio (assembly GCF_052040795.2). Classification (NCBI taxonomy): domain Eukaryota; kingdom Metazoa; phylum Chordata; class Actinopteri; order Cypriniformes; family Danionidae; genus Danio; species Danio rerio. The sequence goes on from NC_141038.1 coordinate 34,359,972, forward strand.
CATTTCATACACTGTTAAATATGTTAAAGCAAGTTGCAAGTGAAAATCTATGTCTCTGACTGAGTTTGCATTACTGCTTATTTTGACCTCTGCTGGCTCTGAAAAGCTCATTTTCAACGTTCAATTCAGAATGTGATAAAACCAGATCCAGCCACTAAAAAGCATTTTCTTTTTGTTTTAGACAACATTTCATGCACTTTTAAATATGTTTAAGAAAGTTGCAAGTGAAAATCTATGTCTATTACTGAGTTTGCATTACTGCTTATTTTGACCTCTGCTGGCTCTGAAAAGCTCATTTTCAACGTTCAATTCAGAATGTGATAAAACCAGATCCAGCCACTAAAAAGCATTTTCTTTTTGCTTTAGACAACATTTCATGCACTGTTAAATATGTTTAAGAAAGTTGCAAGTGAAAATCTATGTCTCTGACTGAGTTTGCATTACTGCTTATTTTGACCTCTGCTGGCTGAGAACAGCTCATTTTCAACGTTCAATTCAGAATGTGATAAAACCAGATCCAGCCACAAAAATGCACCATTCTTTTTGTTTTAGACAACATTTCATGCACTGTTAAACATGTTAAAGCAAGTTGCAAGTGAAAATCTATGTCTCTGACTGAGTTTGCATTACTGCTTATTTTGACCTCTGCTGGCTGAGAACAGCTCATTTTCAACGTTCAATTCAGAATGTGATAAAACCAGATCCAGCCACAAAAATGCATCATTCTTTTTGTTTTAGACAACATTTCATGCTCTGTTAAACATGTTAAAGCAAGTTGCAAGTGAAAATCTATGTCTCTGACTGAGTTTGCATTACTGCTTGTTTTGACCTCTGCTGGCTGAGTAAAGCTCATTTTCAACGTCCAATGCAGAATGTGATAAAACCAGATCCAGCTACTAAAATGCATCATTCTTTTTGTTTTAGACAACATTTCATGCACTGTTAAACATGTTAAAGCAAGTTGCAGGTGAAAATCTATGTCTCTGACTGAGTTTGCATTACTGCTTATTTTGACCTCTGCTGGCTGAGAACAGCTCATTTTCAACGTTCAATTCAGAATGTGATAAAACCAGATCCAGCCACAAAAATGCATCATTCTTTTTGTTTTAGACAACATTTCATGCACTGTTAAACTTGTTAAAGCAAGTTGCAAGTGAAAATCTATGTCTATGACTGAGTTTGCATTACTGCTTATTTTGACCTCTGCTGGCTCTGAAAAGCTCATTTTCAACGTTCAATTCAGAATGTGATAAAACCAGATCCAGCCACTAAAAAGCATTTTCTTTTTGCTTTAGACAACATTTCATGCACTGTTAAATATGTTTAAGAAAGTTGCAAGTGAAAATCTATGTCTCTGACTGAGTTTGCATTACTGCTTGTTTTGAACTCTGCTGGCTGAGTAAAGCTCATTTTCAACGTCCAATGCAGAATGTGATAAAACCAGATCCAGCTACTAAAATGCATCATTCTTTTTGTTTTAGACAACATTTCATGCACTGTTAAACATGTTAAAGCAAGTTGCAAGTGAAAATCTATGTCTCTGACTGAGTTTGCATTACTGCTTATTTTGACCTCTGCTGGCTGAGAACAGCTCATTTTCAACGTTCAATTCAGAATGTGATAAAACCAGATCCAGCCACAAAAATGCATCATTCTTTTTGTTTTAGACAACATTTCATGCACTGTTAAACATGTTAAAGCAAGTTGCAAGTGAAAATCTATGTCTCTGACTGAGTTTGCATTACTGCTTATTTTGACCTCTGCTGGCTCTGAAAAGCTCATTTTCAACGTTCAATTCAGAATGTGATAAAACCAGATCCAGCCACTAAAAAGCATTTTCTTTTTGTTTTAGACAACATTTCATGCACTGTTAAATATGTTTAAGAAAGTTGCAAGTGAAAATCTATGTCTATGACTGAGTTTGCATTACTGCTTATTTTGACCTCTGCTGGCTCTGAAAAGCTCATTTTCAACGTTCAATTCAGAATGTGATAAAACCAGATCCAGCCACTAAAAAGCATTTTCTTTTTGCTTTAGACAACATTTCATGCACTGTTAAATGTGTTTAAGAAAGTTGCAAGTGAAAATCTATGTCTCTGACTGAGTTTGCATTACTGCTTGTTTTGACCTCTGCTGGCTGAGTAAAGCTCATTTTCAACATCCAATGCAGAATGTGATAAAACCAGATCCAGCCACAAAAATGCATCATTCTTTTTGTTTTAGACAATATTTCATGCACTGTTAAACATGTTTAAGCAAGTTGCAAGTGAAAATCTATGTCTCTGACTGAGTTTGCATTACTGCTTATTTTGACCTGTGCTGGCTGAGAACAGCTCATTTTCAACGTTCAAATCAGAATGTGATAAAACCAGATCCAGCCACTAAAATGCATCATTCTTTTTGTTTTAGACAACATTTCATGCACTGTTAAACATGTTAAAGCAAGTTGCAAGTGAAAATCTATGTCTCTGACTGAGTTTGCATTACTGCTTATTTTGACCTCTGCTGGCTGAGTAAAGCTCATTTTCAACGTCCAATACCGAATGTGATAAAACCAGATCCAGCCACTAAAATGCATCTTTCTTTTTGTTTTAGACAACATTTCATGCACTGTTAAATATGTTTAAGAAAGTTGCAAGTGAAAATCTATGTCTCTGACTGAGTTTGCATTACTGCTTGTTTTGACCTCTGCTAGCTGAGTAAAGCTCATTTTCAACGTCCAATGCAGAATGTGATAAAACCAGATCCAGCTACTAAAATGCATCATTCTTTTTGTTTTAGACAACATTTCATGCACTGTTAAACATGTTAAAGCAAGTTGCAAGCGAAAATCTATGTCTCTGACTGAGTTTGCAATACTGCTTATTTTGACCTCTGCTGGCTGAGAACAGTTCATTTTCAACGTTCAATTCAGAATGTGATAAAACCAGATCCAGCCACAAAAAGGCATCATTCTTTTTGTTTTAGACAACATTTCATGCACTGTTAAACATGTTAAAGCAAGTTGCAAGTGAAAATCTATGTCTCTGACTGAGTTTGCATTACTGCTTATTTTGACCTCTGCTGGCTGAGTGAAGCTCATTTTCAACGTCCAATACAGAATGTGATAAAACCAGATCCAGCTACTAAAATACATCATTCTTTTTGTTTTAGACAACATTTCATGCACTGTTAAACATGTTAAAGCAAGTTGCAAGTTAAAATCTATGTCTCTGACTGAGTTTGCATTACTGCTTATTTTGACCTCTGCTGGCTGACAACAGCTCATTTTCAACGTTCAATTCAGAATGTGATAAAACCAGATCCAGCCACTAAAATGCATCATTCTTTTTGCATTAGACAACATTTCATGCACTGTTAAACATGTTTAAGAAAGTTGCAAGTGAAAATCTATGTCTCTGACTGAGTTTGCAATACTGCTTATTTTGACCTCTGCTGGCTGAGAACAGTTCATTTTCAACGTTCAATTCAGAATGTGATAAAACCAGATCCAACCACAAAAAGGCATCATTCTTTTTGTTTTAGACAACATTTCATGCACTGTTAAACATGTTAAAGCAAGTTGCAAGTGAAAATCTATGTCTCTGACTGAGTTTGCATTATTGCTTATTTTGACCTCTGCTGGCTGAGAACAGCTCATTTTCAACGTTCAATTCAGAATGTGATAAAACCAGATCCAGCCACAAAAATGCATCATTCTTTTTGTTTTAGACAACATTTCATGCACTGTTAAACATGTTAAAGCAAGTTGCAAGTGAAAATCTATGTCTCTGACTGAGTTTGCATTACTGCTTATTTTGACCTCTGCTGGCTGAGTGCAGCTCATTTTCAACGTCCAATACAGAATGTGATAAAACCAGATCCAGCTACTAAAATGCATCATTCTTTTTGTTTTAGACAACATTTCATGCACTGTTAAACATGTTAAAGCAAGTTGCAAGTGAAAATCTATGTCTCTGACTGAGTTTGCATTACTGCTTATTTTGACCTCTGCTGGCTGAGAACAGCTCATTTTCAACGTTCAATTCAGAATGTGATAAAACCAGATCCAGCCACTAAAATGCATCATTCTTTTTGTTTTAGACAATATTTCATGCACTGTTAAACATGTTTAAGCAAGTTGCAAGTGAAAATCTATGTCTCTGACTGAGTTTGCATTACTGCTTATTTTGACCTCTGCTGGCTCTGAAAAGCTAATTTTCAACGTTCAATTCAGAATGTGATAAAACCAGATCCAGCCACTAAAAAGCATTTTCTTTTTGCTTTAGACAACATTTCATACACTGTTAAATATGTTAAAGCAAGTTGCAAGTGAAAATCTATGTCTCTGACTGAGTTTGCATTACTGCTTATTTTGACCTCTGCTGGCTCTGAAAAGCTCATTTTCAACGTTCAATTCAGAATGTGATAAAACCAGATCCAGCCACTAAAAAGCATTTTCTTTTTGTTTTAGACAACATTTCATGCACTTTTAAATATGTTTAAGAAAGTTGCAAGTGAAAATCTATGTCTATTACTGAGTTTGCATTACTGCTTATTTTGACCTCTGCTGGCTCTGAAAAGCTCATTTTCAACGTTCAATTCAGAATGTGATAAAACCAGATCCAGCCACTAAAAAGCATTTTCTTTTTGCTTTAGACAACATTTCATGCACTGTTAAATATGTTTAAGAAAGTTGCAAGTGAAAATCTATGTCTCTGACTGAGTTTGCATTACTGCTTATTTTGACCTCTGCTGGCTGAGAACAGCTCATTTTCAACGTTCAATTCAGAATGTGATAAAACCAGATCCAGCCACAAAAATGCACCATTCTTTTTGTTTTAGACAACATTTCATGCACTGTTAAACATGTTAAAGCAAGTTGCAAGTGAAAATCTATGTCTCTGACTGAGTTTGCATTACTGCTTATTTTGACCTCTGCTGGCTGAGAACAGCTCATTTTCAACGTTCAATTCAGAATGTGATAAAACCAGATCCAGCCACAAAAATGCATCATTCTTTTTGTTTTAGACAACATTTCATGCTCTGTTAAACATGTTAAAGCAAGTTGCAAGTGAAAATCTATGTCTCTGACTGAGTTTGCATTACTGCTTGTTTTGACCTCTGCTGGCTGAGTAAAGCTCATTTTCAACGTCCAATGCAGAATGTGATAAAACCAGATCCAGCTACTAAAATGCATCATTCTTTTTGTTTTAGACAACATTTCATGCACTGTTAAACATGTTAAAGCAAGTTGCAAGTGAAAATCTATGTCTCTGACTGAGTTTGCATTACTGCTTATTTTGACCTCTGCTGGCTGAGAACAGCTCATTTTCAACGTTCAATTCAGAATGTGATAAAACCAGATCCAGCCACAAAAATGCATCATTCTTTTTGTTTTAGACAACATTTCATGCACTGTTAAACATGTTAAAGCAAGTTGCAAGTGAAAATCTATGTCTCTGACTGAGTTTGCATTACTGCTTATTTTGACCTCTGCTGGCTCTGAAAAGCTCATTTTCAACGTTCAATTCAGAATGTGATAAAACCAGATCCAGCCACTAAAAAGCATTTTCTTTTTGTTTTAGACAACATTTCATGCACTGTTAAATATGTTTAAGAAAGTTGCAAGTGAAAATCTATGTCTATGACTGAGTTTGCATTACTGCTTATTTTGACCTCTGCTGGCTCTGAAAAGCTCATTTTCAACGTTCAATTCAGAATGTGATAAAACCAGATCCAGCCACTAAAAAGCATTTTCTTTTTGCTTTAGACAACATTTCATGCACTGTTAAATGTGTTTAAGAAAGTTGCAAGTGAAAATCTATGTCTCTGACTGAGTTTGCATTACTGCTTGTTTTGACCTCTGCTGGCTGAGTAAAGCTCATTTTCAACATCCAATGCAGAATGTGATAAAACCAGATCCAGCCACAAAAATGCATCATTATTTTTGTTTTAGACAATATTTCATGCACTGTTAAACATGTTTAAGCAAGTTGCAAGTGAAAATCTATGTCTCTGACTGAGTTTGCATTACTGCTTATTTTGACCTGTGCTGGCTGAGAACAGCTCATTTTCAACGTTCAATTCAGAATGTGATAAAACCAGATCCAGCCACAAAAATGCATCATTCTTTTTGTTTTAGACAACATTTCATGCACTGTTAAACTTGTTAAAGCAAGTTGCAAGTGAAAATCTATGTCTATGACTGAGTTTGCATTACTGCTTGTTTTGACCTCTGCTGGCTCTGAAAAGCTCATTTTCAACGTTCAATTCAGAATGTGATAAAACCAGATCCAGCCACTAAAAAGCATTTTCTTTTTGCTTTAGACAACATTTCATGCACTGTTAAATATGTTTAAGAAAGTTGCAAGTGAAAATCTATGTCTCTGACTGAGTTTGCATTACTGCTTGTTTTGACCTCTGCTGGCTGAGTAAAGCTCATTTTCAATGTCCAATGCAGAATGTGATAAAACCAGATCCAGCTACTAAAATGCATCATTCTTTTTGTTTTAGACAACATTTCATGCACTGTTAAACATGTTAAAGCAAGTTGCAAGTGAAAATCTATGTCTCTGACTGAATTTGCATTACTGCTTATTTTGACCTCTGCTGGCTGAGAACAGCTCATTTTCAACGTTCAATTCAGAATGTGATAAAACCAGATCCAGCCACAAAAATGCATCATTCTTTTTGTTTTAGACAACATTTCTTGCACTGTTAAACATGTTAAAGCAAGTTGCAAGTGAAAATCTATGTCTCTGACTGAGTTTGCATTACTGCTTATTTTGACCTCTGCTGGCTCTGAAAAGCTCATTTTCAACGTTCAATTCAGAATGTGATAAAACCAGATCCAGCCACTAAAAAGCATTTTCTTTTTGTTTTAGACAACATTTCATGCACTGTTAAATATGTTTAAGAAAGTTGCAAGTGAAAATCTATGTCTATGACTGAGTTTGCATTACTGCTTATTTTGACCTCTGCTGGCTCTGAAAAGCTCATTTTCAACGTTCAATTCAGAATGTGATAAAACCAGATCCAGCCACTAAAAAGCATTTTCTTTTTGCTTTAGACAACATTTCATGCACTGTTAAATGTGTTTAAGAAAGTTGCAAGTGAAAATCTATGTCTCTGACTGAGTTTGCATTACTGCTTGTTTTGACCTCTGCTGGCTGAGTAAAGCTCATTTTCAACATCCAATGCAGAATGTGATAAAACCAGATCCAGCTACTAAAATGCATCATTCTTTTTGTTTTAGACAATATTTCATGCACTGTTAAACATGTTAAAGCAAGTTGCAAGTGAAAATCTATGTCTCTGACTGAGTTTGCATTACTGCTTATTTTGACCTCTGCTGGCTGAGAGCAGCTCATTTTCAACGTTCAGTTCAGAATGTGATAAAACCAGATCCATTCACAAAAATGCATCATTCTTTTTGTTTTAGACAACATTTCATGCACTGTTAAACATGTTAAAGCAAGTTGCAAGTGAAAATCTATGTCTCTGACTGAGTTTGCATTACTGCTTATTTTGACCTCTGCTGGCTCTGAAAAGCTCATTTTCAACGTTCAATTCAGAATGTGATAAAACCAGATCCAGCCACTAAAAAGCATTTTCTTTTTGCTTTAGACAACATTTCATGCACTGTTAAATATGTTTAAGAAAGTTGCAAGTGAAAATCTATGTCTCTGACTGAGTTTGCATTACTGCTTGTTTTGACCTCTGCTGGCTGAGTAAAGCTCATTTTCAACGTCCAATGCAGAATGTGATAAAACCAGATCCAGCTACTAAAATGCATCATTCTTTTTATTTTAGACAACATTTCATGCACTGTTAAACATGTTAAAGCAAGTTGCAAGTGAAAATCTATGTCTCTGACTGAGTTTGCATTACTGCTTGTTTTGACCTCTGCTGGCTGAGTAAAGCTCATTTTCAACGTCCAATGCAGAATGTAATAAAACCAGATCCAGCTACTAAAATGCATCATTCTTTTTGTTTTAGACAACATTTCATGCACTGTTAAACATGTTAAAGCAAGTTGCAAGTGAAAATCTATGTCTCTGACTGAGTTTGCATTACTGCTTATTTTGACCTCTGCTGGCTCTGAAAAGCTCATTTTCAACGTTCAATTCAGAATGTGATAAAACCAGATCCAGCCACTAAAAAGCATTTTCTTTTTGTTTTAGACAACATTTCATGCACTTTTAAATATGTTTAAGAAAGTTGCAAGTGAAAATCTATGTCTATTACTGAGTTTGCATTACTGCTTATTTTGACCTCTGCTGGCTCTGAAAAGCTAATTTTCAACGTTCAATTCAGAATGTGATAAAACCAGATCCAGCCACTAAAAAGCATTTTCTTTTTGTTTTAGACAACATTTCATGCACTGTTAAATATGTTTAAGAAAGTTGCAAGTGAAAATCTATGTCTATGACTGAGTTTGCATTACTGCTTTATTTTGACCTCTGCTGGCTCTGAAAAGCTCATTTTCAACGTTCAATTCAGAATGTGATAAAACCAGATCCAGCCACTAAAAAGCATTTTCTTTTTGCTTTAGACAACATTTCATGCACTGTTAAATATGTTTAAGAAAGTTGCAAGTGAAAATCTATGTCTCTGACTGAGTTTGCATTACTGCTTGTTTTGACCTCTGCTGGCTGAGTAAAGCTCATTTTCAACATCCAATGCAGAATGTGATAAAACCAGATCCAGCTACTAAAATGCATCATTCTTTTTGTTTTAGACAATATTTCATGCACTGTTAAACATGTTAAAGCAAGTTGCAAGTGAAAATCTATGTCTCTGACTGAGTTTGCAGTACTGCTTATTTTGACCTCTGCTGGCTGAGAACAGCTCATTTTCAACGTTCAATTCAGAATGTGATAAAACCAGATCCATTCACAAAAATGCATCATTCTTTTTGTTTTAGACAACATTTCATGCACTGTTAAACATGTTAAAGCAAGTTGCAAGTGAAAATCTATGTCTCTGACTGAGTTTGCATTACTGCTTATTTTGACCTCTGCTGGCTCTGAAAAGCTCATTTTCAACGTTCAATTCAGAATGTGATAAAACCAGATCCAGCCACTAAAAAGCATTTTCTTTTTGTTTTAGACAACATTTCATGCACTGTTAAACATGTTAAAGCAAGTTGCAAGTGAAAATCTATGTCTCTGACTGAGTTTGCATTACTGCTTATTTTGACCTCTGCTGGCTCTGAAAAGCTCATTTTCAACGTTCAATTCAGAATGTGATAAAACCAGATCCATTCACAAAAATGCATCATTCTTTTTGTTTTAGACAACATTTCATGCACTGTTAAACATGTTAAAGCAAGTTGCAAGTGAAAATCTATGTCTCTGACTGAGTTTGCATTACTGCTTGTTTTGACCTCTGCTGGCTGAGTAAAGCTCATTTTCAACGTCTAATGCAGAATGTGATAAAACTAGATCCAGCTACTAAAATGCATCATTCTTTTTGTTTTAGACAACATTTCATGCACTGTTAAACATGTTAAAGCAAGTTGCAATTGAAAATCTATGTCTCTGACTGAGTTTGCATTACTGCTTATTTTGACCTCTGCTGGCTCTGAAAAGCTCATTTTCAACGTTCAATTCAGAATGTGATAAAACCAGATCCAGCCACTAAAAAGCATTTTCTTTTTGTTTTAGACAACATTTCATGCACTTTTAAATATGTTTAAGAAAGTTGCAAGTGAAAATCTATGTCTCTGACTGAGTTTGCATTACTGCTTATTTTGACCTCTGCTGGCTGAGTAAAGCTCATTTTCAACGTTCAATTCAGAATGTGATAAAACCAGATCCAGCTACTAAAAAGCATTTTCTTTTTGCTTTAGACAACATTTCATGCACTGTTAAATATGTTTAAGAAAGTTGCAAGTGAAAATCTATGTCTCTGACTGAGTTTGCATTACTGCTTGTTTTGACCTCTGCTGGCTGAGAACAGCTCATTTTCAACGTCCAATGCAGAATGTGATAAAACCAGATCCAGCTACTAAAATGCATCATTCTTTTTGTTTTAGACAACATTTCATGCACTGTTAAACATGCTTGCAAGTTGCAAGTGAAAATCTATGTCTCTGACTGAGTTTGCATTACTGCTTATTTTGACCTCTGCTGGCTCTGAAAAGCTCATTTTCAACGTTCAATTCAGAATGTGATAAAACCAGATCCAGCCACTAAAAAGCATTTTCTTTTTGTTTTAGACAACATTTTATGCACTGTTAAATATGTTTAAGAAAGTTGCAAGTGAAAATCTATGTCTATTACTGAGTTTGCATTACTGCTTATTTTGACCTCTGCTGGCTCTGAAAAGCTCATTTTCAACGTTAAATTCAGAATGTGATAAAACCAGACCCAGCCACTAAAAAGCATTTTCGTTTTGCTTTAGACAACATTTCATGCACTGTTAAATATGTTTAAGAAAGTTGCAAGTGAAAATCTATGTCTCTGACTGAGTTTGCATTACTGCTTGTTTTGACCTCTGCTGGCAAAGTAAAGCTCATTTTCAACGTCCAATGCAGAATGTGATAAAACCAGATCCAGCTACTAAAATGCATCATTCTTTTTATTTTAGACAACATTTCATGCACTGTTAAACATGTTAAAGCAAGTTGCAAGTGAAAATCTATGTCTCTGACTGAGTTTGCATTACTGCTTGTTTTGACCTCTGCTGGCTGAGTAAAGCTCATTTTCAACGTCCAATGCAGAATGTAATAAAACCAGATCCAGCTACTAAAATGCATCATTCTTTTTGTTTTAGACAACATTTCATGCACTGTTAAATATGTTTAAGCAAGTTGCTAGTGAAAATCTATGTCTCTGACTGAGTTTGCATTACTGCTTATTTTGACCTCTGCTGGCTGAGAACAGCTCATTTTCAACGTTCAATTCAGAATGTGATAAAACCAGATCCAGCCACAAAAATGCATCATTCTTTTTGTTTTAGACAACATTTCATGCACTGTTAAACATGTTAAAGCAAGTTGCAAGTGAAAATCTATGTCTCTGACTGAGTTTGCATTACTGCTTATTTTGACCTCTGCTGGCTTTGAAAAGCTCATTTTCAACGTTCAATTCAGAATGTGATAAAACCAGATCCAGCCACTAAAAAACATTTTCTTTTTGTTTTAGACAACATTTCATGCACTGTTAAACATGTTAAAGCAAGTTGCAAGTGAAAATCTGTCTATGACTGAGTTTGCATTACTGCTTATTTTGACATCTGCTGGCTTTGAAAAGCTCATTTTCAACGTTCAAATCAGAATGTGATAAAACCAGATCCAGCCACTAAAATGCATCATTCTTTTTGTTTTAGACAACATTTCATGCACTGTTAAACATGTTAAAGCAAGTTGCAAGTGAAAATCTATGTCTCTGACTGAGTTTGCATTACTGCTTATTTTGACCTCTGCTGGCTGAGTAAAGCTCATTTTCAACGTCCAATACCGAATGTGATAAAACCAGATCCAGCCACTAAAATGCATCTTTCTTTTTGTTTTAGACAACATTTCATGCACTGTTAAATATGTTTAAGAAAGTTGCAAGTGAAAATCTATGTCTCTGACTGAGTTTGCATTACTGCTTGTTTTGACCTCTGCTAGCTGAGTAAAGCTCATTTTCAACGTCCAATGCAGAATGTGATAAAACCAGATCCAGCTACTAAAATGCATCATTCTTTTTGTTTTAGACAACATTTCATGCACTGTTAAACATGTTAAAGCAAGTTGCAAGCGAAAATCTATGTCTCTGACTGAGTTTGCAATACTGCTTATTTTGACCTCTGCTGGCTGAGAACAGTTCATTTTCAACGTTCAATTCAGAATGTGATAAAACCAGATCCAGCCACAAAAAGGCATCATTCTTTTTGTTTTAGACAACATTTCATGCACTGTTAAACATGTTAAAGCAAGTTGCAAGTGAAAATCTATGTCTCTGACTGAGTTTGCATTACTGCTTATTTTGACCTCTGCTGGCTGAGTGAAGCTCATTTTCAACGTCCAATACAGAATGTGATAAAACCAGATCCAGCTACTAAAATACATCATTCTTTTTGTTTTAGACAACATTTCATGCACTGTTAAACATGTTAAAGCAAGTTGCAAGTTAAAATCTATGTCTCTGACTGAGTTTGCATTACTGCTTATTTTGACCTCTGCTGGCTGACAACAGCTCATTTTCAACGTTCAATTCAGAATGTGATAAAACCAGATCCAGCCACTAAAATGCATCATTCTTTTTGCATTAGACAACATTTCATGCACTGTTAAACATGTTTAAGAAAGTTGCAAGTGAAAATCTATGTCTCTGACTGAGTTTGCAATACTGCTTATTTTGACCTCTGCTGGCTGAGAACAGTTCATTTTCAACGTTCAATTCAGAATGTGATAAAACCAGATCCAACCACAAAAAGGCATCATTCTTTTTGTTTTAGACAACATTTCATGCACTGTTAAACATGTTAAAGCAAGTTGCAAGTGAAAATCTATGTCTCTGACTGAGTTTGCATTATTGCTTATTTTGACCTCTGCTGGCTGAGAACAGCTCATTTTCAACGTTCAATTCAGAATGTGATAAAACCAGATCCAGCCACAAAAATGCATCATTCTTTTTGTTTTAGACAACATTTCATGCACTGTTAAACATGTTAAAGCAAGTTGCAAGTGAAAATCTATGTCTCTGACTGAGTTTGCATTACTGCTTATTTTGACCTCTGCTGGCTGAGTGCAGCTCATTTTCAACGTCCAATACAGAATGTGATAAAACCAGATCCAGCTACTAAAATGCATCATTCTTTTTGTTTTAGACAACATTTCATGCACTGTTAAACATGTTAAAGCAAGTTGCAAGTGAAAATCTATGTCTCTGACTGAGTTTGCATTACTGCTTATTTTGACCTCTGCTGGCTGAGAACAGCTCATTTTCAACGTTCAATTCAGAATGTGATAAAACCAGATCCAGCCACTAAAATGCATCATTCTTTTTGTTTTAGACAATATTTCATGCACTGTTAAACATGTTTAAGCAAGTTGCAAGTGAAAATCTATGTCTCTGACTGAGTTTGCATTACTGCTTATTTTGACCTCTGCTGGCTCTGAAAAGCTAATTTTCAACGTTCAATTCAGAATGTGATAAAACCAGATCCAGCCACTAAAAAGCATTTTCTTTTTGCTTTAGACAACATTTCATACACTGTTAAATATGTTAAAGCAAGTTGCAAGTGAAAATCTATGTCTCTGACTGAGTTTGCATTACTGCTTATTTTGACCTCTGCTGGCTCTGAAAAGCTCATTTTCAACGTTCAATTCAGAATGTGATAAAACCAGATCCAGCCACTAAAAAGCATTTTCTTTTTGTTTTAGACAACATTTCATGCACTTTTAAATATGTTTAAGAAAGTTGCAAGTGAAAATCTATGTCTATTACTGAGTTTGCATTACTGCTTATTTTGACCTCTGCTGGCTCTGAAAAGCTCATTTTCAACGTTCAATTCAGAATGTGATAAAACCAGATCCAGCCACTAAAAAGCATTTTCTTTTTGCTTTAGACAACATTTCATGCACTGTTAAATATGTTTAAGAAAGTTGCAAGTGAAAATCTATGTCTCTGACTGAGTTTGCATTACTGCTTATTTTGACCTCTGCTGGCTGAGAACAGCTCATTTTCAACGTTCAATTCAGAATGTGATAAAACCAGATCCAGCCACAAAAATGCACCATTCTTTTTGTTTTAGACAACATTTCATGCACTGTTAAACATGTTAAAGCAAGTTGCAAGTGAAAATCTATGTCTCTGACTGAGTTTGCATTACTGCTTATTTTGACCTCTGCTGGCTGAGAACAGCTCATTTTCAACGTTCAATTCAGAATGTGATAAAACCAGATCCAGCCACAAAAATGCATCATTCTTTTTGTTTTAGACAACATTTCATGCTCTGTTAAACATGTTAAAGCAAGTTGCAAGTGAAAATCTATGTCTCTGACTGAGTTTGCATTACTGCTTGTTTTGACCTCTGCTGGCTGAGTAAAGCTCATTTTCAACGTCCAATGCAGAATGTGATAAAACCAGATCCAGCTACTAAAATGCATCATTCTTTTTGTTTTAGACAACATTTCATGCACTGTTAAACATGTTAAAGCAAGTTGCAGGTGAAAATCTATGTCTCTGACTGAGTTTGCATTACTGCTTATTTTGACCTCTGCTGGCTGAGAACAGCTCATTTTCAACGTTCAATTCAGAATGTGATAAAACCAGATCCAGCCACAAAAATGCATCATTCTTTTTGTTTTAGACAACATTTCATGCACTGTTAAACTTGTTAAAGCAAGTTGCAAGTGAAAATCTATGTCTATGACTGAGTTTGCATTACTGCTTATTTTGACCTCTGCTGGCTCTGAAAAGCTCATTTTCAACGTTCAATTCAGAATGTGATAAAACCAGATCCAGCCACTAAAAAGCATTTTCTTTTTGCTTTAGACAACATTTCATGCACTGTTAAATATGTTTAAGAAAGTTGCAAGTGAAAATCTATGTCTCTGACTGAGTTTGCATTACTGCTTGTTTTGACCTCTGCTGGCTGAGTAAAGCTCATTTTCAACGTCCAATGCAGAATGTGATAAAACCAGATCCAGCTACTAAAATGCATCATTCTTTTTGTTTTAGACAACATTTCATGCACTGTTAAACATGTTAAAGCAAGTTGCAAGTGAAAATCTATGTCTCTGACTGAGTTTGCATTACTGCTTATTTTGACCTCTGCTGGCTGAGAACAGCTCATTTTCAACGTTCAATTCAGAATGTGATAAAACCAGATCCAGCCACAAAAATGCATCATTCTTTTTGTTTTAGACAACATTTCATGCACTGTTAAACATGTTAAAGCAAGTTGCAAGTGAAAATCTATGTCTCTGACTGAGTTTGCATTACTGCTTATTTTGACCTCTGCTGGCTCTGAAAAGCTCATTTTCAACGTTCAATTCAGAATGTGATAAAACCAGATCCAGCCACTAAAAAGCATTTTCTTTTTGTTTTAGACAACATTTCATGCACTGTTAAATATGTTTAAGAAAGTTGCAAGTGAAAATCTATGTCTATGACTGAGTTTGCATTACTGCTTATTTTGACCTCTGCTGGCTCTGAAAAGCTCATTTTCAACGTTCAATTCAGAATGTGATAAAACCAGATCCAGCCACTAAAAAGCATTTTCTTTTTGCTTTAGACAACATTTCATGCACTGTTAAATGTGTTTAAGAAAGTTGCAAGTGAAAATCTATGTCTCTGACTGAGTTTGCATTACTGCTTGTTTTGACCTCTGCTGGCTGAGTAAAGCTCATTTTCAACATCCAATGCAGAATGTGATAAAACCAGATCCAGCCACAAAAATGCATCATTCTTTTTGTTTTAGACAATATTTCATGCACTGTTAAACATGTTTAAGCAAGTTGCAAGTGAAAATCTATGTCTCTGACTGAGTTTGCATTACTGCTTATTTTGACCTGTGCTGGCTGAGAACAGCTCATTTTCAACGTTCAATTCAGAATGTGATAAAACCAGATCCAGCCACAAAAATGCATCATTCTTTTTGTTTTAGACAACATTTCATGCACTGTTAAACTTGTTAAAGCAAGTTGCAAGTGAAAATCTATGTCTATGACTGAGTTTGCATTACTGCTTGTTTTGACCTCTGCTGGCTCTGAAAAGCTCATTTTCAACGTTCAATTCAGAATGTGATAAAACCAGATCCAGCCACTAAAAAGCATTTTCTTTTTGCTTTAGACAACATTTCATGCACTGTTAAATATGTTTAAGAAAGTTGCAAGTGAAAATCTATGTCTCTGACTGAGTTTGCATTACTGCTTGTTTTGACCTCTGCTGGCTGAGTAAAGCTCATTTTCAATGTCCAATGCAGAATGTGATAAAACCAGATCCAGCTACTAAAATGCATCATTCTTTTTGTTTTAGACAACATTTCATGCACTGTTAAACATGTTAAAGCAAGTTGCAAGTGAAAATCTATGTCTCTGACTGAATTTGCATTACTGCTTATTTTGACCTCTGCTGGCTGAGAACAGCTCATTTTCAACGTTCAATTCAGAATGTGATAAAACCAGATCCAGCCACAAAAATGCATCATTCTTTTTGTTTTAGACAACATTTCTTGCACTGTTAAACATGTTAAAGCAAGTTGCAAGTGAAAATCTATGTCTCTGACTGAGTTTGCATTACTGCTTATTTTGACCTCTGCTGGCTCTGAAAAGCTCATTTTCAACGTTCAATTCAGAATGTGATAAAACCAGATCCAGCCACTAAAAAGCATTTTCTTTTTGTTTTAGACAACATTTCATGTACTGTTAAATATGTTTAAGAAAGTTGCAAGTGAAAATCTATGTCTATGACTGAGTTTGCATTACTGCTTATTTTGACCTCTGCTGGCTCTGAAAAGCTCATTTTCAACGTTCAATTCAGAATGTGATAAAACCAGATCCAGCCACTAAAAAGCATTTTCTTTTTGCTTTAGACAACATTTCATGCACTGTTAAATGTGTTTAAGAAAGTTGCAAGTGAAAATCTATGTCTCTGACTGAGTTTGCATTACTGCTTGTTTTGACCTCTGCTGGCTGAGTAAAGCTCATTTTCAACATCCAATGCAGAATGTGATAAAACCAGATCCAGCTACTAAAATGCATCATTCTTTTTGTTTTAGACAATATTTCATGCACTGTTAAACATGTTAAAGCAAGTTGCAAGTGAAAATCTATGTCTCTGACTGAGTTTGCAGTACTGCTTATTTTGACCTCTGCTGGCTGAGAACAGCTCATTTTCAACGTTCAATTCAGAATGTGATAAAACCAGATCCATTCACAAAAATGCATCATTCTTTTTGTTTTAGACAACATTTCATGCACTGTTAAACATGTTAAAGCAAGTTGCAAGTGAAAATCTATGTCTCTGACTGAGTTTGCATTACTGCTTATTTTGACCTCTGCTGGCTCTGAAAAGCTCATTTTCAACGTTCAATTCAGAATGTGATAAAACCAGATCCAGCCACTAAAAAGCATTTTCTTTTTGCTTTAGACAACATTTCATGCACTGTTAAATATGTTTAAGAAAGTTGCAAGTGAAAATCTATGTCTCTGACTGAGTTTGCATTACTGCTTGTTTTGACCTCTGCTGGCTGAGTAAAGCTCATTTTCAACATCCAATGCAGAATGTTATAAAACCAGATCCAGCTACTAAAATGCATCATTCTTTTTGTTTTAGACAATATTTCATGCACTTTTAAACATGTTAAAGCAAGTTGCAAGTGAAAATCTATGTCTCTGACTGAGTTTGCAGTACTGCTTATTTTGACCTCTGCTGGCTGAGAACAGCTCATTTTCAACGTTCAATTCAGAATGTGATAAAACCAGATCCATTCACAAAAATGCATCATTCTTTTTGTTTTAGACAACATTTCATGCACTGTTAAACATGTTAAAGCAAGTTGCAAGTGAAAATCTATGTCTCTGACTGAGTTTGCATTACTGCTTATTTTGACCTCTGCTGGCTCTGAAAAGCTCATTTTCAACGTTCAATTCAGAATGTGATAAAACCAGATCCATTCACAAAAATGCATCATTCGTTTTGTTTTAGACAACATTTCATGCACTGTTAAATATGTTTAAGAAAGTTGCAAGTGAAAATCTATGTCTATGACTGAGTTTGCATTACTGCTTATTTTGACCTCTGCTGGCTCTGAAAAGCTCATTTTCAACGTTCAATTCAGAATGTGATAAAACCAGATCCAGCCACTAAAAAGCATTTTCTTTTTGCTTTAGACAACATTTCATGCACTGTTAAATATGTTTAAGAAAGTTGCAAGTGAAAATCTATGTCTCTGACTGAGTTTGCATTACTGCTTGTTTTGACCTCTGCTGGCTGAGTAAAGCTCATTTTCAACATCCAATGCAGAATGTTATAAAACCAGATCCAGCTACTAAAATGCATCATTCTTTTTGTTTTAGACAATATTTCATGCACTGTTAAACATGTTAAAGCAAGTTGCAAGTGAAAATCTATGTCTCTGACTGAGTTTGCATTACTGCTTATTTTGACCTCTGCTGGCTCTGAAAAGCTCATTTTCAACGTTCAATTCAGAATGTGATAAAACCAGATCCAGCCACTAAAAAGCATTTTCTTTTTGTTTTAGACAACATTTCATGCACTGTTAAACATTTTAAAGCAAGTTGCAAGTGAATATCTATGTCTATGACTGAGTTTGCATTACTGCTTATTTTGACCTCTGCTGGCTTTGAAAAGCTCATTTTCAACCTTCAAATCAGAATGTGATAAAACCAGATCCAGCAACAAAAATGCATCATTCTTTTTGTTTTAGACAACATTTCATGCACTGGTAAACATGTTAAAGCAAGTTGCAAGTGAAAATCTATGTCTCTGACTGAGTTTGCATTACTGCTTATTTGGACCTCTGCTGGCTGAGAACAGCTCATTTTCAACGTTCAATTCAGAATGTGATAAAACCAGATCCAGCCACAAAAATGCATCATTCTTTTTGTTTTAGACAACATTTCATGCACTGTTAAATATGTGTAAGAAAGTTGCAAGTGAAAATCTATGTCTCTGACTGAGTTTGCATTACTGCTTATTTTGACCTCTGCTGGCTGAGTAAAGCTCATTTTCAACGTCCAATGCAGAATGTGATCAACCCAGATCCAGCCACAAAAATGCATCATTCTTTTTGTTTTAGACAACATTTCATGCACTGTTAAACATGTTAAAACAAGTTGCAAGTGAAAATCTATGTCTCTGACTGAGTTTACATTACTGCTTATTTTGACCTCTGCTGGCTCTGAAAAGCTCATTTTCAACGTTCATTTCAGAATGTGATAAAACCAGATCCAGCCACTAAAAAGCATTTTCTTTTTGTTTTAGACAACATTTCATGCACTGTTAAATATGTTTAAGAAAGTTGCAAGTGAAAATCTATGTCTATGACTGAGTTTGCATTACTGCTTATTTTGACCTCTGCTGGCTCTGAAAAGCTAATTTTCAACGTTCAATTCAGAATGTGATAAAACCAGATCCAGCCACTAAAAAGCATTTTCTTTTTGCTTTAGACAACATTTCATGCACTGTTAAATATGTTTAAGAAAGTTGCAAGTGAAAATCTATGTCTCTGACTGAGTTTGCATTACTGCTTGTTTTGACCTCTGCTGGCTGAGTAAAGCTCATTTTCAACGTCCAATGCAGAATGTGATAAAACCAGATCCAGCTACTAAAATGCATTATTCTTTTTGTTTTAGACAACATTTCATGCACTGTTAAACATGTTAAAGCAAGTTGCAAGTGAAAATCTATGTCTCTGACTGAGTTTGCATTACTGCTTGTTTTGACCTCTGCTGGCTGAGTAAAGCTCATTTTCAACGTCCAATGCAGAATGTGATAAAACCAGATCCAGCTACTAAAATGCATCATTCTTTTTGTTTTAGACAACATTTCATGCACTGTTAAACATGTTAAAGCAAGTTGCAAGTGAAAATCTATGTCTCTGACTGAGTTTGCATTACTGCTTGTTTTGACCTCTGCTGGCTGAGTAAAGCTCATTTTCAACGTCCAATGCAGAATGTGATAAAACCAGATCCAGCTACTAAAATGCATCATTCTTTTTGTTTTAGACAACATTTCATGCACTGTTAAACATGTTAAAGCAAGTTGCAAGTGAAAATCTATGTCTCTGACTGAGTTTGCATTACTGCTTATTTTGACCTCTGCTGGCTGAGAACAGCTCATTTTCAACGTTCAATTCAAAATGTGATAAAACCAGATCCAGCCACAAAAATGCATCATTCGTTTTGTTTTAGACAACATTTCATGCACTGTTAAACATGTTAAAGCAAGTTGCAAGTGAAAATCTATGTCTCTGACTGAGTTTGCATTACTGCTTATTTTGACCTCTGCTGGCTCTGAAAAGCTCATTTTCAACGTTCAATTCAGAATGTGATAAAACCAGATCCAGCCACAAAAATGCATCATTCGTTTTGTTTTAGACAACATTTCATGCACTGTTAAACATGTTAAAGCAAGTTGCAAGTGAAAATCTATGTCTCTGACTGAGTTTGCATTACTGCTTATTTTGACCTCTGCTGGCTCTGAAAAGCTCATTTTCAACGTTCAATTCAGAATGTGATAAAACCAGATCCAGCCACTAAAAAGCATTTTCTTTTTGTTTTAGACAACATTTCATGCACTGTTAAACATGTTAAAGCAAGTTGCAAGTGAAAATCTATGTCTCTGACTGAGTTTGCATTACTGCTTGTTTTGACCTCTGCTGGCTGAGTAAAGCTCATTTTCAACGTCCAATGCAGAATGTGATAAAACCAGATCCAGCTACTAAAATGCATCATTCTTTTTGTTTTAGACAACATTTCATGCACTGTTAAACATGTTAAAGCAAGTTGCAAGTGAAAATCTATGTCTCTGACTGAGTTTGCATTACTGCTTATTTTGACCTCTGCTGGCTGAGAACAGCTCATTTTCAACGTTCAATTCAGAATGTGATAAAACCAGATCCAGCCACAAAAATGCATCATTCTTTTTGTTTTAGACAACATTTCATGCACTGTTAAACATGTTAAAGCAAGTTGCAAGTGAAAATCTATGTCTCTGACTGAGTTTGCATTACTGCTTATTTTGACCTCTGCTGGCTCTGAAAAGCTTATTTTCAACGTTCAATTCAGAATGTGATAAAACCAGATCCTGCCACTAAAAAGCATTTTCTTTTTGTTTTAGACAACATTTCATGCACTGTTAAATATGTTTAAGAAAGTTGCAAGTGAAAATCTATGTCTATGACTGAGTTTGCATTACTGCTTATTTTGACCTCTGCTGGCTCTGAAAAGCTCATTTTCAACGTTTAATTCAGAATGTGATAAAACCAGATCCAGCCACTAAAAAGCATTTTCTTTTTGCTTTAGACAACATTTCATGCACTGGTAAATATGTTTAAGAAAGTTGCAAGTGAAAATCTATGTCTCTGACTGAGTTTGCATTACTGCTTGTTTTGACCTCTGCTGGCTCTGAAAAGCTCATTTTCAACGTTCAATTCAGAATGTTATAAAACCAGATCCAGCTACTAAAATGCATCATTCTTTTTGTTTTAGACAATATTTCATGCACTGTTAAACATGTTAAAGCAAGTTGCAAGTGAAAATCTATGTCTCTGACTGAGTTTGCATTACTGCTTATTTTGACCTCTGCTGGCTCTGAAAAGCTCATTTTCAACGTTCAATTCAGAATGTGATAAAACCAGATCCAGCCACTAAAAAGCATTTTCTTTTTGTTTTAGACAACATTTCATGCACTGTTAAACATGTTAAAGCAAGTTGCAAGTGAATATCTATGTCTATGACTGAGTTTGCATTACTGCTTATTTTGACCTCTGCTGGCTTTGAAAAGCTCATTTTCAACCTTCAAATCAGAATGTGATAAAACCAGATCCAGCAACAAAAATGCATCATTCTTTTTGTTTTAGACAACATTTCATGCACTGGTAAACATGTTAAAGCAAGTTGCAAGTGAAAATCTATGTCTCTGACTGAGTTTGCATTACTGCTTATTTGGACCTCTGCTGGCTGAGAACAGCTCATTTTCAACGTTCAATTCAGAATGTGATAAAACCAGATCCAGCTACTAAAATGCATCATTCTTTTTGTTTTAGACAACATTTCATGCACTGTTAAACATGTTAAAGCAAGTTGCAAGTGAAAATCTATGTCTCTGACTGAGTTTGCATTACTGCTTATTTTGACCTCTGCTGGCTGAGAACAGCTCATTTTCAACGTTCAATTCAGAATGTGATAAAACCAGATCCAGCCACAAAAATGCATCATTCTTTTTGTTTTAGACAACATTTCATGCACTGTTAAACATGTTAAAGCAAGTTGCAAGTGAAAATCTATGTCTCTGACTGAGTTTGCATTACTGCTTATTTTGACCTCTGCTGGCTCTGAAAAGCTCATTTTCAACGTTCAATTCAGAATGTGATAAAACCAGATCCAGCCACTAAAAAGCATTTTCTTTTTGTTTTAGACAACATTTCATGCACTGTTAAATATGTTTAAGAAAGTTGCAAGTGAAAATCTATGTCTATGACTGAGTTTGCATTACTGCTTATTTTGACCTCTGCTGGCTCTGAAAAGCTCATTTTCAACGTTCAATTCAGAATGTGATAAAACCAGATCCAGCCACTAAAAAGCATTTTCTTTTTGCTTTAGACAACATTTCATGCACTGTTAAATGTGTTTAAGAAAGTTGCAAGTGAAAATCTATGTCTCTGACTGAGTTTGCATTACTGCTTGTTTTGACCTCTGCTGGCTGAGTAAAGCTCATTTTCAACATCCAATGCAGAATGTGATAAAACCAGATCCAGCCACAAAAATGCATCATTCTTTTTGTTTTAGACAATATTTCATGCACTGTTAAACATGTTTAAGCAAGTTGCAAGTGAAAATCTATGTCTCTGACTGAGTTTGCATTACTGCTTATTTTGACCTGTGCTGGCTGAGAACAGCTCATTTTCAACGTTCAATTCAGAATGTGATAAAACCAGATCCAGCCACAAAAATGCATCATTCTTTTTGTTTTAGACAACATTTCATGCACTGTTAAACTTGTTAAAGCAAGTTGCAAGTGAAAATCTATGTCTATGACTGAGTTTGCATTACTGCTTGTTTTGACCTCTGCTGGCTCTGAAAAGCTCATTTTCAACGTTCAATTCAGAATGTGATAAAACCAGATCCAGCCACTAAAAAGCATTTTCTTTTTGCTTTAGACAACATTTCATGCACTGTTAAATATGTTTAAGAAAGTTGCAAGTGAAAATCTATGTCTCTGACTGAGTTTGCATTACTGCTTGTTTTGACCTCTGCTGGCTGAGTAAAGCTCATTTTCAATGTCCAATGCAGAATGTGATAAAACCAGATCCAGCTACTAAAATGCATCATTCTTTTTGTTTTAGACAACATTTCATGCACTGTTAAACATGTTAAAGCAAGTTGCAAGTGAAAATCTATGTCTCTGACTGAATTTGCATTACTGCTTATTTTGACCTCTGCTGGCTGAGAACAGCTCATTTTCAACGTTCAATTCAGAATGTGATAAAACCAGATCCAGCCACAAAAATGCATCATTCTTTTTGTTTTAGACAACATTTCTTGCACTGTTAAACATGTTAAAGCAAGTTGCAAGTGAAAATCTATGTCTCTGACTGAGTTTGCATTACTGCTTATTTTGACCTCTGCTGGCTCTGAAAAGCTCATTTTCAACGTTCAATTCAGAATGTGATAAAACCAGATCCAGCCACTAAAAAGCATTTTCTTTTTGTTTTAGACAACATTTCATGCACTGTTAAATATGTTTAAGAAAGTTGCAAGTGAAAATCTATGTCTATGACTGAGTTTGCATTACTGCTTATTTTGACCTCTGCTGGCTCTGAAAAGCTCATTTTCAACGTTCAATTCAGAATGTGATAAAACCAGATCCAGCCACTAAAAAGCATTTTCTTTTTGCTTTAGACAACATTTCATGCACTGTTAAATGTGTTTAAGAAAGTTGCAAGTGAAAATCTATGTCTCTGACTGAGTTTGCATTACTGCTTGTTTTGACCTCTGCTGGCTGAGTAAAGCTCATTTTCAACATCCAATGCAGAATGTGATAAAACCAGATCCAGCTACTAAAATGCATCATTCTTTTTGTTTTAGACAATATTTCATGCACTGTTAAACATGTTAAAGCAAGTTGCAAGTGAAAATCTATGTCTCTGACTGAGTTTGCAGTACTGCTTATTTTGACCTCTGCTGGCTGAGAACAGCTCATTTTCAACGTTCAATTCAGAATGTGATAAAACCAGATCCATTCACAAAAATGCATCATTCTTTTTGTTTTAGACAACATTTCATGCACTGTTAAACATGTTAAAGCAAGTTGCAAGTGAAAATCTATGTCTCTGACTGAGTTTGCATTACTGCTTATTTTGACCTCTGCTGGCTCTGAAAAGCTCATTTTCAACGTTCAATTCAGAATGTGATAAAACCAGATCCAGCCACTAAAAAGCATTTTCTTTTTGCTTTAGACAACATTTCATGCACTGTTAAATATGTTTAAGAAAGTTGCAAGTGAAAATCTATGTCTCTGACTGAGTTTGCATTACTGCTTGTTTTGACCTCTGCTGGCTGAGTAAAGCTCATTTTCAACATCCAATGCAGAATGTTATAAAACCAGATCCAGCTACTAAAATGCATCATTCTTTTTGTTTTAGACAATATTTCATGCACTTTTAAACATGTTAAAGCAAGTTGCAAGTGAAAATCTATGTCTCTGACTGAGTTTGCAGTACTGCTTATTTTGACCTCTGCTGGCTGAGAACAGCTCATTTTCAACGTTCAATTCAGAATGTGATAAAACCAGATCCATTCACAAAAATGCATCATTCTTTTTGTTTTAGACAACATTTCATGCACTGTTAAACATGTTAAAGCAAGTTGCAAGTGAAAATCTATGTCTCTGACTGAGTTTGCATTACTGCTTATTTTGACCTCTGCTGGCTCTGAAAAGCTCATTTTCAACGTTCAATTCAGAATGTGATAAAACCAGATCCATTCACAAAAATGCATCATTCGTTTTGTTTTAGACAACATTTCATGCACTGTTAAATATGTTTAAGAAAGTTGCAAGTGAAAATCTATGTCTATGACTGAGTTTGCATTACTGCTTATTTTGACCTCTGCTGGCTCTGAA
Organism: Danio rerio; assembly: GCF_052040795.2. Lineage (NCBI taxonomy): Eukaryota > Metazoa > Chordata > Actinopteri > Cypriniformes > Danionidae > Danio > Danio rerio. Next base: position 34,384,763 of record NC_141038.1, read on the forward strand.
AAGCTCATTTTCAACGTTCAATTCAGAATGTGATAAAACCAGATCCAGCCACTAAAAAGCATTTTCTTTTTGCTTTAGACAACATTTCATGCACTGTTAAATATGTTTAAGAAAGTTGCAAGTGAAAATCTATGTCTCTGACTGAGTTTGCATTACTGCTTGTTTTGACCTCTGCTGGCTGAGTAAAGCTCATTTTCAACATCCAATGCAGAATGTTATAAAACCAGATCCAGCTACTAAAATGCATCATTCTTTTTGTTTTAGACAATATTTCATGCACTGTTAAACATGTTAAAGCAAGTTGCAAGTGAAAATCTATGTCTCTGACTGAGTTTGCATTACTGCTTATTTTGACCTCTGCTGGCTCTGAAAAGCTCATTTTCAACGTTCAATTCAGAATGTGATAAAACCAGATCCAGCCACTAAAAAGCATTTTCTTTTTGTTTTAGACAACATTTCATGCACTGTTAAACATTTTAAAGCAAGTTGCAAGTGAATATCTATGTCTATGACTGAGTTTGCATTACTGCTTATTTTGACCTCTGCTGGCTTTGAAAAGCTCATTTTCAACCTTCAAATCAGAATGTGATAAAACCAGATCCAGCAACAAAAATGCATCATTCTTTTTGTTTTAGACAACATTTCATGCACTGGTAAACATGTTAAAGCAAGTTGCAAGTGAAAATCTATGTCTCTGACTGAGTTTGCATTACTGCTTATTTGGACCTCTGCTGGCTGAGAACAGCTCATTTTCAACGTTCAATTCAGAATGTGATAAAACCAGATCCAGCCACAAAAATGCATCATTCTTTTTGTTTTAGACAACATTTCATGCACTGTTAAATATGTGTAAGAAAGTTGCAAGTGAAAATCTATGTCTCTGACTGAGTTTGCATTACTGCTTATTTTGACCTCTGCTGGCTGAGTAAAGCTCATTTTCAACGTCCAATGCAGAATGTGATCAACCCAGATCCAGCCACAAAAATGCATCATTCTTTTTGTTTTAGACAACATTTCATGCACTGTTAAACATGTTAAAACAAGTTGCAAGTGAAAATCTATGTCTCTGACTGAGTTTACATTACTGCTTATTTTGACCTCTGCTGGCTCTGAAAAGCTCATTTTCAACGTTCATTTCAGAATGTGATAAAACCAGATCCAGCCACTAAAAAGCATTTTCTTTTTGTTTTAGACAACATTTCATGCACTGTTAAATATGTTTAAGAAAGTTGCAAGTGAAAATCTATGTCTATGACTGAGTTTGCATTACTGCTTATTTTGACCTCTGCTGGCTCTGAAAAGCTAATTTTCAACGTTCAATTCAGAATGTGATAAAACCAGATCCAGCCACTAAAAAGCATTTTCTTTTTGCTTTAGACAACATTTCATGCACTGTTAAATATGTTTAAGAAAGTTGCAAGTGAAAATCTATGTCTCTGACTGAGTTTGCATTACTGCTTGTTTTGACCTCTGCTGGCTGAGTAAAGCTCATTTTCAACGTCCAATGCAGAATGTGATAAAACCAGATCCAGCTACTAAAATGCATTATTCTTTTTGTTTTAGACAACATTTCATGCACTGTTAAACATGTTAAAGCAAGTTGCAAGTGAAAATCTATGTCTCTGACTGAGTTTGCATTACTGCTTGTTTTGACCTCTGCTGGCTGAGTAAAGCTCATTTTCAACGTCCAATGCAGAATGTGATAAAACCAGATCCAGCTACTAAAATGCATCATTCTTTTTGTTTTAGACAACATTTCATGCACTGTTAAACATGTTAAAGCAAGTTGCAAGTGAAAATCTATGTCTCTGACTGAGTTTGCATTACTGCTTGTTTTGACCTCTGCTGGCTGAGTAAAGCTCATTTTCAACGTCCAATGCAGAATGTGATAAAACCAGATCCAGCTACTAAAATGCATCATTCTTTTTGTTTTAGACAACATTTCATGCACTGTTAAACATGTTAAAGCAAGTTGCAAGTGAAAATCTATGTCTCTGACTGAGTTTGCATTACTGCTTATTTTGACCTCTGCTGGCTGAGAACAGCTCATTTTCAACGTTCAATTCAAAATGTGATAAAACCAGATCCAGCCACAAAAATGCATCATTCGTTTTGTTTTAGACAACATTTCATGCACTGTTAAACATGTTAAAGCAAGTTGCAAGTGAAAATCTATGTCTCTGACTGAGTTTGCATTACTGCTTATTTTGACCTCTGCTGGCTCTGAAAAGCTCATTTTCAACGTTCAATTCAGAATGTGATAAAACCAGATCCAGCCACAAAAATGCATCATTCGTTTTGTTTTAGACAACATTTCATGCACTGTTAAACATGTTAAAGCAAGTTGCAAGTGAAAATCTATGTCTCTGACTGAGTTTGCATTACTGCTTATTTTGACCTCTGCTGGCTCTGAAAAGCTCATTTTCAACGTTCAATTCAGAATGTGATAAAACCAGATCCAGCCACTAAAAAGCATTTTCTTTTTGTTTTAGACAACATTTCATGCACTGTTAAACATGTTAAAGCAAGTTGCAAGTGAAAATCTATGTCTCTGACTGAGTTTGCATTACTGCTTGTTTTGACCTCTGCTGGCTGAGTAAAGCTCATTTTCAACGTCCAATGCAGAATGTGATAAAACCAGATCCAGCTACTAAAATGCATCATTCTTTTTGTTTTAGACAACATTTCATGCACTGTTAAACATGTTAAAGCAAGTTGCAAGTGAAAATCTATGTCTCTGACTGAGTTTGCATTACTGCTTATTTTGACCTCTGCTGGCTGAGAACAGCTCATTTTCAACGTTCAATTCAGAATGTGATAAAACCAGATCCAGCCACAAAAATGCATCATTCTTTTTGTTTTAGACAACATTTCATGCACTGTTAAACATGTTAAAGCAAGTTGCAAGTGAAAATCTATGTCTCTGACTGAGTTTGCATTACTGCTTATTTTGACCTCTGCTGGCTCTGAAAAGCTTATTTTCAACGTTCAATTCAGAATGTGATAAAACCAGATCCTGCCACTAAAAAGCATTTTCTTTTTGTTTTAGACAACATTTCATGCACTGTTAAATATGTTTAAGAAAGTTGCAAGTGAAAATCTATGTCTATGACTGAGTTTGCATTACTGCTTATTTTGACCTCTGCTGGCTCTGAAAAGCTCATTTTCAACGTTTAATTCAGAATGTGATAAAACCAGATCCAGCCACTAAAAAGCATTTTCTTTTTGCTTTAGACAACATTTCATGCACTGGTAAATATGTTTAAGAAAGTTGCAAGTGAAAATCTATGTCTCTGACTGAGTTTGCATTACTGCTTGTTTTGACCTCTGCTGGCTCTGAAAAGCTCATTTTCAACGTTCAATTCAGAATGTTATAAAACCAGATCCAGCTACTAAAATGCATCATTCTTTTTGTTTTAGACAATATTTCATGCACTGTTAAACATGTTAAAGCAAGTTGCAAGTGAAAATCTATGTCTCTGACTGAGTTTGCATTACTGCTTATTTTGACCTCTGCTGGCTCTGAAAAGCTCATTTTCAACGTTCAATTCAGAATGTGATAAAACCAGATCCAGCCACTAAAAAGCATTTTCTTTTTGTTTTAGACAACATTTCATGCACTGTTAAACATGTTAAAGCAAGTTGCAAGTGAATATCTATGTCTATGACTGAGTTTGCATTACTGCTTATTTTGACCTCTGCTGGCTTTGAAAAGCTCATTTTCAACCTTCAAATCAGAATGTGATAAAACCAGATCCAGCAACAAAAATGCATCATTCTTTTTGTTTTAGACAACATTTCATGCACTGGTAAACATGTTAAAGCAAGTTGCAAGTGAAAATCTATGTCTCTGACTGAGTTTGCATTACTGCTTATTTGGACCTCTGCTGGCTGAGAACAGCTCATTTTCAACGTTCAATTCAGAATGTGATAAAACCAGATCCAGCTACTAAAATGCATTATTCTTTTTGTTTTAGACAACATTTCATGCACTGTTAAACATGTTAAAGCAAGTTGCAAGTGAAAATCTATGTCTCTGACTGAGTTTGCATTACTGCTTGTTTTGACCTCTGCTGGCTGAGTAAAGCTCATTTTCAACGTCCAATGCAGAATGTGATAAAACCAGATCCAGCTACTAAAATGCATCATTCTTTTTGTTTTAGACAACATTTCATGCACTGTTAAACATGTTAAAGCAAGTTGCAAGTGAAAATCTATGTCTCTGACTGAGTTTGCATTACTGCTTGTTTTGACCTCTGCTGGCTGAGTAAAGCTCATTTTCAACGTCCAATGCAGAATGTGATAAAACCAGATCCAGCTACTAAAATGCATCATTCTTTTTGTTTTAGACAACATTTCATGCACTGTTAAACATGTTAAAGCAAGTTGCAAGTGAAAATCTATGTCTCTGACTGAGTTTGCATTACTGCTTATTTTGACCTCTGCTGGCTGAGAACAGCTCACTTTCAACGTTCAATTCAAAATGTGATAAAACCAGATCCAGCCACAAAAATGCATCATTCGTTTTGTTTTAGACAACATTTCATGCACTGTTAAACATGTTAAAGCAAGTTGCAAGTGAAAATCTATGTCTCTGACTGAGTTTGCATTACTGCTTATTTTGACCTCTGCTGGCTCTGAAAAGCTCATTTTCAACGTTCAATTCAGAATGTGATAAAACCAGATCCAGCCACTAAAAAGCATTTTCTTTTTGTTTTAGACAACATTTCATGCACTGTTAAATATGTTTAAGAAAGTTGCAAGTGAAAATCTATGTCTATGACTGAGTTTGCATTACTGCTTATTTTGACCTCTGCTGGCTCTGAAAAGCTCATTTTCAACGTTCAATTCAGAATGTGATAAAACCAGATCCAGCCACTAAAAAGCATTTTCTTTTTGCTTTAGACAACATTTCATGCACTGTTAAATATGTTTAAGAAAGTTGCAAGTGAAAATCTATGTCTCTGACTGAGTTTGCATTACTGCTTGTTTTGACCTCTGCTGGCTGAGTAAAGCTCATTTTCAACATCCAATGCAGAATGTTATAAAACCAGATCCAGCTACTAAAATGCATCATTCTTTTTGTTTTAGACAATATTTCATGCACTGTTAAACATGTTAAAGCAAGTTGCAAGTGAAAATCTATGTCTCTGACTGAGTTTGCATTACTGCTTATTTTGACCTCTGCTGGCTCTGAAAAGCTCATTTTCAACGTTCAATTCAGAATGTGATAAAACCAGATCCAGCCACTAAAAAGCATTTTCTTTTTGTTTTAGACAACATTTCATGCACTGTTAAACATGTTAAAGCAAGTTGCAAGTGAATATCTATGTCTATGACTGAGTTTGCATTACTGCTTATTTTGACCTCTGCTGGCTTTGAAAAGCTCATTTTCAACCTTCAAATCAGAATGTGATAAAACCAGATCCAGCAACAAAAATGCATCATTCTTTTTGTTTTAGACAACATTTCATGCACTGGTAAACATGTTAAAGCAAGTGGCAAGTGAAAATCTATGTCTCTGACTGAGTTTGCATTACTGCTTATTTGGACCTCTGCTGGCTGAGAACAGCTCATTTTCAACGTTCAATTCAGAATGTGATAAAACCAGATCCAGCCACAAAAATGCATCATTCTTTTTGTTTTAGACAACATTTCATGCACTGTTAAATATGTGTAAGAAAGTTGCAAGTGAAAATCTATGTCTCTGACTGAGTTTGCATTACTGCTTATTTTGACCTCTGCTGGCTGAGTAAAGCTCATTTTCAACGTCCAATGCAGAATGTGATCAACCCAGATCCAGCCACAAAAATGCATCATTCTTTTTGTTTTAGACAACATTTCATGCACTGTTAAACATGTTAAAGCAAGTTGCAAGTGAAAATCTATGTCTCTGACTGAGTTTACATTACTGCTTATTTTGACCTCTGCTGGCTCTGAAAAGCTCATTTTCAACGTTCATTTCAGAATGTGATAAAACCAGATCCAGCCACTAAAAAGCATTTTCTTTTTGTTTTAGACAACATTTCATGCACTGTTAAATATGTTTAAGAAAGTTGCAAGTGAAAATCTATGTCTATGACTGAGTTTGCATTACTGCTTATTTTGACCTCTGCTGGCTCTGAAAAGCTAATTTTCAACGTTCAATTCAGAATGTGATAAAACCAGATCCAGCCACTAAAAAGCATTTTCTTTTTGCTTTAGACAACATTTCATGCACTGTTAAATATGTTTAAGAAAGTTGCAAGTGAAAATCTATGTCTCTGACTGAGTTTGCATTACTGCTTGTTTTGACCTCTGCTGGCTGAGTAAAGCTCATTTTCAACGTCCAATGCAGAATGTGATAAAACCAGATCCAGCTACTAAAATGCATTATTCTTTTTGTTTTAGACAACATTTCATGCACTGTTAAACATGTTAAAGCAAGTTGCAAGTGAAAATCTATGTCTCTGACTGAGTTTGCATTACTGCTTGTTTTGACCTCTGCTGGCTGAGTAAAGCTCATTTTCAACGTCCAATGCAGAATGTGATAAAACCAGATCCAGCTACTAAAATGCATCATTCTTTTTGTTTTAGACAACATTTCATGCACTGTTAAACATGTTAAAGCAAGTTGCAAGTGAAAATCTATGTCTCTGACTGAGTTTGCATTACTGCTTGTTTTGACCTCTGCTGGCTGAGTAAAGCTCATTTTCAACGTCCAATGCAGAATGTGATAAAACCAGATCCAGCTACTAAAATGCATCATTCTTTTTGTTTTAGACAACATTTCATGCACTGTTAAACATGTTAAAGCAAGTTGCAAGTGAAAATCTATGTCTCTGACTGAGTTTGCATTACTGCTTATTTTGACCTCTGCTGGCTCTGAAAAGCTCATTTTCAACGTTCAATTCAGAATGTGATAAAACCAGATCCAGCCACAAAAATGCATCATTCGTTTTGTTTTAGACAACATTTCATGCACTGTTAAACATGTTAAAGCAAGTTGCAAGTGAAAATCTATGTCTCTGACTGAGTTTGCATTACTGCTTATTTTGACCTCTGCTGGCTCTGAAAAGCTCATTTTCAACGTTCAATTCAGAATGTGATAAAACCAGATCCAGCCACTAAAAAGCATTTTCTTTTTGTTTTAGACAACATTTCATGCACTGTTAAACATGTTAAAGCAAGTTGCAAGTGAAAATCTATGTCTCTGACTGAGTTTGCATTACTGCTTGTTTTGACCTCTGCTGGCTGAGTAAAGCTCATTTTCAACGTCCAATGCAGAATGTGATAAAACCAGATCCAGCTACTAAAATGCATCATTCTTTTTGTTTTAGACAACATTTCATGCACTGTTAAACATGTTAAAGCAAGTTGCAAGTGAAAATCTATGTCTCTGACTGAGTTTGCATTACTGCTTATTTTGACCTCTGCTGGCTGAGAACAGCTCATTTTCAACGTTCAATTCAGAATGTGATAAAACCAGATCCAGCCACAAAAATGCATCATTCTTTTTGTTTTAGACAACATTTCATGCACTGTTAAACATGTTAAAGCAAGTTGCAAGTGAAAATCTATGTCTCTGACTGAGTTTGCATTACTGCTTATTTTGACCTCTGCTGGCTCTGAAAAGCTTATTTTCAACGTTCAATTCAGAATGTGATAAAACCAGATCCTGCCACTAAAAAGCATTTTCTTTTTGTTTTAGACAACATTTCATGCACTGTTAAATATGTTTAAGAAAGTTGCAAGAGAAAATCTATGTCTATGACTGAGTTTGCATTACTGCTTATTTTGACCTCTGCTGGCTCTGAAAAGCTCATTTTCAACGTTTAATTCAGAATGTGATAAAACCAGATCCAGCCACTAAAAAGCATTTTCTTTTTGCTTTAGACAACATTTCATGCACTGTTAAATATGTTTAAGAAAGTTGCAAGTGAAAATCTATGTCTCTGACTGAGTTTGCATTACTGCTTGTTTTGACCTCTGCTGGCTCTGAAAAGCTCATTTTCAACGTTCAATTCAGAATGTTATAAAACCAGATCCAGCTACTAAAATGCATCATTCTTTTTGTTTTAGACAATATTTCATGCACTGTTAAACATGTTAAAGCAAGTTGCAAGTGAAAATCTATGTCTCTGACTGAGTTTGCATTACTGCTTATTTTGACCTCTGCTGGCTCTGAAAAGCTCATTTTCAACGTTCAATTCAGAATGTGATAAAACCAGATCCAGCCACTAAAAAGCATTTTCTTTTTGTTTTAGACAACATTTCATGCACTGTTAAACATGTTAAAGCAAGTTGCAAGTGAATATCTATGTCTATGACTGAGTTTGCATTACTGCTTATTTTGACCTCTGCTGGCTTTGAAAAGCTCATTTTCAACCTTCAAATCAGAATGTGATAAAACCAGATCCAGCAACAAAAATGCATCATTCTTTTTGTTTTAGACAACATTTCATGCACTGGTAAACATGTTAAAGCAAGTTGCAAGTGAAAATCTATGTCTCTGACTGAGTTTGCATTACTGCTTATTTGGACCTCTGCTGGCTGAGAACAGCTCATTTTCAACGTTCAATTCAGAATGTGATAAAACCAGATCCAGCTACTAAAATGCATTATTCTTTTTGTTTTAGACAACATTTCATGCACTGTTAAACATGTTAAAGCAAGTTGCAAGTGAAAATCTATGTCTCTGACTGAGTTTGCATTACTGCTTGTTTTGACCTCTGCTGGCTGAGTAAAGCTCATTTTCAACGTCCAATGCAGAATGTGATAAAACCAGATCCAGCTACTAAAATGCATCATTCTTTTTGTTTTAGACAACATTTCATGCACTGTTAAACATGTTAAAGCAAGTTGCAAGTGAAAATCTATGTCTCTGACTGAGTTTGCATTACTGCTTGTTTTGACCTCTGCTGGCTGAGTAAAGCTCATTTTCAACGTCCAATGCAGAATGTGATAAAACCAGATCCAGCTACTAAAATGCATCATTCTTTTTGTTTTAGACAACATTTCATGCACTGTTAAACATGTTAAAGCAAGTTGCAAGTGAAAATCTATGTCTCTGACTGAGTTTGCATTACTGCTTATTTTGACCTCTGCTGGCTGAGAACAGCTCATTTTCAACGTTCAATTCAAAATGTGATAAAACCAGATCCAGCCACAAAAATGCATCATTCGTTTTGTTTTAGACAACATTTCATGCACTGTTAAACATGTTAAAGCAAGTTGCAAGTGAAAATCTATATCTCTGACTGAGTTTGCATTACTGCTTATTTTGACCTCTGCTGGCTCTGAAAAGCTCATTTTCAACGTTCAATTCAGAATGTGATAAAACCAGATCCAGCCACAAAAATGCATCATTCGTTTTGTTTTAGACAACATTTCATGCACTGTTAAACATGTTAAAGCAAGTTGCAAGTGAAAATCTATGTCTCTGACTGAGTTTGCATTACTGCTTATTTTGACCTCTGCTGGCTCTGAAAAGCTCATTTTCAACGTTCAATTCAGAATGTGATAAAACCAGATCCAGCCACTAAAAAGCATTTTCTTTTTGTTTTAGACAACATTTCATGCACTGTTAAATATGTTTAAGAAAGGTGCAAGTGAAAATCTATGTCTCTGACTGAGTTTGCATTACTGCTTGTTTTGACCTCTGCTGGCTGAGTAAAGCTCATTTTCAACGTCCAATGCAGAATGTGATAAAACCAGATCCAGCTACTAAAATGCATCATTCTTTTTGTTTTAGACAACATTTCATGCACTGTTAAACATGTTAAAGCAAGTTGCAAGTGAAAATCTATGTCTCTGACTGAGTTTGCATTACTGCTTATTTTGACCTCTGCTGGCTGAGAACAGCTCATTTTCAACGTTCAATTCAGAATGTGATAAAACCAGATCCAGCCACAAAAATGCATCATTCTTTTTGTTTTAGACAACATTTCATGCACTGTTAAACATGTTAAAGCAAGTTGCAAGTGAAAATCTATGTCTCTGACTGAGTTTGCATTACTGCTTATTTTGACCTCTGCTGGCTCTGAAAAGCTTATTTTCAACGTTCAATTCAGAATGTGATAAAACCAGATCCTGCCACTAAAAAGCATTTTCTTTTTGTTTTAGACAACATTTCATGCACTGTTAAATATGTTTAAGAAAGTTGCAAGTGAAAATCTATGTCTATGACTGAGTTTGCATTACTGCTTATTTTGACCTCTGCTGGCTCTGAAAAGCTCATTTTCAACGTTTAATTCAGAATGTGATAAAACCAGATCCAGCCACTAAAAAGCATTTTCTTTTTGCTTTAGACAACATTTCATGCACTGTTAAATATGTTTAAGAAAGTTGCAAGTGAAAATCTATGTCTCTGACTGAGTTTGCATTACTGCTTGTTTTGACCTCTGCTGGCTCTGAAAAGCTCATTTTCAACGTTCAAATCAGAATGTGATAAAACCAGATCCAGCCACTAAAAAGCATTTTCTTTTTGATTTAGACAACATTTCATATACTGTTAAATATGTTTAAGAAAGTTGCAAGTGAAAATCTATGTCTATGACTGAGTTTGCATTACTGCTTATTTTGACCTCTGCTGGCTCTGAAAAGCTCATTTTCACCGTTCAATTCAGAATGTGATAAAACCAGATCCAGCCACTAAAAAGCATTTTCTTTTTGCTTTAGACAACATTTCATGCACTGTTAAATATGTTTAAGAAAGTTGCAAGTGAAAATCTATGTCTCTGACTGAGTTTGCATTACTGCTTGTTTTGACCTCTGCTGGCTGAGTAAAGCTCATTTTCAACGTCCAATGCAGAATGTGATAAAACTAGATCCAGCTACTAAAATGCATCATTCTTTTTGTTTTAGACAACATTTCATGCACTGTTAAACTTGTTTAAGAAAGTTGCAAGTGAAAATCTATGTCTCTGACTGAGTTTGCATTACTGCTTATTTTGACCTCTGCTGGCTCTGAAAAGCTCATTTTCAACGTTCAATTCAGAATGTGATAAAACCAGATCCAGCCACAAAAATGCATCATTCGTTTTGTTTTAGACAACATTTCATGCACTGTTAAACATGTTAAAGCAAGTTGCAAGTGAAAATCTATGTCTCTGACTGAGTTTGCATTACTGCTTATTTTGACCTCTGCTGGCTCTGAAAAGCTCATTTTCAACGTTCAATTCAGAATGTGATAAAACCAGATCCAGCCACTAAAAAGCATTTTCTTTTTGTTTTAGACAACATTTCATGCACTGTTAAATATGTTTAAGAAAGGTGCAATTGAAAATCTATGTCTCTGACTGAGTTTGCATTACTGCTTATTTTGACCTCTGCTGGCTGAGTAAAGCTCATTTTCAACGTCCAATGCAGAATGTGATAAAACCAGATCCAGCTACTAAAATGCATCATTCTTTTTGTTTTAGACAACATTTCATGCACTGTTAAACATGTTAAAGCAAGTTGCAAGTGAAAATCTATGTCTCTGACTGAGTTTGCATTACTGCTTATTTTGACCTCTGCTGGCTCTGAAAAGCTCATTTTCAACGTTCAATTCAGAATGTGATAAAACCAGATCCAGCCACAAAAATGCATCATTCGTTTTGTTTTAGACAACATTTCATGCACTGTTAAATATGTTTAAGAAAGTTGCAAGTGAAAATCTATGTCTCTGACTGAGTTTGCATTACTGCTTGTTTTGACCTCTGCTGGCTGAGTAAAGCTCATTTTCAACGTCCAATGCAGAATGTGATAAAACCAGATCCAGCTACTAAATCGCATTATTCTTTTTGTTTTAGACAACATTTCATGCACTGTTAAACATGTTAAAGCAAGTTGCAAGTGAAAATCTATGTCTCTGACTGAGTTTGCATTACTGCTTGTTTTGACCTCTGCTGGCTGAGTAAAGCTCATTTTCAACGTCCAATGCAGAATGTGATAAAACCAGATCCAGCTACTAAAATGCATCATTCTTTTTGTTTTAGACAACATTTCATGCACTGTTAAACATGTTAAAGCAAGTTGCAAGTGAAAATCTATGTCTCTGACTGAGTTTGCATTACTGCTTGTTTTGACCTCTGCTGGCTGAGTAAAGCTCATTTTCAACGTCCAATGCAGAATGTGATAAAACCAGATCCAGCTACTAAAATGCATCATTCTTTTTGTTTTAGACAACATTTCATGCACTGTTAAACATGTTAAAGCAAGTTGCAAGTGAAAATCTATGTCTCTGACTGAGTTTGCATTACTGCTTATTTTGACCTCTGCTGGCTCTGAAAAGCTCATTTTCAACGTTCAATTCAGAATGTGATAAAACCAGATCCAGCCACAAAAATGCATCATTCGTTTTGTTTTAGACAACATTTCATGCACTGTTAAACATGTTAAAGCAAGTTGCAAGTGAAAATCTATGTCTCTGACTGAGTTTGCATTACTGCTTATTTTGACCTCTGCTGGCTCTGAAAAGCTCATTTTCAACGTTCAATTCAGAATGTGATAAAACCAGATCCAGCCACTAAAAAGCATTTTCTTTTTGTTTTAGACAACATTTCATGCACTGTTAAATATGTTTAAGAAAGGTGCAAGTGAAAATCTATGTCTCTGACTGAGTTTGCATTACTGCTTGTTTTGACCTCTGCTGGCTGAGTAAAGCTCATTTTCAACGTCCAATGCAGAATGTGATAAAACCAGATCCAGCTACTAAAATGCATCATTCTTTTTGTTTTAGACAACATTTCATGCACTGTTAAACATGTTAAAGCAAGTTGCAAGTGAAAATCTATGTCTCTGACTGAGTTTGCATTACTGCTTATTTTGACCTCTGCTGGCTGAGAACAGCTCATTTTCAACGTTCAATTCAGAATGTGATAAAACCAGATCCAGCCACAAAAATACATCATTCTTTTTGTTTTAGACAACATTTCATGCACTGTTAAACATGTTAAAGCAAGTTGCAAGTGAAAATCTATGTCTCTGACTGAGTTTGCATTACTGCTTATTTTGACCTCTGCTGGCTCTGAAAAGCTCATTTTCAACGTTCAATTCAGAATGTGATAAAACCAGATCCTGCCACTAAAAAGCATTTTCTTTTTGTTTTAGACAACATTTCATGCACTGTTAAATATGTTTAAGAAAGTTGCAAGTGAAAATCTATGTCTATGACTGAGTTTGCATTACTGCTTATTTTGACCTCTGCTGGCTCTGAAAAGCTCATTTTCAACGTTCAATTCAGAATGTGATAAAACCAGATCCAGCCACTAAAAAGCATTTTCTTTTTGCTTTAGACAACATTTCATGCACTGTTAAATATGTTTAAGAAAGTTGCAAGTGAAAATCTATGTCTCTGACTGAGTTTGCATTACTGCTTGTTTTGACCTCTGCTGGCTCTGAAAAGCTCATTTTCAACGTTCAAATCAGAATGTGATAAAACCAGATCCAGCCACTAAAAAGCATTTTCTTTTTGATTTAGACAACATTTCATATACTGTTAAATATGTTTAAGAAAGTTGCAAGTGAAAATCTATGTCTATGACTGAGTTTGCATTACTGCTTGTTTTGACCTCTGCTGGCTCTGAAAAGCTCATTTTCACCGTTCAATTCAGAATGTGATAAAACCAGATCCAGCCACTAAAAAGCATTTTCTTTTTGCTTTAGACAACATTTCATGCACTGTTAAATATGTTTAAGAAAGTTGCAAGTGAAAATCTATGTCTCTGACTGAGTTTGCATTACTGCTTGTTTTGACCTCTGCTGGCTGAGTAAAGCTCATTTTCAACGTCCAATGCAGAATGTGATAAAACTAGATCCAGCTACTAAAATGCATCATTCTTTTTGTTTTAGACAACATTTCATGCACTGTTAAACTTGTTTAAGAAAGTTGCAAGTGAAAATCTATGTCTCTGACTGAGTTTGCATTACTGCTTGTTTTGACCTTTGCTGGCTGAGTAAAGCTCATTTTCAACGTCCAATGCAGAATGTGATAAAACCAGATCCAGCTACTAAAATGCATCATTCTTTTTGTTTTAGACAACATTTCATGCACTGTTAAACATGTTAAAGCAAGTTGCAAGTGAAAATCTATGTCTCTGACTGAGTTTGCATTACTGCTTATTTTGACCTCTGCTGGCTGAGAACAGCTCATTTTCAACGTTCAATTCAGAATGTGATAAAACCAGATCCAGCCACAAAAATGCATCATTCGTTTTGTTTTAGACAACATTTCATGCACTGTTAAACATGTTAAAGCAAGTTGCAAGTGAAAATCTATGTCTCTGACTGAGTTTGCATTACTGCTTATTTTGACCTCTGCTGGCTCTGAAAAGCTCATTTTCAACGTTCAATTCAGAATGTGATAAAACCAGATCCAGCCACAAAAATGCATCATTCGTTTTGTTTTAGACAACATTTCATGCACTGTTAAACATGTTAAAGCAAGTTGCAAGTGAAAATCTATGTCTCTGACTGAGTTTGCATTACTGCTTATTTTGACCTCTGCTGGCTCTGAAAAGCTCATTTTCAACGTTCAATTCAGAATGTGATAAAACCAGATCCAGCCACTAAAAAGCATTTTCTTTTTGTTTTAGACAACATTTCATGCACTGTTAAATATGTTTAAGAAAGGTGCAATTGAAAATCTATGTCTCTGACTGAGTTTGCATTACTGCTTATTTTGACCTCTGCTGGCTGAGTAAAGCTCATTTTCAACGTCCAATGCAGAATGTGATAAAACCAGATCCAGCTACTAAAATGCATCATTCTTTTTGTTTTAGACAACATTTTATGCACTGTTAAACATGTTAAAGCAAGTTGCAAGTGAAAATCTATGTCTCTGACTGAGTTTGCATTACTGCTTATTTTGACCTCTGCTGGCTCTGAAAAGCTCATTTTCAACGTTCAATTCAGAATGTGATAAAACCAGATCCAGCCACAAAAATGCATCATTCGTTTTGTTTTAGACAACATTTCATGCACTGTTAAATATGTTTAAGAAAGTTGCAAGTGAAAATCTATGTCTCTGACTGAGTTTGCATTACTGCTTGTTTTGACCTCTGCTGGCTGAGTAAAGCTCATTTTCAACGTCCAATGCAGAATGTGATAAAACCAGATCCAGCTACTAAAATGCATTATTCTTTTTGTTTTAGACAACATTTCATGCACTGTTAAACATGTTAAAGCAAGTTGCAAGTGAAAATCTATGTCTCTGACTGAGTTTGCATTACTGCTTGTTTTGACCTCTGCTGGCTGAGTAAAGCTCATTTTCAACGTCCAATGCAGAATGTGATAAAACCAGATCCAGCTACTAAAATGCATCATTCTTTTTGTTTTAGACAACATTTCATGCACTGTTAAACATGTTAAAGCAAGTTGCAAGTGAAAATCTATGTCTCTGACTGAGTTTGCATTACTGCTTGTTTTGACCTCTGCTGGCTGAGTAAAGCTCATTTTCAACGTCCAATGCAGAATGTGATAAAACCAGATCCAGCTACTAAAATGCATCATTCTTTTTGTTTTAGACAACATTTCATGCACTGTTAAACATGTTAAAGCAAGTTGCAAGTGAAAATCTATGTCTCTGACTGAGTTTGCATTACTGCTTATTTTGACCTCTGCTGGCTCTGAAAAGCTCATTTTCAACGTTCAATTCAGAATGTGATAAAACCAGATCCAGCCACAAAAATGCATCATTCGTTTTGTTTTAGACAACATTTCATGCACTGTTAAACATGTTAAAGCAAGTTGCAAGTGAAAATCTATGTCTCTGACTGAGTTTGCATTACTGCTTATTTTGACCTCTGCTGGCTCTGAAAAGCTCATTTTCAACGTTCAATTCAGAATGTGATAAAACCAGATCCAGCCACTAAAAAGCATTTTCTTTTTGTTTTAGACAACATTTCATGCACTGTTAAATATGTTTAAGAAAGGTGCAAGTGAAAATCTATGTCTCTGACTGAGTTTGCATTACTGCTTGTTTTGACCTCTGCTGGCTGAGTAAAGCTCATTTTCAACGTCCAATGCAGAATGTGATAAAACCAGATCCAGCTACTAAAATGCATCATTCTTTTTGTTTTAGACAACATTTCATGCACTGTTAAACATGTTAAAGCAAGTTGCAAGTGAAAATCTATGTCTCTGACTGAGTTTGCATTACTGCTTATTTTGACCTCTGCTGGCTGAGAACAGCTCATTTTCAACGTTCAATTCAGAATGTGATAAAACCAGATCCAGCCACAAAAATGCATCATTCTTTTTGTTTTAGACAACATTTCATGCACTGTTAAACATGTTAAAGCAAGTTGCAAGTGAAAATCTATGTCTCTGACTGAGTTTGCATTACTGCTTATTTTGACCTCTGCTGGCTCTGAAAAGCTCATTTTCAACGTTCAATTCAGAATGTGATAAAACCAGATCCTGCCACTAAAAAGCATTTTCTTTTTGTTTTAGACAACATTTCATGCACTGTTAAATATGTTTAAGAAAGTTGCAAGTGAAAATCTATGTCTATGACTGAGTTTGCATTACTGCTTATTTTGACCTCTGCTGGCTCTGAAAAGCTCATTTTCAACGTTCAATTCAGAATGTGATAAAACCAGATCCAGCCACTAAAAAGCATTTTCTTTTTGCTTTAGACAACATTTCATGCACTGTTAAATATGTTTAAGAAAGTTGCAAGTGAAAATCTATGTCTCTGACTGAGTTTGCATTACTGCTTGTTTTGACCTCTGCTGGCTCTGAAAAGCTCATTTTCAACGTTCAAATCAGAATGTGATAAAACCAGATCCAGACACTAAAAAGCATTTTCTTTTTGATTTAGACAACATTTCATATACTGTTAAATATGTTTAAGAAAGTTGCAAGTGAAAATCTATGTCTATGACTGAGTTTGCATTACTGCTTATTTTGACCTCTGCTGGCTCTGTAAAGCTCATTTTCACCGTTCAATTCAGAATGTGATAAAACCAGATCCAGCCACTAAAAAGCATTTTCTTTTTGCTTTAGACAACATTTCATGCACTGTTAAATATGTTTAAGAAAGTTGCAAGTGAAAATCTATGTCTCTGACTGAGTTTGCATTACTGCTTGTTTTGACCTCTGCTGGCTGAGTAAAGCTCATTTTCAACGTCCAATGCAGAATGTGATAAAACTAGATCCAGCTACTAAAATGCATCATTCTTTTTGTTTTAGACAACATTTCATGCACTGTTAAACATGTTAAAGCAAGTTGCAAGTGAAAATCTATGTCTCTGACTGAGTTTGAATTACTGCTTATTTTGACCTCTGCTGGCTGAGAACAGCTCATTTTCAACGTTCAATTCAGAATGTGATAAAACCAGATCCAGCCACAAAAATGCATCATTCTTTTTGTTTTAGACAACATTTCATGCACTGTTAAACTTGTTTAAGAAAGTTGCAAGTGAAAATCTATGTCTCTGACTGAGTTTGCATTACTGCTTGTTTTGACCTTTGCTGGCTGAGTAAAGCTCATTTTCAACGTCCAATGCAGAATGTGATAAAACCAGATCCAGCTACTAAAATGCATCATTCTTTTTGTTTTAGACAACATTTCATGCCCTGTTAAACATGTTAAAGCAAGTTGCAAGTGAAAATCTATGTCTCTGACTGAGTTTGCATTACTGCTTATTTTGTCCTCTGCTGGCTCTGAAAAGCTCATTTTCAACGTTCAATTCAGAATGTGATAAAACCAGATCCAGCCACAAAAATGCATAATTCTTTTTGTTTTACACAACATTTCATGCACTGTTAAACATGTTAAAGCAAGTTGCAAGTGAAAATCTATGTCTCTGACTGAGTTTGCATTACTGCTTATTTTGACCTCTGCTGGCTGAGAACAGCTCATTTTCAACGTTCAATTCAGAATGTGATAAAACCAGATCCAGCCACAAAAATGCATCATTCGTTTTGTTTTAGACAACATTTCATGCACTGTTAAACATGTTAAAGCAAGTTGCAAGTGAAAATCTATGTCTCTGACTGAGTTTGCATTACTGCTTATTTTGACCTCTGCTGGCTCTGAAAAGCTCATTTTCAACGTTCAATTCAGAATGTGATAAAACCAGATCCAGCCACAAAAATGCATCATTCGTTTTGTTTTAGACAACATTTCATGCACTGTTAAACATGTTAAAGCAAGTTGCAAGTGAAAATCTATGTCTCTGACTGAGTTTGCATTACTGCTTATTTTGACCTCTGCTGGCTCTGAAAAGCTCATTTTCAACGTTCAATTCAGAATGTGATAAAACCAGATCCAGCCACTAAAAAGCATTTTCTTTTTGTTTTAGACAACATTTCATGCACTGTTAAATATGTTTAAGAAAGGTGCAATTGAAAATCTATGTCTCTGACTGAGTTTGCATTACTGCTTATTTTGACCTCTGCTGGCTGAGTAAAGCTCATTTTCAACGTCCAATGCAGAATGTGATAAAACCAGATCCAGCTACTAAAATGCATCATTCTTTTTGTTTTAGACAACATTTCATGCACTGTTAAACATGTTAAAGCAAGTTGCAAGTGAAAATCTATGTCTCTGACTGAGTTTGCATTACTGCTTATTTTGACCTCTGCTGGCTCTGAAAAGCTCATTTTCAACGTTCAATTCAGAATGTGATAAAACCAGATCCAGCCACAAAAATGCATCATTCGTTTTGTTTTAGACAACATTTCATGCACTGTTAAACATGTTAAAGCAAGTTGCAAGTGAAAATCTATGTCTCTGACTGAGTTTGCATTACTGCTTATTTTGACCTCTGCTGGCTGAGAACAGCTCATTTTCAACGTTCAATTCAGAATGTGATAAAACCAGATCCAGCTACTAAAATGCATCATTCTTTTTGTTTTAGACAACATTTCATGCACTGTTAAACATGTTAAAGCAAGTTGCAAGTGAAAATCTATGTCTCTGACTGAGTTTGCATTACTGCTTATTTTGACCTCTGCTGGCTGAGAACAGCTCATTTTCAACGTTCAATTCAGAATGTGATAAAACCAGATCCAGCCACAAAAATGCATTATTCTTTTTGTTTTAGAAAACATTTCATGCACTGTTAAACATGTTAAAGCAAGTTGCAAGTGAAAATCTATGTCTCTGACTGAGTTTGCATTACTGCTTATTTTGACCTCTGCTGGCTCTGAAAAGCTCATTTTCAACGTTCAATTCAGAATGTGATAAAACCAGATCCAGCCACTAAAAAGCATTTTCTTTTTGCTTTAGACAACATCTCATGCACTGTTAAATATGTTTAAGAAAGTTGCAAGTGAAAATCTATGTCTCTGACTGAGTTTGCATTACTGCTTGTTTTGACCTCTGCTGGCTGAGCAAAGCTCATTTTCAACGTCCAATGCAGAATGTGATAAAACCAGATCCAGCTACTAAAATGCATCATTCTTTTTGTTTTAGACAACATTTCATGCACTGTTAAACATGTTAAAGCAAGTTGCAAGTGAAAATCTATGTCTCTGACTGAGTTTGCATTACTGTGATTTGACCTCTGCTGGCTCTGAAAAGCTCATTTTCAACGTTCAATTCAGAATGTGATAAAACCAGATCCAGCCACTAAAAAGCATTTTCTTTTTGATTTAGACAACATTTCATATACTGTTAAATATGTTTAAGAAAGTTGCAAGTGAAAATCTATGTCTATGACTGAGTTTGCATTACTGCTTATTTTGACCTCTGCTGGCCCTGAAAAGCTCATTTTCAACGTTCAATTCAGAATGTGATAAAACCAGATCCAGCCACTAAAAAGCATTTTCTTTTTGCTTTAGACAACATTTCATGCACTGTTAAATATGTTTAAGAAAGTTGCAAGTGAAAATCTATGTCTCTGATTGAGTTTGCATTACTGCTTGTTTTGACCTCTGCTGGCTGAGTAAAGCTCATTTTCAACGTCCAATGCAGAATGTGATAAAACTAGATCCAGCTACTAAAATGCATCATTCTTTTTGTTTTAGACAACATTTCATGCACTGTTAAACATGTTAAAGCAAGTTGCAAGTGAAAATCTATGTCTCTGACTGAGTTTGCAATACTGCTTATTTTGACCTCTGCTGGCTGAGAACAGTTCATTTTCAACGTTCAATTCAGAATGTGATAAAACCAGATCCAGCCACTAAAAAGCATTTTCTTTTTGCTTTAGACAACATTTCATGCACTGTTAAATATGTTTAAGAAAGTTGCAAGTGAAAATCTATGTCTCTGATTGAGTTTGCATTACTGCTTGTTTTGACCTCTGCTGGCTGAGTAAAGCTCATTTTCAACGTCCAATGCAGAATGTGATAAAATCAGATCCAGCTACTAAAATGCATCATTCTTTTTATTTTAGACAACATTTCATGCACTGTTAAACATGTTAAAGCAAGTTGCAAGTGAAAATCTATGTCTCTGACTGAGTTTGCATTACTGCTTGTTTTGACCTCTGCTGGCTGAGTAAAGCTCATTTTCAACGTCCAATGCAGAATGTAATAAAACCAGATCCAGCTACTAAAATGCATCATTCTTTTTGTTTTAGACAACATTTCATGCACTGTTAAACATGTTAAAGCAAGTTGCAAGTGAAAATCTATGTCTCTGACTGAGTTTGCATTACTGCTTATTTTGACCTCTGCTGGCTCTGAAAAGCTCATTTTCAACGTTCAATTCAGAATGTGATAAAACCAGATCCAGCCACTAAAAAGCATTTTCTTTTTGTTTTAGACAACATTTCATGCACTGTTAAACATGTTAAAGCAAGTTGCAAGTGAAAATCTATGTCTCTGACTGAGTTTGCATTACTGCTTGTTTTGACCTCTGCTGGCTGAGTAAAGCTCATTTTCAACGTCCAATGCAGAATGTGATAAAACCAGATCCAGCTACTAAAATGCATCATTCTTTTTGTTTTAGACAACATTTCATGCACTGTTAAACATGTTAAAGCAAGTTGCAAGTGAAAATCTATGTCTCTGACTGAGTTTGCATTACTGCTTATTTTGACCTCTGCTGGCTGAGAACAGCTCATTTTCAACGTTCAATTCAGAATGTGATAAAACCAGATCCAGCCACAAAAATGCATCATTCTTTTTGTTTTAGACAACATTTCATGCACTGTTAAACATGTTAAAGCAAGTTGCAAGTGAAAATCTATGTCTCTGACTGAGTTTGCATTACTGCTTATTTTGACCTCTGCTGGCTCTGAAAAGCTTATTTTCAACGTTCAATTCAGAATGTGATAAAACCAGATCCTGCCACTAAAAAGCATTTTCTTTTTGTTTTAGACAACATTTCATGCACTGTTAAATATGTTTAAGAAAGTTGCAAGTGAAAATCTATGTCTATGACTGAGTTTGCATTACTGCTTATTTTGACCTCTGCTGGCTCTGAAAAGCTCATTTTCAACGTTTAATTCAGAATGTGATAAAACCAGATCCAGCCACTAAAAAGCATTTTCTTTTTGCTTTAGACAACATTTCATGCACTGGTAAATATGTTTAAGAAAGTTGCAAGTGAAAATCTATGTCTCTGACTGAGTTTGCATTACTGCTTGTTTTGACCTCTGCTGGCTCTGAAAAGCTCATTTTCAACGTTCAATTCAGAATGTTATAAAACCAGATCCAGCTACTAAAATGCATCATTCTTTTTGTTTTAGACAATATTTCATGCACTGTTAAACATGTTAAAGCAAGTTGCAAGTGAAAATCTATGTCTCTGACTGAGTTTGCATTACTGCTTATTTTGACCTCTGCTGGCTCTGAAAAGCTCATTTTCAACGTTCAATTCAGAATGTGATAAAACCAGATCCAGCCACTAAAAAGCATTTTCTTTTTGTTTTAGACAACATTTCATGCACTGTTAAACATGTTAAAGCAAGTTGCAAGTGAATATCTATGTCTATGACTGAGTTTGCATTACTGCTTATTTTGACCTCTGCTGGCTTTGAAAAGCTCATTTTCAACCTTCAAATCAGAATGTGATAAAACCAGATCCAGCAACAAAAATGCATCATTCTTTTTGTTTTAGACAACATTTCATGCACTGGTAAACATGTTAAAGCAAGTTGCAAGTGAAAATCTATGTCTCTGACTGAGATTGCATTACTGCTTATTTGGACCTCTGCTGGCTGAGAACAGCTCATTTTCAACGTTCAATTCAGAATGTGATAAAACCAGATCCAGCTACTAAAATGCATTATTCTTTTTGTTTTAGACAACATTTCATGCACTGTTAAACATGTTAAAGCAAGTTGCAAGTGAAAATCTATGTCTCTGACTGAGTTTGCATTACTGCTTGTTTTGACCTCTGCTGGCTGAGTAAAGCTCATTTTCAACGTCCAATGCAGAATGTGATAAAACCAGATCCAGCTACTAAAATGCATCATTCTTTTTGTTTTAGACAACATTTCATGCACTGTTAAACATGTTAAAGCAAGTTGCAAGTGAAAATCTATGTCTCTGACTGAGTTTGCATTACTGCTTGTTTTGACCTCTGCTGGCTGAGTAAAGCTCATTTTCAACGTCCAATGCAGAATGTGATAAAACCAGATCCAGCTACTAAAATGCATCATTCTTTTTGTTTTAGACAACATTTCATGCACTGTTAAACATGTTAAAGCAAGTTGCAAGTGAAAATCTATGTCTCTGACTGAGTTTGCATTACTGCTTATTTTGACCTCTGCTGGCTGAGAACAGCTCACTTTCAACGTTCAATTCAAAATGTGATAAAACCAGATCCAGCCACAAAAATGCATCATTCGTTTTGTTTTAGACAACATTTCATGCACTGTTAAACATGTTAAAGCAAGTTGCAAGTGAAAATCTATGTCTCTGACTGAGTTTGCATTACTGCTTATTTTGACCTCTGCTGGCTCTGAAAAGCTCATTTTCAACGTTCAATTCAGAATGTGATAAAACCAGATCCAGCCACTAAAAAGCATTTTCTTTTTGTTTTAGACAACATTTCATGCACTGTTAAATATGTTTAAGAAAGTTGCAAGTGAAAATCTATGTCTATGACTGAGTTTGCATTACTGCTTATTTTGACCTCTGCTGGCTCTGAAAAGCTCATTTTCAACGTTCAATTCAGAATGTGATAAAACCAGATCCAGCCACTAAAAAGCATTTTCTTTTTGCTTTAGACAACATTTCATGCACTGTTAAATATGTTTAAGAAAGTTGCAAGTGAAAATCTATGTCTCTGACTGAGTTTGCATTACTGCTTGTTTTGACCTCTGCTGGCTGAGTAAAGCTCATTTTCAACATCCAATGCAGAATGTTATAAAACCAGATCCAGCTACTAAAATGCATCATTCTTTTTGTTTTAGACAATATTTCATGCACTGTTAAACATGTTAAAGCAAGTTGCAAGTGAAAATCTATGTCTCTGACTGAGTTTGCATTACTGCTTATTTTGACCTCTGCTGGCTCTGAAAAGCTAATTTTCAACGTTCAATTCAGAATGTGATAAAACCAGATCCAGCCACTAAAAAGCATTTTCTTTTTGTTTTAGACAACATTTCATGCACTGTTAAACATGTTAAAGCAAGTTGCAAGTGAATATCTATGTCTATGACTGAGTTTGCATTACTGCTTATTTTGACCTCTGCTGGCTTTGAAAAGCTCATTTTCAACCTTCAAATCAGAATGTGATAAAACCAGATCCAGCAACAAAAATGCATCATTCTTTTTGTTTTAGACAACATTTCATGCACTGGTAAACATGTTAAAGCAAGTTGCAAGTGAAAATCTATGTCTCTGACTGAGTTTGCATTACTGCTTATTTGGACCTCTGCTGGCTGAGAACAGCTCATTTTCAACGTTCAATTCAGAATGTGATAAAACCAGATCCAGCCACAAAAATGCATCATTCTTTTTGTTTTAGACAACATTTCATGCACTGTTAAATATGTGTAAGAAAGTTGCAAGTGAAAATCTATGTCTCTGACTGAGTTTGCATTACTGCTTATTTTGACCTCTGCTGGCTGAGTAAAGCTCATTTTCAACGTCCAATGCAGAATGTGATCAACCCAGATCCAGCCACAAAAATGCATCATTCTTTTTGTTTTAGACAACATTTCATGCACTGTTAAACATGTTAAAGCAAGTTGCAAGTGAAAATCTATGTCTCTGACTGAGTTTACATTACTGCTTATTTTGACCTCTGCTGGCTCTGAAAAGCTCATTTTCAACGTTCATTTCAGAATGTGATAAAACCAGATCCAGCCACTAAAAAGCATTTTCTTTTTGTTTTAGACAACATTTCATGCACTGTTAAATATGTTTAAGAAAGTTGCAAGTGAAAATCTATGTCTATGACTGAGTTTGCATTACTGCTTATTTTGACCTCTGCTGGCTCTGAAAAGCTAATTTTCAACGTTCAATTCAGAATGTGATAAAACCAGATCCAGCCACTAAAAAGCATTTTCTTTTTGCTTTAGACAACATTTCATGCACTGTTAAATATGTTTAAGAAAGTTGCAAGTGAAAATCTATGTCTCTGACTGAGTTTGCATTACTGCTTGTTTTGACCTCTGCTGGCTGAGTAAAGCTCATTTTCAACGTCCAATGCAGAATGTGATAAAACCAGATCCAGCTACTAAAATGCATTATTCTTTTTGTTTTAGACAACATTTCATGCACTGTTAAACATGTTAAAGCAAGTTGCAAGTGAAAATCTATGTCTCTGACTGAGTTTGCATTACTGCTTGTTTTGACCTCTGCTGGCTGAGTAAAGCTCATTTTCAACGTCCAATGCAGAATGTGATAAAACCAGATCCAGCTACTAAAATGCATCATTCTTTTTGTTTTAGACAACATTTCATGCACTGTTAAACATGTTAAAGCAAGTTGCAAGTGAAAATCTATGTCTCTGACTGAGTTTGCATTACTGCTTGTTTTGACCTCTGCTGGCTGAGTAAAGCTCATTTTCAACGTCCAATGCAGAATGTGATAAAACCAGATCCAGCTACTAAAATGCATCATTCTTTTTGTTTTAGACAACATTTCATGCACTGTTAAACATGTTAAAGCAAGTTGCAAGTGAAAATCTATGTCTCTGACTGAGTTTGCATTACTGCTTATTTTGACCTCTGCTGGCTCTGAAAAGCTCATTTTCAACGTTCAATTCAGAATGTGATAAAACCAGATCCAGCCACAAAAATGCATCATTCGTTTTGTTTTAGACAACATTTCATGCACTGTTAAACATGTTAAAGCAAGTTGCAAGTGAAAATCTATGTCTCTGACTGAGTTTGCATTACTGCTTATTTTGACCTCTGCTGGCTCTGAAAAGCTCATTTTCAACGTTCAATTCAGAATGTGATAAAACCAGATCCAGCCACTAAAAAGCATTTTCTTTTTGTTTTAGACAACATTTCATGCACTGTTAAACATGTTAAAGCAAGTTGCAAGTGAAAATCTATGTCTCTGACTGAGTTTGCATTACTGCTTGTTTTGACCTCTGCTGGCTGAGTAAAGCTCATTTTCAACGTCCAATGCAGAATGTGATAAAACCAGATCCAGCTACTAAAATGCATCATTCTTTTTGTTTTAGACAACATTTCATGCACTGTTAAACATGTTAAAGCAAGTTGCAAGTGAAAATCTATGTCTCTGACTGAGTTTGCATTACTGCTTATTTTGACCTCTGCTGGCTGAGAACAGCTCATTTTCAACGTTCAATTCAGAATGTGATAAAACCAGATCCAGCCACAAAAATGCATCATTCTTTTTGTTTTAGACAACATTTCATGCACTGTTAAACATGTTAAAGCAAGTTGCAAGTGAAAATCTATGTCTCTGACTGAGTTTGCATTACTGCTTATTTTGACCTCTGCTGGCTCTGAAAAGCTTATTTTCAACGTTCAATTCAGAATGTGATAAAACCAGATCCTGCCACTAAAAAGCATTTTCTTTTTGTTTTAGACAACATTTCATGCACTGTTAAATATGTTTAAGAAAGTTGCAAGAGAAAATCTATGTCTATGACTGAGTTTGCATTACTGCTTATTTTGACCTCTGCTGGCTCTGAAAAGCTCATTTTCAACGTTTAATTCAGAATGTGATAAAACCAGATCCAGCCACTAAAAAGCATTTTCTTTTTGCTTTAGACAACATTTCATGCACTGTTAAATATGTTTAAGAAAGTTGCAAGTGAAAATCTATGTCTCTGACTGAGTTTGCATTACTGCTTGTTTTGACCTCTGCTGGCTCTGAAAAGCTCATTTTCAACGTTCAATTCAGAATGTTATAAAACCAGATCCAGCTACTAAAATGCATCATTCTTTTTGTTTTAGACAATATTTCATGCACTGTTAAACATGTTAAAGCAAGTTGCAAGTGAAAATCTATGTCTCTGACTGAGTTTGCATTACTGCTTATTTTGACCTCTGCTGGCTCTGAAAAGCTCATTTTCAACGTTCAATTCAGAATGTGATAAAACCAGATCCAGCCACTAAAAAGCATTTTCTTTTTGTTTTAGACAACATTTCATGCACTGTTAAACATGTTAAAGCAAGTTGCAAGTGAATATCTATGTCTATGACTGAGTTTGCATTACTGCTTATTTTGACCTCTGCTGGCTTTGAAAAGCTCATTTTCAACCTTCAAATCAGAATGTGATAAAACCAGATCCAGCAACAAAAATGCATCATTCTTTTTGTTTTAGACAACATTTCATGCACTGGTAAACATGTTAAAGCAAGTTGCAAGTGAAAATCTATGTCTCTGACTGAGTTTGCATTACTGCTTATTTGGACCTCTGCTGGCTGAGAACAGCTCATTTTCAACGTTCAATTCAGAATGTGATAAAACCAGATCCAGCTACTAAAATGCATTATTCTTTTTGTTTTAGACAACATTTCATGCACTGTTAAACATGTTAAAGCAAGTTGCAAGTGAAAATCTATGTCTCTGACTGAGTTTGCATTACTGCTTGTTTTGACCTCTGCTGGCTGAGTAAAGCTCATTTTCAACGTCCAATGCAGAATGTGATAAAACCAGATCCAGCTACTAAAATGCATCATTCTTTTTGTTTTAGACAACATTTCATGCACTGTTAAACATGTTAAAGCAAGTTGCAAGTGAAAATCTATGTCTCTGACTGAGTTTGCATTACTGCTTGTTTTGACCTCTGCTGGCTGAGTAAAGCTCATTTTCAACGTCCAATGCAGAATGTGATAAAACCAGATCCAGCTACTAAAATGCATCATTCTTTTTGTTTTAGACAACATTTCATGCACTGTTAAACATGTTAAAGCAAGTTGCAAGTGAAAATCTATGTCTCTGACTGAGTTTGCATTACTGCTTATTTTGACCTCTGCTGGCTGAGAACAGCTCATTTTCAACGTTCAATTCAAAATGTGATAAAACCAGATCCAGCCACAAAAATGCATCATTCGTTTTGTTTTAGACAACATTTCATGCACTGTTAAACATGTTAAAGCAAGTTGCAAGTGAAAATCTATATCTCTGACTGAGTTTGCATTACTGCTTATTTTGACCTCTGCTGGCTCTGAAAAGCTCATTTTCAACGTTCAATTCAGAATGTGATAAAACCAGATCCAGCCACAAAAATGCATCATTCGTTTTGTTTTAGACAACATTTCATGCACTGTTAAACATGTTAAAGCAAGTTGCAAGTGAAAATCTATGTCTCTGACTGAGTTTGCATTACTGCTTATTTTGACCTCTGCTGGCTCTGAAAAGCTCATTTTCAACGTTCAATTCAGAATGTGATAAAACCAGATCCAGCCACTAAAAAGCATTTTCTTTTTGTTTTAGACAACATTTCATGCACTGTTAAATATGTTTAAGAAAGGTGCAAGTGAAAATCTATGTCTCTGACTGAGTTTGCATTACTGCTTGTTTTGACCTCTGCTGGCTGAGTAAAGCTCATTTTCAACGTCCAATGCAGAATGTGATAAAACCAGATCCAGCTACTAAAATGCATCATTCTTTTTGTTTTAGACAACATTTCATGCACTGTTAAACATGTTAAAGCAAGTTGCAAGTGAAAATCTATGTCTCTGACTGAGTTTGCATTACTGCTTATTTTGACCTCTGCTGGCTGAGAACAGCTCATTTTCAACGTTCAATTCAGAATGTGATAAAACCAGATCCAGCCACAAAAATACATCATTCTTTTTGTTTTAGACAACATTTCATGCACTGTTAAACATGTTAAAGCAAGTTGCAAGTGAAAATCTATGTCTCTGACTGAGTTTGCATTACTGCTTATTTTGACCTCTGCTGGCTCTGAAAAGCTTATTTTCAACGTTCAATTCAGAATGTGATAAAACCAGATCCTGCCACTAAAAAGCATTTTCTTTTTGTTTTAGACAACATTTCATGCACTGTTAAATATGTTTAAGAAAGTTGCAAGTGAAAATCTATGTCTATGACTGAGTTTGCATTACTGCTTATTTTGACCTCTGCTGGCTCTGAAAAGCTCATTTTCAACGTTTAATTCAGAATGTGATAAAACCAGATCCAGCCACTAAAAAGCATTTTCTTTTTGCTTTAGACAACATTTCATGCACTGTTAAATATGTTTAAGAAAGTTGCAAGTGAAAATCTATGTCTCTGACTGAGTTTGCATTACTGCTTGTTTTGACCTCTGCTGGCTCTGAAAAGCTCATTTTCAACGTTCAAATCAGAATGTGATAAAACCAGATCCAGCCACTAAAAAGCATTTTCTTTTTGATTTAGACAACATTTCATATACTGTTAAATATGTTTAAGAAAGTTGCAAGTGAAAATCTATGTCTATGACTGAGTTTGCATTACTGCTTATTTTGACCTCTGCTGGCTCTGAAAAGCTCATTTTCACCGTTCAATTCAGAATGTGATAAAACCAGATCCAGCCACTAAAAAGCATTTTCTTTTTGCTTTAGACAACATTTCATGCACTGTTAAATATGTTTAAGAAAGTTGCAAGTGAAAATCTATGTCTCTGACTGAGTTTGCATTACTGCTTGTTTTGACCTCTGCTGGCTGAGTAAAGCTCATTTTCAACGTCCAATGCAGAATGTGATAAAACTAGATCCAGCTACTAAAATGCATCATTCTTTTTGTTTTAGACAACATTTCATGCACTGTTAAACTTGTTTAAGAAAGTTGCAAGTGAAAATCTATGTCTCTGACTGAGTTTGCATTACTGCTTATTTTGACCTCTGCTGGCTCTGAAAAGCTCATTTTCAACGTTCAATTCAGAATGTGATAAAACCAGATCCAGCCACAAAAATGCATCATTCGTTTTGTTTTAGACAACATTTCATGCACTGTTAAACATGTTAAAGCAAGTTGCAAGTGAAAATCTATGTCTCTGACTGAGTTTGCATTACTGCTTATTTTGACCTCTGCTGGCTCTGAAAAGCTCATTTTCAACGTTCAATTCAGAATGTGATAAAACCAGATCCAGCCACTAAAAAGCATTTTCTTTTTGTTTTAGACAACATTTCATGCACTGTTAAATATGTTTAAGAAAGGTGCAATTGAAAATCTATGTCTCTGACTGAGTTTGCATTACTGCTTATTTTGACCTCTGCTGGCTGAGTAAAGCTCATTTTCAACGTCCAATGCAGAATGTGATAAAACCAGATCCAGCTACTAAAATGCATCATTCTTTTTGTTTTAGACAACATTTCATGCACTGTTAAACATGTTAAAGCAAGTTGCAAGTGAAAATCTATGTCTCTGACTGAGTTTGCATTACTGCTTATTTTGACCTCTGCTGGCTCTGAAAAGCTCATTTTCAACGTTCAATTCAGAATGTGATAAAACCAGATCCAGCCACAAAAATGCATCATTCGTTTTGTTTTAGACAACATTTCATGCACTGTTAAATATGTTTAAGAAAGTTGCAAGTGAAAATCTATGTCTCTGACTGAGTTTGCATTACTGCTTGTTTTGACCTCTGCTGGCTGAGTAAAGCTCATTTTCAACGTCCAATGCAGAATGTGATAAAACCAGATCCAGCTACTAAATCGCATTATTCTTTTTGTTTTAGACAACATTTCATGCACTGTTAAACATGTTAAAGCAAGTTGCAAGTGAAAATCTATGTCTCTGACTGAGTTTGCATTACTGCTTGTTTTGACCTCTGCTGGCTGAGTAAAGCTCATTTTCAACGTCCAATGCAGAATGTGATAAAACCAGATCCAGCTACTAAAATGCATCATTCTTTTTGTTTTAGACAACATTTCATGCACTGTTAAACATGTTAAAGCAAGTTGCAAGTGAAAATCTATGTCTCTGACTGAGTTTGCATTACTGCTTGTTTTGACCTCTGCTGGCTGAGTAAAGCTCATTTTCAACGTCCAATGCAGAATGTGATAAAACCAGATCCAGCTACTAAAATGCATCATTCTTTTTGTTTTAGACAACATTTCATGCACTGTTAAACATGTTAAAGCAAGTTGCAAGTGAAAATCTATGTCTCTGACTGAGTTTGCATTACTGCTTATTTTGACCTCTGCTGGCTCTGAAAAGCTCATTTTCAACGTTCAATTCAGAATGTGATAAAACCAGATCCAGCCACAAAAATGCATCATTCGTTTTGTTTTAGACAACATTTCATGCACTGTTAAACATGTTAAAGCAAGTTGCAAGTGAAAATCTATGTCTCTGACTGAGTTTGCATTACTGCTTATTTTGACCTCTGCTGGCTCTGAAAAGCTCATTTTCAACGTTCAATTCAGAATGTGATAAAACCAGATCCAGCCACTAAAAAGCATTTTCTTTTTGTTTTAGACAACATTTCATGCACTGTTAAATATGTTTAAGAAAGGTGCAAGTGAAAATCTATGTCTCTGACTGAGTTTGCATTACTGCTTGTTTTGACCTCTGCTGGCTGAGTAAAGCTCATTTTCAACGTCCAATGCAGAATGTGATAAAACCAGATCCAGCTACTAAAATGCATCATTCTTTTTGTTTTAGACAACATTTCATGCACTGTTAAACATGTTAAAGCAAGTTGCAAGTGAAAATCTATGTCTCTGACTGAGTTTGCATTACTGCTTATTTTGACCTCTGCTGGCTGAGAACAGCTCATTTTCAACGTTCAATTCAGAATGTGATAAAACCAGATCCAGCCACAAAAATACATCATTCTTTTTGTTTTAGACAACATTTCATGCACTGTTAAACATGTTAAAGCAAGTTGCAAGTGAAAATCTATGTCTCTGACTGAGTTTGCATTACTGCTTATTTTGACCTCTGCTGGCTCTGAAAAGCTCATTTTCAACGTTCAATTCAGAATGTGATAAAACCAGATCCAGCCACTAAAAAGCATTTTCTTTTTGCTTTAGACAACATTTCATGCACTGTTAAATATGTTTAAGAAAGTTGCAAGTGAAAATCTATGTCTCTGACTGAGTTTGCATTACTGCTTGTTTTGACCTCTGCTGGCTCTGAAAAGCTCATTTTCAACGTTCAAATCAGAATGTGATAAAACCAGATCCAGCCACTAAAAAGCATTTTCTTTTTGATTTAGACAACATTTCATATACTGTTAAATATGTTTAAGAAAGTTGCAAGTGAAAATCTATGTCTATGACTGAGTTTGCATTACTGCTTATTTTGACCTCTGCTGGCTCTGAAAAGCTCATTTTCACCGTTCAATTCAGAATGTGATAAAACCAGATCCAGCCACTAAAAAGCATTTTCTTTTTGCTTTAGACAACATTTCATGCACTGTTAAATATGTTTAAGAAAGTTGCAAGTGAAAATCTATGTCTCTGACTGAGTTTGCATTACTGCTTGTTTTGACCTCTGCTGGCTGAGTAAAGCTCATTTTCAACGTCCAATGCAGAATGTGATAAAACTAGATCCAGCTACTAAAATGCATCATTCTTTTTGTTTTAGACAACATTTCATGCACTGTTAAACTTGTTTAAGAAAGTTGCAAGTGAAAATCTATGTCTCTGACTGAGTTTGCATTACTGCTTGTTTTGACCTTTGCTGGCTGAGTAAAGCTCATTTTCAACGTCCAATGCAGAATGTGATAAAACCAGATCCAGCTACTAAAATGCATCATTCTTTTTGTTTTAGACAACATTTCATGCACTGTTAAACATGTTAAAGCAAGTTGCAAGTGAAAATCTATGTCTCTGACTGAGTTTGCATTACTGCTTATTTTGACCTCTGCTGGCTGAGAACAGCTCATTTTCAACGTTCAATTCAGAATGTGATAAAACCAGATCCAGCCACAAAAATGCATCATTCGTTTTGTTTTAGACAACATTTCATGCACTGTTAAACATGTTAAAGCAAGTTGCAAGTGAAAATCTATGTCTCTGACTGAGTTTGCATTACTGCTTATTTTGACCTCTGCTGGCTCTGAAAAGCTCATTTTCAACGTTCAATTCAGAATGTGATAAAACCAGATCCAGCCACAAAAATGCATCATTCGTTTTGTTTTAGACAACATTTCATGCACTGTTAAACATGTTAAAGCAAGTTGCAAGTGAAAATCTATGTCTCTGACTGAGTTTGCATTACTGCTTATTTTGACCTCTGCTGGCTCTGAAAAGCTCATTTTCAACGTTCAATTCAGAATGTGATAAAACCAGATCCAGCCACTAAAAAGCATTTTCTTTTTGTTTTAGACAACATTTCATGCACTGTTAAATATGTTTAAGAAAGGTGCAATTGAAAATCTATGTCTCTGACTGAGTTTGCATTACTGCTTATTTTGACCTCTGCTGGCTGAGTAAAGCTCATTTTCAACGTCCAATGCAGAATGTGATAAAACCAGATCCAGCTACTAAAATGCATCATTCTTTTTGTTTTAGACAACATTTTATGCACTGTTAAACATGTTAAAGCAAGTTGCAAGTGAAAATCTATGTCTCTGACTGAGTTTGCATTACTGCTTATTTTGACCTCTGCTGGCTCTGAAAAGCTCATTTTCAACGTTCAATTCAGAATGTGATAAAACCAGATCCAGCCACAAAAATGCATCATTCGTTTTGTTTTAGACAACATTTCATGCACTGTTAAATATGTTTAAGAAAGTTGCAAGTGAAAATCTATGTCTCTGACTGAGTTTGCATTACTGCTTGTTTTGACCTCTGCTGGCTGAGTAAAGCTCATTTTCAACGTCCAATGCAGAATGTGATAAAACCAGATCCAGCTACTAAAATGCATTATTCTTTTTGTTTTAGACAACATTTCATGCACTGTTAAACATGTTAAAGCAAGTTGCAAGTGAAAATCTATGTCTCTGACTGAGTTTGCATTACTGCTTGTTTTGACCTCTGCTGGCTGAGTAAAGCTCATTTTCAACGTCCAATGCAGAATGTGATAAAACCAGATCCAGCTACTAAAATGCATCATTCTTTTTGTTTTAGACAACATTTCATGCACTGTTAAACATGTTAAAGCAAGTTGCAAGTGAAAATCTATGTCTCTGACTGAGTTTGCATTACTGCTTGTTTTGACCTCTGCTGGCTGAGTAAAGCTCATTTTCAACGTCCAATGCAGAATGTGATAAAACCAGATCCAGCTACTAAAATGCATCATTCTTTTTGTTTTAGACAACATTTCATGCACTGTTAAACATGTTAAAGCAAGTTGCAAGTGAAAATCTATGTCTCTGACTGAGTTTGCATTACTGCTTATTTTGACCTCTGCTGGCTCTGAAAAGCTCATTTTCAACGTTCAATTCAGAATGTGATAAAACCAGATCCAGCCACAAAAATGCATCATTCGTTTTGTTTTAGACAACATTTCATGCACTGTTAAACATGTTAAAGCAAGTTGCAAGTGAAAATCTATGTCTCTGACTGAGTTTGCATTACTGCTTATTTTGACCTCTGCTGGCTCTGAAAAGCTCATTTTCAACGTTCAATTCAGAATGTGATAAAACCAGATCCAGCCACTAAAAAGCATTTTCTTTTTGTTTTAGACAACATTTCATGCACTGTTAAATATGTTTAAGAAAGGTGCAAGTGAAAATCTATGTCTCTGACTGAGTTTGCATTACTGCTTGTTTTGACCTCTGCTGGCTGAGTAAAGCTCATTTTCAACGTCCAATGCAGAATGTGATAAAACCAGATCCAGCTACTAAAATGCATCATTCTTTTTGTTTTAGACAACATTTCATGCACTGTTAAACATGTTAAAGCAAGTTGCAAGTGAAAATCTATGTCTCTGACTGAGTTTGCATTACTGCTTATTTTGACCTCTGCTGGCTGAGAACAGCTCATTTTCAACGTTCAATTCAGAATGTGATAAAACCAGATCCAGCCACAAAAATGCATCATTCTTTTTGTTTTAGACAACATTTCATGCACTGTTAAACATGTTAAAGCAAGTTGCAAGTGAAAATCTATGTCTCTGACTGAGTTTGCATTACTGCTTATTTTGACCTCTGCTGGCTCTGAAAAGCTCATTTTCAACGTTCAATTCAGAATGTGATAAAACCAGATCCTGCCACTAAAAAGCATTTTCTTTTTGTTTTAGACAACATTTCATGCACTGTTAAATATGTTTAAGAAAGTTGCAAGTGAAAATCTATGTCTATGACTGAGTTTGCATTACTGCTTATTTTGACCTCTGCTGGCTCTGAAAAGCTCATTTTCAACGTTCAATTCAGAATGTGATAAAACCAGATCCAGCCACTAAAAAGCATTTTCTTTTTGCTTTAGACAACATTTCATGCACTGTTAAATATGTTTAAGAAAGTTGCAAGTGAAAATCTATGTCTCTGACTGAGTTTGCATTACTGCTTGTTTTGACCTCTGCTGGCTCTGAAAAGCTCATTTTCAACGTTCAAATCAGAATGTGATAAAACCAGATCCAGACACTAAAAAGCATTTTCTTTTTGATTTAGACAACATTTCATATACTGTTAAATATGTTTAAGAAAGTTGCAAGTGAAAATCTATGTCTATGACTGAGTTTGCATTACTGCTTATTTTGACCTCTGCTGGCTCTGTAAAGCTCATTTTCACCGTTCAATTCAGAATGTGATAAAACCAGATCCAGCCACTAAAAAGCATTTTCTTTTTGCTTTAGACAACATTTCATGCACTGTTAAATATGTTTAAGAAAGTTGCAAGTGAAAATCTATGTCTCTGACTGAGTTTGCATTACTGCTTGTTTTGACCTCTGCTGGCTGAGTAAAGCTCATTTTCAACGTCCAATGCAGAATGTGATAAAACTAGATCCAGCTACTAAAATGCATCATTCTTTTTGTTTTAGACAACATTTCATGCACTGTTAAACATGTTAAAGCAAGTTGCAAGTGAAAATCTATGTCTCTGACTGAGTTTGAATTACTGCTTATTTTGACCTCTGCTGGCTGAGAACAGCTCATTTTCAACGTTCAATTCAGAATGTGATAAAACCAGATCCAGCCACAAAAATGCATCATTCTTTTTGTTTTAGACAACATTTCATGCACTGTTAAACTTGTTTAAGAAAGTTGCAAGTGAAAATCTATGTCTCTGACTGAGTTTGCATTACTGCTTGTTTTGACCTTTGCTGGCTGAGTAAAGCTCATTTTCAACGTCCAATGCAGAATGTGATAAAACCAGATCCAGCTACTAAAATGCATCATTCTTTTTGTTTTAGACAACATTTCATGCCCTGTTAAACATGTTAAAGCAAGTTGCAAGTGAAAATCTATGTCTCTGACTGAGTTTGCATTACTGCTTATTTTGTCCTCTGCTGGCTCTGAAAAGCTCATTTTCAACGTTCAATTCAGAATGTGATAAAACCAGATCCAGCCACAAAAATGCATAATTCTTTTTGTTTTACACAACATTTCATGCACTGTTAAACATGTTAAAGCAAGTTGCAAGTGAAAATCTATGTCTCTGACTGAGTTTGCATTACTGCTTATTTTGACCTCTGCTGGCTGAGAACAGCTCATTTTCAACGTTCAATTCAGAATGTGATAAAACCAGATCCAGCCACAAAAATGCATCATTCGTTTTGTTTTAGACAACATTTCATGCACTGTTAAACATGTTAAAGCAAGTTGCAAGTGAAAATCTATGTCTCTGACTGAGTTTGCATTACTGCTTATTTTGACCTCTGCTGGCTCTGAAAAGCTCATTTTCAACGTTCAATTCAGAATGTGATAAAACCAGATCCAGCCACAAAAATGCATCATTCGTTTTGTTTTAGACAACATTTCATGCACTGTTAAACATGTTAAAGCAAGTTGCAAGTGAAAATCTATGTCTCTGACTGAGTTTGCATTACTGCTTATTTTGACCTCTGCTGGCTCTGAAAAGCTCATTTTCAACGTTCAATTCAGAATGTGATAAAACCAGATCCAGCCACTAAAAAGCATTTTCTTTTTGTTTTAGACAACATTTCATGCACTGTTAAATATGTTTAAGAAAGGTGCAATTGAAAATCTATGTCTCTGACTGAGTTTGCATTACTGCTTATTTTGACCTCTGCTGGCTGAGTAAAGCTCATTTTCAACGTCCAATGCAGAATGTGATAAAACCAGATCCAGCTACTAAAATGCATCATTCTTTTTGTTTTAGACAACATTTCATGCACTGTTAAACATGTTAAAGCAAGTTGCAAGTGAAAATCTATGTCTCTGACTGAGTTTGCATTACTGCTTATTTTGACCTCTGCTGGCTCTGAAAAGCTCATTTTCAACGTTCAATTCAGAATGTGATAAAACCAGATCCAGCCACAAAAATGCATCATTCGTTTTGTTTTAGACAACATTTCATGCACTGTTAAACATGTTAAAGCAAGTTGCAAGTGAAAATCTATGTCTCTGACTGAGTTTGCATTACTGCTTATTTTGACCTCTGCTGGCTGAGAACAGCTCATTTTCAACGTTCAATTCAGAATGTGATAAAACCAGATCCAGCTACTAAAATGCATCATTCTTTTTGTTTTAGACAACATTTCATGCACTGTTAAACATGTTAAAGCAAGTTGCAAGTGAAAATCTATGTCTCTGACTGAGTTTGCATTACTGCTTATTTTGACCTCTGCTGGCTGAGAACAGCTCATTTTCAACGTTCAATTCAGAATGTGATAAAACCAGATCCAGCCACAAAAATGCATTATTCTTTTTGTTTTAGAAAACATTTCATGCACTGTTAAACATGTTAAAGCAAGTTGCAAGTGAAAATCTATGTCTCTGACTGAGTTTGCATTACTGCTTATTTTGACCTCTGCTGGCTCTGAAAAGCTCATTTTCAACGTTCAATTCAGAATGTGATAAAACCAGATCCAGCCACTAAAAAGCATTTTCTTTTTGCTTTAGACAACATCTCATGCACTGTTAAATATGTTTAAGAAAGTTGCAAGTGAAAATCTATGTCTCTGACTGAGTTTGCATTACTGCTTGTTTTGACCTCTGCTGGCTGAGCAAAGCTCATTTTCAACGTCCAATGCAGAATGTGATAAAACCAGATCCAGCTACTAAAATGCATCATTCTTTTTGTTTTAGACAACATTTCATGCACTGTTAAACATGTTAAAGCAAGTTGCAAGTGAAAATCTATGTCTCTGACTGAGTTTGCATTACTGTGATTTGACCTCTGCTGGCTCTGAAAAGCTCATTTTCAACGTTCAATTCAGAATGTGATAAAACCAGATCCAGCCACTAAAAAGCATTTTCTTTTTGATTTAGACAACATTTCATATACTGTTAAATATGTTTAAGAAAGTTGCAAGTGAAAATCTATGTCTATGACTGAGTTTGCATTACTGCTTATTTTGACCTCTGCTGGCCCTGAAAAGCTCATTTTCAACGTTCAATTCAGAATGTGATAAAACCAGATCCAGCCACTAAAAAGCATTTTCTTTTTGCTTTAGACAACATTTCATGCACTGTTAAATATGTTTAAGAAAGTTGCAAGTGAAAATCTATGTCTCTGATTGAGTTTGCATTACTGCTTGTTTTGACCTCTGCTGGCTGAGTAAAGCTCATTTTCAACGTCCAATGCAGAATGTGATAAAACTAGATCCAGCTACTAAAATGCATCATTCTTTTTGTTTTAGACAACATTTCATGCACTGTTAAACATGTTAAAGCAAGTTGCAAGTGAAAATCTATGTCTCTGACTGAGTTTGCAATACTGCTTATTTTGACCTCTGCTGGCTGAGAACAGTTCATTTTCAACGTTCAATTCAGAATGTGATAAAACCAGATCCAGCCACTAAAAAGCATTTTCTTTTTGCTTTAGACAACATTTCATGCACTGTTAAATATGTTTAAGAAAGTTGCAAGTGAAAATCTATGTCTCTGATTGAGTTTGCATTACTGCTTGTTTTGACCTCTGCTGGCTGAGTAAAGCTCATTTTCAACGTCCAATGCAGAATGTGATAAAATCAGATCCAGCTACTAAAATGCATCATTCTTTTTATTTTAGACAACATTTCATGCACTGTTAAACATGTTAAAGCAAGTTGCAAGTGAAAATCTATGTCTCTGACTGAGTTTGCATTACTGCTTGTTTTGACCTCTGCTGGCTGAGTAAAGCTCATTTTCAACGTCCAATGCAGAATGTAATAAAACCAGATCCAGCTACTAAAATGCATCATTCTTTTTGTTTTAGACAACATTTCATGCACTGTTAAACATGTTAAAGCAAGTTGCAAGTGAAAATCTATGTCTCTGACTGAGTTTGCATTACTGCTTATTTTGACCTCTGCTGGCTCTGAAAAGCTCATTTTCAACGTTCAATTCAGAATGTGATAAAACCAGATCCAGCCACTAAAAAGCATTTTCTTTTTGTTTTAGACAACATTTCATGCACTGTTAAATATGTTTAAGAAAGGTGCAATTGAAAATCTATGTCTCTGACTGAGTTTGCATTACTGCTTATTTTGACCTCTGCTGGCTGAGTAAAGCTCATTTTCAACGTCCAATGCAGAATGTGATAAAACCAGATCCAGCTACTAAAATGCATCATTCTTTTTGTTTTAGACAACATTTCATGCACTGTTAAACATGTTAAAGCAAGTTGCAAGTGAAAATCTATGTCTCTGACTGAGTTTGCATTACTGCTTATTTTGACCTCTGCTGGCTCTGAAAAGCTCATTTTCAACGTTCAATTCAGAATGTGATAAAACCAGATCCAGCCACAAAAATGCATCATTCGTTTTGTTTTAGACAACATTTCATGCACTGTTAAACATGTTAAAGCAAGTTGCAAGTGAAAATCTATGTCTCTGACTGAGTTTGCATTACTGCTTATTTTGACCTCTGCTGGCTGAGAACAGCTCATTTTCAACGTTCAATTCAGAATGTGATAAAACCAGATCCAGCTACTAAAATGCATCATTCTTTTTGTTTTAGACAACATTTCATGCACTGTTAAACATGTTAAAGCAAGTTGCAAGTGAAAATCTATGTCTCTGACTGAGTTTGCATTACTGCTTATTTTGACCTCTGCTGGCTGAGAACAGCTCATTTTCAACGTTCAATTCAGAATGTGATAAAACCAGATCCAGCCACAAAAATGCATTATTCTTTTTGTTTTAGAAAACATTTCATGCACTGTTAAACATGTTAAAGCAAGTTGCAAGTGAAAATCTATGTCTCTGACTGAGTTTGCATTACTGCTTATTTTGACCTCTGCTGGCTCTGAAAAGCTCATTTTCAACGTTCAATTCAGAATGTGATAAAACCAGATCCAGCCACTAAAAAGCATTTTCTTTTTGCTTTAGACAACATCTCATGCACTGTTAAATATGTTTAAGAAAGTTGCAAGTGAAAATCTATGTCTCTGACTGAGTTTGCATTACTGCTTGTTTTGACCTCTGCTGGCTGAGCAAAGCTCATTTTCAACGTCCAATGCAGAATGTGATAAAACCAGATCCAGCTACTAAAATGCATCATTCTTTTTGTTTTAGACAACATTTCATGCACTGTTAAACATGTTAAAGCAAGTTGCAAGTGAAAATCTATGTCTCTGACTGAGTTTGCATTACTGTGATTTGACCTCTGCTGGCTCTGAAAAGCTCATTTTCAACGTTCAATTCAGAATGTGATAAAACCAGATCCAGCCACTAAAAAGCATTTTCTTTTTGATTTAGACAACATTTCATATACTGTTAAATATGTTTAAGAAAGTTGCAAGTGAAAATCTATGTCTATGACTGAGTTTGCATTACTGCTTATTTTGACCTCTGCTGGCCCTGAAAAGCTCATTTTCAA
This sequence comes from Danio rerio, assembly GCF_052040795.2. Taxonomy (NCBI): domain Eukaryota; kingdom Metazoa; phylum Chordata; class Actinopteri; order Cypriniformes; family Danionidae; genus Danio; species Danio rerio. The sequence continues at coordinate 34,424,871 of NC_141038.1, forward strand.
CGTTCAATTCAGAATGTGATAAAACCAGATCCAGCCACTAAAAAGCATTTTCTTTTTGCTTTAGACAACATTTCATGCACTGTTAAATATGTTTAAGAAAGTTGCAAGTGAAAATCTATGTCTCTGATTGAGTTTGCATTACTGCTTGTTTTGACCTCTGCTGGCTGAGTAAAGCTCATTTTCAACGTCCAATGCAGAATGTGATAAAACTAGATCCAGCTACTAAAATGCATCATTCTTTTTGTTTTAGACAACATTTCATGCACTGTTAAACATGTTAAAGCAAGTTGCAAGTGAAAATCTATGTCTCTGACTGAGTTTGCAATACTGCTTATTTTGACCTCTGCTGGCTGAGAACAGTTCATTTTCAACGTTCAATTCAGAATGTGATAAAACCAGATCCAGCCACTAAAAAGCATTTTCTTTTTGCTTTAGACAACATTTCATGCACTGTTAAATATGTTTAAGAAAGTTGCAAGTGAAAATCTATGTCTCTGATTGAGTTTGCATTACTGCTTGTTTTGACCTCTGCTGGCTGAGTAAAGCTCATTTTCAACGTCCAATGCAGAATGTGATAAAATCAGATCCAGCTACTAAAATGCATCATTCTTTTTATTTTAGACAACATTTCATGCACTGTTAAACATGTTAAAGCAAGTTGCAAGTGAAAATCTATGTCTCTGACTGAGTTTGCATTACTGCTTGTTTTGACCTCTGCTGGCTGAGTAAAGCTCATTTTCAACGTCCAATGCAGAATGTAATAAAACCAGATCCAGCTACTAAAATGCATCATTCTTTTTGTTTTAGACAACATTTCATGCACTGTTAAACATGTTAAAGCAAGTTGCAAGTGAAAATCTATGTCTCTGACTGAGTTTGCATTACTGCTTATTTTGACCTCTGCTGGCTCTGAAAAGCTCATTTTCAACGTTCAATTCAGAATGTGATAAAACCAGATCCAGCCACTAAAAAGCATTTTCTTTTTGTTTTAGACAACATTTCATGCACTGTTAAATATGTTTAAGAAATTTGCAAGTGAAAATCTATGTCTATTACTCAGTTTGCATTACTGCTTATTTTGACCTCTGCTGGCTGAGCAAAGCTCATTTTCAACGTCCAATGCAGAATGTGATAAAACCAAATCCAGCTACTAAAATGCATCATTCTTTTTGTTTTAGACAACATTTCATGCACTGTTAGACATGTTAAAGCAAGTTGCAAGTGAAAATCTATGTCTCTGACTGAGTTTGCATTACTGCTTATTTTGACCTCTGCTGGCTGAGAACAGCTCATTTTCAACGTTCAATTCAGAATGTGATAAAACCATATCCAGCTACTAAAATGCATCATTCTTTTTGTTTTAGACAACATTTCATGCACTGTTAAACATGTTAAAGCAAGTTGCAAGTGAAAATCTATGTCTCTGACTGAGTTTGCATTACTGCTTATTTTGACCTCTGCTGGCTGAGAACAGCTCATTTTCAACGTTCAATTCAGAATGTGATAAAACCAGATCCAGCCACAAAAATGCATCATTCTTTTTGTTTTAGACAACATTTCATGCACTGTTAAACATGTTAAAGCAAGTTGCAAGTGAAAATCTATGTCTATGACTGAGTTTGCATTACTGCTTATTTTGACCTCTGCTGGCTCTGAAAAGCTCATTTTCAACGTTCAATTCAGAATGTGATAAAACCAGATCCAGCCACTAAAAAGCATTTTCTTTTTGCTTTAGACAACATCTCATGCACTGTTAAATATGTTTAAGAAAGTTGCAAGTGAAAATCTATGTCTCTGACTGAGTTTGCATTACTGCTTGTTTTGACCTCTGCTGGCTGAGCAAAGCTCATTTTCAACGTCCAATGCAGAATGTGATAAAACCAGATCCAGCTACTAAAATGCATCATTCTTTTTGTTTTAGACAACATTTCATGCACTGTTAAACATGTTAAAGCAAGTTGCAAGTGAAAATCTATGTCTCTGACTGAGTTTGCATTACTGTGATTTGACCTCTGCTGGCTCTGAAAAGCTCATTTTCAACGTTCAATTCAGAATGTGATAAAACCAGATCCAGCCACTAAAAAGCATTTTCTTTTTGATTTAGACAACATTTCATATACTGTTAAATATGTTTAAGAAAGTTGCAAGTGAAAATCTATGTCTATGACTGAGTTTGCATTACTGCTTATTTTGACCTCTGCTGGCCCTGAAAAGCTCATTTTCAACGTTCAATTCAGAATGTGATAAAACCAGATCCAGCCACTAAAAAGCATTTTCTTTTTGCTTTAGACAACATTTCATGCACTGTTAAATATGTTTAAGAAAGTTGCAAGTGAAAATCTATGTCTCTGATTGAGTTTGCATTACTGCTTGTTTTGACCTCTGCTGGCTGAGTAAAGCTCATTTTCAACGTCCAATGCAGAATGTGATAAAACTAGATCCAGCTACTAAAATGCATCATTCTTTTTGTTTTAGACAACATTTCATGCACTGTTAAACATGTTAAAGCAAGTTGCAAGTGAAAATCTATGTCTCTGACTGAGTTTGCAATACTGCTTATTTTGACCTCTGCTGGCTGAGAACAGTTCATTTTCAACGTTCAATTCAGAATGTGATAAAACCAGATCCAGCCACTAAAAAGCATTTTCTTTTTGCTTTAGACAACATTTCATGCACTGTTAAATATGTTTAAGAAAGTTGCAAGTGAAAATCTATGTCTCTGATTGAGTTTGCATTACTGCTTGTTTTGACCTCTGCTGGCTGAGTAAAGCTCATTTTCAACGTCCAATGCAGAATGTGATAAAATCAGATCCAGCTACTAAAATGCATCATTCTTTTTATTTTAGACAACATTTCATGCACTGTTAAACATGTTAAAGCAAGTTGCAAGTGAAAATCTATGTCTCTGACTGAGTTTGCATTACTGCTTGTTTTGACCTCTGCTGGCTGAGTAAAGCTCATTTTCAACGTCCAATGCAGAATGTAATAAAACCAGATCCAGCTACTAAAATGCATCATTCTTTTTGTTTTAGACAACATTTCATGCACTGTTAAACATGTTAAAGCAAGTTGCAAGTGAAAATCTATGTCTCTGACTGAGTTTGCATTACTGCTTATTTTGACCTCTGCTGGCTCTGAAAAGCTCATTTTCAACGTTCAATTCAGAATGTGATAAAACCAGATCCAGCCACTAAAAAGCATTTTCTTTTTGTTTTAGACAACATTTCATGCACTGTTAAATATGTTTAAGAAATTTGCAAGTGAAAATCTATGTCTATTACTCAGTTTGCATTACTGCTTATTTTGACCTCTGCTGGCTGAGCAAAGCTCATTTTCAACGTCCAATGCAGAATGTGATAAAACCAAATCCAGCTACTAAAATGCATCATTCTTTTTGTTTTAGACAACATTTCATGCACTGTTAGACATGTTAAAGCAAGTTGCAAGTGAAAATCTATGTCTCTGACTGAGTTTGCATTACTGCTTATTTTGACCTCTGCTGGCTGAGAACAGCTCATTTTCAACGTTCAATTCAGAATGTGATAAAACCATATCCAGCTACTAAAATGCATCATTCTTTTTGTTTTAGACAACATTTCATGCACTGTTAAACATGTTAAAGCAAGTTGCAAGTGAAAATCTATGTCTCTGACTGAGTTTGCATTACTGCTTATTTTGACCTCTGCTGGCTGAGAACAGCTCATTTTCAACGTTCAATTCAGAATGTGATAAAACCAGATCCAGCCACAAAAATGCATCATTCTTTTTGTTTTAGACAACATTTCATGCACTGTTAAACTTGTTAAAGCAAGTTGCAAGTGAAAATCTATGTCTATGACTGAGTTTGCATTACTGCTTATTTTGACCTCTGCTGGCTCTGAAAAGCTCATTTTCAACGTTCAATTCAGAATGTGATAAAACCAGATCCAGCCACTAAAAAGCATTTTCTTTTTGCTTTAGACAACATCTCATGCACTGTTAAATATGTTTAAGAAAGTTGCAAGTGAAAATCTATGTCTCTGACTGAGTTTGCATTACTGCTTGTTTTGACCTCTGCTGGCTGAGTAAAGCTCATTTTCAACGTCCAATGCAGAATGTGATAAAACCAGATCCAGCTACTAAAATGCATCATTATTTTTGTTTTAGACAACATTTCATGCACTGTTAAACATGTTAAAGCAAGTTGCAAGTGAAAATCTATGTCTCTGACTGAGTTTGCATTACTGTGATTTGACCTCTGCTGGCTGAGTAAAGCTCATTTTCAACGTCCAATGCAGAATGTGATAAAAACACATCCAGCTACTAAAATGCATCATTCTTTTTGTTTTAGACAACATTTCATGCACTGTTAAACATGTTAAAGCAAGTTGCAAGTGAAAATCTATGTCTCTGACTGAGTTTGCATTACTGCTTATTTTGACCTCTGCTGGCTGAGAACAGCTCATTTTCAACGTTCAATTCAGAATGTGATAAAACCAGATCCAGCCACAAAAATGCATCATTCTTTTTGTTTTAGACAACATTTCATGCACTGTTAAACATGTTAAAGCAAGTTGCAAGTGAAAATCTATGTCTCTGACTGAGTTTGCATTACTGCTTATTTTGACCTCTGCTGGCTGAGAACAGCTCATTTTCAACGTTCAATTCAGAATGTGATAAAACCAGATCCAGCCACAAAAATGCATCATTCTTTTTGTTTTAGACAACATTTCATGCACTGTTAAACTTGTTAAAGCAAGTTGCAAGTGAAAATCTATGTCTATGACTGAGTTTGCATTACTGCTTATTTTGACCTCTGCTGGCTCTGAAAAGCTCATTTTCAACGTTCAATTCAGAATGTGATAAAACCAGATCCAGCCACTAAAAAGCATTTTCTTTTTGCTTTAGACAACATTTCATGCACTGTTAAATATGTTTAAGAAAGTTGCAAGTGAAAATCTATGTCTCTGACTGAGTTTGCATTACTGCTTGTTTTGACCTCTGCTGGCTGAGTAAAGCTCATTTTCAACGTCCAATGCAGAATGTGATAAAACCAGATCCAGCTACTAAAATGCATCATTCTTTTTGTTTTAGACAACATTTCATGCACTGTTAAATATGTTTAAGAAAGTTGCAAGTGAAAATCTATGTCTATGACTGAGTTTGCATTACTGCTTATTTTGACCTCTGCTGGCTCTGAAAAGCTCATTTTCAACGTTCAATTCAGAATGTGATAAAACCAGATCCAGCCACTAAAAAGCATTTTCTTTTTGCTTTAGACAACATTTCATGCACTGTTAAATATGTCTAAGAAAGTTGCAAGTGAAAATCTATGTCTCTGACTGAGTTTGCATTACTGCTTGTTTTGACCTCTGCTGGCTGAGTAAAGCTCATTTTCAACGTCTAATGCAGAATGTGATAAAACCAGATCCAGCTACTAAAATGCATCATTCTTTTTGTTTTAGACAACATTTCATGCACTGTTAAACATGTTAAAGCAAGTTGCAAGTGAAAATCTATGTCTCTGACTGAGTTTGCATTACTGCTTATTTTGACCTCTGCTGGCTGAGAACAGCTCATTTTCAACATTCAATTCAGAATGTGATAAAACCAGATCCAGCCACAAAAATGCATCATTCTTTTTGTTTTAGACAACATTTCATGCACTGTTAAACTTGTTAAAGCAAGTTGCAAGTGAAAATCTATGTCTATGACTGAGTTTGCATTACTGCTTATTTTGACCTCTGCTGGCTCTGAAAAGCTCATTTTCAACGTTCAATTCAGAATGTGATAAAACCAGATCCAGCTACTAAAATGCATCATTCTTTTTGTTTTAGACAACATTTCATGCACTGTTAAACATGTTAAAGCAAGTTGCAAGTGAAAATCTATGTCTCTGACTGAGTTTGCATTACTGCTTATTTTGACCTCTGCTGGCTGAGTAAAGCTCATTTTCAACGTCCAATGCAGAATGTGATAAAACCAGATCCAGCTTCTAAAATGCATCATTCTTTTTGTTTTAGACAACATTTCATGCTCTGTTAAACATGTTAAAGCAAGTTGCAAGTGAAAATCTATGTCTCTGACTGAGTTTGCATTACTGCTTGTTTTGACCTCTGCTGGCTGAGTAAAGCTCATTTTCAACGTCCAATGCAGAATGTGATAAAACCAGATCCAGCTACTAAAATGCATCATTCTTTTTGTTTTAGACAACATTTCATGCACTGTTAAACATGTTAAAGCAAGTTGCAAGTGAAAATCTATGTCTCTGACTGAGTTTGCATTACTGCTTATTTTGACCTGTGCTGGCTCTGAAAAGCTCATTTTCAACGTTCAATTCAGAATGTGATAAAACCAGATCCAGCCACTAAAAAGCATTTTCTTTTTGCTTTAGACAACATTTCATGCACTGTTAAATATGTTTAAGAAAGTTGCAAGTGAAAATCTATGTCTCTGACTGAGTTTGCATTACTGCTTGTTTTGACCTCTGCTGGCTGAGTAAAGCTCATTTTCAACGTCCAATGCAGAATGTGATAAAACCAGATCCAGCTACTAAAATGCATCATTCTTTTTGTTTTAGACAACATTTCATGCACTGTTAAACATGTTAAAGCAAGTTGCAAGTGAAAATCTATGTCTCTGACTGAGTTTGCATTACTGCTTATTTTGACCTCTGCTGGCTGAGTAAAGCTCATTTTCAACGTCCAATGCAGAATGTGATAAAACCAGATCCAGCTACTAAAATGCATCATTCTTTTTGTTTTAGACAACATTTCATGCTCTGTTAAACATGTTAAAGCAAGTTGCAAGTGAAAATCTATGTCTCTGACTGAGTTTGCATTACTGCTTGTTTTGACCTCTGCTGGCTGAGTAAAGCTCATTTTCAACGTCCAATGCAGAATGTGATAAAACCAGATCCAGCTACTAAAATGCATCATTCTTTTTGTTTTAGACAACATTTCATGCACTGTTAAATATGTTTAAGAAAGTTGCAAGTGAAAATCTATGTCTCTGACTGAGTTTGCATTACTGCTTGTTTTGACCTCTGCTGGCTGAGCAAAGCTCATTTTCAACGTCCAATGCAGAATGTGATAAAACCAGATCCAGCTACTAAAACGCATCATTCTTTTTGTTTTAGACAACATTTCATGCACTGTTAAACATGTTAAAGCAAGTTGCAAGTGAAAATCTATGTCTCTGACTGAGTTTGCATTACTGTGATTTGACCTCTGCTGGCTCTGAAAAGCTCATTTTCAACGTTCAATTCAGAATGTGATAAAACCAGATCCAGCCACTAAAAAGCATTTTCTTTTTGATTTAGACAACATTTCATATACTGTTAAATATGTTTAAGAAAGTTGCAAGTGAAAATCTATGTCTATGACTGAGTTTGCATTACTGCTTATTTTGACCTCTGCTGGCCCTGAAAAGCTCATTTTCAACGTTCAATTCAGAATGTGATAAAACCAGATCCAGCCACTAAAAAGCATTTTCTTTTTGCTTTAGACAACATTTCATGCACTGTTAAATATGTTTAAGAAAGTTGCAAGTGAAAATCTATGTCTCTGATTGAGTTTGCATTACTGCTTGTTTTGACCTCTGCTGGCTGAGTAAAGCTCATTTTCAACGTCCAATGCAGAATGTGATAAAACTAGATCCAGCTACTAAAATGCATCATTCTTTTTGTTTTAGACAACATTTCATGCACTGTTAAACATGTTAAAGCAAGTTGCAAGTGAAAATCTATGTCTCTGACTGAGTTTGCAATACTGCTTATTTTGACCTCTGCTGGCTGAGAACAGTTCATTTTCAACGTTCAATTCAGAATGTGATAAAACCAGATCCAGCCACAAAAATGCATCATTCTTTTTGTTTTAGACAACATTTCATGCACTGTTAAACATGTTAAAGCAAGTTGCAAGTGAAAATCTATGTCTCTGACTGAGTTTGCATTACTGCATATTTTGACCTCTGCTGGCTCTGAAAAGCTCATTTTCAACGTTCAATTCAGAATGTGATAAAACCAGATCCAGCCACTAAAAAGCATTTTCTTTTTGTTTTAGACAACATTTCATGCACTATTAAATATGTTTAAGAAAGTTGCAAGTGAAAATCTATGTCTATGACTGAGTTTGCATTACTGCTTATTTTGACCTCTGCTGGCTGAGAACAGCTCATTTTCAACGTTCAATTCAGAATGTGATAAAACCAGATCCAGCCACAAAAATGCATTATTCTTTTTGTTTTAGACAATATTTCATGCACTGTTAAACATGTTAAAGCAAGTTGCAAGTGAAAATCTATGTCTCTGACTGAGTTTGCATTACTGCTTGTTTTGACCTCTGCTGGCTGAGTAAAGCTCATTTTCAACGTCCAATGCAGAATGTGATAAAACCAGATCCAGCTACTAAAATGCATCATTCTTTTTATTTTAGACAACATTTCATGCACTGTTAAACATGTTAAAGCAAGTTGCAAGTGAAAATCTATGTCTCTGACTGAGTTTGCATTACTGCTTGTTTTGACCTCTGCTGGCTGAGTAAAGCTCATTTTCAACGTCCAATGCAGAATGTAATAAAACCAGATCCAGCTACTAAAATGCATCATTCTTTTTGTTTTAGACAACATTTCATGCACTGTTAAACATGTTAAAGCAAGTTGCAAGTGAAAATCTATGTCTCTGACTGAGTTTGCATTACTGCTTATTTTGACCTCTGCTGGCTCTGAAAAGCTCATTTTCAACGTTCAATTCAGAATGTGATAAAACCAGATCCAGCCACTAAAAAGCATTTTCTTTTTGTTTTAGACAACATTTCATGCACTGTTAAATATGTTTAAGAAATTTGCAAGTGAAAATCTATGTCTATTACTCAGTTTGCATTACTGCTTATTTTGACCTCTGCTGGCTGAGCAAAGCTCATTTTCAACGTCCAATGCAGAATGTGATAAAACCAAATCCAGCTACTAAAATGCATCATTCTTTTTGTTTTAGACAACATTTCATGCACTGTTAGACATGTTAAAGCAAGTTGCAAGTGAAAATCTATGTCTCTGACTGAGTTTGCATTACTGCTTATTTTGACCTCTGCTGGCTGAGAACAGCTCATTTTCAACGTTCAATTCAGAATGTGATAAAACCATATCCAGCTACTAAAATGCATCATTCTTTTTGTTTTAGACAACATTTCATGCACTGTTAAACATGTTAAAGCAAGTTGCAAGTGAAAATCTATGTCTCTGACTGAGTTTGCATTACTGCTTATTTTGACCTCTGCTGGCTGAGAACAGCTCATTTTCAACGTTCAATTCAGAATGTGATAAAACCAGATCCAGCCACAAAAATGCATCATTCTTTTTGTTTTAGACAACATTTCATGCACTGTTAAACTTGTTAAAGCAAGTTGCAAGTGAAAATCTATGTCTATGACTGAGTTTGCATTACTGCTTATTTTGACCTCTGCTGGCTCTGAAAAGCTCATTTTCAACGTTCAATTCAGAATGTGATAAAACCAGATCCAGCCACTAAAAAGCATTTTCTTTTTGCTTTAGACAACATCTTATGCACTGTTAAATATGTTTAAGAAAGTTGCAAGTGAAAATCTATGTCTCTGACTGAGTTTGCATTACAGCTTGTTTTGACCTCTGCTGGCTTAGTAAAGCTCATTTTCAACGTCCAATGCAGAATGTGATAAAACCAGATCCAGCTACTAAAATGCATCATTATTTTTGTTTTAGACAACATTTCATGCACTGTTAAACATGTTAAAGAAAGTTGCAAGTGAAAATCTATGTCTCTGACTGAGTTTGCATTACTGTGATTTGACCTCTGCTGGCTGAGTAAAGCTCATTTTCAACGTCCAATGCAGAATGTGATAAAAACACATCCAGCTACTAAAATGCATCATTCTTTTTGTTTTAGACAACATTTCATGCACTGTTAAACATGTTAAAGCAAGTTGCAAGTGAAAATCTATGTCTCTGACTGAGTTTGCATTACTGCTTATTTTGACCTCTGCTGGCTGAGAACAGCTCATTTTCAACGTTCAATTCAGAATGTGATAAAACCAGATCCAGCCACAAAAATGCATCATTCTTTTTGTTTTAGACAACATTTCATGCACTGTTAAACATGTTAAAGCAAGTTGCAAGTGAAAATCTATGTCTCTGACTGAGTTTGCATTACTGCTTATTTTGACCTCTGCTGGCTGAGAACAGCTCATTTTCAACGTTCAATTCAGAATGTGATAAAACCAGATCCAGCCACAAAAATGCATCATTCTTTTTGTTTTAGACAACATTTCATGCACTGTTAAACTTGTTAAAGCAAGTTGCAAGTGAAAATCTATGTCTATGACTGAGTTTGCATTACTGCTTATTTTGACCTCTGCTGGCTCTGAAAAGCTCATTTTCAACGTTCAATTCAGAATGTGATAAAACCAGATCCAGCCACTAAAAAGCATTTTCTTTTTGCTTTAGACAACATTTCATGCACTGTTAAATATGTTTAAGAAAGTTGCAAGTGAAAATCTATGTCTCTGACTGAGTTTGCATTACTGCTTGTTTTGACCTCTGCTGGCTGAGTAAAGCTCATTTTCAACGTCCAATGCAGAATGTGATAAAACCAGATCCAGCTACTAAAATGCATCATTCTTTTTGTTTTAGACAACATTTCATGCACTGTTAAATATGTTTAAGAAAGTTGCAAGTGAAAATCTATGTCTATGACTGAGTTTGCATTACTGCTTATTTTGACCTCTGCTGGCTCTGAAAAGCTCATTTTCAACGTTCAATTCAGAATGTGATAAAACCAGATCCAGCCACTAAAAAGCATTTTCTTTTTGCTTTAGACAACATTTCATGCACTGTTAAATATGTCTAAGAAAGTTGCAAGTGAAAATCTATGTCTCTGACTGAGTTTGCATTACTGCTTGTTTTGACCTCTGCTGGCTGAGTAAAGCTCATTTTCAACGTCCAATGCAGAATGTGATAAAACCAGATCCAGCTACTAAAATGCATCATTCTTTTTGTTTTAGACAACATTTCATGCACTGTTAAACATGTTAAAGCAAGTTGCAAGTGAAAATCTATGTCTCTGACTGAGTTTGCATTACTGCTTATTTTGACCTCTGCTGGCTGAGAACAGCTCATTTTCAACATTCAATTCAGAATGTGATAAAACCAGATCCAGCCACAAAAATGCATCATTCTTTTTGTTTTAGACAACATTTCATGCACTGTTAAACTTGTTAAAGCAAGTTGCAAGTGAAAATCTATGTCTATGACTGAGTTTGCATTACTGCTTATTTTGACCTCTGCTGGCTCTGAAAAGCTCATTTTCAACGTTCAATTCAGAATGTGATAAAACCAGATCCAGCTACTAAAATGCATCATTCTTTTTGTTTTAGACAACATTTCATGCACTGTTAAACATGTTAAAGCAAGTTGCAAGTGAAAATCTATGTCTCTGACTGAGTTTGCATTACTGCTTATTTTGACCTCTGCTGGCTGAGTAAAGCTCATTTTCAACGTCCAATGCAGAATGTGATAAAACCAGATCCAGCTTCTAAAATGCATCATTCTTTTTGTTTTAGACAACATTTCATGCTCTGTTAAACATGTTAAAGCAAGTTGCAAGTGAAAATCTATGTCTCTGACTGAGTTTGCATTACTGCTTGTTTTGACCTCTGCTGGCTGAGTAAAGCTCATTTTCAACGTCCAATGCAGAATGTGATAAAACCAGATCCAGCTACTAAAATGCATCATTCTTTTTGTTTTAGACAACATTTCATGCACTGTTAAATATGTTTAAGAAAGTTGCAAGTGAAAATCTATGTCTATGACTGAGTTTGCATTACTGCTTATTTTGACCTCTGCTGGCTCTGACAAGCTCATTTTCAACGTTCAATTCAGAATGTGATAAAACCAGATCCAGCCACTAAAAAGCATTTTCTTTTTGCTTTAGACAACATTTCATGCACTGTTAAATATGTTTAAGAAAGTTGCAAGTGAAAATCTATGTCTCTGACTGAGTTTGCATTACTGCTTGTTTTGACCTCTGCTGGCTGAGTAAAGCTCATTTTCAACATCCAATGCAGAATGTTATAAAACCTGATCCAGCTACTAAAATGCATCATTCTTTTTGTTTTAGACAATATTTCATGCACTGTTAAACATGTTAAAGCAAGTTGCAAGTGAAAATCTATGTCCCTGACTGAGTTTGCATTACTGCTTATTTTGACCTCTGCTGGCTCTGAAAAGCTCATTTTCAACGTTCAATTCAGAATGTGATAAAACCAGATCCAGCCACTAAAAAGCATTTTCTTTTTGTTTTAGACAACATTTCATGCACTGTTAAACATGTTAAAGCAAGTTGCAAGTGAAAATCTATGTCTCTGACTGAGTTTGCATTACTGCTTATTTTGACCTCTGCTGGCTCTGAAAAGCTCATTTTCAGCGTTCAATTCAGAATGTGATAAAACCAGATCCATTCACAAAAATGCATCATTCTTTTTGTTTTAGACAACATTTCATGCACTGTTAAACATGTTAAAGCAAGTTGCAAGTGAAAATCTATGTCTCTGACTGAGTTTGCATTACTGCTTATTTTGACCTCTGCTGGCTCTGAAAAGCTCATTTTCAACGTTCAATTCAGAATGTGATAAAACCAGATCCAGCCACTAAAAAGCATTTTCTTTTTGTTTTAGACAACATTTCATGCACTGTTAAACATGTTAAAGCAAGTTGCAAGTGAAAATCTATGTCTCTGACTGAGTTTGCATTACTGCTTATTTTGACCTCTGCTGGCTCTGAAAAGCTCATTTTCAACGTTCAATTCAGAATGTGATAAAACCAGATCCCGCCACTAAAAAACAATTTCTTTTTGCTTTAGACAACATTTCATGCACTGTTAAATATGTTTAAGAAAGTTGCAAGTGAAAATCTATGTCTCTGACTGAGTTTGCATTACTGCTTGTTTTGAACTCTGCTGGCTGAGTAAAGCTCATTTTCAACGTCCAATGCAGAATGTGATAAAACCAGATCCAGCTACTAAAATGCATCATTCTTTTTGTTTCAGACAACATTTCATGCACTGTTAAACATGTTAAAGCAAGTTGCAAGTGAAAATCTATGTCTCTGACTGAGTTTGCATTACTGCTTATTTTGACCTCTGCTGGCTGAGAACAGCTCATTTTCAACGTTCAATTCAGAATGTGATAAAACCAGATCCAGCCACAAAAATGCATCATTCTTTTTGTTTTAGAAAACATTTCATGCACTGTTAAACATGTTAAAGCAAGTTGCAAGTGAAAATCTATGTCTCTGACTGAGTTTGCATTACTGCTTATTTTGACCTCTGCTGGCTCTGAAAAGCTCATTTTCAACGTTCAATTCAGAATGTGATAAAACCAGATCCAGCCACTAAAAAGCATTTTCTTTTTGCTTTAGACAACATTTCATGCACTGTTAAATATGTTTAAGAAAGTTGCAAGTGAAAATCTATGTCTCTGACTGAGTTTGCATTACTGCTTGTTTTGACCTCTGCTGGCTGAGTAAAGCTCATTTTCAACGTCCAATGCAGAATGTGATAAAACCAGATCCAGCTACTAAAATGCATCATTCTTTTTGTTTTAGACAACATTTCATGCACTGTTAAATATGTTTAAGAAAGTTGCAAGTGAAAATCTATGTCTATGACTGAGTTTGCATTACTGCTTATTTTGACCTCTGCTGGCTCTGAAAAGCTCATTTTCAACGTTCAATTCAGAATGTGATAAAACCAGATCCAGCCACTAAAAAGCATTTTCTTTTTGCTTTAGACAACATTTCATGCACTGTTAAATATGTCTAAGAAAGTTGCAAGTGAAAATCTATGTCTCTGACTGAGTTTGCATTACTGCTTGTTTTGACCTCTGCTGGCTGAGTAAAGCTCATTTTCAACGTCCAATGCAGAATGTGATAAAACCAGATCCAGCTACTAAAATGCATCATTCTTTTTGTTTTAGACAACATTTCATGCACTGTTAAACATGTTAAAGCAAGTTGCAAGTGAAAATCTATGTCTCTGACTGAGTTTGCATTACTGCTTATTTTGACCTCTGCTGGCTGAGAACAGCTCATTTTCAACATTCAATTCAGAATGTGATAAAACCAGATCCAGCCACAAAAATGCATCATTCTTTTTGTTTTAGACAACATTTCATGCACTGTTAAACTTGTTAAAGCAAGTTGCAAGTGAAAATCTATGTCTATGACTGAGTTTGCATTACTGCTTATTTTGACCTCTGCTGGCTCTGAAAAGCTCATTTTTAACGTTCAATTCAGAATGTGATAAAACCAGATCCAGCTACTAAAATGCATCATTCTTTTTGTTTTAGACAACATTTCATGCACTGTTAAACATGTTAAAGCAAGTTGCAAGTGAAAATCTATGTCTCTGACTGAGTTTGCATTACTGCTTATTTTGACCTCTGCTGGCTGAGTAAAGCTCATTTTCAACGTCCAATGCAGAATGTGATAAAACCAGATCCAGCTACTAAAATGCATCATTCTTTTTGTTTTAGACAACATTTCATGCACTGTTAAACATGTTAAAGCAAGTTGCAAGTGAAAATCTATGTCTCTGACTGAGTTTGCATTACTGCTTATTGTGACCTCTGCTGGCTGAGAACAGCTCATTTTCAACGTTCAATTCAGAATGTGATAAAACCAGATCCAGCCACAAAAATGCATCATTCTTTTTGTTTTAGACAACATTTCATGCACTGTTAAACATGTTAAAGCAAGTTGCAAGTGAAAATCTATGTCTCTGACTGAGTTTGCATTACTGCTTATTTTGACCTCTGCTGGCTCTGAAAAGCTAATTTTCAACGTTTAATTCAGAATGTGATAAAACCAGATCCAGCCACTAAAATGCATCATTCTTTTTGTTTTAGACAACATTTCATGCACTGTTTAACTTGTTAAAGCAAGTTGCAAGTGAAAATCTATGTCTATGACTGAGTTTGCATTACTGCTAATTTTGACCTCTGCTGGCTGAGTAAAGCTCATTTTCAACGTCCAATACAGAATGTGATAAAACCAGATCCAGCTCCTAAAATACATTATTCTTTTTGTTTTAGACAACATTTCATGCACTGTTAAACATGTTAAAGCAAGTTGCAAGTGAAAATCTATGTCTATGACTGAGTTTGCATTACTGCTTATTTTGACCTCTGCTGGCTCTGAAAAGCACATTTTCAATGTTCAATTCAGAATGTGATAAAACCAGATCCAGCCACTAAAAAGCATTTTCTTTTTGCTTTAGACAACATTTCATGCACTGTTAAACATGTTTAAGAAAGGTGCAAATGAAAATCTATGTCTCTGACTGAGTTTGCATTACTGCTTATTTTGAACTCTGCTGGCTGAGTAAAGCTCATTTTCAACGTCCAATGCAGAATGTGATAAAACCAGATCCAGCTACTAAAATGCATCATTCTTTTTTGTTTTAGACAACATTTCATGCACTGTTAAACATGTTAAAGCAAGTTGCAAGTGAAAATCTATTTCTCTGACTGAGTTTGCATTACTGCTTATTTTGACCTCTGCTGGCTGAGAACAACGTTCAATTCAGAATGTGATAAAACCAGATCCAGCCACAAAAATGCATCATTCTTTTTGTTTTAGACAACATTTCATGCACTGTTAAACATGTTAAAGCAAGTTGCAAGTGAAAATCTATGTCTCTGACTGAGTTTGCATTACTGCTTATTTTGACCTCTGCTGGCTGAGTAAAGCTCATTTTCAACGTCCAATACAGAATGTGATAAAACCAGATCCAGCTACTAAAATACATCATTCTTTTTGTTTTAGACAACATTTCATGCACTGTTAAACATGTTAAAGCAAGTTGCAAGTGAAAATCTATGTCTCTGACTGAGTTTCCATTACTGCTTATTTTGACCTCTGCTGGCTCTGAAAAGCTAATTTTCAACGTTCAATTCAGAATGTGATAAAACCAGATCCAGCCACTAAAATGCATCATTCTTTTTGTTTTAGACAACATTTCATGCACTGTTAAACTTGTTAAAGCAAGTTGCAAGTGAAAATCTATGTCTATGACTGAGTTTGCATTACTGCTAATTTTGACCTCTGCTGGCTGAGTAAAGCTCATTTTCAACGTCCAATACAGAATGTGATAAAACCAGATCCAGCTACTAAAAAGCATTTTCTTTTTGCTTTAGACAACATTTCATGCACTGTTAAATATGTTTAAGAAAGTTGCAAGTGAAAATCTATGTCTCTGACTGAGTTTGCATTACTGCTTGTTTTGACCTCTGCTGGCTGAGTAAAGCTCATTTTCAACGTCCAATGCAGAATGTGATAAAACCAGATCCAGCTACTAAAATGCATCATTCTTTTTGTTTTAGACAACATTTCATGCACTGTTAAACATGTTAAAGCAAGTTGCAAGTGAAAATCTATGTCTCTGACTGAGTTTGCATTACTGCTTATTTTGACCTCTGCTGGCTGAGAACAGCTCATTTTCAACGTTCAATTCAGAATGTGATAAAACCAGATCCAGCCACAAAAATGCATCATTCTTTTTGTTTTAGACAACATTTCATGCACTGTTAAACATGTTAAAGCAAGTTGCAAGTGAAAATCTATGTCTCTGACTGAGTTTGCATTAATGCTTATTTTGACCTCTGCTGGCTGAGAACAGCTCATTTTCAACGTTCAATTCAGAATGTGATAAAACCAGATCCAGCCACAAAACTGCATCATTCTTTTTGTTTTAGACAACATTTCATGCACTGTTAAACATGTTAAAGCAAGTTGCAAGTGAAAATCTATGTCTCTGACTGAGTTTGCATTACTGCTTATTTTGACCTCTGCTGGCTGAGAACAGCTCATTTTCAACGTTCAATTCAGAATGTGATAAAACCAGATCCAGCCACAAAAATGCATCATTCTTTTTGTTTTAGACAACATTTCATGCACTGTTAAACATGTTAAAGCAAGTTGCAAGTGAAAATCTATGTCTCTGACTGAGTTTGCATTACTGCTTATTTTGACCTCTGCTGGCTGAGAACAGCTAATTTTCAACGTTCAATTCAGAATGTGATAAAACCAGATCCAGCCACTAAAAAGCATTTTCGTTTTGTTTAAGACAACATTTCATGCACTGTTAAATATGTTTTAGAAAGGTGCAAGTGAAAATCTATTTCTCTGACTGAGTTTGCATTACTGCTTATTTTGACCTCTGCTGCCTGAGTAAAGCTCATTTTCAACGTCCAATGCAGAATGTGATAAAACAGGATCCAGCTACTAAAATGCATCATTCTTTTTGTTTTAGACAACATTTCATGCACTGTTAAACATGTTAAAGCAAGTTGCAAGTGAAAATCTATGTCTCTGACTGAGTTTGCATTACTGCTTATTTTGACCTCTGCTGGCTCTGAACAGCTCATTTTCAACGTTCAATTCAGAATGTAATAAAACCAGATCCAGCCACAAAAATGCATCATTCTTTTTGTTTTAGACAACATTTCATGCACTGTTAAACATGTTAAAGCAAGTTGCAAGTGAAAATCTATGTCTCTGACTGAGTTTGCATTACTGCTTATTTTGACCTCTGCTGGCTGACAACAGTTCATTTTCAACGTTCAATTCAGAATGTGATAAAACCAGATCCAGCCACAAAAATGCATCATTCTGTTTGTTTTAGACAACATTTCATGCACTGTTAAACATGTTAAAGCAAGTTGCAAGTGAAAATCTATGTCTCTGACTGAGTTTGCATTACTGCTTATTTTGACCTCTGCTGGCTCTGAAAAGCTCATTTTCAACGTTCAATTCAGAATGTGATAAAACAGGATCCAGCCACTAAAAAGCATTTTCTTTTTGTTTTAGACAACATTTCATGCACTGTTAAATATGTTTAAGAAAGTTGCAAGTGAAAATCTATGTCTCTGACTGAGTTTGCATTACTGCTTATTTTGACCTCTGCTGGCTGAGTAAAGCTCATTTTCAACGTCCAATGCAGAATGTGATAAAACCAGATCCAGCCACAAAAATGCATCATTCTTTTTGTTTTAGACAACATTTCATGCACTGTTAAACATGTTAAAGCAAGTTGCAAGTGAAAATCTATGTCTCTGACTGAGTTTGCATTACTGCTTATTTTGACCTCTGCTGGCTCTGAAAAGCTCATTTTCAACGTTCAATTCAGAATGTGATAAAACCAGATGCAGCCACTAAAAAGCATTTTCGTTTTGTTTAAGACAACATTTCATGCACTGTTAAATATATTTTAGAAAGGTGCACGTGAAAATCTATTTCTCTGACTGAGTTTGCATTACTGCTTATTTTGACCTCTGCTGCCTGAGTAAAGCTCATTTTCAACGTCCAATGCAGAATGTGATAAAACCAGATCCAGCCACAAAAATGCATCATTCTTTTTGTTTTAGACAACATTTCATGCACTGTTAAACATGTTAAAGCAAGTTGCAAGTGAAAATCTATGTCTCTGACTGAGTTTGCATTACTGCTTATTTTGACCTCTGCTGGCTGAGTAAAGCTCATTTTCAACGTCCAATACAGAATGTGATAAAACCAGATCCAGCTACTAAAATACATCATTCTTTTTGTTTTAGACAACATTTCATGCACTGTTAAACATGTTAAAGCAAGTTGCAAGTGAAAATCTATGTCTCTGACTGAGTTTCCATTACTGCTTATTTTGACCTCTGCTGGCTCTGAAAAGCTAATTTTCAACGTTCAATTCAGAATGTGATAAAACCAGATCCAGCCACTAAAATGCATCATTCTTTTTGTTTTAGACAACATTTCATGCACTGTTAAACTTGTTAAAGCAAGTTGCAAGTGAAAATCTATGTCTATGACTGAGTTTGCATTACTGCTTATTTTGACCTCTGCTGGCTGAGTAAAGCTCATTTTCAACGTCCAATACAGAATGTGATAAAACCAGATCCAGCTACTAAAAAGCATTTTCTTTTTGCTTTAGACAACATTTCATGCACTGTTAAATATGTTTAAGAAAGTTGCAAGTGAAAATCTATGTCTCTGACTGAGTTTGCATTACTGCTTGTTTTGACCTCTGCTGGCTGAGTAAAGCTCATTTTCAACGTCCAATGCAGAATGTGATAAAACCAGATCCAGCTACTAAAATGCATCATTCTTTTTGTTTTAGACAACATTTCATGCACTGTTAAACATGTTAAAGCAAGTTGCAAGTGAAAATCTATGTCTCTGACTGAGTTTGCATTACTGCTTATTTTGACCTCTGCTGGCTGAGAACAGCTCATTTTCAACGTTCAATTCAGAATGTGATAAAACCAGATCCAGCCACAAAAATGCATCATTCTTTTTGTTTTAGACAACATTTCATGCACTGTTAAACATGTTAAAGCAAGTTGCAAGTGAATATCTATGTCTCTGACTGAGTTTGCATTACTGCTTATTTTGACCTCTGCTGGCTCTGAAAAGTTCATTTCAACGTTCAATTCAGAATGTGATAAAACCAGATCCAGCCACTAAAAAGCATTTTCTTTTTGTTTTAGACAACATTTCATGCACTGTTAAATATGTTTAAGAAAGGTGCAAGTGAAAATCTATGTCTCTGACTGAGTTTGCATTACTGCTTGTTTTGACCTCTGCTGGCTCTGAAAAGCTCATTTTCAACGTCCAATGCAGAATGTGATAAAACCAGATCCAGCTACTAAAATGCATCATTCTTTTTGTTTTAGACAATATTTCATGTACTGTTAAACATGTTAAAGCAAGTTGCAAGTGAAAATCTATGTCTATGACTGAGTTTGCATTACTGCTTATTTTGACCTCTGCTGGCTCTGAAAAGCTCATTTTCAACGTTCAATTCAGAATGTGATAAAACCAGATCCAGCCACTAAAAAGCATTTTCTTTTTGCTTTAGACAACATTTCATGCACTGTTAAATATGTTTAAGAAAGTTGCAAGTGAAAATCTATGTCTCTGACTGAGTTTGCATTTTTGCTTGTTTTGACCTCTGCTGGCTGAGTAAAGCTCATTTTCAACGTCCAATGCAGAATGTGATAAAACCAGATCCAGCTACTAAAATGCATCA
Organism: Danio rerio; assembly: GCF_052040795.2. Taxonomy (NCBI): domain Eukaryota; kingdom Metazoa; phylum Chordata; class Actinopteri; order Cypriniformes; family Danionidae; genus Danio; species Danio rerio. The sequence continues at coordinate 34,444,957 of NC_141038.1, forward strand.
TTCTTTTTGTTTTAGACAACATTTCATGCACTGTTAAACATGTTAAAGCAAGTTGCAAGTGAAAATCTATGTCTCTGACTGAGTTTGCATTACTGCTTATTTTGACCTCTGCTGGCTAAGAACAGCTCATTTTCAACGTTCAATTCAGAATGTGATAAAACCAGATCCAGCCACAAAAATGCATCATTCTTTTTGTTTTAGACAACATTTCATGCACTGTTAAACATGTTAAAGCAAGTTGCAAGTGAAAATCTATGTCTCTGACTGAGTTTGCATTACTGCTTATTTTGACCTCTGCTGGCTGAGAACAGCTCATTTTCAACGTTCAATTCAGAATGTGATAAAACCAGATCCAGCCACAAAAATGCATCATTCTTTTTGTTTTAGACAACATTTCATGCACTGTTAAACATGTTAAAGCAAGTTGCAAGTGAAAATCTATGTCTCTGACTGAGTTTGCATTACTGCTTATTTTGACCTCTGCTGGCTCTGAAAAGCTCATTTTCAACGTTCAATTCAGAATGTGATAAAACCAGATCCAGCCACTAAAAAGCATTTTCTTTTTGTTTTAGACAACATTTCATGCACTGTTAAATATGTTTAAGAAAGGTGCAAGTGAAAATCTATGTCTCTGACTGAGTTTGCATTACTGCTTATTTTGACCTCTGCTGGCTGAGTAAAGCTCATTTTCAACGTCCAATGCAGAATGTGATAAAACCAGATCCAGCTACTAAAATGCATCATTCTTTTTGTTTTAGACAACATTTCATGCACTGTTAAACATGTTAAAGCAAGTTGCAAGTGAAAATCTATGTCTCTGACTGAGTTTGCATTACTGCTTATTTTGACCTCTGCTGGCTGAGAACAGCTAATTTTCAACGTTCAATTCAGAATGTGATAAAACCAGATCCAGCCACTAAAAAGCATTTTCGTTTTGTTTAAGACAACATTTCATGCACTGTTAAATATGTTTTAGAAAGGTGCAAATGAAAATCTATTTCTCTGACTGAGTTTGCATTACTGCTTATTTTGACCTCTGCTGCCTGAGTAAAGCTCATTTTCAACGTCCAATGCAGAATGTGATAAAACAGGATCCAGCTTCTAAAATGCATCATTCTTTTTGTTTTAGACAACATTTCATGCACTGTTAAACATGTTAAAGCAAGTTGCAAGTGAAAATCTATGTCTCTGACTGAGTTTGCATTACTGCTTATTTTGACCTCTGCTGGCTCTGAACAGCTCATTTTCAACGTTCAATTCAGAATGTGATAAAACCAGATCCAGCCAAAAAAATGCATCATTCTTTTTGTTTTAGACAACATTTCATGCACTGTTAAACATGTTAAAGCAAGTTGCAAGTGAAAATCTATGTCTCTGACTGAGTTTGCATTACTGCTTATTTTGACCTCTGCTGGCTGACAACAGCTCATTTTCAACGTTCAATTCAGAATGTGATAAAACCAGATCCAGCCACAAAAATGCATCATTCTGTTTGTTTTAGACAACATTTCATGCACTGTTAAACATGTTAAAGCAAGTTGCAAGTGAAAATCTATGTCTCTTACTGAGTTTGCATTACTGCTTATTTTGACCTCTGCTGGCTCTGAAAAGCTCATTTTCAACGTTCAATTCAGATTGTGATAAAACCAGATCCAGCCACTAAAAAGCATTTTCTTTTTGTTTTAGACAACATTTCATGCACTGTTAAACATGTTTAAGAAAGGTGCAAGTGAAAATCTATGTCTCTGACTGAGTTTGCATTACTGCTTATTTTGAACTCTGCTGGCTGAGTAAAGCTCATTTTCAACGTCCAATGCAGAATGTGATAAAACCAGATCCAGCTACTAAAATGCATCATTCTTTTTTGTTTTAGACAACATTTCATGCACTGTTAAACATGTTAAAGCAAGTTGCAAGTGAAAATCTATTTCTCTGACTGAGTTTGCTTTACTGCTTATTTTGACCTCTGCTGGCTCTGAAAAGCTCATTTTCAACGTTCAATTCAGAATGTGATAAAACCAGATCCAGCCACTAAAAAGCATTTTCTTTTTGTTTTAGACAACATTTCATGCACTGTTAAATATGTTTAAGAAAGTTGCAAGTGAAAATCTATGTCTATGACTGAGTTTGCATTACTGCTTATTTTGACCTCTACTGGCTCTGAAAAGCTCATTTTCAACGTACAATTCAGAATGTGATAAAACCAGATCCAGCCACTAAAAAGCATTTTCTTTTTGCTTTAGACAACATTTCATGCACTGTTAAACATGTTAAAGCAAGTTGCAAGTGAAAATCTATGTCTATGACCGAGTTTGCATTACTGCTTATTTTGACCTCTGCTGGCTTTGAAAAGCTCATTTTCAACGTTCAAATCAGAATGTGATAAAACCAGATCCAGCCACTAAAATGCATCATTCTTTTTGTTTTAGACAACATTTCATGCACTGTTAAACATGTTAAAGCAAGTTGCAAGTGAAAATCTATGTCTCTGACTGAGTTTGCATTACTGCTTATTTTGAACTCTGCTGGCTGAGTAAAGCTCATTTTCAACGTCCAATACAGAATGTGATGAAACCAGATCCAGCTACTAAAATGCATCTTTCTTTTTGTTTTAGACAAGATTTCATGCACTGTTAAATATGTTTAAGAAAGTTGCAAGTGAAAATCTATGTCTCTGACTGAGTTTGCATTACTGCTTATTTTGACCTCTGCTGGCTGAGTAAAGCTCATTTTCAACGTCCAATGCAGAATGTGATAAAACCAGATCCAGCCACAAAAATGCATCATTCTTTTTGTTTTAGACAACATTTCATGCACTGTTAAACATGTTAAAGCAAGTTGCAAGTGAAAATCTATGTCTCTTACTGAGTTTGCATTACTGCTTATTTTGACCTCTGCTGGCTCTGAAAAGCTCATTTTCAACGTTCAATTCAGAATGTGATAAAACCAGATCCAGCCACAAAAATGCATCATTCTGTTTGTTTTAGACAACATTTCATGCACTGTTAAACATGTTAAAGCAAGTTGCAAGTGAAAATCTATGTCTCTGACTGAGTTTGCATTACTGCTTATTTTGACCTCTGCTGGCTCTGAAAAGCTCATTTTCAACGTTCAATTCAGAATGTGATAAAACCAGATCCAGCCACTAAAAAGCATTTTCTTTTTGTTTTAGACAGCATTTCATGCACTGTTAAATATGTTTAAGAAAGTTGCAAGTGAAAATCTATGTCTCTGACTGAGTTTGCATTACTGCTTATTTTGACCTCTGCTGGCTGAGTAAAGCTCATTTTCAACGTCCAATGCAGAATGTGATAAAACCAGATCCAGCCACAAAAAAGCATAATTCTTTTTGTTTTAGACAACATTTCATGCACTGTTAAACATGTTAAAGCAAGTTGCAAGTGAAAATCTATGTCTATGACTGAGTTTGCATTACTGCTTATTTTGACCTCTGCTGGCTCTGAAAAGCTCATTTTCAACGTTCAATTCAGAATGTGATAAAACCAGATCCAGCCACTAAAAAGCATTTTCTTTTTGCTTTAGACAACATTTCATGCACTGTTAAATATGTTTAAGAAAGTTGCAAGTGAAAATCTATGTCTCTGACTGAGTTTGCATTAATGCTTGTTTTGACCTCTGCTGGCTGAGTAAAGCTCATTTTCAACGTCCAATGCAGAATGTGATAAAACCAGATCCAGCTACTAAAATGCATAATTCTTTTTGTTTTAGACAACATTTCATGCACTGTTAAACATGTTAAAGCAAGTTGCAAGTGAAAATCTATGTCTCTGACTGAGTTTGCATTACTGCTTATTTTGACCTCTGCTGGCTGAGAACAGCTCATTTTCAACGTTCAATTCAGAATGTGATAAAACCAGATCCAGCCACAAAAATGCATCATTCTTTTTGTTTTAGACAACATTTCATGCACTGTTAAACATGTTAAAGCAAGTTGCAAGTGAAAATCTATGTCTCTGACTGAGTTTGCATTACTGCTTAGTTTGACCTCTGCTGGCTGAGAACAGGTCATTTTCAACGTTCAATTCAGAATGTGATAAAACCAGATCCAGCCACAAATATGCATCATTCTTTTTGTTTTAGACAACATTTCATGCACTGTTAAACATGTTAAAGCAAGTTGCAAGTGAAAATCTATGTCTCTGACTGAGTTTGCATTACTGCTTATTTTGACCTCTGCTGGCTGAGAACAGCTCATTTTCATCGTTCAATTCAGAATGTGATAAAACCAGATCCAGCCACAAAAATGCATCATTCTTTTTGTTTTAGACAACATTTCATGCACTGTTAAACTTGTTAAAGCAAGTTGCAACTGAAAATCTATGTCTATGACTGAGTTTGCATTACTGCTTATTTTGACCTCTGCTGGCTCTGAAAAGCTCATTTTCAACGTTCAATTCAGAATGTGATAAAACCAGATCCAGCTACTAAAATGCATCATTTTTTTTGTTTTAGACAACATTTCATGCACTGTTAAACATGTTAAAGCAAGTTGCAAGTGAAAATCTATGTCTCTGACTGAGTTTGCATTACTGCTTATTTTGACCTCTGCTGGCTGAGAACAAGTCATTTTCAACGTTCAATTCAGAATGTGATAAAACCAGATCCAGCCACAAAAATGCATCATTCTTTTTGTTTTAGACAACATTGCATGCACTGTTAAACATGTTAAAGCAAGTTGCAAGTGAAAATCTATGTCTCTGACTGAGTTTGCATTACTGCTTGTTTTGACCTCTGCTGGCTCTGAAAAGCTCATTTTCAACGTCCAATTCAGAATGTGATAAAACCAGATCCAGCCACTAAAAAGCATTTTCTTTTTGTTTTACACAACATTTCATGCACTGTTAAATATGTTTAAAAAAAGTTGCAAGTGAAAATCTATGTCTCTGACTGAGTTTGCATGACTGCTTGTTTTGACCTCTGCTGGCTCTGAAAAGCTCATTTTCAACGTCCAATGCAGAATGTGATAAAACCAGATCCAGCTACTAAAATGCATCATTCTTTTTGTTTTAGACAACATTTCATGCACTGTTAAACATGTTAAAGCAAGTTGCAAGTGAAAATCTATGTCTATGACTGAGTTTGCAATACTGCTTATTTTGACCTCTGCTGGCTGAGAACAGTTCATTTTCAACGTTCAATTCAGAATGTGATAAAACCACATCCAACCACAAAAAGGCATCATTCTTTTTGTTTTAGAAACATTTCATGCACTGTTAAACATGTTTAAGCAAGTTGCAAGTGAAAATCTATGTCTCTGACTGAGTTTGCATTACTGCTTATTTTGACCTCTGCTGGCTGAGAACAGCTCATTTTCAACGTTCAATTCAGAATGTGATAAAACCAGATCCAGCCACAAAAATGCATCTTTCTTTTTGTTTTAGACAAGATTTCATGCACTGTTAAATATGTTTAAGAAAGTTGCAAGTGAAAATCTATGTCTCTGACTGAGTTTGCATTACTGCTTGTTTTGACGTCTGCTGGCTGAGTAAAGCTCATTTTCAACGTCCAATGCAGAATGTGATAAAACCAGATCCAGCTACTAAAATGCATCATTCTTTTTGTTTTAGACAACATTTCATGCACTGTTAAACATGTTAAAGCAAGTTGCAAGTGAAAATCTATGTCTCTGACTGAGTTTGCAATACTGCTTATTTGGACCTCTGCTGGCTGAGAACAGTTCATTTTCAACGTTCAATTCAGAATGTGATAAAACCAGATCCAACCACAAAAAGGCATCATTCTTTTGTTTTAGACAACATTTCATGCACTGTTAAACATGTTAAAGCAAGTTGCAAGTGAAAATCTATGTCTCTGACTGAGTTTGCATTACTGCTTATTTTGACCTCTGCTGGCTTTAAAAAGCTAATTTTCAACGTTCAATTCAGAATGTGATAAAACCAGATCCAGCCACTAAAATGCATTGTTCTTTTTGTTTTAAACAATATTTCATGCACTGTTAAACATGTTTAAGCAAGTTGCAAGTGAAAATCTATATCTCTGACTGAGTTTGCATTACTGCTTATTTTGACCTCTGCTGGCTTTGAAAAGCTCATTTTCAACGTTCAAATCAGAATGTGATAAAACCAGATCCAGCCACTAAAATGCATCAATCTTTTTGTTTTAGACAACATTTCATGCACTGTTAAACATGTTAAAGCAAGTTGAGAGTGAAAATCTATGTCTATGACTGAGTTTGCATTACTGCTAATTTTGACCTCTGCTGGCTGAGTAAAGCTCATTTTCAACGTTCAATTCAGAATGTGATAAAACCAGATCCAGCCACTAAAAAGCATTTTCTTTTTGTTTTACACAACATTTCATGCACTGTTAAATATGTTTAAAAAAGTTGCAAGTGAAAATCTATGTCTCTGACTGAGTTTGCATTACTGCTTGTTTTGACCTCTGCTGGCTCTGAAAAGCTCATTTTTAACGTCCAATGCAGAATGTGATAAAACCAGATCCAGCTACTAAAATGCATCATTCTTTTTGTTTTAGACAACATTTCATGCACTGTTAAACATGTTAAAGCAAGTTGAGAGTGAAAATCTATGTCTATGACTGAGTTTGCATTACTGCTAATTTTGACCTCTGCTGGCTGAGTAAAGCTCATTTTCAACGTCCAATACAGAATGTGATAAAGCGAGATCCAGCTACTAAAATACATCATTCTTTTTGTTTTAGACAACATTTCATGCACTGTTAAACATGTTAAAGCAAGTTGCAAGTGAAAATCTATGTCTATGACTGAGTTTCCATTACTACTTATTTTGACCTCTGCTGGCTCTGAAAAGCTCATTTTCAACGATCAATTCAGAATGTGATAAAACCAGATCCAGCTACTAAAATACATCATTCTTTTTGTTTTAGACAACATTTCATGCACTGTTAAACTTGTTAAATCAAGTTGCAAGTGAAAATCTATGTCTATGACTGAGTTTGCATTACTGCTTATTTTGACCTCTGCTGGCTCTGAAAAGCTCGTTTTCAACGTTCAATTCAGAATGTGATAAAACCAGATCCAGCCACTAAAAAGCATTTTTTTTTTTGCTTTAGACAACATTTCATGCACTGTTAAATATGTTTAAGAAAGTTGCAAGCGAAAATCTATGTCTCTGACTGAGTTTGCATTACTGCTTGTTTTGACCTCTGCTGGCTGAGTAAAGCTCATTTTCAACGTCCAATGCAGAATGTGATAAAACCAGATCCAGCTACTAAAATGCATCATTCTTTTTGTTTTAGACAACATTTCATGCACTGTTAAACATGTTAAAGCAAGTTGCAAGTGAAAATCTATGTCTCTGACTGAGTTTGCATTACTGCTTATTTTGACCTCTGCTGGCTGAGAACAGCTCATTTTCAACGTTCAATTCAGAATGTGATAAAACCAGATCCAGCCTTCTTTTTGTTTTAGACAACATTTCATGCACTGTTAAACATGTTAAAGCAAGTTGCAAGTGAAAATCTATGTCTATGACTGAGTTTGCATTACTGCTTATTTTGACCTCTGCTGGCTCTGAAAAGCTCGTTTTCAACGTTCAATTCAGAATGTGATAAAACCAGATCCAGCCACTAAAAAGCATTTTCTTTTTGTTTTAGACAACATTTCATGCACTGTTAAATATGTTTAAGAAAGGTGCAAGTGAAAATCTATGTCTCTGACTGAGTTTGCATTACTGCTTATTTTGACCTCTGCTGGCTGAGAACAGCTCATTTTCAACGTTCAATTCAGAATGTGATAAAACCAGATCCAGCCACTAAAAAGCATTTTCTTTTTGTTTTAGACAACATTTCATGCACTGTTAAACATGTTAAAGCAAGTTGCAAGTGAAAATCTATGTCTCTGACTGAGTTTGCATTACTGCTTGTTTTGACCTCTGCTGGCTCTGAAAAGCTCATTTTCAACGTTCAATTCAGAATGTGATAAAACCAGATCCAGCCACTAAAAAGCATTTTCTTTTTGTTTTAGACAACATTTCATACACTGTTAAATATGTTTAAGAAAGTTGCAAGTGAAAATCTATGTCTCTGACTGAGTTTGCATTACTGCTTGTTTTGACCTCTGCTGGCTGAGTAAAGCTCATTTTCAACATCCAATGCAGAATGTGATTAAACCAGATCCAGCTACTAAAATGCATCATTCTTTTTGTTTTAGACAATATTTCATGCACTGTTAAACATGTTAAAGCAAGTTGCAAGTGAAAATCTATGTCTCTGACTGAGTTTGCAGTACTGCTTATTTTGACCTCTGCTGGCTGAGTAAAGCTCATTTTTAACATCCAATGCAGAATGTGATTAAACCAGATCCAGCTACTAAAATGCATCATTCTTTTTGTTTTAGACAATATTTCATGCACTGTTAAACATGTTAAAGCAAGTTGCAAGTGAAAATCTATGTCTCTGACTGAGTTTGCAGAACTGCTTATTTTGACGTCTCTGCTGGCTGAGAACAGCTCATTTTCAACGTTCAATTCAGAATGTGATAAAACCAGATCCATTCACAAAAATGCATCATTCTTTTTGTTTTAGACAACATTTCATGCACTGTTAAACATGTTAAAGCAAGTTGCAAGTGAAAATCTGTCTCTGACTGAGTTTGCATTACAGCTTATTTTGACCTCTGCTGGCTCTGAAAAGCTCATTTTCAACGTTCAATTCAGAATGTGATAAAACCAGATCCAGCCACTAAAAAGCATTTTCTTTTTCTTTTAGACAACATTTCATGCACTGTTAAACATGTTAAAGCAAGTTGCAAGTGAAAATCTATGTCTCTGACTGAGTTTGCATTACTGCTTATTTTGACCTCTGCTGGCTCTGAAAAGCTCATTTTCAACGTTCAATTCAGAATGTGATAAAACCAGATCCAGCCACTAAAAAACATTTTCTTTTTGCTTTAGACAACATTTCATGCACTGTTAAATATGTTTAAGAAAGTTGCAAGTGAAAATCTATGTCTCTGACTGAGTTTGCATTACTGCTTGTTTTGACCTCTGCTGGCTGAGTAAAGCTCATTTTCAACGTCTAATGCAGAATGTGATAAAACCAGATCCAGCTACTAAAATGCATCATTCTTTTTGTTTTAGACAACATTTCATGCACTGTTAAACATGTTAAAGCAAGTTGCAAGTGAAAATCTATGTCTCTGACTGAGTTTGCATTACTGCTTATTTTGACCTCTGCTGGCTCTGAAAAGCTCATTTTCAACGTTCAATTCAGAATGTGATAAAACCAGATCCAGCCACTAAAAAGCATTTTCTTTTTGTTTTAGACAACATTTCATGCACTTTTAAATATGTTTAAGAAAGTTGCAAGTGAAAATCTATGTCTATTACTGAGTTTGCATTACTGCTTATTTTGACCTCTGCTGGCTCTGAAAAGCTCATTTTCAACGTTCAATTCAGAATGTGATAAAACCAGATCCAGCCACTAAAAAGCATTTTCTTTTTGCTTTAGACAACATTTCATGCACTGTTAAATATGTTTAAGAAAGTTGCAAGTGAAAATCTATGTCTCTGACTGAGTTTGCATTACTGCTTGTTTTGACCTCTGCTGGCTGAGTAAAGCTCATTTTCAACATCCAATGCAGAATGTGATAAAACCAGATCCAGCTACTAAAATGCATCATTCTTTTTGTTTTAGACAATATTTCATGCACTGTTAAACATGTTAAAGCAAGTTGCAAGTGAAAATCTATGTCTCTGACTGAGTTTGCAGTACTGCTTATTTTGACCTCTGCTGGCTGAGAACAGCTCATTTTCAACGTTCAATTCAGAATGTGATAAAACCAGATCCATTCACAAAAATGCATCATTCTTTTTGTTTTAGACAACATTTCATGCACTGTTAAACATGTTAAAGCAAGTTGCAAGTGAAAATCTATGTCTCTGACTGAGTTTGCATTACTGCTTATTTTGACCTCTGCTGGCTCTGAAAAGCTCATTTTCAACGTTCAATTCAGAATGTGATAAAACCAGATCCAGCCACTAAAAAGCATTTTCTTTTTGTTTTAGACAACATTTCATGCACTGTTAAACATGTTAAAGCAAGTTGCAAGTGAAAATCTATGTCTCTGACTGAGTTTGCATTACTGCTTATTTTGACCTCTGCTGGCTCTGAAAAGCTCATTTTCAATGTTCAATTCAGAATGTGATAAAACCAGATCCATTCACAAAAATGCATCATTCTTTTTGTTTTAGACAACATTTCATGCACTGTTAAACATGTTAAAGCAAGTTGCAAGTGAAAATCTATGTCTCTGACTGAGTTTGCATTACTGCTTATTTTGACCTCTGCTGGCTCTGAAAAGCTCATTTTCAACGTTCAATTCAGAATGTGATAAAACCAGATCCAGCCACTAAAAAGCATTTTCTTTTTGTTTTAGACAACATTTCATGCACTGTTAAACATGTTAAAGCAAGTTGCAAGTGAAAATCTATGTCTCTGACTGAGTTTGCATTACTGCTTATTTTGACCTCTGCTGGCTCTGAAAAGCTCATTTTCAACGTTCAATTCAGAATGTGATAAAACCAGATCCAGCCACTAAAAAACATTTTCTTTTTGCTTTAGACAACATTTCATGCACTGTTAAATATGTTTAAGAAAGTTGCAAGTGAAAATCTATGTCTCTGACTGAGTTTGCATTACTGCTTGTTTTGACCTCTGCTGGCTGAGTAAAGCTCATTTTCAACGTCTAATGCAGAATGTGATAAAACTAGATCCAGCTACTAAAATGCATCATTCTTTTTGTTTTAGACAACATTTCATGCACTGTTAAACATGTTAAAGCAAGTTGCAATTGAAAATCTATGTCTCTGACTGAGTTTGCATTACTGCTTATTTTGACCTCTGCTGGCTCTGAAAAGCTCATTTTCAACGTTCAATTCAGAATGTGATAAAACCAGATCCAGCCACTAAAAAGCATTTTCTTTTTGTTTTAGACAACATTTCATGCACTTTTAAATATGTTTAAGAAAGTTGCAAGTGAAAATCTATGTCTCTGACTGAGTTTGCATTACTGCTTATTTTGACCTCTGCTGGCTGAGTAAAGCTCATTTTCAACGTTCAATTCAGAATGTGATAAAACCAGATCCAGCTACTAAAAAGCATTTTCTTTTTGCTTTAGACAACATTTCATGCACTGTTAAATATGTTTAAGAAAGTTGCAAGTGAAAATCTATGTCTCTGACTGAGTTTGCATTACTGCTTGTTTTGACCTCTGCTGGCTGAGTAAAGCTCATTTTCAACGTCCAATGCAGAATGTGATAAAACCAGATCCAGCTACTAAAATGCATCATTCTTTTTGTTTTAGACAACATTTCATGCACTGTTAAACATGCTTGCAAGTTGCAAGTGAAAATCTATGTCTCTGACTGAGTTTGCATTACTGCTTATTTTGACCTCTGCTGGCTCTGAAAAGCTCATTTTCAACGTTCAATTCAGAATGTGATAAAACCAGATCCAGCCACTAAAAAGCATTTTCTTTTTGTTTTAGACAACATTTCATGCACTGTTAAATATGTTTAAGAAAGTTGCAAGTGAAAATCTATGTCTATTACTGAGTTTGCATTACTGCTTATTTTGACCTCTGCTGGCTCTGAAAAGCTCATTTTCAACGTTCAATTCAGAATGTGATAAAACCAGATCCAGCCACTAAAAAGCATTTTCGTTTTGCTTTAGACAACATTTCATGCACTGTTAAATATGTTTAAGAAAGTTGCAAGTGAAAATCTATGTCTCTGACTGAGTTTGCATTACTGCTTGTTTTGACCTCTGCTGGCTGAGTAAAGCTCATTTTCAACGTCCAATGCAGAATGTGATAAAACCAGATCCAGCTACTAAAATGCATCATTCTTTTTATTTTAGACAACATTTCATGCACTGTTAAACATGTTAAAGCAAGTTGCAAGTGAAAATCTATGTCTCTGACTGAGTTTGCATTACTGCTTGTTTTGACCTCTGCTGGCTGAGTAAAGCTCATTTTCAACGTCCAATGCAGAATGTAATAAAACCAGATCCAGCTACTAAAATGCATCATTCTTTTTGTTTTAGACAACATTTCATGCACTGTTAAATATGTTTAAGCAAGTTGCTAGTGAAAATCTATGTCTCTGACTGAGTTTGCATTACTGCTTATTTTGACCTCTGCTGGCTGAGAACAGCTCATTTTCAACGTTCAATTCAGAATGTGATAAAACCAGATCCAGCCACAAAAATGCATCATTCTTTTTGTTTTAGACAACATTTCATGCACTGTTAAACATGTTAAAGCAAGTTGCAAGTGAAAATCTATGTCTCTGACTGAGTTTGCATTACTGCTTATTTTGACCTCTGCTGGCTTTGAAAAGCTCATTTTCAACGTTCAATTCAGAATGTGATAAAACCAGATCCAGCCACTAAAAAACATTTTCTTTTTGTTTTAGACAACATTTCATGCACTGTTAAACATGTTAAAGCAAGTTGCAAGTGAAAATCTATGTCTCTGACTGAGTTTGCATTACTGCTTATTTTGACCTCTGCTGGCTCTGAAAAGCTCATTTTCAACGTTCAATTCAGAATGTGATAAAACCAGATCCAGCCACTAAAAAACATTTTCTTTTTGCTTTAGACAACATTTCATGCACTGTTAAATATGTTTAAGAAAGTTGCAAGTGAAAATCTATGTCTCTGACTGAGTTTGCATTACTGCTTGTTTTGACCTCTGCTGGCTGAGTAAAGCTCATTTTCAACGTCTAATGCAGAATGTGATAAAACCAGATCCAGCTACTAAAATGCATCATTCTTTTTGTTTTAGACAACATTTCATGCACTGTTAAACATGTTAAAGCAAGTTGCAAGTGAAAATCTATGTCTCTGACTGAGTTTGCATTACTGCTTATTTTGACCTCTGCTGGCTCTGAAAAGCTCATTTTCAACGTTCAATTCAGAATGTGATAAAACCAGATCCAGCCACTAAAAAGCATTTTCTTTTTGTTTTAGACAACATTTCATGCACTTTTAAATATGTTTAAGAAAGTTGCAAGTGAAAATCTATGTCTATTACTGAGTTTGCATTACTGCTTATTTTGACCTCTGCTGGCTCTGAAAAGCTCATTTTCAACGTTCAATTCAGAATGTGATAAAACCAGATCCAGCCACTAAAAAGCATTTTCTTTTTGCTTTAGACAACATTTCATGCACTGTTAAATATGTTTAAGAAAGTTGCAAGTGAAAATCTATGTCTCTGACTGAGTTTGCATTACTGCTTGTTTTGACCTCTGCTGGCTGAGTAAAGCTCATTTTCAACATCCAATGCAGAATGTGATAAAACCAGATCCAGCTACTAAAATGCATCATTCTTTTTGTTTTAGACAATATTTCATGCACTGTTAAACATGTTAAAGCAAGTTGCAAGTGAAAATCTATGTCTCTGACTGAGTTTGCAGTACTGCTTATTTTGACCTCTGCTGGCTGAGAACAGCTCATTTTCAACGTTCAATTCAGAATGTGATAAAACCAGATCCATTCACAAAAATGCATCATTCTTTTTGTTTTAGACAACATTTCATGCACTGTTAAACATGTTAAAGCAAGTTGCAAGTGAAAATCTATGTCTCTGACTGAGTTTGCATTACTGCTTATTTTGACCTCTGCTGGCTCTGAAAAGCTCATTTTCAACGTTCAATTCAGAATGTGATAAAACCAGATCCAGCCACTAAAAAGCATTTTCTTTTTGTTTTAGACAACATTTCATGCACTGTTAAACATGTTAAAGCAAGTTGCAAGTGAAAATCTATGTCTCTGACTGAGTTTGCAGTACTGCTTATTTTGACCTCTGCTGGCTGAGAACAGCTCATTTTCAACGTTCAATTCAGAATGTGATAAAACCAGATCCATTCACAAAAATGCATCATTCTTTTTGTTTTAGACAACATTTCATGCACTGTTAAACATGTTAAAGCAAGTTGCAAGTGAAAATCTATGTCTCTGACTGAGTTTGCATTACTGCTTATTTTGACCTCTGCTGGCTCTGAAAAGCTCATTTTCAACGTTCAATTCAGAATGTGATAAAACCAGATCCAGCCACTAAAAAGCATTTTCTTTTTGTTTTAGACAACATTTCATGCACTGTTAAACATGTTAAAGCAAGTTGCAAGTGAAAATCTATGTCTCTGACTGAGTTTGCATTACTGCTTATTTTGACCTCTGCTGGCTCTGAAAAGCTCATTTTCAATGTTCAATTCAGAATGTGATAAAACCAGATCCATTCACAAAAATGCATCATTCTTTTTGTTTTAGACAACATTTCATGCACTGTTAAACATGTTAAAGCAAGTTGCAAGTGAAAATCTATGTCTCTGACTGAGTTTGCATTACTGCTTATTTTGACCTCTGCTGGCTCTGAAAAGCTCATTTTCAACGTTCAATTCAGAATGTGATAAAACCAGATCCAGCCACTAAAAAGCATTTTCTTTTTGTTTTAGACAACATTTCATGCACTGTTAAACATGTTAAAGCAAGTTGCAAGTGAAAATCTATGTCTCTGACTGAGTTTGCATTACTGCTTATTTTGACCTCTGCTGGCTCTGAAAAGCTCATTTTCAACGTTCAATTCAGAATGTGATAAAACCAGATCCAGCCACTAAAAAACATTTTCTTTTTGCTTTAGACAACATTTCATGCACTGTTAAATATGTTTAAGAAAGTTGCAAGTGAAAATCTATGTCTCTGACTGAGTTTGCATTACTGCTTGTTTTGACCTCTGCTGGCTGAGTAAAGCTCATTTTCAACGTCTAATGCAGAATGTGATAAAACTAGATCCAGCTACTAAAATGCATCATTCTTTTTGTTTTAGACAACATTTCATGCACTGTTAAACATGTTAAAGCAAGTTGCAATTGAAAATCTATGTCTCTGACTGAGTTTGCATTACTGCTTATTTTGACCTCTGCTGGCTCTGAAAAGCTCATTTTCAACGTTCAATTCAGAATGTGATAAAACCAGATCCAGCCACTAAAAAGCATTTTCTTTTTGTTTTAGACAACATTTCATGCACTTTTAAATATGTTTAAGAAAGTTGCAAGTGAAAATCTATGTCTCTGACTGAGTTTGCATTACTGCTTATTTTGACCTCTGCTGGCTGAGTAAAGCTCATTTTCAACGTTCAATTCAGAATGTGATAAAACCAGATCCAGCTACTAAAAAGCATTTTCTTTTTGCTTTAGACAACATTTCATGCACTGTTAAATATGTTTAAGAAAGTTGCAAGTGAAAATCTATGTCTCTGACTGAGTTTGCATTACTGCTTGTTTTGACCTCTGCTGGCTGAGTAAAGCTCATTTTCAACGTCCAATGCAGAATGTGATAAAACCAGATCCAGCTACTAAAATGCATCATTCTTTTTGTTTTAGACAACATTTCATGCACTGTTAAACATGCTTGCAAGTTGCAAGTGAAAATCTATGTCTCTGACTGAGTTTGCATTACTGCTTATTTTGACCTCTGCTGGCTCTGAAAAGCTCATTTTCAACGTTCAATTCAGAATGTGATAAAACCAGATCCAGCCACTAAAAAGCATTTTCTTTTTGTTTTAGACAACATTTCATGCACTGTTAAATATGTTTAAGAAAGTTGCAAGTGAAAATCTATGTCTATTACTGAGTTTGCATTACTGCTTATTTTGACCTCTGCTGGCTCTGAAAAGCTCATTTTCAACGTTCAATTCAGAATGTGATAAAACCAGATCCAGCCACTAAAAAGCATTTTCGTTTTGCTTTAGACAACATTTCATGCACTGTTAAATATGTTTAAGAAAGTTGCAAGTGAAAATCTATGTCTCTGACTGAGTTTGCATTACTGCTTGTTTTGACCTCTGCTGGCTGAGTAAAGCTCATTTTCAACGTCCAATGCAGAATGTGATAAAACCAGATCCAGCTACTAAAATGCATCATTCTTTTTATTTTAGACAACATTTCATGCACTGTTAAACATGTTAAAGCAAGTTGCAAGTGAAAATCTATGTCTCTGACTGAGTTTGCATTACTGCTTGTTTTGACCTCTGCTGGCTGAGTAAAGCTCATTTTCAACGTCCAATGCAGAATGTAATAAAACCAGATCCAGCTACTAAAATGCATCATTCTTTTTGTTTTAGACAACATTTCATGCACTGTTAAATATGTTTAAGCAAGTTGCTAGTGAAAATCTATGTCTCTGACTGAGTTTGCATTACTGCTTATTTTGACCTCTGCTGGCTGAGAACAGCTCATTTTCAACGTTCAATTCAGAATGTGATAAAACCAGATCCAGCCACAAAAATGCATCATTCTTTTTGTTTTAGACAACATTTCATGCACTGTTAAACATGTTAAAGCAAGTTGCAAGTGAAAATCTATGTCTCTGACTGAGTTTGCATTACTGCTTATTTTGACCTCTGCTGGCTTTGAAAAGCTCATTTTCAACGTTCAATTCAGAATGTGATAAAACCAGATCCAGCCACTAAAAAACATTTTCTTTTTGTTTTAGACAACATTTCATGCACTGTTAAACATGTTAAAGCAAGTTGCAAGTGAAAATCTATGTCTCTGACTGAGTTTGCATTACTGCTTATTTTGACCTCTGCTGGCTCTGAAAAGCTCATTTTCAACGTTCAATTCAGAATGTGATAAAACCAGATCCAGCCACTAAAAAACATTTTCTTTTTGCTTTAGACAACATTTCATGCACTGTTAAATATGTTTAAGAAAGTTGCAAGTGAAAATCTATGTCTCTGACTGAGTTTGCATTACTGCTTGTTTTGACCTCTGCTGGCTGAGTAAAGCTCATTTTCAACGTCTAATGCAGAATGTGATAAAACCAGATCCAGCTACTAAAATGCATCATTCTTTTTGTTTTAGACAACATTTCATGCACTGTTAAACATGTTAAAGCAAGTTGCAAGTGAAAATCTATGTCTCTGACTGAGTTTGCATTACTGCTTATTTTGACCTCTGCTGGCTCTGAAAAGCTCATTTTCAACGTTCAATTCAGAATGTGATAAAACCAGATCCAGCCACTAAAAAGCATTTTCTTTTTGTTTTAGACAACATTTCATGCACTTTTAAATATGTTTAAGAAAGTTGCAAGTGAAAATCTATGTCTATTACTGAGTTTGCATTACTGCTTATTTTGACCTCTGCTGGCTCTGAAAAGCTCATTTTCAACGTTCAATTCAGAATGTGATAAAACCAGATCCAGCCACTAAAAAGCATTTTCTTTTTGCTTTAGACAACATTTCATGCACTGTTAAATATGTTTAAGAAAGTTGCAAGTGAAAATCTATGTCTCTGACTGAGTTTGCATTACTGCTTGTTTTGACCTCTGCTGGCTGAGTAAAGCTCATTTTCAACATCCAATGCAGAATGTGATAAAACCAGATCCAGCTACTAAAATGCATCATTCTTTTTGTTTTAGACAATATTTCATGCACTGTTAAACATGTTAAAGCAAGTTGCAAGTGAAAATCTATGTCTCTGACTGAGTTTGCAGTACTGCTTATTTTGACCTCTGCTGGCTGAGAACAGCTCATTTTCAACGTTCAATTCAGAATGTGATAAAACCAGATCCATTCACAAAAATGCATCATTCTTTTTGTTTTAGACAACATTTCATGCACTGTTAAACATGTTAAAGCAAGTTGCAAGTGAAAATCTATGTCTCTGACTGAGTTTGCATTACTGCTTATTTTGACCTCTGCTGGCTCTGAAAAGCTCATTTTCAACGTTCAATTCAGAATGTGATAAAACCAGATCCAGCCACTAAAAAGCATTTTCTTTTTGTTTTAGACAACATTTCATGCACTGTTAAACATGTTAAAGCAAGTTGCAAGTGAAAATCTATGTCTCTGACTGAGTTTGCATTACTGCTTATTTTGACCTCTGCTGGCTCTGAAAAGCTCATTTTCAATGTTCAATTCAGAATGTGATAAAACCAGATCCATTCACAAAAATGCATCATTCTTTTTGTTTTAGACAACATTTCATGCACTGTTAAACATGTTAAAGCAAGTTGCAAGTGAAAATCTATGTCTCTGACTGAGTTTGCATTACTGCTTATTTTGACCTCTGCTGGCTCTGAAAAGCTCATTTTCAACGTTCAATTCAGAATGTGATAAAACCAGATCCAGCCACTAAAAAGCATTTTCTTTTTGTTTTAGACAACATTTCATGCACTGTTAAACATGTTAAAGCAAGTTGCAAGTGAAAATCTATGTCTCTGACTGAGTTTGCATTACTGCTTATTTTGACCTCTGCTGGCTCTGAAAAGCTCATTTTCAACGTTCAATTCAGAATGTGATAAAACCAGATCCAGCCACTAAAAAACATTTTCTTTTTGCTTTAGACAACATTTCATGCACTGTTAAATATGTTTAAGAAAGTTGCAAGTGAAAATCTATGTCTCTGACTGAGTTTGCATTACTGCTTGTTTTGACCTCTGCTGGCTGAGTAAAGCTCATTTTCAACGTCTAATGCAGAATGTGATAAAACTAGATCCAGCTACTAAAATGCATCATTCTTTTTGTTTTAGACAACATTTCATGCACTGTTAAACATGTTAAAGCAAGTTGCAATTGAAAATCTATGTCTCTGACTGAGTTTGCATTACTGCTTATTTTGACCTCTGCTGGCTCTGAAAAGCTCATTTTCAACGTTCAATTCAGAATGTGATAAAACCAGATCCAGCCACTAAAAAGCATTTTCTTTTTGTTTTAGACAACATTTCATGCACTTTTAAATATGTTTAAGAAAGTTGCAAGTGAAAATCTATGTCTCTGACTGAGTTTGCATTACTGCTTATTTTGACCTCTGCTGGCTGAGTAAAGCTCATTTTCAACGTTCAATTCAGAATGTGATAAAACCAGATCCAGCTACTAAAAAGCATTTTCTTTTTGCTTTAGACAACATTTCATGCACTGTTAAATATGTTTAAGAAAGTTGCAAGTGAAAATCTATGTCTCTGACTGAGTTTGCATTACTGCTTGTTTTGACCTCTGCTGGCTGAGTAAAGCTCATTTTCAACGTCCAATGCAGAATGTGATAAAACCAGATCCAGCTACTAAAATGCATCATTCTTTTTGTTTTAGACAACATTTCATGCACTGTTAAACATGCTTGCAAGTTGCAAGTGAAAATCTATGTCTCTGACTGAGTTTGCATTACTGCTTATTTTGACCTCTGCTGGCTCTGAAAAGCTCATTTTCAACGTTCAATTCAGAATGTGATAAAACCAGATCCAGCCACTAAAAAGCATTTTCTTTTTGTTTTAGACAACATTTCATGCACTGTTAAATATGTTTAAGAAAGTTGCAAGTGAAAATCTATGTCTATTACTGAGTTTGCATTACTGCTTATTTTGACCTCTGCTGGCTCTGAAAAGCTCATTTTCAACGTTCAATTCAGAATGTGATAAAACCAGATCCAGCCACTAAAAAGCATTTTCGTTTTGCTTTAGACAACATTTCATGCACTGTTAAATATGTTTAAGAAAGTTGCAAGTGAAAATCTATGTCTCTGACTGAGTTTGCATTACTGCTTGTTTTGACCTCTGCTGGCTGAGTAAAGCTCATTTTCAACGTCCAATGCAGAATGTGATAAAACCAGATCCAGCTACTAAAATGCATCATTCTTTTTATTTTAGACAACATTTCATGCACTGTTAAACATGTTAAAGCAAGTTGCAAGTGAAAATCTATGTCTCTGACTGAGTTTGCATTACTGCTTGTTTTGACCTCTGCTGGCTGAGTAAAGCTCATTTTCAACGTCCAATGCAGAATGTAATAAAACCAGATCCAGCTACTAAAATGCATCATTCTTTTTGTTTTAGACAACATTTCATGCACTGTTAAATATGTTTAAGCAAGTTGCTAGTGAAAATCTATGTCTCTGACTGAGTTTGCATTACTGCTTATTTTGACCTCTGCTGGCTGAGAACAGCTCATTTTCAACGTTCAATTCAGAATGTGATAAAACCAGATCCAGCCACTAAAAAACATTTTCTTTTTGTTTTAGACAACATTTCATGCACTGTTAAACATGTTAAAGCAAGTTGCAAGTGAAAATCTATGTCTATGACTGAGTTTGCATTACTGCTTATTTTGACATCTGCTGGCTTTGAAAAGCTCATTTTCAACGTTCAAATCAGAATGTGATAAAACCAGATCCAGCCACTAAAATGCATCATTCTTTTTGTTTTAGACAACATTTCATGCACTGTTAAACATGTTAAAGCAAGTTGCAAGTGAAAATCTATGTCTCTGACTGAGTTTGCATTACTGCTTATTTTGACCTCTGCTGGCTGAGTAAAGCTCATTTTCAACGTCCAATACCGAATGTGATAAAACCAGATCCAGCCACTAAAATGCATCTTTCTTTTTGTTTTAGACAACATTTCATGCACTGTTAAATATGTTTAAGAAAGTTGCAAGTGAAAATCTATGTCTCTGACTGAGTTTGCATTACTGCTTGTTTTGACCTCTGCTAGCTGAGTAAAGCTCATTTTCAACGTCCAATGCAGAATGTGATAAAACCAGATCCAGCTACTAAAATGCATCATTCTTTTTGTTTTAGACAACATTTCATGCACTGTTAAACATGTTAAAGCAAGTTGCAAGCGAAAATCTATGTCTCTGACTGAGTTTGCAATACTGCTTATTTTGACCTCTGCTGGCTGAGAACAGTTCATTTTCAACGTTCAATTCAGAATGTGATAAAACCAGATCCAGCCACAAAAAGGCATCATTCTTTTTGTTTTAGACAACATTTCATGCACTGTTAAACATGTTAAAGCAAGTTGCAAGTGAAAATCTATGTCTCTGACTGAGTTTGCATTACTGCTTATTTTGACCTCTGCTGGCTGAGTGAAGCTCATTTTCAACGTCCAATACAGAATGTGATAAAACCAGATCCAGCTACTAAAATACATCATTCTTTTTGTTTTAGACAACATTTCATGCACTGTTAAACATGTTAAAGCAAGTTGCAAGTTAAAATCTATGTCTCTGACTGAGTTTGCATTACTGCTTATTTTGACCTCTGCTGGCTGACAACAGCTCATTTTCATCGTTCAATTCAGAATGTGATAAAACCAGATCCAGCCACTAAAATGCATCATTCTTTTTGCATTAGACAACATTTCATGCACTGTTAAATATGTTTAAGAAAGTTGCAAGTGAAAATCTATGTCTCTGACTGAGTTTGCAATACTGCTTATTTTGACCTCTGCTGGCTGAGAACAGTTCATTTTCAACGTTCAATTCAGAATGTGATAAAACCAGATCCAACCACAAAAAGGCATCATTCTTTTTGTTTTAGACAACATTTCATGCACTGTTAAACATGTTAAAGCAAGTTGCAAGTGAAAATCTATGTCTCTGACTGAGTTTGCATTATTGCTTATTTTGACCTCTGCTGGCTGAGAACAGCTCATTTTCAACGTTCAATTCAGAATGTGATAAAACCAGATCCAGCCACAAAAATGCATCATTCTTTTTGTTTTAGACAACATTTCATGCACTGTTAAACATGTTAAAGCAAGTTGCAAGTGAAAATCTATGTCTCTGACTGAGTTTGCATTACTGCTTATTTTGACCTCTGCTGGCTGAGTGCAGCTCATTTTCAACGTCCAATACAGAATGTGATAAAACCAGATCCAGCTACTAAAATGCATCATTCTTTTTGTTTTAGACAACATTTCATGCACTGTTAAACATGTTAAAGCAAGTTGCAAGTGAAAATCTATGTCTCTGACTGAGTTTGCATTACTGCTTATTTTGACCTCTGCTGGCTGAGAACAGCTCATTTTCAACGTTCAATTCAGAATGTGATAAAACCAGATCCAGCCACTAAAATGCATCATTCTTTTTGTTTTAGACAATATTTCATGCACTGTTAAACATGTTTAAGCAAGTTGCAAGTGAAAATCTATGTCTCTGACTGAGTTTGCATTACTGCTTATTTTGACCTCTAATGGCTTTGAAAAGCTCATTTTCAACGTTCAATTCAGAATGTGATAAAACCAGATCCAGCCACTAAAAAGCATTTTCTTTTTGTTTTAGACAACATTTCATGCACTGTTAAACATGTTAAAGCAAGTTGCAAGTGAAATACTATGTCTATGACTGAGTTTGCATTACTGCTTATTTTGACCTCTGCTGGCTTTGAAAAGCTCATTTTCAACCTTCAAATCAGAATGTGATAAAACCAGATCCAGCAACAAAAATGCATCATTCTTTTTGTTTTAGACAACATTTCATGCACTGGTAAACATGTTAAAGCAAGTTGCAAGTGAAAATCTATGTCTCTGACTGAGTTTGCATTACTGCTTATTTGGACCTCTGCTGGCTGAGAACAGCTCATTTTCAACGTTCAATTCAGAATGTGATAAAACCAGATCCAGCCACAAAAATGCATCATTCTTTTTGTTTTAGACAACATTTCATGCACTGTTAAATATGTGTAAGAAAGTTGCAAGTGAAAATCTATGTCTCTGACTGAGTTTGCATTACTGCTTATTTTGACCTCTGCTGGCTGAGTAAAGCTCATTTTCAACGTCCAATGCAGAATGTGATCAACCCAGATCCAGCCACAAAAATGCATCATTCTTTTTGTTTTAGACAACATTTCATGCACTGTTAAACATGTTAAAGCAAGTTGCAAGTGAAAATCTATGTCTCTGACTGAGTTTGCATTACTGCTTATTTTGACCTCTGCTGGCTCTGAAAAGCTCATTTTCAACGTTCATTTCAGAATGTGATAAAACCAGATCCAGCCACTAAAAAGCATTTTCTTTTTGTTTTAGACAACATTTCATGCACTGTTAAATATGTTTAAGAAAGTTGCAAGTGAAAATCTATGTCTATGACTGAGTTTGCATTACTGCTTATTTTGACCTCTGCTGGCTCTGAAAAGCTAATTTTCAACGTTCAATTCAGAATGTGATAAAACCAGATCCAGCTACTAAAATGCATTATTCTTTTTGTTTTAGACAACATTTCATGCACTGTTAAACATGTTAAAGCAAGTTGCAAGTGAAAATCTATGTCTCTGACTGAGTTTGCATTACTGCTTGTTTTGACCTCTGCTGGCTGAGTAAAGCTCATTTTCAACGTCCAATGCAGAATGTGATAAAACCAGATCCAGCTACTAAAATGCATCATTCTTTTTGTTTTAGACAACATTTCATGCACTGTTAAACATGTTAAAGCAAGTTGCAAGTGAAAATCTATGTCTCTGACTGAGTTTGCATTACTGCTTGTTTTGACCTCTGCTGGCTGAGTAAAGCTCATTTTCAACGTCCAATGCAGAATGTGATAAAACCAGATCCAGCTACTAAAATGCATCATTCTTTTTGTTTTAGACAACATTTCATGCACTGTTAAACATGTTAAAGCAAGTTGCAAGTGAAAATCTATGTCTCTGACTGAGTTTGCATTACTGCTTATTTTGACCTCTGCTGGCTGAGAACAGCTAATTTTCAACGTTCAATTCAGAATGTGATAAAACCAGATCCAGCCACAAAAATGCATCATTCTTTTTGTTTTAGACAACATTTCATGCACTGTTAAACATGTTAAAGCAAGTTGCAAGTGAAAATCTATGTCTCTGACTGAGTTTGCAATACTGCTTATTTTGACCTCTGCTGGCTGAGAACAGCTCATTTTCAACGTTCAATTCAGAATGTGATAAAACCAGATCCAGCCACAAAAATGCATCATTCGTTTTGTTTTAGACAACATTTCATGCACTGTTAAACATGTTAAAGCAAGTTGCAAGTGAAAATCTATGTCTCTGACTGAGTTTGCATTACTGCTTATTTTGACCTCTGCTGGCTCTGAAAAGCTCATTTTCAACGTTCAATTCAGAATGTGATAAAACCAGATCCAGCCACTAAAAAGCATTTTCTTTTTGTTTTAGACAACATTTCATGCACTGTTAAATATGTTTAAGAAAGGTGCAAGTGAAAATCTATGTCTCTGACTGAGTTTGCATTACTGCTTGTTTTGACCTCTGCTGGCTGAGTAAAGCTCATTTTCAACGTCCAATGCAGAATGTGATAAAACCAGATCCAGCTACTAAAATGCATCATTCTTTTTGTTTTAGACAACATTTCATGCACTGTTAAACATGTTAAAGCAAGTTGCAAGTGAAAATCTATGTCTCTGACTGAGTTTGCATTACTGCTTATTTTGACCTCTGCTGGCTGAGAACAGCTCATTTTCAACGTTCAATTCAGAATGTGATAAAACCAGATCCAGCCACAAAAATGCATCATTCTTTTTGTTTTAGACAACATTTCATGCACTGTTAAACATGTTAAAGCAAGTTGCAAGTGAAAATCTATGTCTCTGACTGAGTTTGCATTACTGCTTATTTTGACCTCTGCTGGCTCTGAAAAGCTCATTTTCAACGTTCAATTCAGAATGTGATAAAACCAGATCCTGCCACTAAAAAGCATTTTCTTTTTGTTTTAGACAACATTTCATGCACTGTTAAATATGTTTAAGAAAGTTGCAAGTGAAAATCTATGTCTATGACTGAGTTTGCATTACTGCTTATTTTGTCCTCTGCTGGCTCTGAAAAGCTCATTTTCAACGTTCAATTCAGAATGTGATAAAACCAGATCCAGCCACTAAAAAGCATTTTCTTTTTGCTTTAGAAAACATTTCATGCACTGTTAAATATGTTTAAGAAAGTTGCAAGTGAAAATCTATGTCTCTGACTGAGTTTGCATTACTGCTTGTTTTGACCTCTGCTGGCTCTGAAAAGCTCATTTTCAACGTTCAAATCAGAATGTGATAAAACCAGATCCAGCCACTAAAAAGCATTTTCTTTTTGATTTAGACAACATTTCATATACTGTTAAATATGTTTAAGAAAGTTGCAAGTGAAAATCTATGTCTATGACTGAGTTTGCATTACTGCTTATTTTGACCTCTGCTGGCTCTGAAAAGCTCATTTTCACCGTTCAATTCAGAATGTGATAAAACCAGATCCAGCCACTAAAAAGCATTTTCTTTTTGCTTTAGACAACATTTCATGCACTGTTAAATATGTTTAAGAAAGTTGCAAGTGAAAATCTATGTCTCTGACTGAGTTTGCATTACTGCTTGTTTTGACCTCTGCTGGCTGAGTAAAGCTCATTTTCAACGTCCAATGCAGAATGTGATAAAACTAGATCCAGCTACTAAAATGCATCATTCTTTTTGTTTTAGACAACATTTCATGCACTGTTAAACATGTTAAAGCAAGTTGCAAGTGAAAATCTATGTCTCTGACTGAGTTTGAATTACTGCTTATTTTGACCTCTGCTGGCTGAGAACAGCTCATTTTCAACGTTCAATTCAGAATGTGATAAAACCAGATCCAGCCACAAAAATGCATCATTCTTTTTGTTTTAGACAACATTTCATGCACTGTTAAACTTGTTTAAGAAAGTTGCAAGTGAAAATCTATGTCTCTGACTGAGTTTGCATTACTGCTTGTTTTGACCTTTGCTGGCTGAGTAAAGCTCATTTTCAACGTCCAATGCAGAATGTGATAAAACCAGATCCAGCTACTAAAATACATCATTCTTTTTGTTTTAGACAACATTTCATGCACTGTTAAACATGTTAAAGCAAGTTGCAAGTTAAAATCTATGTCTCTGACTGAGTTTGCATTACTGCTTATTTTGACCTCTGCTGGCTGACAACAGCTCATTTTCAACGTTCATTTCAGAATGTGATAAAACCAGATCCAGCCACTAAAATGCATCATTCTTTTTGCATTAGACAACATTTCATGCACTGTTAAATATGTTTAAGAAAGTTGCAAGTGAAAATCTATGTCTCTGACTGAGTTTGCAATACTGCTTATTTTGACCTCTGCTGGCTGAGAACAGTTCATTTTCAACGTTCAATTCAGAATGTGATAAAACCAGATCCAACCACAAAAAGGCATCATTCTTTTTGTTTTAGACAACATTTCATGCACTGTTAAACATGTTAAAGCAAGTTGCAAGTGAAAATCTATGTCTCTGACTGAGTTTGCATTATTGCTTATTTTGACCTCTGCTGGCTGAGAACAGCTCATTTTCAACGTTCAATTCAGAATGTGATAAAACCAGATCCAGCCACAAAAATGCATCATTCTTTTTGTTTTAGACAACATTTCATGCACTGTTAAACATGTTAAAGCAAGTTGCAAGTGAAAATCTATGTCTCTGACTGAGTTTGCATTACTGCTTATTTTGACCTCTGCTGGCTAAGTGCAGCTCATTTTCAACGTCCAATACAGAATGTGATAAAACCAGATCCAGCTACTAAAATGCATCATTCTTTTTGTTTTAGACAACATTTCATGCACTGTTAAACATGTTAAAGCAAGTTGCAAGTGAAAATCTATGTCTCTGACTGAGTTTGCATTACTGCTTATTTTGACCTCTGCTGGCTGAGAACAGCTCATTTTCAACGTTCAATTCAGAATGTGATAAAACCAGATCCAGCCACTAAAATGCATCATTCTTTTTGTTTTAGACAATATTTCATGCACTGTTAAACATGTTTAAGCAAGTTGCAAGTGAAAATCTATGTCTCTGACTGAGTTTGCATTACTGCTTATTTTGACCTCTAATGGCTTTGAAAAGCTCATTTTCAACGTTCAATTCAGAATGTGATAAAACCAGATCCAGCCACTAAAAAGCATTTTCTTTTTGTTTTAGACAACATTTCATGCACTGTTAAACATGTTAAAGCAAGTTGCAAGTGAAATACTATGTCTATGACTGAGTTTGCATTACTGCTTATTTTGACCTCTGCTGGCTTTGAAAAGCTCATTTTCAACCTTCAAATCAGAATGTGATAAAACCAGATCCAGCAACAAAAATGCATCATTCTTTTTGTTTTAGACAACATTTCATGCACTGGTAAACATGTTAAAGCAAGTTGCAAGTGAAAATCTATGTCTCTGACTGAGTTTGCATTACTGCTTATTTGGACCTCTGCTGGCTGAGAACAGCTCATTTTCAACGTTCAATTCAGAATGTGATAAAACCAGATCCAGCCACAAAAATGCATCATTCTTTTTGTTTTAGACAACATTTCATGCACTGTTAAACATGTTAAAGCAAGTTGCAAGTGAAAATCTATGTCTATGACTGAGTTTGCATTACTGCTTATTTTGACCTCTGCTGGCTCTGAAAAGCTCATTTTCAACGTTCAATTCAGAATGTGATAAAACCAGATCCAGCCACTAAAAAGCATTTTCTTTTTGCTTTAGACAACATCTCATGCACTGTTAAATATGTTTAAGAAAGTTGCAAGTGAAAATCTATGTCTCTGACTGAGTTTGCATTACTGCTTGTTTTGACCTCTGCTGGCTGAGCAAAGCTCATTTTCAACGTCCAATGCAGAATGTGATAAAACCAGATCCAGCTACTAAAATGCATCATTCTTTTTGTTTTAGACAACATTTCATGCACTGTTAAACATGTTAAAGCAAGTTGCAAGTGAAAATCTATGTCTCTGACTGAGTTTGCATTACTGTGATTTGACCTCTGCTGGCTCTGAAAAGCTCATTTTCAACGTTCAATTCAGAATGTGATAAAACCAGATCCAGCCACTAAAAAGCATTTTCTTTTTGATTTAGACAACATTTCATATACTGTTAAATATGTTTAAGAAAGTTGCAAGTGAAAATCTATGTCTATGACTGAGTTTGCATTACTGCTTATTTTGACCTCTGCTGGCCCTGAAAAGCTCATTTTCAACGTTCAATTCAGAATGTGATAAAACCAGATCCAGCCACTAAAAAGCATTTTCTTTTTGCTTTAGACAACATTTCATGCACTGTTAAATATGTTTAAGAAAGTTGCAAGTGAAAATCTATGTCTCTGATTGAGTTTGCATTACTGCTTGTTTTGACCTCTGCTGGCTGAGTAAAGCTCATTTTCAACGTCCAATGCAGAATGTGATAAAACTAGATCCAGCTACTAAAATGCATCATTCTTTTTGTTTTAGACAACATTTCATGCACTGTTAAACATGTTAAAGCAAGTTGCAAGTGAAAATCTATGTCTCTGACTGAGTTTGCAATACTGCTTATTTTGACCTCTGCTGGCTGAGAACAGTTCATTTTCAACGTTCAATTCAGAATGTGATAAAACCAGATCCAGCCACTAAAAAGCATTTTCTTTTTGCTTTAGACAACATTTCATGCACTGTTAAATATGTTTAAGAAAGTTGCAAGTGAAAATCTATGTCTCTGATTGAGTTTGCATTACTGCTTGTTTTGACCTCTGCTGGCTGAGTAAAGCTCATTTTCAACGTCCAATGCAGAATGTGATAAAATCAGATCCAGCTACTAAAATGCATCATTCTTTTTATTTTAGACAACATTTCATGCACTGTTAAACATGTTAAAGCAAGTTGCAAGTGAAAATCTATGTCTCTGACTGAGTTTGCATTACTGCTTGTTTTGACCTCTGCTGGCTGAGTAAAGCTCATTTTCAACGTCCAATGCAGAATGTAATAAAACCAGATCCAGCTACTAAAATGCATCATTCTTTTTGTTTTAGACAACATTTCATGCACTGTTAAACATGTTAAAGCAAGTTGCAAGTGAAAATCTATGTCTCTGACTGAGTTTGCATTACTGCTTATTTTGACCTCTGCTGGCTCTGAAAAGCTCATTTTCAACGTTCAATTCAGAATGTGATAAAACCAGATCCAGCCACTAAAAAGCATTTTCTTTTTGTTTTAGACAACATTTCATGCACTGTTAAATATGTTTAAGAAATTTGCAAGTGAAAATCTATGTCTATTACTCAGTTTGCATTACTGCTTATTTTGACCTCTGCTGGCTGAGCAAAGCTCATTTTCAACGTCCAATGCAGAATGTGATAAAACCAAATCCAGCTACTAAAATGCATCATTCTTTTTGTTTTAGACAACATTTCATGCACTGTTAGACATGTTAAAGCAAGTTGCAAGTGAAAATCTATGTCTCTGACTGAGTTTGCATTACTGCTTATTTTGACCTCTGCTGGCTGAGAACAGCTCATTTTCAACGTTCAATTCAGAATGTGATAAAACCATATCCAGCTACTAAAATGCATCATTCTTTTTGTTTTAGACAACATTTCATGCACTGTTAAACATGTTAAAGCAAGTTGCAAGTGAAAATCTATGTCTCTGACTGAGTTTGCATTACTGCTTATTTTGACCTCTGCTGGCTGAGAACAGCTCATTTTCAACGTTCAATTCAGAATGTGATAAAACCAGATCCAGCCACAAAAATGCATCATTCTTTTTGTTTTAGACAACATTTCATGCACTGTTAAACTTGTTAAAGCAAGTTGCAAGTGAAAATCTATGTCTATGACTGAGTTTGCATTACTGCTTATTTTGACCTCTGCTGGCTCTGAAAAGCTCATTTTCAACGTTCAATTCAGAATGTGATAAAACCAGATCCAGCCACTAAAAAGCATTTTCTTTTTGCTTTAGACAACATCTCATGCACTGTTAAATATGTTTAAGAAAGTTGCAAGTGAAAATCTATGTCTCTGACTGAGTTTGCATTACTGCTTGTTTTGACCTCTGCTGGCTGAGTAAAGCTCATTTTCAACGTCCAATGCAGAATGTGATAAAACCAGATCCAGCTACTAAAATGCATCATTATTTTTGTTTTAGACAACATTTCATGCACTGTTAAACATGTTAAAGCAAGTTGCAAGTGAAAATCTATGTCTCTGACTGAGTTTGCATTACTGTGATTTGACCTCTGCTGGCTGAGTAAAGCTCATTTTCAACGTCCAATGCAGAATGTGATAAAAACACATCCAGCTACTAAAATGCATCATTCTTTTTGTTTTAGACAACATTTCATGCACTGTTAAACATGTTAAAGCAAGTTGCAAGTGAAAATCTATGTCTCTGACTGAGTTTGCATTACTGCTTATTTTGACCTCTGCTGGCTGAGAACAGCTCATTTTCAACGTTCAATTCAGAATGTGATAAAACCAGATCCAGCCACAAAAATGCATCATTCTTTTTGTTTTAGACAACATTTCATGCACTGTTAAACATGTTAAAGCAAGTTGCAAGTGAAAATCTATGTCTCTGACTGAGTTTGCATTACTGCTTATTTTGACCTCTGCTGGCTGAGAACAGCTCATTTTCAACGTTCAATTCAGAATGTGATAAAACCAGATCCAGCCACAAAAATGCATCATTCTTTTTGTTTTAGACAACATTTCATGCACTGTTAAACTTGTTAAAGCAAGTTGCAAGTGAAAATCTATGTCTATGACTGAGTTTGCATTACTGCTTATTTTGACCTCTGCTGGCTCTGAAAAGCTCATTTTCAACGTTCAATTCAGAATGTGATAAAACCAGATCCAGCCACTAAAAAGCATTTTCTTTTTGCTTTAGACAACATTTCATGCACTGTTAAATATGTTTAAGAAAGTTGCAAGTGAAAATCTATGTCTCTGACTGAGTTTGCATTACTGCTTGTTTTGACCTCTGCTGGCTGAGTAAAGCTCATTTTCAACGTCCAATGCAGAATGTGATAAAACCAGATCCAGCTACTAAAATGCATCATTCTTTTTGTTTTAGACAACATTTCATGCACTGTTAAATATGTTTAAGAAAGTTGCAAGTGAAAATCTATGTCTATGACTGAGTTTGCATTACTGCTTATTTTGACCTCTGCTGGCTCTGAAAAGCTCATTTTCAACGTTCAATTCAGAATGTGATAAAACCAGATCCAGCCACTAAAAAGCATTTTCTTTTTGCTTTAGACAACATTTCATGCACTGTTAAATATGTCTAAGAAAGTTGCAAGTGAAAATCTATGTCTCTGACTGAGTTTGCATTACTGCTTGTTTTGACCTCTGCTGGCTGAGTAAAGCTCATTTTCAACGTCTAATGCAGAATGTGATAAAACCAGATCCAGCTACTAAAATGCATCATTCTTTTTGTTTTAGACAACATTTCATGCACTGTTAAACATGTTAAAGCAAGTTGCAAGTGAAAATCTATGTCTCTGACTGAGTTTGCATTACTGCTTATTTTGACCTCTGCTGGCTGAGAACAGCTCATTTTCAACATTCAATTCAGAATGTGATAAAACCAGATCCAGCCACAAAAATGCATCATTCTTTTTGTTTTAGACAACATTTCATGCACTGTTAAACTTGTTAAAGCAAGTTGCAAGTGAAAATCTATGTCTATGACTGAGTTTGCATTACTGCTTATTTTGACCTCTGCTGGCTCTGAAAAGCTCATTTTCAACGTTCAATTCAGAATGTGATAAAACCAGATCCAGCTACTAAAATGCATCATTCTTTTTGTTTTAGACAACATTTCATGCACTGTTAAACATGTTAAAGCAAGTTGCAAGTGAAAATCTATGTCTCTGACTGAGTTTGCATTACTGCTTATTTTGACCTCTGCTGGCTGAGTAAAGCTCATTTTCAACGTCCAATGCAGAATGTGATAAAACCAGATCCAGCTTCTAAAATGCATCATTCTTTTTGTTTTAGACAACATTTCATGCTCTGTTAAACATGTTAAAGCAAGTTGCAAGTGAAAATCTATGTCTCTGACTGAGTTTGCATTACTGCTTGTTTTGACCTCTGCTGGCTGAGTAAAGCTCATTTTCAACGTCCAATGCAGAATGTGATAAAACCAGATCCAGCTACTAAAATGCATCATTCTTTTTGTTTTAGACAACATTTCATGCACTGTTAAACATGTTAAAGCAAGTTGCAAGTGAAAATCTATGTCTCTGACTGAGTTTGCATTACTGCTTATTTTGACCTGTGCTGGCTCTGAAAAGCTCATTTTCAACGTTCAATTCAGAATGTGATAAAACCAGATCCAGCCACTAAAAAGCATTTTCTTTTTGCTTTAGACAACATTTCATGCACTGTTAAATATGTTTAAGAAAGTTGCAAGTGAAAATCTATGTCTCTGACTGAGTTTGCATTACTGCTTGTTTTGACCTCTGCTGGCTGAGTAAAGCTCATTTTCAACGTCCAATGCAGAATGTGATAAAACCAGATCCAGCTACTAAAATGCATCATTCTTTTTGTTTTAGACAACATTTCATGCACTGTTAAACATGTTAAAGCAAGTTGCAAGTGAAAATCTATGTCTCTGACTGAGTTTGCATTACTGCTTATTTTGACCTCTGCTGGCTGAGTAAAGCTCATTTTCAACGTCCAATGCAGAATGTGATAAAACCAGATCCAGCTACTAAAATGCATCATTCTTTTTGTTTTAGACAACATTTCATGCTCTGTTAAACATGTTAAAGCAAGTTGCAAGTGAAAATCTATGTCTCTGACTGAGTTTGCATTACTGCTTGTTTTGACCTCTGCTGGCTGAGTAAAGCTCATTTTCAACGTCCAATGCAGAATGTGATAAAACCAGATCCAGCTACTAAAATGCATCATTCTTTTTGTTTTAGACAACATTTCATGCACTGTTAAATATGTTTAAGAAAGTTGCAAGTGAAAATCTATGTCTCTGACTGAGTTTGCATTACTGCTTGTTTTGACCTCTGCTGGCTGAGCAAAGCTCATTTTCAACGTCCAATGCAGAATGTGATAAAACCAGATCCAGCTACTAAAACGCATCATTCTTTTTGTTTTAGACAACATTTCATGCACTGTTAAACATGTTAAAGCAAGTTGCAAGTGAAAATCTATGTCTCTGACTGAGTTTGCATTACTGTGATTTGACCTCTGCTGGCTCTGAAAAGCTCATTTTCAACGTTCAATTCAGAATGTGATAAAACCAGATCCAGCCACTAAAAAGCATTTTCTTTTTGATTTAGACAACATTTCATATACTGTTAAATATGTTTAAGAAAGTTGCAAGTGAAAATCTATGTCTATGACTGAGTTTGCATTACTGCTTATTTTGACCTCTGCTGGCCCTGAAAAGCTCATTTTCAACGTTCAATTCAGAATGTGATAAAACCAGATCCAGCCACTAAAAAGCATTTTCTTTTTGCTTTAGACAACATTTCATGCACTGTTAAATATGTTTAAGAAAGTTGCAAGTGAAAATCTATGTCTCTGATTGAGTTTGCATTACTGCTTGTTTTGACCTCTGCTGGCTGAGTAAAGCTCATTTTCAACGTCCAATGCAGAATGTGATAAAACTAGATCCAGCTACTAAAATGCATCATTCTTTTTGTTTTAGACAACATTTCATGCACTGTTAAACATGTTAAAGCAAGTTGCAAGTGAAAATCTATGTCTCTGACTGAGTTTGCAATACTGCTTATTTTGACCTCTGCTGGCTGAGAACAGTTCATTTTCAACGTTCAATTCAGAATGTGATAAAACCAGATCCAGCCACAAAAATGCATCATTCTTTTTGTTTTAGACAACATTTCATGCACTGTTAAACATGTTAAAGCAAGTTGCAAGTGAAAATCTATGTCTCTGACTGAGTTTGCATTACTGCATATTTTGACCTCTGCTGGCTCTGAAAAGCTCATTTTCAACGTTCAATTCAGAATGTGATAAAACCAGATCCAGCCACTAAAAAGCATTTTCTTTTTGTTTTAGACAACATTTCATGCACTATTAAATATGTTTAAGAAAGTTGCAAGTGAAAATCTATGTCTATGACTGAGTTTGCATTACTGCTTATTTTGACCTCTGCTGGCTGAGAACAGCTCATTTTCAACGTTCAATTCAGAATGTGATAAAACCAGATCCAGCCACAAAAATGCATTATTCTTTTTGTTTTAGACAATATTTCATGCACTGTTAAACATGTTAAAGCAAGTTGCAAGTGAAAATCTATGTCTCTGACTGAGTTTGCATTACTGCTTGTTTTGACCTCTGCTGGCTGAGTAAAGCTCATTTTCAACGTCCAATGCAGAATGTGATAAAACCAGATCCAGCTACTAAAATGCATCATTCTTTTTATTTTAGACAACATTTCATGCACTGTTAAACATGTTAAAGCAAGTTGCAAGTGAAAATCTATGTCTCTGACTGAGTTTGCATTACTGCTTGTTTTGACCTCTGCTGGCTGAGTAAAGCTCATTTTCAACGTCCAATGCAGAATGTAATAAAACCAGATCCAGCTACTAAAATGCATCATTCTTTTTGTTTTAGACAACATTTCATGCACTGTTAAACATGTTAAAGCAAGTTGCAAGTGAAAATCTATGTCTCTGACTGAGTTTGCATTACTGCTTATTTTGACCTCTGCTGGCTCTGAAAAGCTCATTTTCAACGTTCAATTCAGAATGTGATAAAACCAGATCCAGCCACTAAAAAGCATTTTCTTTTTGTTTTAGACAACATTTCATGCACTGTTAAATATGTTTAAGAAATTTGCAAGTGAAAATCTATGTCTATTACTCAGTTTGCATTACTGCTTATTTTGACCTCTGCTGGCTGAGCAAAGCTCATTTTCAACGTCCAATGCAGAATGTGATAAAACCAAATCCAGCTACTAAAATGCATCATTCTTTTTGTTTTAGACAACATTTCATGCACTGTTAGACATGTTAAAGCAAGTTGCAAGTGAAAATCTATGTCTCTGACTGAGTTTGCATTACTGCTTATTTTGACCTCTGCTGGCTGAGAACAGCTCATTTTCAACGTTCAATTCAGAATGTGATAAAACCATATCCAGCTACTAAAATGCATCATTCTTTTTGTTTTAGACAACATTTCATGCACTGTTAAACATGTTAAAGCAAGTTGCAAGTGAAAATCTATGTCTCTGACTGAGTTTGCATTACTGCTTATTTTGACCTCTGCTGGCTGAGAACAGCTCATTTTCAACGTTCAATTCAGAATGTGATAAAACCAGATCCAGCCACAAAAATGCATCATTCTTTTTGTTTTAGACAACATTTCATGCACTGTTAAACTTGTTAAAGCAAGTTGCAAGTGAAAATCTATGTCTATGACTGAGTTTGCATTACTGCTTATTTTGACCTCTGCTGGCTCTGAAAAGCTCATTTTCAACGTTCAATTCAGAATGTGATAAAACCAGATCCAGCCACTAAAAAGCATTTTCTTTTTGCTTTAGACAACATCTTATGCACTGTTAAATATGTTTAAGAAAGTTGCAAGTGAAAATCTATGTCTCTGACTGAGTTTGCATTACAGCTTGTTTTGACCTCTGCTGGCTTAGTAAAGCTCATTTTCAACGTCCAATGCAGAATGTGATAAAACCAGATCCAGCTACTAAAATGCATCATTATTTTTGTTTTAGACAACATTTCATGCACTGTTAAACATGTTAAAGAAAGTTGCAAGTGAAAATCTATGTCTCTGACTGAGTTTGCATTACTGTGATTTGACCTCTGCTGGCTGAGTAAAGCTCATTTTCAACGTCCAATGCAGAATGTGATAAAAACACATCCAGCTACTAAAATGCATCATTCTTTTTGTTTTAGACAACATTTCATGCACTGTTAAACATGTTAAAGCAAGTTGCAAGTGAAAATCTATGTCTCTGACTGAGTTTGCATTACTGCTTATTTTGACCTCTGCTGGCTGAGAACAGCTCATTTTCAACGTTCAATTCAGAATGTGATAAAACCAGATCCAGCCACAAAAATGCATCATTCTTTTTGTTTTAGACAACATTTCATGCACTGTTAAACATGTTAAAGCAAGTTGCAAGTGAAAATCTATGTCTCTGACTGAGTTTGCATTACTGCTTATTTTGACCTCTGCTGGCTGAGAACAGCTCATTTTCAACGTTCAATTCAGAATGTGATAAAACCAGATCCAGCCACAAAAATGCATCATTCTTTTTGTTTTAGACAACATTTCATGCACTGTTAAACTTGTTAAAGCAAGTTGCAAGTGAAAATCTATGTCTATGACTGAGTTTGCATTACTGCTTATTTTGACCTCTGCTGGCTCTGAAAAGCTCATTTTCAACGTTCAATTCAGAATGTGATAAAACCAGATCCAGCCACTAAAAAGCATTTTCTTTTTGCTTTAGACAACATTTCATGCACTGTTAAATATGTTTAAGAAAGTTGCAAGTGAAAATCTATGTCTCTGACTGAGTTTGCATTACTGCTTGTTTTGACCTCTGCTGGCTGAGTAAAGCTCATTTTCAACGTCCAATGCAGAATGTGATAAAACCAGATCCAGCTACTAAAATGCATCATTCTTTTTGTTTTAGACAACATTTCATGCACTGTTAAATATGTTTAAGAAAGTTGCAAGTGAAAATCTATGTCTATGACTGAGTTTGCATTACTGCTTATTTTGACCTCTGCTGGCTCTGAAAAGCTCATTTTCAACGTTCAATTCAGAATGTGATAAAACCAGATCCAGCCACTAAAAAGCATTTTCTTTTTGCTTTAGACAACATTTCATGCACTGTTAAATATGTCTAAGAAAGTTGCAAGTGAAAATCTATGTCTCTGACTGAGTTTGCATTACTGCTTGTTTTGACCTCTGCTGGCTGAGTAAAGCTCATTTTCAACGTC
Organism: Danio rerio; assembly: GCF_052040795.2. Lineage (NCBI taxonomy): Eukaryota > Metazoa > Chordata > Actinopteri > Cypriniformes > Danionidae > Danio > Danio rerio. Next base: position 34,481,454 of record NC_141038.1, read on the forward strand.
CAATGCAGAATGTGATAAAACCAGATCCAGCTACTAAAATGCATCATTCTTTTTGTTTTAGACAACATTTCATGCACTGTTAAACATGTTAAAGCAAGTTGCAAGTGAAAATCTATGTCTCTGACTGAGTTTGCATTACTGCTTATTTTGACCTCTGCTGGCTGAGAACAGCTCATTTTCAACATTCAATTCAGAATGTGATAAAACCAGATCCAGCCACAAAAATGCATCATTCTTTTTGTTTTAGACAACATTTCATGCACTGTTAAACTTGTTAAAGCAAGTTGCAAGTGAAAATCTATGTCTATGACTGAGTTTGCATTACTGCTTATTTTGACCTCTGCTGGCTCTGAAAAGCTCATTTTCAACGTTCAATTCAGAATGTGATAAAACCAGATCCAGCTACTAAAATGCATCATTCTTTTTGTTTTAGACAACATTTCATGCACTGTTAAACATGTTAAAGCAAGTTGCAAGTGAAAATCTATGTCTCTGACTGAGTTTGCATTACTGCTTATTTTGACCTCTGCTGGCTGAGTAAAGCTCATTTTCAACGTCCAATGCAGAATGTGATAAAACCAGATCCAGCTTCTAAAATGCATCATTCTTTTTGTTTTAGACAACATTTCATGCTCTGTTAAACATGTTAAAGCAAGTTGCAAGTGAAAATCTATGTCTCTGACTGAGTTTGCATTACTGCTTGTTTTGACCTCTGCTGGCTGAGTAAAGCTCATTTTCAACGTCCAATGCAGAATGTGATAAAACCAGATCCAGCTACTAAAATGCATCATTCTTTTTGTTTTAGACAACATTTCATGCACTGTTAAATATGTTTAAGAAAGTTGCAAGTGAAAATCTATGTCTATGACTGAGTTTGCATTACTGCTTATTTTGACCTCTGCTGGCTCTGACAAGCTCATTTTCAACGTTCAATTCAGAATGTGATAAAACCAGATCCAGCCACTAAAAAGCATTTTCTTTTTGCTTTAGACAACATTTCATGCACTGTTAAATATGTTTAAGAAAGTTGCAAGTGAAAATCTATGTCTCTGACTGAGTTTGCATTACTGCTTGTTTTGACCTCTGCTGGCTGAGTAAAGCTCATTTTCAACATCCAATGCAGAATGTTATAAAACCTGATCCAGCTACTAAAATGCATCATTCTTTTTGTTTTAGACAATATTTCATGCACTGTTAAACATGTTAAAGCAAGTTGCAAGTGAAAATCTATGTCCCTGACTGAGTTTGCATTACTGCTTATTTTGACCTCTGCTGGCTCTGAAAAGCTCATTTTCAACGTTCAATTCAGAATGTGATAAAACCAGATCCAGCCACTAAAAAGCATTTTCTTTTTGTTTTAGACAACATTTCATGCACTGTTAAACATGTTAAAGCAAGTTGCAAGTGAAAATCTATGTCTCTGACTGAGTTTGCATTACTGCTTATTTTGACCTCTGCTGGCTCTGAAAAGCTCATTTTCAGCGTTCAATTCAGAATGTGATAAAACCAGATCCATTCACAAAAATGCATCATTCTTTTTGTTTTAGACAACATTTCATGCACTGTTAAACATGTTAAAGCAAGTTGCAAGTGAAAATCTATGTCTCTGACTGAGTTTGCATTACTGCTTATTTTGACCTCTGCTGGCTCTGAAAAGCTCATTTTCAACGTTCAATTCAGAATGTGATAAAACCAGATCCAGCCACTAAAAAGCATTTTCTTTTTGTTTTAGACAACATTTCATGCACTGTTAAACATGTTAAAGCAAGTTGCAAGTGAAAATCTATGTCTCTGACTGAGTTTGCATTACTGCTTATTTTGACCTCTGCTGGCTCTGAAAAGCTCATTTTCAACGTTCAATTCAGAATGTGATAAAACCAGATCCCGCCACTAAAAAACAATTTCTTTTTGCTTTAGACAACATTTCATGCACTGTTAAATATGTTTAAGAAAGTTGCAAGTGAAAATCTATGTCTCTGACTGAGTTTGCATTACTGCTTGTTTTGAACTCTGCTGGCTGAGTAAAGCTCATTTTCAACGTCCAATGCAGAATGTGATAAAACCAGATCCAGCTACTAAAATGCATCATTCTTTTTGTTTCAGACAACATTTCATGCACTGTTAAACATGTTAAAGCAAGTTGCAAGTGAAAATCTATGTCTCTGACTGAGTTTGCATTACTGCTTATTTTGACCTCTGCTGGCTGAGAACAGCTCATTTTCAACGTTCAATTCAGAATGTGATAAAACCAGATCCAGCCACAAAAATGCATCATTCTTTTTGTTTTAGAAAACATTTCATGCACTGTTAAACATGTTAAAGCAAGTTGCAAGTGAAAATCTATGTCTCTGACTGAGTTTGCATTACTGCTTATTTTGACCTCTGCTGGCTCTGAAAAGCTCATTTTCAACGTTCAATTCAGAATGTGATAAAACCAGATCCAGCCACTAAAAAGCATTTTCTTTTTGCTTTAGACAACATTTCATGCACTGTTAAATATGTTTAAGAAAGTTGCAAGTGAAAATCTATGTCTCTGACTGAGTTTGCATTACTGCTTGTTTTGACCTCTGCTGGCTGAGTAAAGCTCATTTTCAACGTCCAATGCAGAATGTGATAAAACCAGATCCAGCTACTAAAATGCATCATTCTTTTTGTTTTAGACAACATTTCATGCACTGTTAAATATGTTTAAGAAAGTTGCAAGTGAAAATCTATGTCTATGACTGAGTTTGCATTACTGCTTATTTTGACCTCTGCTGGCTCTGAAAAGCTCATTTTCAACGTTCAATTCAGAATGTGATAAAACCAGATCCAGCCACTAAAAAGCATTTTCTTTTTGCTTTAGACAACATTTCATGCACTGTTAAATATGTCTAAGAAAGTTGCAAGTGAAAATCTATGTCTCTGACTGAGTTTGCATTACTGCTTGTTTTGACCTCTGCTGGCTGAGTAAAGCTCATTTTCAACGTCCAATGCAGAATGTGATAAAACCAGATCCAGCTACTAAAATGCATCATTCTTTTTGTTTTAGACAACATTTCATGCACTGTTAAACATGTTAAAGCAAGTTGCAAGTGAAAATCTATGTCTCTGACTGAGTTTGCATTACTGCTTATTTTGACCTCTGCTGGCTGAGAACAGCTCATTTTCAACATTCAATTCAGAATGTGATAAAACCAGATCCAGCCACAAAAATGCATCATTCTTTTTGTTTTAGACAACATTTCATGCACTGTTAAACTTGTTAAAGCAAGTTGCAAGTGAAAATCTATGTCTATGACTGAGTTTGCATTACTGCTTATTTTGACCTCTGCTGGCTCTGAAAAGCTCATTTTTAACGTTCAATTCAGAATGTGATAAAACCAGATCCAGCTACTAAAATGCATCATTCTTTTTGTTTTAGACAACATTTCATGCACTGTTAAACATGTTAAAGCAAGTTGCAAGTGAAAATCTATGTCTCTGACTGAGTTTGCATTACTGCTTATTTTGACCTCTGCTGGCTGAGTAAAGCTCATTTTCAACGTCCAATGCAGAATGTGATAAAACCAGATCCAGCTTCTAAAATGCATCATTCTTTTTGTTTTAGACAACATTTCATGCTCTGTTAAACATGTTAAAGCAAGTTGCAAGTGAAAATCTATGTCTCTGACTGAGTTTGCATTACTGCTTGTTTTGACCTCTGCTGGCTGAGTAAAGCTCATTTTCAACGTCCAATGCAGAATGTGATAAAACCAGATCCAGCTACTAAAATGCATCATTCTTTTTGTTTTAGACAACATTTCATGCACTGTTAAATATGTTTAAGAAAGTTGCAAGTGAAAATCTATGTCTATGACTGAGTTTGCATTACTGCTTATTTTGACCTCTGCTGGCTCTGACAAGCTCATTTTCAACGTTCAATTCAGAATGTGATAAAACCAGATCCAGCCACTAAAAAGCATTTTCTTTTTGCTTTAGACAACATTTCATGCACTGTTAAATATGTTTAAGAAAGTTGCAAGTGAAAATCTATGTCTCTGACTGAGTTTGCATTACTGCTTGTTTTGACCTCTGCTGGCTGAGTAAAGCTCATTTTCAACATCCAATGCAGAATGTTATAAAACCTGATCCAGCTACTAAAATGCATCATTCTTTTTGTTTTAGACAATATTTCATGCACTGTTAAACATGTTAAAGCAAGTTGCAAGTGAAAATCTATGTCCCTGACTGAGTTTGCATTACTGCTTATTTTGACCTCTGCTGGCTCTGAAAAGCTCATTTTCAACGTTCAATTCAGAATGTGATAAAACCAGATCCAGCCACTAAAAAGCATTTTCTTTTTGTTTTAGACAACATTTCATGCACTGTTAAACATGTTAAAGCAAGTTGCAAGTGAAAATCTATGTCTCTGACTGAGTTTGCATTACTGCTTATTTTGACCTCTGCTGGCTCTGAAAAGCTCATTTTCAGCGTTCAATTCAGAATGTGATAAAACCAGATCCATTCACAAAAATGCATCATTCTTTTTGTTTTAGACAACATTTCATGCACTGTTAAACATGTTAAAGCAAGTTGCAAGTGAAAATCTATGTCTCTGACTGAGTTTGCATTACTGCTTATTTTGACCTCTGCTGGCTCTGAAAAGCTCATTTTCAACGTTCAATTCAGAATGTGATAAAACCAGATCCAGCCACTAAAAAGCATTTTCTTTTTGTTTTAGACAACATTTCATGCACTGTTAAACATGTTAAAGCAAGTTGCAAGTGAAAATCTATGTCTCTGACTGAGTTTGCATTACTGCTTATTTTGACCTCTGCTGGCTCTGAAAAGCTCATTTTCAACGTTCAATTCAGAATGTGATAAAACCAGATCCCGCCACTAAAAAACAATTTCTTTTTGCTTTAGACAACATTTCATGCACTGTTAAATATGTTTAAGAAAGTTGCAAGTGAAAATCTATGTCTCTGACTGAGTTTGCATTACTGCTTGTTTTGAACTCTGCTGGCTGAGTAAAGCTCATTTTCAACGTCCAATGCAGAATGTGATAAAACCAGATCCAGCTACTAAAATGCATCATTCTTTTTGTTTCAGACAACATTTCATGCACTGTTAAACATGTTAAAGCAAGTTGCAAGTGAAAATCTATGTCTCTGACTGAGTTTGCATTACTGCTTATTTTGACCTCTGCTGGCTGAGAACAGCTCATTTTCAACGTTCAATTCAGAATGTGATAAAACCAGATCCAGCCACAAAAATGCATCATTCTTTTTGTTTTAGAAAACATTTCATGCACTGTTAAACATGTTAAAGCAAGTTGCAAGTGAAAATCTATGTCTCTGACTGAGTTTGCATTACTGCTTATTTTGACCTCTGCTGGCTCTGAAAAGCTCATTTTCAACGTTCAATTCAGAATGTGATAAAACCAGATCCAGCCACTAAAAAGCATTTTCTTTTTGCTTTAGACAACATTTCATGCACTGTTAAATATGTTTAAGAAAGTTGCAAGTGAAAATCTATGTCTCTGACTGAGTTTGCATTACTGCTTGTTTTGACCTCTGCTGGCTGAGTAAAGCTCATTTTCAACGTCCACAGCAGAATGTGATAAAACCAGATCCAGCTACTAAAATGCATCATTCTTTTTGTTTTAGACAACATTTCATGCACTGTTAAACAAGTTAAAGCAAGTTGCAAGTGAAAATCTATGTCTCTGACTGAGTTTGCATTACTGCTTATTTTGACCTCTGCTGGCTGAGAACAGCTCATTTTTAACGTTCTATTCAGAATGTGATAAAACCAGATCCAGCCACTAAAATGCATTATTCTTTTTGTTTTAGACAACATTTCATGCACTGTTAAACATGTTAAAGCAAGTTGCAAGTGAAAATCTATGTCTCTGACTGAGTTTGCATTAATGCTTATTTTGACCTCTGCTGGCTGAGAACAGCTCATTTTCAACGTTCAATTCAGAATGTGATAAAACCAGATCCAGCTACTAAAATGCATCATTCTTTTTGTTTTAGACAACATTTCATGCACTGTTAAACATGTTAAAGCAAGTTGCAAGTGAAAATCTATGTCTCTGACTGAGTTTGCATTACTGCTTATTTTGACCTCTGCTGGCTGAGAACAGCTCATTTTCAACGTTCAATTCAGAATGTGATAAAACCAGATCCAGCCACAAAAATGCATCATTGTTTTTGTTTTAGACAACATTTCATGCACTATTAAACTTGTTAAAGCAAGTTGCAAGTGAAAATCTATGTCTATGACTGAGTTTGCATTACTGCTTATTTTGACCTCTGCTGGCTCTGAAAAGCTAATTTTCAACGTTCAATTCAGAATGTGATAAAACCAGTTCCAGCCACTAAAAAGCACTTTCTTTTTGCTTTAGACAACATTTCATGCACTGTTAAATATGTTAAAGCAAGTTGCAAGTGAAAATCTATGTCTCTGACTGAGTTTGCATTACTTCTTATTTTGACCTCTGCTGGCTCTGAAAAGCTCATTTTCAACGTTCAATTCAGAATGTGATAAAACCAGATCCAGCCACTAAAAAGCATTTTCTTTTTGTTTTAGACAACATTTCATACACTGTTAAATATGTTTAAGAAAGGTGCAAGTGAAAATCCATGTCTCTGACTGAGTTTGCATTACAGCTTATTTTGACCTCTGCTGGCTGAGAAAAGATCATTTTCAACGTCCAATGCAGAATGTGATAAAACCAGATCCAGCTACTAAAATGCATCATTCTTTTTGTTTTAGACAATATTTTATGCACTGTTAAACATGTTAAAGCAAGTTGCAAGTGAAAATCTATGTCTCTGACTGAGTTTGCAGTACTGCTTACTTTGACCTCTGCTGGCTGAGAACAGCTCATTTTCAACGTTCAATTCAGAATGTGATAAAACCAGATCCATTCACAAAAATGCATCATTCTTTTTGTTTTAGACAACATTTCATGCACTGTTAAACATGTTAAAGCAAGTTGCAAGTGAAAATCTATGTCCCTGACTGAGTTTGCATTACTGCTTATTTTGACCTCTGCTGGCTCTGAAAAGCTCATTTTCAACGTTCAATTCAGAATGTGATAAAACCAGATCCATTCACAAAAATGCATTATTCTTTTTGTTTTAGACAACATTTCATGCACTGTTAAACATGTTAAAGCAAGTTGCAAGTGAAAATCTATGTCTCTGACTGAGTTTGCATTACTGCTTATTTTGACCTCTGCTGGCTCTGAAAAGCTAATTTTCAACGTTCAATTCAGAATGTGATAAAACCAGTTCCAGCCACTAAAAAGCACTTTCTTTTTGCTTTAGACAACATTTCATGCACTGTTAAATATGTTAAAGCAAGTTGCAAGTGAAAATCTATGTCTCTGACTGAGTTTGCATTACTTCTTATTTTGACCTCTGCTGGCTCTGAAAAGCTCATTTTCAACGTTCAATTCAGAATGTGATAAAACCAGATCCAGCCACTAAAAAGCATTTTCTTTTTGTTTTAGACAACATTTCATACACTGTTAAATATGTTTAAGAAAGGTGCAAGTGAAAATCTATGTCTCTGACTGAGTTTGCATTACTGCTTATTTTGACCTCTGCTGGCTGAGTAAAGCTCATTTTCAACGTCCAATGCAGAATGTGATAAAACCAGATCCAGCTACTAAAATGCATCATTCTTTTTGTTTTAGACAATATTTCATGCACTGTTAAACATGTTAAAGCAAGTTGCAAGTGAAAATCTATGTCTCTGACTGAGTTTGCAGTACTGCTTATTTTGACCTCTGCTGGCTGAGAACAGCTCATTTTCAACATTCAATTCAGAATGTGATAAAACCAGATCCAGCCACAAAAATGCATCATTCTTTTTGTTTTAGACAACATTTCATGCACTGTTAAACTTGTTAAAGCAAGTTGCAAGTGAAAATCTATGTCTATGACTGAGTTTGCATTACTGCTTATTTTGACCTCTGCTTGCTCTGAAAAGCTAATTTTCAACGTTCAATTCAGAATGTGATAAAATCAGATCCAGCCACTAAAAAACATTTTCTTTTTGCTTTAGACAACATTTCATGCACTGTTAAATATGTTTAAGAAAGTTGCAAGTGAAAATCTATGTCTCTGACTGAGTTTGCATTACTGCTTGTTTTGACCTCTGCTGGCTGAGTAAAGCTCATTTTCAACGTCCAATGCAGAATGTGATAAAACCAGATCCAGCTACTAAAATGCATCATTCTTTTTGTTTTAGACAACATTTCATGCACTGTTAAACATGTTAAAGCAAGTTGCAAGTGAAAATCTATGTCTCTGACTGAGTTTGCATTACTGCTTATTGTGACCTCTGCTGGCTGAGAACAGCTCATTTTCAACGTTCAATTCAGAATGTGATAAAACCAGATCCAGCCACAAAAATGCATCATTCTTTTTGTTTTAGACAACATTTCATGCACTGTTAAACATGTTAAAGCAAGTTGCAAGTGAAAATCTATGTCTCTGACTGAGTTTGCATTACTGCTTATTTTGACCTCTGCTGGCTCTGAAAAGCTAATTTTCAACGTTCAATTCAGAATGTGATAAAACCAGATCCAGCCACTAAAATGCATCATTCTTTTTGTTTTAGACAACATTTCATGCACTGTTTAACTTGTTAAAGCAAGTTGCAAGTGAAAATCTATGTCTATGACTGAGTTTGCATTACTGCTAATTTTGACCTCTGCTGGCTGAGTAAAGCTCATTTTCAACGTCCAATACAGAATGTGATAAAACCAGATCCAGCTCCTAAAATACATTATTCTTTTTGTTTTAGACAACATTTCATGCACTGTTAAACATGTTAAAGCAAGTTGCAAGTGAAAATCTATGTCTATGACTGAGTTTGCATTACTGCTTATTTTGACCTCTGCTGGCTCTGAAAAGCACATTTTCAATGTTCAATTCAGAATGTGATAAAACCAGATCCAGCCACTAAAAAGCATTTTCTTTTTGCTTTAGACAACATTTCATGCACTGTTAAACATGTTTAAGAAAGGTGCAAATGAAAATCTATGTCTCTGACTGAGTTTGCATTACTGCTTATTTTGAACTCTGCTGGCTGAGTAAAGCTCATTTTCAACGTCCAATGCAGAATGTGATAAAACCAGATCCAGCTACTAAAATGCATCATTCTTTTTTGTTTTAGACAACATTTCATGCACTGTTAAACATGTTAAAGCAAGTTGCAAGTGAAAATCTATTTCTCTGACTGAGTTTGCATTACTGCTTATTTTGACCTCTGCTGGCTGAGAACAACGTTCAATTCAGAATGTGATAAAACCAGATCCAGCCACAAAAATGCATCATTCTTTTTGTTTTAGACAACATTTCATGCACTGTTAAACATGTTAAAGCAAGTTGCAAGTGAAAATCTATGTCTCTGACTGAGTTTGCATTACTGCTTATTTTGACCTCTGCTGGCTGAGTAAAGCTCATTTTCAACGTCCAATACAGAATGTGATAAAACCAGATCCAGCTACTAAAATACATCATTCTTTTTGTTTTAGACAACATTTCATGCACTGTTAAACATGTTAAAGCAAGTTGCAAGTGAAAATCTATGTCTCTGACTGAGTTTCCATTACTGCTTATTTTGACCTCTGCTGGCTCTGAAAAGCTAATTTTCAACGTTCAATTCAGAATGTGATAAAACCAGATCCAGCCACTAAAATGCATCATTCTTTTTGTTTTAGACAACATTTCATGCACTGTTAAACTTGTTAAAGCAAGTTGCAAGTGAAAATCTATGTCTATGACTGAGTTTGCATTACTGCTAATTTTGACCTCTGCTGGCTGAGTAAAGCTCATTTTCAACGTCCAATACAGAATGTGATAAAACCAGATCCAGCTACTAAAAAGCATTTTCTTTTTGCTTTAGACAACATTTCATGCACTGTTAAATATGTTTAAGAAAGTTGCAAGTGAAAATCTATGTCTCTGACTGAGTTTGCATTACTGCTTGTTTTGACCTCTGCTGGCTGAGTAAAGCTCATTTTCAACGTCCAATGCAGAATGTGATAAAACCAGATCCAGCTACTAAAATGCATCATTCTTTTTGTTTTAGACAACATTTCATGCACTGTTAAACATGTTAAAGCAAGTTGCAAGTGAAAATCTATGTCTCTGACTGAGTTTGCATTACTGCTTATTTTGACCTCTGCTGGCTGAGAACAGCTCATTTTCAACGTTCAATTCAGAATGTGATAAAACCAGATCCAGCCACAAAAATGCATCATTCTTTTTGTTTTAGACAACATTTCATGCACTGTTAAACATGTTAAAGCAAGTTGCAAGTGAAAATCTATGTCTCTGACTGAGTTTGCATTAATGCTTATTTTGACCTCTGCTGGCTGAGAACAGCTCATTTTCAACGTTCAATTCAGAATGTGATAAAACCAGATCCAGCCACAAAACTGCATCATTCTTTTTGTTTTAGACAACATTTCATGCACTGTTAAACATGTTAAAGCAAGTTGCAAGTGAAAATCTATGTCTCTGACTGAGTTTGCATTACTGCTTATTTTGACCTCTGCTGGCTGAGAACAGCTCATTTTCAACGTTCAATTCAGAATGTGATAAAACCAGATCCAGCCACAAAAATGCATCATTCTTTTTGTTTTAGACAACATTTCATGCACTGTTAAACATGTTAAAGCAAGTTGCAAGTGAAAATCTATGTCTCTGACTGAGTTTGCATTACTGCTTATTTTGACCTCTGCTGGCTGAGAACAGCTAATTTTCAACGTTCAATTCAGAATGTGATAAAACCAGATCCAGCCACTAAAAAGCATTTTCGTTTTGTTTAAGACAACATTTCATGCACTGTTAAATATGTTTTAGAAAGGTGCAAGTGAAAATCTATTTCTCTGACTGAGTTTGCATTACTGCTTATTTTGACCTCTGCTGCCTGAGTAAAGCTCATTTTCAACGTCCAATGCAGAATGTGATAAAACAGGATCCAGCTACTAAAATGCATCATTCTTTTTGTTTTAGACAACATTTCATGCACTGTTAAACATGTTAAAGCAAGTTGCAAGTGAAAATCTATGTCTCTGACTGAGTTTGCATTACTGCTTATTTTGACCTCTGCTGGCTCTGAACAGCTCATTTTCAACGTTCAATTCAGAATGTAATAAAACCAGATCCAGCCACAAAAATGCATCATTCTTTTTGTTTTAGACAACATTTCATGCACTGTTAAACATGTTAAAGCAAGTTGCAAGTGAAAATCTATGTCTCTGACTGAGTTTGCATTACTGCTTATTTTGACCTCTGCTGGCTGACAACAGTTCATTTTCAACGTTCAATTCAGAATGTGATAAAACCAGATCCAGCCACAAAAATGCATCATTCTGTTTGTTTTAGACAACATTTCATGCACTGTTAAACATGTTAAAGCAAGTTGCAAGTGAAAATCTATGTCTCTGACTGAGTTTGCATTACTGCTTATTTTGACCTCTGCTGGCTCTGAAAAGCTCATTTTCAACGTTCAATTCAGAATGTGATAAAACAGGATCCAGCCACTAAAAAGCATTTTCTTTTTGTTTTAGACAACATTTCATGCACTGTTAAATATGTTTAAGAAAGTTGCAAGTGAAAATCTATGTCTCTGACTGAGTTTGCATTACTGCTTATTTTGACCTCTGCTGGCTGAGTAAAGCTCATTTTCAACGTCCAATGCAGAATGTGATAAAACCAGATCCAGCCACAAAAATGCATCATTCTTTTTGTTTTAGACAACATTTCATGCACTGTTAAACATGTTAAAGCAAGTTGCAAGTGAAAATCTATGTCTCTGACTGAGTTTGCATTACTGCTTATTTTGACCTCTGCTGGCTCTGAAAAGCTCATTTTCAACGTTCAATTCAGAATGTGATAAAACCAGATGCAGCCACTAAAAAGCATTTTCGTTTTGTTTAAGACAACATTTCATGCACTGTTAAATATATTTTAGAAAGGTGCACGTGAAAATCTATTTCTCTGACTGAGTTTGCATTACTGCTTATTTTGACCTCTGCTGCCTGAGTAAAGCTCATTTTCAACGTCCAATGCAGAATGTGATAAAACCAGATCCAGCCACAAAAATGCATCATTCTTTTTGTTTTAGACAACATTTCATGCACTGTTAAACATGTTAAAGCAAGTTGCAAGTGAAAATCTATGTCTCTGACTGAGTTTGCATTACTGCTTATTTTGACCTCTGCTGGCTGAGTAAAGCTCATTTTCAACGTCCAATACAGAATGTGATAAAACCAGATCCAGCTACTAAAATACATCATTCTTTTTGTTTTAGACAACATTTCATGCACTGTTAAACATGTTAAAGCAAGTTGCAAGTGAAAATCTATGTCTCTGACTGAGTTTCCATTACTGCTTATTTTGACCTCTGCTGGCTCTGAAAAGCTAATTTTCAACGTTCAATTCAGAATGTGATAAAACCAGATCCAGCCACTAAAATGCATCATTCTTTTTGTTTTAGACAACATTTCATGCACTGTTAAACTTGTTAAAGCAAGTTGCAAGTGAAAATCTATGTCTATGACTGAGTTTGCATTACTGCTTATTTTGACCTCTGCTGGCTGAGTAAAGCTCATTTTCAACGTCCAATACAGAATGTGATAAAACCAGATCCAGCTACTAAAAAGCATTTTCTTTTTGCTTTAGACAACATTTCATGCACTGTTAAATATGTTTAAGAAAGTTGCAAGTGAAAATCTATGTCTCTGACTGAGTTTGCATTACTGCTTGTTTTGACCTCTGCTGGCTGAGTAAAGCTCATTTTCAACGTCCAATGCAGAATGTGATAAAACCAGATCCAGCTACTAAAATGCATCATTCTTTTTGTTTTAGACAACATTTCATGCACTGTTAAACATGTTAAAGCAAGTTGCAAGTGAAAATCTATGTCTCTGACTGAGTTTGCATTACTGCTTATTTTGACCTCTGCTGGCTGAGAACAGCTCATTTTCAACGTTCAATTCAGAATGTGATAAAACCAGATCCAGCCACAAAAATGCATCATTCTTTTTGTTTTAGACAACATTTCATGCACTGTTAAACATGTTAAAGCAAGTTGCAAGTGAATATCTATGTCTCTGACTGAGTTTGCATTACTGCTTATTTTGACCTCTGCTGGCTCTGAAAAGTTCATTTCAACGTTCAATTCAGAATGTGATAAAACCAGATCCAGCCACTAAAAAGCATTTTCTTTTTGTTTTAGACAACATTTCATGCACTGTTAAATATGTTTAAGAAAGGTGCAAGTGAAAATCTATGTCTCTGACTGAGTTTGCATTACTGCTTGTTTTGACCTCTGCTGGCTCTGAAAAGCTCATTTTCAACGTCCAATGCAGAATGTGATAAAACCAGATCCAGCTACTAAAATGCATCATTCTTTTTGTTTTAGACAATATTTCATGTACTGTTAAACATGTTAAAGCAAGTTGCAAGTGAAAATCTATGTCTATGACTGAGTTTGCATTACTGCTTATTTTGACCTCTGCTGGCTCTGAAAAGCTCATTTTCAACGTTCAATTCAGAATGTGATAAAACCAGATCCAGCCACTAAAAAGCATTTTCTTTTTGCTTTAGACAACATTTCATGCACTGTTAAATATGTTTAAGAAAGTTGCAAGTGAAAATCTATGTCTCTGACTGAGTTTGCATTTTTGCTTGTTTTGACCTCTGCTGGCTGAGTAAAGCTCATTTTCAACGTCCAATGCAGAATGTGATAAAACCAGATCCAGCTACTAAAATGCATCATTCTTTTTGTTTTAGACAACATTTCATGCACTGTTAAACATGTTAAAGCAAGTTGCAAGTGAAAATCTATGTCTCTGACTGAGTTTGCATTACTGCTTATTTTGACCTCTGCTGGCTAAGAACAGCTCATTTTCAACGTTCAATTCAGAATGTGATAAAACCAGATCCAGCCACAAAAATGCATCATTCTTTTTGTTTTAGACAACATTTCATGCACTGTTAAACATGTTAAAGCAAGTTGCAAGTGAAAATCTATGTCTCTGACTGAGTTTGCATTACTGCTTATTTTGACCTCTGCTGGCTGAGAACAGCTCATTTTCAACGTTCAATTCAGAATGTGATAAAACCAGATCCAGCCACAAAAATGCATCATTCTTTTTGTTTTAGACAACATTTCATGCACTGTTAAACATGTTAAAGCAAGTTGCAAGTGAAAATCTATGTCTCTGACTGAGTTTGCATTACTGCTTATTTTGACCTCTGCTGGCTCTGAAAAGCTCATTTTCAACGTTCAATTCAGAATGTGATAAAACCAGATCCAGCCACTAAAAAGCATTTTCTTTTTGTTTTAGACAACATTTCATGCACTGTTAAATATGTTTAAGAAAGGTGCAAGTGAAAATCTATGTCTCTGACTGAGTTTGCATTACTGCTTATTTTGACCTCTGCTGGCTGAGTAAAGCTCATTTTCAACGTCCAATGCAGAATGTGATAAAACCAGATCCAGCTACTAAAATGCATCATTCTTTTTGTTTTAGACAACATTTCATGCACTGTTAAACATGTTAAAGCAAGTTGCAAGTGAAAATCTATGTCTCTGACTGAGTTTGCATTACTGCTTATTTTGACCTCTGCTGGCTGAGAACAGCTAATTTTCAACGTTCAATTCAGAATGTGATAAAACCAGATCCAGCCACTAAAAAGCATTTTCGTTTTGTTTAAGACAACATTTCATGCACTGTTAAATATGTTTTAGAAAGGTGCAAATGAAAATCTATTTCTCTGACTGAGTTTGCATTACTGCTTATTTTGACCTCTGCTGCCTGAGTAAAGCTCATTTTCAACGTCCAATGCAGAATGTGATAAAACAGGATCCAGCTTCTAAAATGCATCATTCTTTTTGTTTTAGACAACATTTCATGCACTGTTAAACATGTTAAAGCAAGTTGCAAGTGAAAATCTATGTCTCTGACTGAGTTTGCATTACTGCTTATTTTGACCTCTGCTGGCTCTGAACAGCTCATTTTCAACGTTCAATTCAGAATGTGATAAAACCAGATCCAGCCAAAAAAATGCATCATTCTTTTTGTTTTAGACAACATTTCATGCACTGTTAAACATGTTAAAGCAAGTTGCAAGTGAAAATCTATGTCTCTGACTGAGTTTGCATTACTGCTTATTTTGACCTCTGCTGGCTGACAACAGCTCATTTTCAACGTTCAATTCAGAATGTGATAAAACCAGATCCAGCCACAAAAATGCATCATTCTGTTTGTTTTAGACAACATTTCATGCACTGTTAAACATGTTAAAGCAAGTTGCAAGTGAAAATCTATGTCTCTTACTGAGTTTGCATTACTGCTTATTTTGACCTCTGCTGGCTCTGAAAAGCTCATTTTCAACGTTCAATTCAGATTGTGATAAAACCAGATCCAGCCACTAAAAAGCATTTTCTTTTTGTTTTAGACAACATTTCATGCACTGTTAAACATGTTTAAGAAAGGTGCAAGTGAAAATCTATGTCTCTGACTGAGTTTGCATTACTGCTTATTTTGAACTCTGCTGGCTGAGTAAAGCTCATTTTCAACGTCCAATGCAGAATGTGATAAAACCAGATCCAGCTACTAAAATGCATCATTCTTTTTTGTTTTAGACAACATTTCATGCACTGTTAAACATGTTAAAGCAAGTTGCAAGTGAAAATCTATTTCTCTGACTGAGTTTGCTTTACTGCTTATTTTGACCTCTGCTGGCTCTGAAAAGCTCATTTTCAACGTTCAATTCAGAATGTGATAAAACCAGATCCAGCCACTAAAAAGCATTTTCTTTTTGTTTTAGACAACATTTCATGCACTGTTAAATATGTTTAAGAAAGTTGCAAGTGAAAATCTATGTCTATGACTGAGTTTGCATTACTGCTTATTTTGACCTCTACTGGCTCTGAAAAGCTCATTTTCAACGTACAATTCAGAATGTGATAAAACCAGATCCAGCCACTAAAAAGCATTTTCTTTTTGCTTTAGACAACATTTCATGCACTGTTAAACATGTTAAAGCAAGTTGCAAGTGAAAATCTATGTCTATGACCGAGTTTGCATTACTGCTTATTTTGACCTCTGCTGGCTTTGAAAAGCTCATTTTCAACGTTCAAATCAGAATGTGATAAAACCAGATCCAGCCACTAAAATGCATCATTCTTTTTGTTTTAGACAACATTTCATGCACTGTTAAACATGTTAAAGCAAGTTGCAAGTGAAAATCTATGTCTCTGACTGAGTTTGCATTACTGCTTATTTTGAACTCTGCTGGCTGAGTAAAGCTCATTTTCAACGTCCAATACAGAATGTGATGAAACCAGATCCAGCTACTAAAATGCATCTTTCTTTTTGTTTTAGACAAGATTTCATGCACTGTTAAATATGTTTAAGAAAGTTGCAAGTGAAAATCTATGTCTCTGACTGAGTTTGCATTACTGCTTATTTTGACCTCTGCTGGCTGAGTAAAGCTCATTTTCAACGTCCAATGCAGAATGTGATAAAACCAGATCCAGCCACAAAAATGCATCATTCTTTTTGTTTTAGACAACATTTCATGCACTGTTAAACATGTTAAAGCAAGTTGCAAGTGAAAATCTATGTCTCTTACTGAGTTTGCATTACTGCTTATTTTGACCTCTGCTGGCTCTGAAAAGCTCATTTTCAACGTTCAATTCAGAATGTGATAAAACCAGATCCAGCCACAAAAATGCATCATTCTGTTTGTTTTAGACAACATTTCATGCACTGTTAAACATGTTAAAGCAAGTTGCAAGTGAAAATCTATGTCTCTGACTGAGTTTGCATTACTGCTTATTTTGACCTCTGCTGGCTCTGAAAAGCTCATTTTCAACGTTCAATTCAGAATGTGATAAAACCAGATCCAGCCACTAAAAAGCATTTTCTTTTTGTTTTAGACAGCATTTCATGCACTGTTAAATATGTTTAAGAAAGTTGCAAGTGAAAATCTATGTCTCTGACTGAGTTTGCATTACTGCTTATTTTGACCTCTGCTGGCTGAGTAAAGCTCATTTTCAACGTCCAATGCAGAATGTGATAAAACCAGATCCAGCCACAAAAAAGCATAATTCTTTTTGTTTTAGACAACATTTCATGCACTGTTAAACATGTTAAAGCAAGTTGCAAGTGAAAATCTATGTCTATGACTGAGTTTGCATTACTGCTTATTTTGACCTCTGCTGGCTCTGAAAAGCTCATTTTCAACGTTCAATTCAGAATGTGATAAAACCAGATCCAGCCACTAAAAAGCATTTTCTTTTTGCTTTAGACAACATTTCATGCACTGTTAAATATGTTTAAGAAAGTTGCAAGTGAAAATCTATGTCTCTGACTGAGTTTGCATTAATGCTTGTTTTGACCTCTGCTGGCTGAGTAAAGCTCATTTTCAACGTCCAATGCAGAATGTGATAAAACCAGATCCAGCTACTAAAATGCATAATTCTTTTTGTTTTAGACAACATTTCATGCACTGTTAAACATGTTAAAGCAAGTTGCAAGTGAAAATCTATGTCTCTGACTGAGTTTGCATTACTGCTTATTTTGACCTCTGCTGGCTGAGAACAGCTCATTTTCAACGTTCAATTCAGAATGTGATAAAACCAGATCCAGCCACAAAAATGCATCATTCTTTTTGTTTTAGACAACATTTCATGCACTGTTAAACATGTTAAAGCAAGTTGCAAGTGAAAATCTATGTCTCTGACTGAGTTTGCATTACTGCTTAGTTTGACCTCTGCTGGCTGAGAACAGGTCATTTTCAACGTTCAATTCAGAATGTGATAAAACCAGATCCAGCCACAAATATGCATCATTCTTTTTGTTTTAGACAACATTTCATGCACTGTTAAACATGTTAAAGCAAGTTGCAAGTGAAAATCTATGTCTCTGACTGAGTTTGCATTACTGCTTATTTTGACCTCTGCTGGCTGAGAACAGCTCATTTTCATCGTTCAATTCAGAATGTGATAAAACCAGATCCAGCCACAAAAATGCATCATTCTTTTTGTTTTAGACAACATTTCATGCACTGTTAAACTTGTTAAAGCAAGTTGCAACTGAAAATCTATGTCTATGACTGAGTTTGCATTACTGCTTATTTTGACCTCTGCTGGCTCTGAAAAGCTCATTTTCAACGTTCAATTCAGAATGTGATAAAACCAGATCCAGCTACTAAAATGCATCATTTTTTTTGTTTTAGACAACATTTCATGCACTGTTAAACATGTTAAAGCAAGTTGCAAGTGAAAATCTATGTCTCTGACTGAGTTTGCATTACTGCTTATTTTGACCTCTGCTGGCTGAGAACAAGTCATTTTCAACGTTCAATTCAGAATGTGATAAAACCAGATCCAGCCACAAAAATGCATCATTCTTTTTGTTTTAGACAACATTGCATGCACTGTTAAACATGTTAAAGCAAGTTGCAAGTGAAAATCTATGTCTCTGACTGAGTTTGCATTACTGCTTGTTTTGACCTCTGCTGGCTCTGAAAAGCTCATTTTCAACGTCCAATTCAGAATGTGATAAAACCAGATCCAGCCACTAAAAAGCATTTTCTTTTTGTTTTACACAACATTTCATGCACTGTTAAATATGTTTAAAAAAAGTTGCAAGTGAAAATCTATGTCTCTGACTGAGTTTGCATGACTGCTTGTTTTGACCTCTGCTGGCTCTGAAAAGCTCATTTTCAACGTCCAATGCAGAATGTGATAAAACCAGATCCAGCTACTAAAATGCATCATTCTTTTTGTTTTAGACAACATTTCATGCACTGTTAAACATGTTAAAGCAAGTTGCAAGTGAAAATCTATGTCTATGACTGAGTTTGCAATACTGCTTATTTTGACCTCTGCTGGCTGAGAACAGTTCATTTTCAACGTTCAATTCAGAATGTGATAAAACCACATCCAACCACAAAAAGGCATCATTCTTTTTGTTTTAGAAACATTTCATGCACTGTTAAACATGTTTAAGCAAGTTGCAAGTGAAAATCTATGTCTCTGACTGAGTTTGCATTACTGCTTATTTTGACCTCTGCTGGCTGAGAACAGCTCATTTTCAACGTTCAATTCAGAATGTGATAAAACCAGATCCAGCCACAAAAATGCATCTTTCTTTTTGTTTTAGACAAGATTTCATGCACTGTTAAATATGTTTAAGAAAGTTGCAAGTGAAAATCTATGTCTCTGACTGAGTTTGCATTACTGCTTGTTTTGACGTCTGCTGGCTGAGTAAAGCTCATTTTCAACGTCCAATGCAGAATGTGATAAAACCAGATCCAGCTACTAAAATGCATCATTCTTTTTGTTTTAGACAACATTTCATGCACTGTTAAACATGTTAAAGCAAGTTGCAAGTGAAAATCTATGTCTCTGACTGAGTTTGCAATACTGCTTATTTGGACCTCTGCTGGCTGAGAACAGTTCATTTTCAACGTTCAATTCAGAATGTGATAAAACCAGATCCAACCACAAAAAGGCATCATTCTTTTGTTTTAGACAACATTTCATGCACTGTTAAACATGTTAAAGCAAGTTGCAAGTGAAAATCTATGTCTCTGACTGAGTTTGCATTACTGCTTATTTTGACCTCTGCTGGCTTTAAAAAGCTAATTTTCAACGTTCAATTCAGAATGTGATAAAACCAGATCCAGCCACTAAAATGCATTGTTCTTTTTGTTTTAAACAATATTTCATGCACTGTTAAACATGTTTAAGCAAGTTGCAAGTGAAAATCTATATCTCTGACTGAGTTTGCATTACTGCTTATTTTGACCTCTGCTGGCTTTGAAAAGCTCATTTTCAACGTTCAAATCAGAATGTGATAAAACCAGATCCAGCCACTAAAATGCATCAATCTTTTTGTTTTAGACAACATTTCATGCACTGTTAAACATGTTAAAGCAAGTTGAGAGTGAAAATCTATGTCTATGACTGAGTTTGCATTACTGCTAATTTTGACCTCTGCTGGCTGAGTAAAGCTCATTTTCAACGTTCAATTCAGAATGTGATAAAACCAGATCCAGCCACTAAAAAGCATTTTCTTTTTGTTTTACACAACATTTCATGCACTGTTAAATATGTTTAAAAAAGTTGCAAGTGAAAATCTATGTCTCTGACTGAGTTTGCATTACTGCTTGTTTTGACCTCTGCTGGCTCTGAAAAGCTCATTTTTAACGTCCAATGCAGAATGTGATAAAACCAGATCCAGCTACTAAAATGCATCATTCTTTTTGTTTTAGACAACATTTCATGCACTGTTAAACATGTTAAAGCAAGTTGAGAGTGAAAATCTATGTCTATGACTGAGTTTGCATTACTGCTAATTTTGACCTCTGCTGGCTGAGTAAAGCTCATTTTCAACGTCCAATACAGAATGTGATAAAGCGAGATCCAGCTACTAAAATACATCATTCTTTTTGTTTTAGACAACATTTCATGCACTGTTAAACATGTTAAAGCAAGTTGCAAGTGAAAATCTATGTCTATGACTGAGTTTCCATTACTACTTATTTTGACCTCTGCTGGCTCTGAAAAGCTCATTTTCAACGATCAATTCAGAATGTGATAAAACCAGATCCAGCTACTAAAATACATCATTCTTTTTGTTTTAGACAACATTTCATGCACTGTTAAACTTGTTAAATCAAGTTGCAAGTGAAAATCTATGTCTATGACTGAGTTTGCATTACTGCTTATTTTGACCTCTGCTGGCTCTGAAAAGCTCGTTTTCAACGTTCAATTCAGAATGTGATAAAACCAGATCCAGCCACTAAAAAGCATTTTTTTTTTTGCTTTAGACAACATTTCATGCACTGTTAAATATGTTTAAGAAAGTTGCAAGCGAAAATCTATGTCTCTGACTGAGTTTGCATTACTGCTTGTTTTGACCTCTGCTGGCTGAGTAAAGCTCATTTTCAACGTCCAATGCAGAATGTGATAAAACCAGATCCAGCTACTAAAATGCATCATTCTTTTTGTTTTAGACAACATTTCATGCACTGTTAAACATGTTAAAGCAAGTTGCAAGTGAAAATCTATGTCTCTGACTGAGTTTGCATTACTGCTTATTTTGACCTCTGCTGGCTGAGAACAGCTCATTTTCAACGTTCAATTCAGAATGTGATAAAACCAGATCCAGCCTTCTTTTTGTTTTAGACAACATTTCATGCACTGTTAAACATGTTAAAGCAAGTTGCAAGTGAAAATCTATGTCTATGACTGAGTTTGCATTACTGCTTATTTTGACCTCTGCTGGCTCTGAAAAGCTCGTTTTCAACGTTCAATTCAGAATGTGATAAAACCAGATCCAGCCACTAAAAAGCATTTTCTTTTTGTTTTAGACAACATTTCATGCACTGTTAAATATGTTTAAGAAAGGTGCAAGTGAAAATCTATGTCTCTGACTGAGTTTGCATTACTGCTTATTTTGACCTCTGCTGGCTGAGAACAGCTCATTTTCAACGTTCAATTCAGAATGTGATAAAACCAGATCCAGCCACTAAAAAGCATTTTCTTTTTGTTTTAGACAACATTTCATGCACTGTTAAACATGTTAAAGCAAGTTGCAAGTGAAAATCTATGTCTCTGACTGAGTTTGCATTACTGCTTGTTTTGACCTCTGCTGGCTCTGAAAAGCTCATTTTCAACGTTCAATTCAGAATGTGATAAAACCAGATCCAGCCACTAAAAAGCATTTTCTTTTTGTTTTAGACAACATTTCATACACTGTTAAATATGTTTAAGAAAGTTGCAAGTGAAAATCTATGTCTCTGACTGAGTTTGCATTACTGCTTGTTTTGACCTCTGCTGGCTGAGTAAAGCTCATTTTCAACATCCAATGCAGAATGTGATTAAACCAGATCCAGCTACTAAAATGCATCATTCTTTTTGTTTTAGACAATATTTCATGCACTGTTAAACATGTTAAAGCAAGTTGCAAGTGAAAATCTATGTCTCTGACTGAGTTTGCAGTACTGCTTATTTTGACCTCTGCTGGCTGAGTAAAGCTCATTTTTAACATCCAATGCAGAATGTGATTAAACCAGATCCAGCTACTAAAATGCATCATTCTTTTTGTTTTAGACAATATTTCATGCACTGTTAAACATGTTAAAGCAAGTTGCAAGTGAAAATCTATGTCTCTGACTGAGTTTGCAGAACTGCTTATTTTGACGTCTCTGCTGGCTGAGAACAGCTCATTTTCAACGTTCAATTCAGAATGTGATAAAACCAGATCCATTCACAAAAATGCATCATTCTTTTTGTTTTAGACAACATTTCATGCACTGTTAAACATGTTAAAGCAAGTTGCAAGTGAAAATCTGTCTCTGACTGAGTTTGCATTACAGCTTATTTTGACCTCTGCTGGCTCTGAAAAGCTCATTTTCAACGTTCAATTCAGAATGTGATAAAACCAGATCCAGCCACTAAAAAGCATTTTCTTTTTCTTTTAGACAACATTTCATGCACTGTTAAACATGTTAAAGCAAGTTGCAAGTGAAAATCTATGTCTCTGACTGAGTTTGCATTACTGCTTATTTTGACCTCTGCTGGCTCTGAAAAGCTCATTTTCAACGTTCAATTCAGAATGTGATAAAACCAGATCCAGCCACTAAAAAGCATTTTCTTTTTGTTTTAGACAACATTTCATGCACTTTTAAATATGTTTAAGAAAGTTGCAAGTGAAAATCTATGTCTATTACTGAGTTTGCATTACTGCTTATTTTGACCTCTGCTGGCTCTGAAAAGCTCATTTTCAACGTTCAATTCAGAATGTGATAAAACCAGATCCAGCCACTAAAAAGCATTTTCTTTTTGCTTTAGACAACATTTCATGCACTGTTAAATATGTTTAAGAAAGTTGCAAGTGAAAATCTATGTCTCTGACTGAGTTTGCATTACTGCTTGTTTTGACCTCTGCTGGCTGAGTAAAGCTCATTTTCAACATCCAATGCAGAATGTGATAAAACCAGATCCAGCTACTAAAATGCATCATTCTTTTTGTTTTAGACAATATTTCATGCACTGTTAAACATGTTAAAGCAAGTTGCAAGTGAAAATCTATGTCTCTGACTGAGTTTGCAGTACTGCTTATTTTGACCTCTGCTGGCTGAGAACAGCTCATTTTCAACGTTCAATTCAGAATGTGATAAAACCAGATCCATTCACAAAAATGCATCATTCTTTTTGTTTTAGACAACATTTCATGCACTGTTAAACATGTTAAAGCAAGTTGCAAGTGAAAATCTATGTCTCTGACTGAGTTTGCATTACTGCTTATTTTGACCTCTGCTGGCTCTGAAAAGCTCATTTTCAACGTTCAATTCAGAATGTGATAAAACCAGATCCAGCCACTAAAAAGCATTTTCTTTTTGTTTTAGACAACATTTCATGCACTGTTAAACATGTTAAAGCAAGTTGCAAGTGAAAATCTATGTCTCTGACTGAGTTTGCATTACTGCTTATTTTGACCTCTGCTGGCTCTGAAAAGCTCATTTTCAATGTTCAATTCAGAATGTGATAAAACCAGATCCATTCACAAAAATGCATCATTCTTTTTGTTTTAGACAACATTTCATGCACTGTTAAACATGTTAAAGCAAGTTGCAAGTGAAAATCTATGTCTCTGACTGAGTTTGCATTACTGCTTATTTTGACCTCTGCTGGCTCTGAAAAGCTCATTTTCAACGTTCAATTCAGAATGTGATAAAACCAGATCCAGCCACTAAAAAGCATTTTCTTTTTGTTTTAGACAACATTTCATGCACTGTTAAACATGTTAAAGCAAGTTGCAAGTGAAAATCTATGTCTCTGACTGAGTTTGCATTACTGCTTATTTTGACCTCTGCTGGCTCTGAAAAGCTCATTTTCAACGTTCAATTCAGAATGTGATAAAACCAGATCCAGCCACTAAAAAACATTTTCTTTTTGCTTTAGACAACATTTCATGCACTGTTAAATATGTTTAAGAAAGTTGCAAGTGAAAATCTATGTCTCTGACTGAGTTTGCATTACTGCTTGTTTTGACCTCTGCTGGCTGAGTAAAGCTCATTTTCAACGTCTAATGCAGAATGTGATAAAACTAGATCCAGCTACTAAAATGCATCATTCTTTTTGTTTTAGACAACATTTCATGCACTGTTAAACATGTTAAAGCAAGTTGCAATTGAAAATCTATGTCTCTGACTGAGTTTGCATTACTGCTTATTTTGACCTCTGCTGGCTCTGAAAAGCTCATTTTCAACGTTCAATTCAGAATGTGATAAAACCAGATCCAGCCACTAAAAAGCATTTTCTTTTTGTTTTAGACAACATTTCATGCACTTTTAAATATGTTTAAGAAAGTTGCAAGTGAAAATCTATGTCTCTGACTGAGTTTGCATTACTGCTTATTTTGACCTCTGCTGGCTGAGTAAAGCTCATTTTCAACGTTCAATTCAGAATGTGATAAAACCAGATCCAGCTACTAAAAAGCATTTTGTTTTTGCTTTAGACAACATTTCATGCACTGTTAAATATGTTTAAGAAAGTTGCAAGTGAAAATCTATGTCTCTGACTGAGTTTGCATTACTGCTTGTTTTGACCTCTGCTGGCTGAGTAAAGCTCATTTTCAACGTCCAATGCAGAATGTGATAAAACCAGATCCAGCTACTAAAATGCATCATTCTTTTTGTTTTAGACAACATTTCATGCACTGTTAAACATGCTTGCAAGTTGCAAGTGAAAATCTATGTCTCTGACTGAGTTTGCATTACTGCTTATTTTGACCTCTGCTGGCTCTGAAAAGCTCATTTTCAACGTTCAATTCAGAATGTGATAAAACCAGATCCAGCCACTAAAAAGCATTTTCTTTTTGTTTTAGACAACATTTCATGCACTGTTAAATATGTTTAAGAAAGTTGCAAGTGAAAATCTATGTCTATTACTGAGTTTGCATTACTGCTTATTTTGACCTCTGCTGGCTCTGAAAAGCTCATTTTCAACGTTCAATTCAGAATGTGATAAAACCAGATCCAGCCACTAAAAAGCATTTTCGTTTTGCTTTAGACAACATTTCATGCACTGTTAAATATGTTTAAGAAAGTTGCAAGTGAAAATCTATGTCTCTGACTGAGTTTGCATTACTGCTTGTTTTGACCTCTGCTGGCTGAGTAAAGCTCATTTTCAACGTCCAATGCAGAATGTGATAAAACCAGATCCAGCTACTAAAATGCATCATTCTTTTTATTTTAGACAACATTTCATGCACTGTTAAACATGTTAAAGCAAGTTGCAAGTGAAAATCTATGTCTCTGACTGAGTTTGCATTACTGCTTGTTTTGACCTCTGCTGGCTGAGTAAAGCTCATTTTCAACGTCCAATGCAGAATGTAATAAAACCAGATCCAGCTACTAAAATGCATCATTCTTTTTGTTTTAGACAACATTTCATGCACTGTTAAATATGTTTAAGCAAGTTGCTAGTGAAAATCTATGTCTCTGACTGAGTTTGCATTACTGCTTATTTTGACCTCTGCTGGCTGAGAACAGCTCATTTTCAACGTTCAATTCAGAATGTGATAAAACCAGATCCAGCCACAAAAATGCATCATTCTTTTTGTTTTAGACAACATTTCATGCACTGTTAAACATGTTAAAGCAAGTTGCAAGTGAAAATCTATGTCTCTGACTGAGTTTGCATTACTGCTTATTTTGACCTCTGCTGGCTTTGAAAAGCTCATTTTCAACGTTCAATTCAGAATGTGATAAAACCAGATCCAGCCACTAAAAAACATTTTCTTTTTGTTTTAGACAACATTTCATGCACTGTTAAACATGTTAAAGCAAGTTGCAAGTGAAAATCTATGTCTCTGACTGAGTTTGCATTACTGCTTATTTTGACCTCTGCTGGCTCTGAAAAGCTCATTTTCAACGTTCAATTCAGAATGTGATAAAACCAGATCCAGCCACTAAAAAACATTTTCTTTTTGCTTTAGACAACATTTCATGCACTGTTAAATATGTTTAAGAAAGTTGCAAGTGAAAATCTATGTCTCTGACTGAGTTTGCATTACTGCTTGTTTTGACCTCTGCTGGCTGAGTAAAGCTCATTTTCAACGTCTAATGCAGAATGTGATAAAACCAGATCCAGCTACTAAAATGCATCATTCTTTTTGTTTTAGACAACATTTCATGCACTGTTAAACATGTTAAAGCAAGTTGCAAGTGAAAATCTATGTCTCTGACTGAGTTTGCATTACTGCTTATTTTGACCTCTGCTGGCTCTGAAAAGCTCATTTTCAACGTTCAATTCAGAATGTGATAAAACCAGATCCAGCCACTAAAAAGCATTTTCTTTTTGTTTTAGACAACATTTCATGCACTTTTAAATATGTTTAAGAAAGTTGCAAGTGAAAATCTATGTCTATTACTGAGTTTGCATTACTGCTTATTTTGACCTCTGCTGGCTCTGAAAAGCTCATTTTCAACGTTCAATTCAGAATGTGATAAAACCAGATCCAGCCACTAAAAAGCATTTTCTTTTTGCTTTAGACAACATTTCATGCACTGTTAAATATGTTTAAGAAAGTTGCAAGTGAAAATCTATGTCTCTGACTGAGTTTGCATTACTGCTTGTTTTGACCTCTGCTGGCTGAGTAAAGCTCATTTTCAACATCCAATGCAGAATGTGATAAAACCAGATCCAGCTACTAAAATGCATCATTCTTTTTGTTTTAGACAATATTTCATGCACTGTTAAACATGTTAAAGCAAGTTGCAAGTGAAAATCTATGTCTCTGACTGAGTTTGCAGTACTGCTTATTTTGACCTCTGCTGGCTGAGAACAGCTCATTTTCAACGTTCAATTCAGAATGTGATAAAACCAGATCCATTCACAAAAATGCATCATTCTTTTTGTTTTAGACAACATTTCATGCACTGTTAAACATGTTAAAGCAAGTTGCAAGTGAAAATCTATGTCTCTGACTGAGTTTGCATTACTGCTTATTTTGACCTCTGCTGGCTCTGAAAAGCTCATTTTCAACGTTCAATTCAGAATGTGATAAAACCAGATCCAGCCACTAAAAAGCATTTTCTTTTTGTTTTAGACAACATTTCATGCACTGTTAAACATGTTAAAGCAAGTTGCAAGTGAAAATCTATGTCTCTGACTGAGTTTGCAGTACTGCTTATTTTGACCTCTGCTGGCTGAGAACAGCTCATTTTCAACGTTCAATTCAGAATGTGATAAAACCAGATCCATTCACAAAAATGCATCATTCTTTTTGTTTTAGACAACATTTCATGCACTGTTAAACATGTTAAAGCAAGTTGCAAGTGAAAATCTATGTCTCTGACTGAGTTTGCATTACTGCTTATTTTGACCTCTGCTGGCTCTGAAAAGCTCATTTTCAACGTTCAATTCAGAATGTGATAAAACCAGATCCAGCCACTAAAAAGCATTTTCTTTTTGTTTTAGACAACATTTCATGCACTGTTAAACATGTTAAAGCAAGTTGCAAGTGAAAATCTATGTCTCTGACTGAGTTTGCATTACTGCTTATTTTGACCTCTGCTGGCTCTGAAAAGCTCATTTTCAATGTTCAATTCAGAATGTGATAAAACCAGATCCATTCACAAAAATGCATCATTCTTTTTGTTTTAGACAACATTTCATGCACTGTTAAACATGTTAAAGCAAGTTGCAAGTGAAAATCTATGTCTCTGACTGAGTTTGCATTACTGCTTATTTTGACCTCTGCTGGCTCTGAAAAGCTCATTTTCAACGTTCAATTCAGAATGTGATAAAACCAGATCCAGCCACTAAAAAGCATTTTCTTTTTGTTTTAGACAACATTTCATGCACTGTTAAACATGTTAAAGCAAGTTGCAAGTGAAAATCTATGTCTCTGACTGAGTTTGCATTACTGCTTATTTTGACCTCTGCTGGCTCTGAAAAGCTCATTTTCAACGTTCAATTCAGAATGTGATAAAACCAGATCCAGCCACTAAAAAACATTTTCTTTTTGCTTTAGACAACATTTCATGCACTGTTAAATATGTTTAAGAAAGTTGCAAGTGAAAATCTATGTCTCTGACTGAGTTTGCATTACTGCTTGTTTTGACCTCTGCTGGCTGAGTAAAGCTCATTTTCAACGTCTAATGCAGAATGTGATAAAACTAGATCCAGCTACTAAAATGCATCATTCTTTTTGTTTTAGACAACATTTCATGCACTGTTAAACATGTTAAAGCAAGTTGCAATTGAAAATCTATGTCTCTGACTGAGTTTGCATTACTGCTTATTTTGACCTCTGCTGGCTCTGAAAAGCTCATTTTCAACGTTCAATTCAGAATGTGATAAAACCAGATCCAGCCACTAAAAAGCATTTTCTTTTTGTTTTAGACAACATTTCATGCACTTTTAAATATGTTTAAGAAAGTTGCAAGTGAAAATCTATGTCTCTGACTGAGTTTGCATTACTGCTTATTTTGACCTCTGCTGGCTGAGTAAAGCTCATTTTCAACGTTCAATTCAGAATGTGATAAAACCAGATCCAGCTACTAAAAAGCATTTTCTTTTTGCTTTAGACAACATTTCATGCACTGTTAAATATGTTTAAGAAAGTTGCAAGTGAAAATCTATGTCTCTGACTGAGTTTGCATTACTGCTTGTTTTGACCTCTGCTGGCTCTGAAAAGCTCATTTTCAACGTTCAATTCAGAATGTGATAAAACCAGATCCAGCCACTAAAAAGCATTTTCTTTTTGCTTTAGACAACATTTCATACACAGTTAAATATGTTTAAGAAAGTTGCAAGTGAAAATCTATGTCTCTGACTGAGTTTGCATTACTGCTTGTTTTGACCTCTGCTGGCTGAGTAAAGCTCATTTTCAACGTCCAATGCAGAATGTGATAAAACCAGATCCAGCTACTAAAATGCATTATTCTTTTTGTTTTAGACAACATTTCATGCACTGTTAAACATGTTAAAGCAAGTTGCAAGTGAAAATCTATGTCTCTGACTGAGTTTGCATTACTGCTTGTTTTGACCTCTGCTGGCTGAGTAAAGCTCATTTTCAACGTCCAATGCAGAATGTGATAAAACCAGATCCAGCTACTAAAATGCATCATTCTTTTTGTTTTAGACAACATTTCATGCACTGTTAAACATGTTAAAGCAAGTTGCAAGTGAAAATCTATGTCTCTGACTGAGTTTGCATTACTGCTTGTTTTGACCTCTGCTGGCTGAGTAAAGCTCATTTTCAACGTCCAATGCAGAATGTGATAAAACCAGATCCAGCTACTAAAATGCATCATTCTTTTTGTTTTAGACAACATTTCATGCACTGTTAAACATGTTAAAGCAAGTTGCAAGTGAAAATCTATGTCTCTGACTGAGTTTGCATTACTGCTTATTTTGACCTCTGCTGGCTGAGAACAGCTCATTTTCAACGTTCAATTCAGAATGTGATAAAACCAGATCCAGCCACTAAAATGCATCATTCTTTTTGTTTTAGACAATATTTCATGCACTGTTAAACATGTTTAAGCAAGTTGCAAGTGAAAATCTATGTCTCTGACTGAGTTTGCATTACTGCTTATTTTGACCTCTAATGGCTTTGAAAAGCTCATTTTCAACGTTCAATTCAGAATGTGATAAAACCAGATCCAGCCACTAAAAAGCATTTTCTTTTTGTTTTAGACAACATTTCATGCACTGTTAAACATGTTAAAGCAAGTTGCAAGTGAAATACTATGTCTATGACTGAGTTTGCATTACTGCTTATTTTGACCTCTGCTGGCTTTGAAAAGCTCATTTTCAACCTTCAAATCAGAATGTGATAAAACCAGATCCAGCAACAAAAATGCATCATTCTTTTTGTTTTAGACAACATTTCATGCACTGGTAAACATGTTAAAGCAAGTTGCAAGTGAAAATCTATGTCTCTGACTGAGTTTGCATTACTGCTTATTTGGACCTCTGCTGGCTGAGAACAGCTCATTTTCAACGTTCAATTCAGAATGTGATAAAACCAGATCCAGCCACAAAAATGCATCATTCTTTTTGTTTTAGACAACATTTCATGCACTGTTAAATATGTGTAAGAAAGTTGCAAGTGAAAATCTATGTCTCTGACTGAGTTTGCATTACTGCTTATTTTGACCTCTGCTGGCTGAGTAAAGCTCATTTTCAACGTCCAATGCAGAATGTGATCAACCCAGATCCAGCCACAAAAATGCATCATTCTTTTTGTTTTAGACAACATTTCATGCACTGTTAAACATGTTAAAGCAAGTTGCAAGTGAAAATCTATGTCTCTGACTGAGTTTGCATTACTGCTTATTTTGACCTCTGCTGGCTCTGAAAAGCTCATTTTCAACGTTCATTTCAGAATGTGATAAAACCAGATCCAGCCACTAAAAAGCATTTTCTTTTTGTTTTAGACAACATTTCATGCACTGTTAAATATGTTTAAGAAAGTTGCAAGTGAAAATCTATGTCTATGACTGAGTTTGCATTACTGCTTATTTTGACCTCTGCTGGCTCTGAAAAGCTAATTTTCAACGTTCAATTCAGAATGTGATAAAACCAGATCCAGCCACTAAAAAGCATTTTCTTTTTGCTTTAGACAACATTTCATACACAGTTAAATATGTTTAAGAAAGTTGCAAGTGAAAATCTATGTCTCTGACTGAGTTTGCATTACTGCTTGTTTTGACCTCTGCTGGCTGAGTAAAGCTCATTTTCAACGTCCAATGCAGAATGTGATAAAACCAGATCCAGCTACTAAAATGCATTATTCTTTTTGTTTTAGACAACATTTCATGCACTGTTAAACATGTTAAAGCAAGTTGCAAGTGAAAATCTATGTCTCTGACTGAGTTTGCATTACTGCTTGTTTTGACCTCTGCTGGCTGAGTAAAGCTCATTTTCAACGTCCAATGCAGAATGTGATAAAACCAGATCCAGCTACTAAAATGCATCATTCTTTTTGTTTTAGACAACATTTCATGCACTGTTAAACATGTTAAAGCAAGTTGCAAGTGAAAATCTATGTCTCTGACTGAGTTTGCATTACTGCTTGTTTTGACCTCTGCTGGCTGAGTAAAGCTCATTTTCAACGTCCAATGCAGAATGTGATAAAACCAGATCCAGCTACTAAAATGCATCATTCTTTTTGTTTTAGACAACATTTCATGCACTGTTAAACATGTTAAAGCAAGTTGCAAGTGAAAATCTATGTCTCTGACTGAGTTTGCATTACTGCTTATTTTGACCTCTGCTGGCTGAGAACAGCTAATTTTCAACGTTCAATTCAGAATGTGATAAAACCAGATCCAGCCACAAAAATGCATCATTCTTTTTGTTTTAGACAACATTTCATGCACTGTTAAACATGTTAAAGCAAGTTGCAAGTGAAAATCTATGTCTCTGACTGAGTTTGCTTTACTGCTTATTTTGACCTCTGCTGGCTGAGAACAGCTCATTTTCAACGTTCAATTCAGAATGTGATAAAACCAGATCCAGCCACAAAAATGCATCATTCGTTTTGTTTTAGACAACATTTCATGCACTGTTAAACATGTTAAAGCAAGTTGCAAGTGAAAATCTATGTCTCTGACTGAGTTTGCATTACTGCTTATTTTGACCTCTGCTGGCTCTGAAAAGCTCATTTTCAACGTTCAATTCAGAATGTGATAAAACCAGATCCAGCCACTAAAAAGCATTTTCTTTTTGTTTTAGACAACATTTCATGCACTGTTAAATATGTTTAAGAAAGGTGCAAGTGAAAATCTATGTCTCTGACTGAGTTTGCATTACTGCTTGTTTTGACCTCTGCTGGCTGAGTAAAGCTCATTTTCAACGTCCAATGCAGAATGTGATAAAACCAGATCCAGCTACTAAAATGCATCATTCTTTTTGTTTTAGACAACATTTCATGCACTGTTAAACATGTTAAAGCAAGTTGCAAGTGAAAATCTATGTCTCTGACTGAGTTTGCATTACTGCTTATTTTGACCTCTGCTGGCTGAGAACAGCTCATTTTCAACGTTCAATTCAGAATGTGATAAAACCAGATCCAGCCACAAAAATGCATCATTCGTTTTGTTTTAGACAACATTTCATGCACTGTTAAACATGTTAAAGCAAGTTGCAAGTGAAAATCTATGTCTCTGACTGAGTTTGCATTACTGCTTATTTTGACCTCTGCTGGCTCTGAAAAGCTCATTTTCAACGTTCAATTCAGAATGTGATAAAACCAGATCCAGCCACAAAAATGCATCATTCGTTTTTTTTTAGACAACATTTCATGCACTGTTAAACATGTTAAAGCAAGTTGCAAGTGAAAATCTATGTCTCTGACTGAGTTTGCATTACTGCTTATTTTGACCTCTGCTGGCTCTGAAAAGCTCATTTTCAACGTTCAATTCAGAATGTGATAAAACCAGATCCAGCCACTAAAAAGCATTTTCTTTTTGTTTTAGACAACATTTCATGCACTGTTAAATATGTTTAAGAAAGGTGCAAGTGAAAATCTATGTCTCTGACTGAGTTTGCATTACTGCTTATTTTGACCTCTGCTGGCTGAGTAAAGCTCATTTTCAACGTCCAATGCAGAATGTGATAAAACCAGATCCAGCTACTAAAATGCATCATTCTTTTTGTTTTAGACAACATTTCATGCACTGTTAAACATGTTAAAGCAAGTTGCAAGTGAAAATCTATGTCTCTGACTGAGTTTGCATTACTGCTTATTTTGACCTCTGCTGGCTGAGAACAGCTCATTTTCAACGTTCAATTCAGAATGTGATAAAACCAGATCCAGCCACAAAAATGCATCATTCTTTTTGTTTTAGACAACATTTCATGCACTGTTAAACATGTTAAAGCAAGTTGCAAGTGAAAATCTATGTCTCTGACTGAGTTTGCATTACTGCTTATTTTGACCTCTGCTGGCTCTGAAAAGCTCATTTTCAACGTTCAATTCAGAATGTGATAAAACCAGATCCTGCCACTAAAAAGCATTTTCTTTTTGTTTTAGACAACATTTCATGCACTGTTAAATATGTTTAAGAAAGTTGCAAGTGAAAATCTATGTCTATGACTGAGTTTGCATTACTGCTTATTTTGTCCTCTGCTGGCTCTGAAAAGCTCATTTTCAACGTTCAATTCAGAATGTGATAAAACCAGATCCAGCCACTAAAAAGCATTTTCTTTTTGCTTTAGACAACATTTCATGCACTGTTAAATATGTTTAAGAAAGTTGCAAGTGAAAATCTATGTCTCTGACTGAGTTTGCATTACTGCTTGTTTTGACCTCTGCTGGCTGAGTAAAGCTCATTTTCAACGTCCAATGCAGAATGTGATAAAACTAGATCCAGCTACTAAAATGCATCATTCTTTTTGTTTTAGACAACATTTCATGCACTGTTAAACATGTTAAAGCAAGTTGCAAGTGAAAATCTATGTCTCTGACTGAGTTTGAATTACTGCTTATTTTGACCTCTGCTGGCTGAGAACAGCTCATTTTCAACGTTCAATTCAGAATGTGATAAAACCAGATCCAGCCACAAAAATGCATCATTCTTTTTGTTTTAGACAACATTTCATGCACTGTTAAACTTGTTTAAGAAAGTTGCAAGTGAAAATCTATGTCTCTGACTGAGTTTGCATTACTGCTTGTTTTGACCTTTGCTGGCTGAGTAAAGCTCATTTTCAACGTCCAATGCAGAATGTGATAAAACCAGATCCAGCTACTAAAATGCATCATTCTTTTTGTTTTAGACAACATTACATGCACTGTCAAACATGTTAAAGCAAGTTGCAAGTGAAAATCTATGTCTCTGACTGAGTTTGCATTACTGCTTATTTTGTCCTCTGCTGGCTCTGAAAAGCTCATTTTCAACGTTCAATTCAGAATGTGATAAAACCAGATCCAGCCACAAAAATGCATCATTCTTTTTGTTTAAGACAACATTTCATGCACTGTTAAACATGTTAAAGCAAGTTGCAAGTGAAAATCTATGTCTCTGACTGAGTTTGCATTACTGCTTATTTTGACCTCTGCTGGCTCTGAAAAGCTCATTTTCAACGTTCAATTCAGAATGTGATAAAACCAGATCCAGCCACAAAAATGCATAATTCGTTTTGTTTTAGACAACATTTCATGCACTGTTAAACATGTTAAAGCAAGTTGCAAGTGAAAATCTATGTCTCTGACTGAGTTTGCATTACTGCTTATTTTGACCTCTGCTGGCTGAGATAAGCTCATTTTCAACGTTCAATTCAGAATGTGATAAAACCAGATCCAGCCACAAAAATGCATCATTCTTTTTGTTTTAGAAAACATTTCATGCACTGTTAAACATGTTAAAGCAAGTTGCAAGTGAAAATCTATGTCTCTGACTGAGTTTGCATTACTGCTTATTTTGACCTCTGCTGGCTCTGAAAAGCTCATTTTCAACGTTCAATTCAGAATGTGATAAAACCAGATCCAGCCACAAAAATGCATCATTCGTTTTGTTTTAGACAACATTTCATGCACTGTTAAACATGTTAAAGCAAGTTGCAAGTGAAAATCTATGTCTCTGACTGAGTTTGCATTACTGCTTATTTTGATCTCTGCTGGCTCTGAAAAGCTCATTTTCAACGTTCAATTCAGAATGTGATAAAACCAGATCCTGCCACTAAAAAGCATTTTCTTTTTGTTTTAGACAACATTTCATGCACTGTTAAATATGTTTAAGAAAGTTGCAAGTGAAAATCTATGTCTATGACTGAGTTTGCATTACTGCTTATTTTGACCTCTGCTGGCCCTGAAAAGCTCATTTTCAACGTTCAATTCAGAATGTGATAAAACCATATCCAGCCACTAAAAAGCATTTTCTTTTTGATTTAGACAACATTTCATATACTGTTAAATATGTTTAAGAAAGTTGCAAGTGAAAATCTATGTCTATGACTGAGTTTGCATTACTGCTTATTTTGACCTCTGCTGGCCCTGAAAAGCTCATTTTCAACGTTCAATTCAGAATGTGATAAAACCAGATCCAGCCACTAAAAAGCATTTTCTTTTTGCTTTAGACAACATTTCATGCACTGTTAAATATGTTTAAGAAAGTTGCAAGTGAAAATCTATGTCTCTGATTGAGTTTGCATTACTGCTTGTTTTGACCTCTGCTGGCTGAGTAAAGCTCATTTTCAACGTCCAATGCAGAATGTGATAAAACTAGATCCAGCTACTAAAATGCATCATTCTTTTTGTTTTAGACAACATTTCATGCGCTGTTAAACATGTTAAAGCAAGTTGCAAGTGAAAATCTATGTCTCTGACTGAGTTTGCATTACTGCTTATTTTGACCTGTGCTGGCTGAGAACAGCTCATTTTCATTGTTCAATTCAGAATGTGATAAAACCAGATCCAGCTACTAAAATGCATCATTCTTTTTGTTTTAGACAACATTTCATGCACTGTTAAACATGTTAAAGCAAGTTGCAAGTGAAAATCTATGTCTCTGACTGAGTTTGCAATACTGCTTATTTTGACCTCTGCTGGCTGAGAACAGTTCATTTTCAACGTTCAATTCAGAATGTGATAAAACCAGATCCAACCACAAAAAGGCATCATTCTTTTTGTTTTAGACAACATTTCATGCACTGTTAAACATGTTAAAGCAAGTTGCAAGTGAAAATCTATGTCTCTGACTGAGTTTGCATTACTGCTTATTTTGACCTCTGCTGGCTGAGAACAGCTCATTTTCAACGTTCAATTCAGAATGTGATAAAACCAGATCCAGCTACTAAAATGCATCATTCTTTTTGTTTTAGACAACATTTCATGCACTGTTAAACATGTTAAAGCAAGTTGCAAGTGAAAATCTATGTCTCTGACTGAGTTTGCATTACTGCTTATTTTGACCTCTGCTGGCTGAGTAAAGCTCATTTTCAACGTCCAATGCAGAATGTGATAAAACCAGATCCAGCTACTAAAATGCATCATTCTTTTTGTTTTAGACAACATTTCATGCTCTGTTAAACATGTTAAAGCAAGTTGCAAGTGAAAATCTATGTCTCTGACTGAGTTTGCATTACTGCTTGTTTTGACCTCTGCTGGCTGAGTAAAGCTCATTTTCAACGTCCAATGCAGAATGTGATAAAACCAGATCCAGCTACTAAAATGCATCATTCTTTTTGTTTTAGACAACATTTCATGCACTGTTAAACATGTTAAAGCAAGTTGCAAGTGAAAATCTATGTCTCTGACTGAGTTTGCATTACTGCTTATTTTGACCTGTGCTGGCTGAGAACAGCTCATTTTCAACGTTCAATTCAGAATGTGATAAAACCAGATCCAGCCACAAAAATGCATCATTCTTTTTGTTTTAGACAACATTTCATGCACTGTTAAACTTGTTAAAGCAAGTTGCAAGTGAAAATCTATGTCTATGACTGAGTTTGCATTACTGCTTATTTTGACCTGTGCTGGCTCTGAAAAGCTCATTTTCAACGTTCAATTCAGAATGTGATAAAACCAGATCCAGCCACTAAAAAGCATTTTCTTTTTGCTTTAGACAACATTTCATGCACTGTTAAATATGTTTAAGAAAGTTGCAAGTGAAAATCTATGTCTCTGACTGAGTTTGCATTACTGCTTGTTTTGACCTCTGCTGGCTGAGTAAAGCTCATTTTCAACGTCCAATGCAGAATGTGATAAAACCAGATCCAGCTACTAAAATGCATCATTCTTTTTGTTTTAGACAACATTTCATGCACTGTTAAACATGTTAAAGCAAGTTGCAAGTGAAAATCTATGTCTCTGACTGAGTTTGCATTACTGCTTATTTTGACCTCTGCTGGCTGAGAACAGCTCATTTTCAACGTTCAATACAGAATGTGATAAAACCAGATCCAGCCACAAAAATGCATCATTCTTTTTGTTTTAGACAACATTTCATGCACTGTTAAACATGTTAAAGCAAGTTGCAAGTGAATATCTATGTCTCTGACTGAGTTTGCATTACTGCTTATTTTGACCTCTGCTGGCTCTGAAAAGCTCATTTTCAACGTTCAATTCAGAATGTGATAAAACCAGATCAAGCCACTAAAAAGCATTTTCTTTTTGTTTTAGACAACATTTCATGCACTTTTAAATATGTTTAAGAAAGTTGCAAGTGAAAATCTATGTCTATGACTGAGTTTGCATTACTGCTTATTTTGACCTCTGCTGGCTCTGAAAAGCTCATTTTCAACGTTCAATTCAGAATGTGATAAAACCAGATCCAGCCACTAAAAAGCATTTTCTTTTTGCTTTAGACAACATTTCATGCACTGTTAAATATGTTTAAGAAAGTTGCAAGTGAAAATCTATGTCTCTGACTGAGTTTGCATTACTGCTTGTTTTGACCTCTGCTGGCTGAGTAAAGCTCATTTTCAACATCCAATGCAGAATGTTATAAAACCAGATCCAGCTACTAAAATGCATCATTCTTTTTGTTTTAGACAATATTTCATGCACTTTTAAACATGTTAAAGCAAGTTGCAAGTGAAAATCTATGTCTCTGACTGAGTTTGCAGTACTGCTTATTTTGACCTCTGCTGGCTGAGAACAGCTCATTTTCAACGTTCAATTCAGAATGTGATAAAACCAGATCCATTCACAAAAATGCATCATTCTTTTTGTTTTAGACAACATTTCATGCACTGTTAAACATGTTAAAGCAAGTTGCAAGTGAAAATCTATGTCCCTGACTGAGTTTGCATTACTGCTTATTTTGACCTCTGCTGGCTCTGAAAAGCTCATTTTCAACGTGCAATTCAGAATGTGATAAAACCAGATCCAGCCACTAAAAAGCATTTTCTTTTTGTTTTAGACAACATTTCATGCACTGTTAAACATGTTAAAGCAAGTTGCAAGTGAAAATCTATGTCTCTGACTGAGTTTGCATTACTGCTTATTTTGACCTCTGCTGGCTCTGAAAAGCTCATTTTCAACGTTCAATTCAGAATGTGATAAAACCAGATCCATTCACAAAAATGCATCATTCGTTTTGTTTTAGACAACATTTCATGCACTGTTAAACATGTTAAAGCAAGTTGCAAGTGAAAATCTATGTCTCTGACTGAGTTTGCATTACTGCTTATTTTGACCTCTGCTGGCTCTGAAAAGCTCATTTTCAACGTTCAATTCAGAATGTGATAAAACCAGATCCAGCCACTAAAAAGCATTTTCTTTTTGTTTTAGACAACATTTCATGCACTGTTAAACATGTTAAAGCAAGTTGCAAGTGAAAATCTATGTCTCTGACTGAGTTTGCATTACTGCTTATTTTGACCTCTGCTGGCTCTGAAAAGCTCATTTTCAACGTTCAATTCAGAATGTGATAAAACCAGATCCAGCCACTAAAAAGCATTTTCTTTTTGTTTTAGACAACATTTCATGCACTGTTAAATATGTTTAAGAAAGTTGCAAGTGAAAATCTATGTCTATGACTGAGTTTGCATTACTGCTTGTTTTGAACTCTGCTGGCTGAGTAAAGCTCATTTTCAACGTCCAATGCAGAATGTGATAAAACCAGATCCAGCTACTAAAATGCATCATTCTTTTTGTTTTAGACAACATTTCATGCACTGTTAAACATGTTAAAGCAAGTTGCAAGTGAAAATCTATGTCTCTGACTGAGTTTGCATTACTGCTTATTTTGACCTCTGCTGGCTGAGAACAGTTAATTTTCAACGTTCAATTCAAAATGTGATAAAACCAGATCCAGCCACAAAAATGCATCATTCTTTTTGTTTTAGACAACATTTCATGCACTGTTAAACATGTTAAAGCAAGTTGCAAGTGAATATCTATGTCTCTGACTGAGTTTGCATTACTGCTTATTTTGACCTCTGCTGGCTCTGAAAAGCTCATTTTCAACGTTCAATTCAGAATGTGATAAAACCAGATCCAGCCACTAAAAAGCATTTTCTTTTTGCTTTAGACAACATTTCATGCACTGTTAAATATGTTTAAGAAAGTTGCAAGTGAAAATCTATGTCTCTGACTGAGTTTGCATTACTGCTTGTTTTGACCTCTGCTGGCTGAGTAAAGCTCATTTTCAACATCCAATGCAGAATGTTATAAAACCAGATCCAGCTACTAAAATGCATCATTCTTTTTGTTTTAGACAATATTTCATGCACTGTTAAACATGTTAAAGCAAGTTGCAAGTGAAAATCTATGTCTCTGACTGAGTTTGCATTACTGCTTATTTTGACCTCTGCTGGCTCTGAAAAGCTCATTTTCAACGTTCAATTCAGAATGTGATAAAACCAGATCCAGCCACTAAAAAGCATTTTCTTTTTGTTTTAGACAACATTTCATGCACTGTTAAACATGTTAAAGCAAGTTGCAAGTGAAATACTATGTCTATGACTGAGTTTGCATTACTGCTTATTTTGACCTCTGCTGGCTTTGAAAAGCTCATTTTCAACCTTCAAATCAGAATGTGATAAAACCAGATCCAGCAACAAAAATGCATCATTCTTTTTGTTTTAGACAACATTTCATGCACTGGTAAACATGTTAAAGCAAGTTGCAAGTGAAAATCTATGTCTCTGACTGAGTTTGCATTACTGCTTATTTGGACCTCTGCTGGCTGAGAACAGCTCATTTTCAACGTTCAATTCAGAATGTGATAAAACCAGATCCAGCCACAAAAATGCATCATTCTTTTTGTTTTAGACAACATTTCATGCACTGTTAAATATGTGTAAGAAAGTTGCAAGTGAAAATCTATGTCTCTGACTGAGTTTGCATTACTGCTTATTTTGACCTCTGCTGGCTGAGTAAAGCTCATTTTCAACGTCCAATGCAGAATGTGATCAACCCAGATCCAGCCACAAAAATGCATCATTCTTTTTGTTTTAGACAACATTTCATGCACTGTTAAACATGTTAAAGCAAGTTGCAAGTGAAAATCTATGTCTCTGACTGAGTTTACATTACTGCTTATTTTGACCTCTGCTGGCTCTGAAAAGCTCATTTTCAACGTTCATTTCAGAATGTGATAAAACCAGATCCAGCCACTAAAAAGCATTTTCTTTTTGTTTTAGACAACATTTCATGCACTGTTAAATATGTTTAAGAAAGTTGCAAGTGAAAATCTATGTCTATGACTGAGTTTGCATTACTGCTTATTTTGACCTCTGCTGGCTCTGAAAAGCTAATTTTCAACGTTCAATTCAGAATGTGATAAAACCAGATCCAGCCACTAAAAAGCATTTTCTTTTTGCTTTAGACAACATTTCATGCACTGTTAAATATGTTTAAGAAAGTTGCAAGTGAAAATCTATGTCTCTGACTGAGTTTGCATTACTGCTTGTTTTGACCTCTGCTGGCTGAGTAAAGCTCATTTTCAACGTCCAATGCAGAATGTGATAAAACCAGATCCAGCTACTAAAATGCATTATTCTTTTTGTTTTAGACAACATTTCATGCACTGTTAAACATGTTAAAGCAAGTTGCAAGTGAAAATCTATGTCTCTGACTGAGTTTGCATTACTGCTTGTTTTGACCTCTGCTGGCTGAGTAAAGCTCATTTTCAACGTCCAATGCAGAATGTGATAAAACCAGATCCAGCTACTAAAATGCATCATTCTTTTTGTTTTAGACAACATTTCATGCACTGTTAAACATGTTAAAGCAAGTTGCAAGTGAAAATCTATGTCTCTGACTGAGTTTGCATTACTGCTTGTTTTGACCTCTGCTGGCTGAGTAAAGCTCATTTTCAACGTCCAATGCAGAATGTGATAAAACCAGATCCAGCTACTAAAATGCATCATTCTTTTTGTTTTAGACAACATTTCATGCACTGTTAAACATGTTAAAGCAAGTTGCAAGTGAAAATCTATGTCTCTGACTGAGTTTGCATTACTGCTTATTTTGACCTCTGCTGGCTGAGAACAGCTCATTTTCAACGTTCAATTCAAAATGTGATAAAACCAGATCCAGCCACAAAAATGCATCATTCGTTTTGTTTTAGACAACATTTCATGCACTGTTAAACATGTTAAAGCAAGTTGCAAGTGAAAATCTATGTCTCTGACTGAGTTTGCATTACTGCTTATTTTGACCTCTGCTGGCTCTGAA
Source organism: Danio rerio (assembly GCF_052040795.2). Taxonomy (NCBI): domain Eukaryota; kingdom Metazoa; phylum Chordata; class Actinopteri; order Cypriniformes; family Danionidae; genus Danio; species Danio rerio. The sequence continues at coordinate 34,522,624 of NC_141038.1, forward strand.
AAGCTCATTTTCAACGTTCAATTCAGAATGTGATAAAACCAGATCCAGCCACAAAAATGCATCATTCGTTTTGTTTTAGACAACATTTCATGCACTGTTAAACATGTTAAAGCAAGTTGCAAGTGAAAATCTATGTCTCTGACTGAGTTTGCATTACTGCTTATTTTGACCTCTGCTGGCTCTGAAAAGCTCATTTTCAACGTTCAATTCAGAATGTGATAAAACCAGATCCAGCCACTAAAAAGCATTTTCTTTTTGTTTTAGACAACATTTCATGCACTGTTAAATATGTTTAAGAAAGGTGCAAGTGAAAATCTATGTCTCTGACTGAGTTTGCATTACTGCTTGTTTTGACCTCTGCTGGCTGAGTAAAGCTCATTTTCAACGTCCAATGCAGAATGTGATAAAACCAGATCCAGCTACTAAAATGCATCATTCTTTTTGTTTTAGACAACATTTCATGCACTGTTAAACATGTTAAAGCAAGTTGCAAGTGAAAATCTATGTCTCTGACTGAGTTTGCATTACTGCTTATTTTGACCTCTGCTGGCTGAGAACAGCTCATTTTCAACGTTCAATTCAAAATGTGATAAAACCAGATCCAGCCACAAAAATGCATCATTCGTTTTGTTTTAGACAACATTTCATGCACTGTTAAACATGTTAAAGCAAGTTGCAAGTGAAAATCTATGTCTCTGACTGAGTTTGCATTACTGCTTATTTTGACCTCTGCTGGCTGAGAACAGCTCATTTTCAACGTTCAATTCAGAATGTGATAAAACCAGATCCATTCACAAAAATGCATCATTCTTTTTGTTTTAGACAACATTTCATGCACTGTTAAACATGTTAAAGCAAGTTGCAAGTGAAAATCTATGTCCCTGACTGAGTTTGCATTACTGCTTATTTTGACCTCTGCTGGCTCTGAAAAGCTCATTTTCAACGTGCAATTCAGAATGTGATAAAACCAGATCCAGCCACTAAAAAGCATTTTCTTTTTGTTTTAGACAACATTCCATGCACTGTTAAACATGTTAAAGCAAGTTGCAAGTGAAAATCTATGTCTCTGACTGAGTTTGCATTACTGCTTATTTTGACCTCTGCTGGCTCTGAAAAGCTCATTTTCAACGTTCAATTCAGAATGTGATAAAACCAGATCCATTCACAAAAATGCATCATTCGTTTTGTTTTAGACAACATTTCATGCACTGTTAAACATGTTAAAGCAAGTTGCAAGTGAAAATCTATGTCTCTGACTGAGTTTGCATTACTGCTTATTTTGACCTCTGCTGGCTCTGAAAAGCTCATTTTCAACGTTCAATTCAGAATGTGATAAAACCAGATCCAGCCACTAAAAAGCATTTTCTTTTTGTTTTAGACAACATTTCATGCACTGTTAAACATGTTAAAGCAAGTTGCAAGTGAAAATCTATGTCTCTGACTGAGTTTGCATTACTGCTTATTTTGACCTCTGCTGGCTCTGAAAAGCTCATTTTCAACGTTCAATTCAGAATGTGATAAAACCAGATCCAGCCACTAAAAAGCATTTTCTTTTTGTTTTAGACAACATTTCATGCACTGTTAAATATGTTTAAGAAAGTTGCAAGTGAAAATCTATGTCTATGACTGAGTTTGCATTACTGCTTGTTTTGAACTCTGCTGGCTGAGTAAAGCTCATTTTCAACGTCCAATGCAGAATGTGATAAAACCAGATCCAGCTACTAAAATGCATCATTCTTTTTGTTTTAGACAACATTTCATGCACTGTTAAACATGTTAAAGCAAGTTGCAAGTGAAAATCTATGTCTCTGACTGAGTTTGCATTACTGCTTATTTTGACCTCTGCTGGCTGAGAACAGTTAATTTTCAACGTTCAATTCAAAATGTGATAAAACCAGATCCAGCCACAAAAATGCATCATTCTTTTTGTTTTAGACAACATTTCATGCACTGTTAAACATGTTAAAGCAAGTTGCAAGTGAATATCTATGTCTCTGACTGAGTTTGCATTACTGCTTATTTTGACCTCTGCTGGCTCTGAAAAGCTCATTTTCAACGTTCAATTCAGAATGTGATAAAACCAGATCCAGCCACTAAAAAGCATTTTCTTTTTGTTTTAGACAACAATTCATGCACTGTTAAATATGTTTAAGAAAGTTGCAAGTGAAAATCTATGTCTATGACTGAGTTTGCATTACTGCTTATTTTGACCTCTGCTGGCTCTGAAAAGCTCATTTTCAACGTTCAATTCAGAATGTGATAAAACCAGATCCAGCCACTAAAAAGCATTTTCTTTTTGCTTTAGACAACATTTCATGCACTGTTAAATATGTTTAAGAAAGTTGCAAGTGAAAATCTATGTCTCTGACTGAGTTTGCATTACTGCTTGTTTTGACCTCTGCTGGCTGAGTAAAGCTCATTTTCAACATCCAATGCAGAATGTTATAAAACCAGATCCAGCTACTAAAATGCATCATTCTTTTTGTTTTAGACAATATTTCATGCACTGTTAAACATGTTAAAGCAAGTTGCAAGTGAAAATCTATGTCTCTGACTGAGTTTGCATTACTGCTTATTTTGACCTCTGCTGGCTCTGAAAAGCTCATTTTCAACGTTCAATTCAGAATGTGATAAAACCAGATCCAGCCACTAAAAAGCATTTTCTTTTTGTTTTAGACAACATTTCATGCACTGTTAAACATGTTAAAGCAAGTTGCAAGTGAAATACTATGTCTATGACTGAGTTTGCATTACTGCTTATTTTGACCTCTGCTGGCTTTGAAAAGCTCATTTTCAACCTTCAAATCAGAATGTGATAAAACCAGATCCAGCAACAAAAATGCATCATTCTTTTTGTTTTAGACAACATTTCATGCACTGGTAAACATGTTAAAGCAAGTTGCAAGTGAAAATCTATGTCTCTGACTGAGTTTGCATTACTGCTTATTTGGACCTCTGCTGGCTGAGAACAGCTCATTTTCAACGTTCAATTCAGAATGTGATAAAACCAGATCCAGCCACAAAAATGCATCATTCTTTTTGTTTTAGACAACATTTCATGCACTGTTAAATATGTGTAAGAAAGTTGCAAGTGAAAATCTATGTCTCTGACTGAGTTTGCATTACTGCTTATTTTGACCTCTGCTGGCTGAGTAAAGCTCATTTTCAACGTCCAATGCAGAATGTGATCAACCCAGATCCAGCCACAAAAATGCATCATTCTTTTTGTTTTAGACAACATTTCATGCACTGTTAAACATGTTAAAGCAAGTTGCAAGTGAAAATCTATGTCTCTGACTGAGTTTACATTACTGCTTATTTTGACCTCTGCTGGCTCTGAAAAGCTCATTTTCAACGTTCATTTCAGAATGTGATAAAACCAGATCCAGCCACTAAAAAGCATTTTCTTTTTGTTTTAGACAACATTTCATGCACTGTTAAATATGTTTAAGAAAGTTGCAAGTGAAAATCTATGTCTATGACTGAGTTTGCATTACTGCTTATTTTGACCTCTGCTGGCTCTGAAAAGCTAATTTTCAACGTTCAATTCAGAATGTGATAAAACCAGATCCAGCCACTAAAAAGCATTTTCTTTTTGCTTTAGACAACATTTCATGCACTGTTAAATATGTTTAAGAAAGTTGCAAGTGAAAATCTATGTCTCTGACTGAGTTTGCATTACTGCTTGTTTTGACCTCTGCTGGCTGAGTAAAGCTCATTTTCAACGTCCAATGCAGAATGTGATAAAACCAGATCCAGCTACTAAAATGCATTATTCTTTTTGTTTTAGACAACATTTCATGCACTGTTAAACATGTTAAAGCAAGTTGCAAGTGAAAATCTATGTCTCTGACTGAGTTTGCATTACTGCTTGTTTTGACCTCTGCTGGCTGAGTAAAGCTCATTTTCAACGTCCAATGCAGAATGTGATAAAACCAGATCCAGCTACTAAAATGCATCATTCTTTTTGTTTTAGACAACATTTCATGCACTGTTAAACATGTTAAAGCAAGTTGCAAGTGAAAATCTATGTCTCTGACTGAGTTTGCATTACTGCTTGTTTTGACCTCTGCTGACTGAGTAAAGCTCATTTTCAACGTCCAATGCAGAATGTGATAAAACCAGATCCAGCTACTAAAATGCATCATTCTTTTTGTTTTAGACAACATTTCATGCACTGTTAAACATGTTAAAGCAAGTTGCAAGTGAAAATCTATGTCTCTGACTGAGTTTGCATTACTGCTTATTTTGACCTCTGCTGGCTGAGAACAGCTCATTTTCAACGTTCAATTCAAAATGTGATAAAACCAGATCCAGCCACAAAAATGCATCATTCGTTTTGTTTTAGACAACATTTCATGCACTGTTAAACATGTTAAAGCAAGTTGCAAGTGAAAATCTATGTCTCTGACTGAGTTTGCATTACTGCTTATTTTGACCTCTGCTGGCTCTGAAAAGCTCATTTTCAACGTTCAATTCAGAATGTGATAAAACCAGATCCAGCCACAAAAATGCATCATTCGTTTTGTTTTAGACAACATTTCATGCACTGTTAAACATGTTAAAGCAAGTTGCAAGTGAAAATCTATGTCTCTGACTGAGTTTGCATTACTGCTTATTTTGACCTCTGCTGGCTCTGAAAAGCTCATTTTCAACGTTCAATTCAGAATGTGATAAAACCAGATCCAGCCACTAAAAAGCATTTTCTTTTTGTTTTAGACAACATTTCATGCACTGTTAAATATGTTTAAGAAAGGTGCAAGTGAAAATCTATGTCTCTGACTGAGTTTGCATTACTGCTTGTTTTGACCTCTGCTGGCTGAGTAAAGCTCATTTTCAACGTCCAATGCAGAATGTGATAAAACCAGATCCAGCTACTAAAATGCATCATTCTTTTTGTTTTAGACAACATTTCATGCACTGTTAAACATGTTAAAGCAAGTTGCAAGTGAAAATCTATGTCTCTGACTGAGTTTGCATTACTGCTTATTTTGACCTCTGCTGGCTGAGAACAGCTCATTTTCAACGTTCAATTCAGAATGTGATAAAACCAGATCCAGCCACAAAAATGCATCATTCTTTTTGTTTTAGACAACATTTCATGCACTGTTAAACATGTTAAAGCAAGTTGCAAGTGAAAATCTATGTCTCTGACTGAGTTTGCATTACTGCTTATTTTGACCTCTGCTGGCTCTGAAAAGCTTATTTTCAACGTTCAATTCAGAATGTGATAAAACCAGATCCTGCCACTAAAAAGCATTTTCTTTTTGTTTTAGACAACATTTCATGCACTGTTAAACATGTTAAAGCAAGTTGCAAGTGAAAATCTATGTCTCTGACTGAGTTTGCATTACTGCTTATTTTGACCTCTGCTGGCTCTGAAAAGCTCATTTTCAACGTTCAATTCAGAATGTGATAAAACCAGATCCAGCCACTAAAAAGCATTTTCTTTTTGTTTTAGACAACATTTCATGCACTGTTAAATATGTTTAAGAAAGTTGCAAGTGAAAATCTATGTCTATGACTGAGTTTGCATTACTGCTTGTTTTGAACTCTGCTGGCTGAGTAAAGCTCATTTTCAACGTCCAATGCAGAATGTGATAAAACCAGATCCAGCTACTAAAATGCATCATTCTTTTTGTTTTAGACAACATTTCATGCACTGTTAAACATGTTAAAGCAAGTTGCAAGTGAAAATCTATGTCTCTGACTGAGTTTGCATTACTGCTTATTTTGACCTCTGCTGGCTGAGAACAGTTAATTTTCAACGTTCAATTCAAAATGTGATAAAACCAGATCCAGCCACAAAACTGCATCATTCTTTTTGTTTTAGACAACATTTCATGCACTGTTAAACATGTTAAAGCAAGTTGCAAGTGAATATCTATGTCTCTGACTGAGTTTGCATTACTGCTTATTTTGACCTCTGCTGGCTCTGAAAAGCTCATTTTCAACGTTCAATTCAGAATGTGATAAAACCAGATCCAGCCACTAAAAAGCATTTTCTTTTTGTTTTAGACAACATTTCATGCACTGTTAAATATGTTTAAGAAAGTTGCAAGTGAAAATCTATGTCTATGACTGAGTTTGCATTACTGCTTATTTTGACCTCTGCTGGCTCTGAAAAGCTCATTTTCAACGTTCAATTCAGAATGTGATAAAACCAGATCCAGCCACTAAAAAGCATTTTCTTTTTGCTTTAGACAACATTTCATGCACTGTTAAATATGTTTAAGAAAGTTGCAAGTGAAAATCTATGTCTCTGACTGAGTTTGCATTACTGCTTGTTTTGACCTCTGCTGGCTGAGTAAAGCTCATTTTCAACATCCAATGCAGAATGTTATAAAACCAGATCCAGCTACTAAAATGCATCATTCTTTTTGTTTTAGACAATATTTCATGCACTGTTAAACATGTTAAAGCAAGTTGCAAGTGAAAATCTATGTCTCTGACTGAGTTTGCATTACTGCTTATTTTGACCTCTGCTGGCTCTGAAAAGCTCATTTTCAACGTTCAATTCAGAATGTGATAAAACCAGATCCAGCCACTAAAAAGCATTTTCTTTTTGTTTTAGACAACATTTCATGCACTGTTAAACATGTTAAAGCAAGTTGCAAGTGAAATACTATGTCTATGACTGAGTTTGCATTACTGCTTATTTTGACCTCTGCTGGCTTTGAAAAGCTCATTTTCAACCTTCAAATCAGAATGTGATAAAACCAGATCCAGCAACAAAAATGCATCATTCTTTTTGTTTTAGACAACATTTCATGCACTGGTAAACATGTTAAAGCAAGTTGCAAGTGAAAATCTATGTCTCTGACTGAGTTTGCATTACTGCTTATTTGGACCTCTGCTGGCTGAGAACAGCTCATTTTCAACGTTCAATTCAGAATGTGATAAAACCAGATCCAGCCACAAAAATGCATCATTCTTTTTGTTTTAGACAACATTTCATGCACTGTTAAATATGTGTAAGAAAGTTGCAAGTGAAAATCTATGTCTCTGACTGAGTTTGCATTACTGCTTATTTTGACCTCTGCTGGCTGAGTAAAGCTCATTTTCAACGTCCAATGCAGAATGTGATCAACCCAGATCCAGCCACAAAAATGCATCATTCTTTTTGTTTTAGACAACATTTCATGCACTGTTAAACATGTTAAAGCAAGTTGCAAGTGAAAATCTATGTCTCTGACTGAGTTTACATTACTGCTTATTTTGACCTCTGCTGGCTCTGAAAAGCTCATTTTCAACGTTCATTTCAGAATGTGATAAAACCAGATCCAGCCACTAAAAAGCATTTTCTTTTTTGTTTTAGACAACATTTCATGCACTGTTAAATATGTTTAAGAAAGTTGCAAGTGAAAATCTATGTCTATGACTGAGTTTGCATTACTGCTTATTTTGACCTCTGCTGGCTCTGAAAAGCTAATTTTCAACGTTCAATTCAGAATGTGATAAAACCAGATCCAGCCACTAAAAAGCATTTTCTTTTTGCTTTAGACAACATTTCATGCACTGTTAAATATGTTTAAGAAAGTTGCAAGTGAAAATCTATGTCTCTGACTGAGTTTGCATTACTGCTTGTTTTGACCTCTGCTGGCTGAGTAAAGCTCATTTTCAACGTCCAATGCAGAATGTGATAAAACCAGATCCAGCTACTAAAATGCATTATTCTTTTTGTTTTAGACAACATTTCATGCACTGTTAAACATGTTAAAGCAAGTTGCAAGTGAAAATCTATGTCTCTGACTGAGTTTGCATTACTGCTTGTTTTGACCTCTGCTGGCTGAGTAAAGCTCATTTTCAACGTCCAATGCAGAATGTGATAAAACCAGATCCAGCTACTAAAATGCATCATTCTTTTTGTTTTAGACAACATTTCATGCACTGTTAAACATGTTAAAGCAAGTTGCAAGTGAAAATCTATGTCTCTGACTGAGTTTGCATTACTGCTTGTTTTGACCTCTGCTGGCTGAGTAAAGCTCATTTTCAACGTCCAATGCAGAATGTGATAAAACCAGATCCAGCTACTAAAATGCATCATTCTTTTTGTTTTAGACAACATTTCATGCACTGTTAAACATGTTAAAGCAAGTTGCAAGTGAAAATCTATGTCTCTGACTGAGTTTGCATTACTGCTTATTTTGACCTCTGCTGGCTGAGAACAGCTCATTTTCAACGTTCAATTCAAAATGTGATAAAACCAGATCCAGCCACAAAAATGCATCATTCGTTTTGTTTTAGACAACATTTCATGCACTGTTAAACATGTTAAAGCAAGTTGCAAGTGAAAATCTATGTCTCTGACTGAGTTTGCATTACTGCTTATTTTGACCTCTGCTGGCTCTGAAAAGCTCATTTTCAACGTTCAATTCAGAATGTGATAAAACCAGATCCAGCCACAAAAATGCATCATTCGTTTTGTTTTAGACAACATTTCATGCACTGTTAAACATGTTAAAGCAAGTTGCAAGTGAAAATCTATGTCTCTGACTGAGTTTGCATTACTGCTTATTTTGACCTCTGCTGGCTCTGAAAAGCTCATTTTCAACGTTCAATTCAGAATGTGATAAAACCAGATCCAGCCACTAAAAAGCATTTTCTTTTTGTTTTAGACAACATTTCATGCACTGTTAAATATGTTTAAGAAAGGTGCAAGTGAAAATCTATGTCTCTGACTGAGTTTGCATTACTGCTTGTTTTGACCTCTGCTGGCTGAGTAAAGCTCATTTTCAACGTCCAATGCAGAATGTGATAAAACCAGATCCAGCTACTAAAATGCATCATTCTTTTTGTTTTAGACAACATTTCATGCACTGTTAAACATGTTAAAGCAAGTTGCAAGTGAAAATCTATGTCTCTGACTGAGTTTTCATTACTGCTTATTTTGACCTCTGCTGGCTGAGAACAGCTCATTTTCAACGTTCAATTCAGAATGTGATAAAACCAGATCCAGCCACAAAAATGCATCATTCTTTTTGTTTTAGACAACATTTCATGCACTGTTAAACATGTTAAAGCAAGTTGCAAGTGAAAATCTATGTCTCTGACTGAGTTTGCATTACTGCTTATTTTGACCTCTGCTGGCTCTGAAAAGCTTATTTTCAACGTTCAATTCAGAATGTGATAAAACCAGATCCTGCCACAAAAATGCATCATTCGTTTTGTTTTAGACAACATTTCATGCACTGTTAAACATGTTAAAGCAAGTTGCAAGTGAAAATCTATGTCTCTGACTGAGTTTGCATTACTGCTTATTTTGACCTCTGCTGGCTCTGAAAAGCTCATTTTCAACGTTCAATTCAGAATGTGATAAAACCAGATCCAGCCACAAAAATGCATCATTCGTTTTGTTTTAGACAACATTTCATGCACTGTTAAACATGTTAAAGCAAGTTGCAAGTGAAAATCTATGTCTCTGACTGAGTTTGCATTACTGCTTATTTTGACCTCTGCTGGCTCTGAAAAGCTCATTTTCAACGTTCAATTCAGAATGTGATAAAACCAGATCCAGCCACTAAAAAGCATTTTCTTTTTGTTTTAGACAACATTTCATGCACTGTTAAATATGTTTAAGAAAGGTGCAATTGAAAATCTATGTCTCTGACTGAGTTTGCATTACTGCTTATTTTGACCTCTGCTGGCTGAGTAAAGCTCATTTTCAACGTTCAATGCAGAATGTGATAAAACCAGATCCAGCTACTAAAATGCATCATTCTTTTTGTTTTAGACAACATTTCATGCACTGTTAAACATGTTAAAGCAAGTTGCAAGTGAAAATCTATGTCTCTGACTGAGTTTGCATTACTGCTTATTTTGACCTCTGCTGGCTCTGAAAAGCTCATTTTCAACGTTCAATTCAGAATGTGATAAAACCAGATCCAGCCACAAAAATGCATCATTCGTTTTGTTTTAGACAACATTTCATGCACTGTTAAATATGTTTAAGAAAGTTGCAAGTGAAAATCTATGTCTCTGACTGAGTTTGCATTACTGCTTGTTTTGACCTCTGCTGGCTGAGTAAAGCTCATTTTCAACGTCCAATGCAGAATGTGATAAAACCAGATCCAGCTACTAAAATGCATTATTCTTTTTGTTTTAGACAACATTTCATGCACTGTTAAACATGTTAAAGCAAGTTGCAAGTGAAAATCTATGTCTCTGACTGAGTTTGCATTACTGCTTGTTTTGACCTCTGCTGGCTGAGTAAAGCTCATTTTCAACGTCCAATGCAGAATGTGATAAAACCAGATCCAGCTACTAAAATGCATCATTCTTTTTGTTTTAGACAACATTTCATGCACTGTTAAACATGTTAAAGCAAGTTGCAAGTGAAAATCTATGTCTCTGACTGAGTTTGCATTACTGCTTGTTTTGACCTCTGCTGGCTGAGTAAAGCTCATTTTCAACGTCCAATGCAGAATGTGATAAAACCAGATCCAGCTACTAAAATGCATCATTCTTTTTGTTTTAGACAACATTTCATGCACTGTTAAACATGTTAAAGCAAGTTGCAAGTGAAAATCTATGTCTCTGACTGAGTTTGCATTACTGCTTATTTTGACCTCTGCTGGCTCTGAAAAGCTCATTTTCAACGTTCAATTCAGAGTGTGATAAAACCAGATCCAGCCACTAAAAAGCATTTTCTTTTTGTTTTAGACAACATTTCATGCACTGTTAAATATGTTTAAGAAAGGTGCAAGTGAAAATCTATGTCTCTGACTGAGTTTGCATTACTGCTTGTTTTGACCTCTGCTGGCTGAGTAAAGCTCATTTTCAACGTCCAATGCAGAATGTGATAAAACCAGATCCAGCTACTAAAATGCATCATTCTTTTTGTTTTAGACAACATTTCATGCACTGTTAAACATGTTAAAGGAAGTTGCAAGTGAAAATCTATGTCTCTGACTGAGTTTGCATTACTGCTTATTTTGACCTCTGCTGGCTGAGAACAGCTCATTTTCAACGTTCAATTCAGAATGTGATAAAACCAGATCCAGCCACAAAAATGCATCATTCTTTTTGTTTTAGACAACATTTCATGCACTGTTAAACATGTTAAAGCAAGTTGCAAGTGAAAATCTATGTCTCTGACTGAGTTTGCATTACTGCTTATTTTGACCTCTGCTGGCTCTGAAAAGCTCATTTTCAACGTTCAATTCAGAATGTGATAAAACCAGATCCTGCCACTAAAAAGCATTTTCTTTTTGTTTTAGACAACATTTCATGCACTGTTAAATATGTTTAAGAAAGTTGCAAGTGAAAATCTATGTCTATGACTGAGTTTGCATTACTGCTTATTTTGACCTCTGCTGGCTCTGAAAAGCTCATTTTCACCGTTCAATTCAGAATGTGATAAAACCAGATCCAGCCACTAAAAAGCATTTTCTTTTTGCTTTAGACAACATTTCATGCACTGTTAAATATGTTTAAGAAAGTTGCAAGTGAAAATCTATGTCTCTGACTGAGTTTGCATTACTGCTTGTTTTGACCTCTGCTGGCTGAGTAAAGCTCATTTTCAACGTCCAATGCAGAATGTGATAAAACTAGATCCAGCTACTAAAATGCATCATTCTTTTTGTTTTAGACAACATTTCATGCACTGTTAAACTTGTTTAAGAAAGTTGCAAGTGAAAATCTATGTCTCTGACTGAGTTTGCATTACTGCTTGTTTTGACCTTTGCTGGCTGAGTAAAGCTCATTTTCAACGTCCAATGCAGAATGTGATAAAACCAGATCCAGCTACAAAATGCATCATTCTTTTTGTTTTAGACAACATTTCATGCACTGTTAAACATGTTAAAGCAAGTTGCAAGTGAAAATCTATGTCTCTGACTGAGTTTGCATTACTGCTTATTTTGTCCTCTGCTGGCTCTGAAAAGCTCATTTTCAACGTTCAATTCAGAATGTGATAAAACCAGATCCAGCCACAAAAATGCATCATTCTTTTTGTTTTAGACAACATTTCATGCACTGTTAAACATGTTAAAGCAAGTTGCAAGTGAAAATCTATGTCTCTGACTGAGTTTGCATTACTGCTTATTTTGACCTCTGCTGGCTGAGAACAGCTCATTTTCAACGTTCAATTCAGAATGTGATAAAACCAGATCCAGCCACAAAAATGCATCATTCGTTTTGTTTTAGACAACATTTCATGCACTGTTAAACATGTTAAAGCAAGTTGCAAGTGAAAATCTATGTCTCTGACTGAGTTTGCATTACTGCTTATTTTGACCTCTGCTGGCTCTGAAAAGCTCATTTTCAACGTTCAATTCAGAATGTGATAAAACCAGATCCAGCCACAAAAATGCATCATTCGTTTTGTTTTAGACAACATTTCATGCACTGTTAAACATGTTAAAGCAAGTTGCAAGTGAAAATCTATGTCTCTGACTGAGTTTGCATTACTGCTTATTTTGACCTCTGCTGGCTCTGAAAAGCTCATTTTCAACGTTCAATTCAGAATGTGATAAAACCAGATCCAGCCACTAAAAAGCATTTTCTTTTTGTTTTAGACAACATTTCATGCACTGTTAAATATGTTTAAGAAAGGTGCAATTGAAAATCTATGTCTCTGACTGAGTTTGCATTACTGCTTATTTTGACCTCTGCTGGCTGAGTAAAGCTCATTTTCAACGTCCAATGCAGAATGTGATAAAACCAGATCCAGCTACTAAAATGCATCATTCTTTTTGTTTTAGACAACATTTCATGCACTGTTAAACATGTTAAAGCAAGTTGCAAGTGAAAATCTATGTCTCTGACTGAGTTTGCATTACTGCTTATTTTGACCTCTGCTGGCTCTGAAAAGCTCATTTTCAACGTTCAATTCAGAATGTGATAAAACCAGATCCAGCCACAAAAATGCATCATTCGTTTTGTTTTAGACAACATTTCATGCACTGTTAAACATGTTAAAGCAAGTTGCAAGTGAAAATCTATGTCTCTGACTGAGTTTGCATTACTGCTTATTTTGACCTCTGCTGGCTGAGAACAGCTCATTTTCAACGTTCAATTCAGAATGTGATAAAACCAGATCCAGCTACTAAAATGCATCATTCTTTTTGTTTTAGACAACATTTCATGCACTGTTAAACATGTTAAAGCAAGTTGCAAGTGAAAATCTATGTCTCTGACTGAGTTTGCATTACTGCTTATTTTGACCTCTGCTGGCTGAGAACAGCTCATTTTCAACGTTCAATTCAGAATGTGATAAAACCAGATCCAGCCACAAAAATGCATCATTCTTTTTGTTTTAGAAAACATTCCATGCACTGTTAAACATGTTAAAGCAAGTTGCAAGTGAAAATCTATGTCTCTGACTGAGTTTGCATTACTGCTTATTTTGACCTCTGCTGGCTCTGAAAAGCTCATTTTCAACGTTCAATTCAGAATGTGATAAAACCAGATCCAGCCACTAAAAAGCATTTTCTTTTTGCTTTAGACAACATCTCATGCACTGTTAAATATGTTTAAGAAAGTTGCAAGTGAAAATCTATGTCTCTGACTGAGTTTGCATTACTGCTTGTTTTGACCTCTGCTGGCTGAGCAAAGCTCATTTTCAACGTCCAATGCAGAATGTGATAAAACCAGATCCAGCTACTAAAATGCATCATTCTTTTTGTTTTAGACAACATTTCATGCACTGTTAAACATGTTAAAGCAAGTTGCAAGTGAAAATCTATGTCTCTGACTGAGTTTGCATTACTGCTTATTTTGACCTCTGCTGGCTGAGAACAGCTCATTTTCAACGTTCAATTCAGAATGTGATAAAACCAGATCCAGCCTTCTTTTTGTTTTAGACAACATTTCATGCACTGTTAAACATGTTAAAGCAAGTTGCAAGTGAAAATCTATGTCTCTGACTGAGTTTGCATTACTGCTTATTTTGACCTCTGCTGGCTGAGAACAGCTCATTTTCAACGTTCAATTCAGAATGTGATAAAACCAGATCCAGCCACAAAAATGCATCATTCTTTTTGTTTTAGACAACATTTCATGCACTGTTAAACATGTTAAAGCAAGTTGCAAGTGAAAATCTATGTCTCTGACTGAGTTTGCATTACTGCTTATTTTGACCTCTGCTGGCTCTGAAAAGCTCATTTTCAACGTTCAATTCAGAATGTGATAAAACCAGATCCAGCCACTAAAAAGCATTTTCTTTTTGTTTTAGACAACATTTCATGCACTGTTAAATATGTTTAAGAAAGTTGCAAGTGAAAATCTATGTCTCTGACTGAGTTTGCATTACTGCTTATTTTGACCTCTGCTGGCTGAGTAAAGCTCATTTTCAACGTCCAATGCAGAATGTGATAAAACCAGATCCAGCCACAGAAAAGCATAATTCTTTTTGTTTTAGACAACATTTCATGCACTGTTAAACATGTTAAAGCAAGTTGCAAGTGAAAATCTATGTCTATGACTGAGTTTGCATTACTGCTTATTTTGACCTCTGCTGGCTCTGAAAAGCTCATTTTCAACGTTCAATTCAGAATGTGATAAAACCAGATCCAGCCACTAAAAAGCATTTTCTTTTTGCTTTAGACAACATTTTATGCACTGTTAAATATGTTTAAGAAAGTTGCAAGTGAAAATCTATGTCTCTGACTGAGTTTGCATTAATGCTTGTTTTGACCTCTGCTGGCTGAGTAAAGCTCATTTTCAACGTCCAATGCAGAATGTGATAAAACCAGATCCAGCTACTAAAATGCATAATTCTTTTTGTTTTAGACAACATTTCATGCACTGTTAAACATGTTAAAGCAAGTTGCAAGTGAAAATCGATGTCTCTGACTGAGTTTGCATTACTGCTTATTTTGACCTCTGCTGGCTGAGAACAGCTCATTTTCAACGTTCAATTCAGAATGTGATAAAACCAGATCCAGCCACAAAAATGCATCATTCTTTTTGTTTTAGACAACATTTCATGCACTGTTAAACATGTTAAAGCAAGTTGCAAGTGAAAATCTATGTCTCTGACTGAGTTTGCATTACTGCTTAGTTTGACCTCTGCTGGCTGAGAACAGGTCATTTTCAACGTTCAATTCAGAATGTGATAAAACCAGATCCAGCCACAAATATGCATCATTCTTTTTGTTTTAGACAACATTTCATGCACTGTTAAACATGTTAAAGCAAGTTGCAAGTGAAAATCTATGTCTCTGACTGAGTTTGCATTACTGCTTATTTTGACCTCTGCTGGCTGAGAACAAGTCATTTTCAACGTTCAATTCAGAATGTGATAAAACCAGATCCAGCCACAAAAATGCATCATTCTTTTTGTTTTAGACAACATTTCATGCACTGTTAAACATGTTAAAGCAAGTTGCAAGTGAAAATCTATGTCTCTGACTGAGTTTGCATTACTGCTTGTTTTGACCTCTGCTGGCTCTGAAAAGCTCATTTTCAACGTCCAATTCAGAATGTGATAAAACCAGATCCAGCCACTAAAAAGCATTTTCTTTTTGTTTTACACAACATTTCATGCACTGTTAAATATGTTTAAAAAAAGTTGCAAGTGAAAATCTATGTCTATGACTGAGTTTCCATTACTGCTTATTTTGACCTCTGCTGGCTCTGAAAAGCTCATTTTCAACGATCAATTCAGAATGTGATAAAACCAGATCCAGCCACTAAAATGCATCATTCTTTTTGTTTTAGACAACATTTCATGCACTGTTAAATATGTTTAAGAAAGTTGCAAGTGAAAATCTATGTCTCTGACTGAGTTTGCATTACTGCTTGTTTTGACCTCTGCTGGCTGAGTAAAGCTCATTTTCAACGTCCAATGCAGAATGTGATAAAACCAGATCCAGCTACTAAAATGCATCATTCTTTTTGTTTTAGACAACATTTCATGCACTGTTAAACATGTTAAAGCAAGTTGCAAGTGAAAATCTATGTCTATGACAGAGTTTGCATTACTGCTTATTTTGAACTCTGCTGGCTCTGAAAAGCTCATTTTCAACGTTCAATTCAGAATGTGAAAAAACCAGATCCAGCCACTAAAAAGAATTTTCTTTTTGCATTAGACAACATTTCATGCTCTGTTAAATATGTTTAAGAAAGTTGCAAGTGAAAATCTATGTCTCTGACTGAGTTTGCATTACTGCTTGTTTTGACCTCTGCTGGCTGAGTAAAGCTCATTTTCAACGTACAATGCAGAATGTGATAAAACCAGATCCAGCTACTAAAATGCATCATTCTTTTTGTTTTAGACAACATTTCATGCACTGTTAAACATGTTTAAGCAAGTTGCAAGTGAAAATCTATGTCTCTGACTGAGTTTGCATTACTGCTTATTTTGACCTCTGCTGGCTTTGAAAAGCTCATTTTCAACGTTCAATTCAGAATGTGATAAAACCAGATCCAGCCACTAAAAAGCATTTTCTTTTTGTTTTAGACAACATTTCATGCACTGTTAAACATGTTAAAGCAAGTTGCAAGTGAAAATCTATGTCTCTGACTAAGTTTGCATTACTGCTTATTTTGACCTCTGCTGGCTGACAACAGCTCATTTTCAACGTTCAATTCAGAATGTGATAAAACCAGATCCAGCTACTAAAATGCATCATTCTTTTTGTTATAACAACATTTCATGCACTGTTAAACATGTTAGAGCAAGATGCAAGTGAAAATCTATGTCTATGACTGAGTTTGCATTACTGCTTGTTTTGACCTCTGCTGGCTGAGTAAAGCTCATTTTCAACATCCAATGCAGAATGTGATAAAATCAGATCCAGCTACTAAAATGCATCATTCTTTTTGTTTAGACAACATTTCATGCACTGTTAAACATGTTAAAGCAAGTTGCAAGTGAAAATCTATGTCTCTGACTGAGTTTGCAATACTGCTTATTTTGACCTCTGCTGGCTGAGAACAGTTCATTTTCAACGTTCAATTCAGAATGTGATAAAACCACATCCAACCACAAAAAGGCATCATTCTTTTTGTTTTAGAAACATTTCATGCACTGTTAAACATGTTTAAGCAAGTTGCAAGTGAAAATCTATGTCTCTGACTGAGTTTGCATTACTGCTTATTTTGACCTCTGCTGGCTGAAAACAGCTCATTTTCAACGTTCAATTCAGAATGTGATAAAACCAGATCCAGCCACAAAAATGCATCATTCTTTTTGTTTTAGACAACATTTCATGCACTGTTAAACATGTTAAAGCAAGTTGCAAGTGAAAATCTATGTCTCTGACTGAGTTTGCATTACTGCTTATTTTGACCTCTGCGGGCTGAGTGAAGCTCATTTTCAACGTCCAATACAGAATGTGATAAAACCAGATCCAGCTACTAAAATGCATCATTCTTTTTGTTTTAGACAACATTTCATGCACTGTTAAACATGTTAAAGCAAGTTGCAAGTGAAAATCTATGTCTCTGACTGAGTTTGCATTACTGCTTATTTTGACCTCTGCTGGCTTTGAAAAGCTAATTTTCAACGTTCAATTCAGAATGTGATAAAACCAGATCCAGCCACTAAAATGCATCGTTCTTTTTGTTTTAAACAATATTTCATGCACTGTTAAACATGTTTAAGCAAGTTGCAAGTGAAAATCTATATCTCTGACTGAGTTTGCATTACTGCTTATTTTGACGTCTCTGCTGGCTTTGAAAAGCTCATTTTCAACGTTCAATTCAGAATGTGATAAAACCAGATCCAGCCACTAAAAAGCATTTTCTTTTTGTTTTAGACAACATTTCATGCACTGTTAAACATGTTAAAGCAAGTTGCAAGTGAAAATCTATGTCTATGACTGAGTTTGCATTACTGCTTATTTTGACCTCTGCTGGCTTTGAAAAGCTCATTTTCAACGTTCAAATCAGAATGTGATAAAACCAGATCCAGCCACTAAAATGCATCAATCTTTTTGTTTTAGACAACATTTCATGCACTGTTAAACATGTTAAAGCAAGTTGCAAGTGAAAATCTATGTCTCTGACTGAGTTTGCATTACTGCTTATTTTGAACTCTGCTGGCTGAGTAAAGCTCATTTTCAACGTCCAATACAGAATGTGATGAAACCAGATCCAGCCACTAAAATGCTTCTTTCTTTTTGTTTTAGACAAGATTTCATGCACTGTTAAATATGTTTAAGAAAGTTGCAAGTGAAAATCTATGTCTCTGACTGAGTTTGCATTACTGCTTGTTTTGACCTCTGCTGGCTCTGAAAAGCTCATTTTCAACGTCCAATTCAGAATGTGATAAAACCAGATCCAGCCACTAAAAAGCATTTTCTTTTTGTTTTACACAACATTTCATGCACTGTTAAATATGTTTAAAAAAGTTGCAAGTGAAAATCTATGTCTCTGACTGAGTTTGCATTACTGCTTGTTTTGACCTCTGCTGGCTCTGAAAAGCTCATTTTTAACGTCCAATGCAGAATGTGATAAAACCAGATCCAGCTACTAAAATGCATCATTCTTTTTGTTTTAGACAACATTTCATGCACTGTTAAACATGTTAAAGCAAGTTGAGAGTGAAAATCTATGTCTATGACTGAGTTTGCATTACTGCTAATTTTGACCTCTGCTGGCTGAGTAAAGCTCATTTTCAACGTCCAATACAGAATGTGATAAAGCGAGATCCAGCTACTAAAATACATCATTCTTTTTGTTTTAGACAACATTTCATGCACTGTTAAACATGTTAAAGCAAGTTGCAAGTGAAAATCTATGTCTATGACTGAGTTTCCATTACTACTTATTTTGACCTCTGCTGGCTCTGAAAAGCTCATTTTCAACGATCAATTCAGAATGTGATAAAACCAGATCCAGCCACTAAAATGCATCATTCTTTTTGTTTTAGACAACATTTCATGCACTGTTAAATATGTTTAAGAAAGTTGCAAGTGAAAATCTATGTCTCTGACTGAGTTTGCATTACTGCTTGTTTTGACCTCTGCTGGCTCTGAAAAGCTCATTTTCAACGTCCAATTCAGAATGTGATAAAACCAGATCCAGCCACTAAAAAGCATTTTCTTTTTGTTTTACACAACATTTCATGCACTGTTAAATATGTTTAAAAAAGTTGCAAGTGAAAATCTATGTCTCTGACTGAGTTTGCATTACTGCTTGTTTTGACCTCTGCTGGCTCTGAAAAGCTCATTTTTAACGTCCAATGCAGAATGTGATAAAACCAGATCCAGCTACTAAAATGCATCATTCTTTTTGTTTTAGACAACATTTCATGCACTGTTAAACATGTTAAAGCAAGTTGAGAGTGAAAATCTATGTCTATGACTGAGTTTGCATTACTGCTAATTTTGACCTCTGCTGGCTGAGTAAAGCTCATTTTCAACGTCCAATACAGAATGTGATAAAGCGAGATCCAGCTACTAAAATACATCATTCTTTTTGTTTTAGACAACATTTCATGCACTGTTAAACATGTTAAAGCAAGTTGCAAGTGAAAATCTATGTCTATGACTGAGTTTCCATTACTACTTATTTTGACCTCTGCTGGCTCTGAAAAGCTCATTTTCAACGATCAATTCAGAATGTGATAAAACCAGATCCAGCCACTAAAATGCATCATTCTTTTTGTTTTAGACAACATTTCATGCACTGTTAAACTTGTTAAATCAAGTTGCAAGTGAAAATCTATGTCTATGACTGAGTTTGCATTACTGCTTATTTTGACCTCTGCTGGCTCTGAAAAGCTCGTTTTCAACGTTCAATTCAGAATGTGATAAAACCAGATCCAGCCACTAAAAAGCATTTTTTTTTTTGCTTTAGACAACATTTCATGCACTGTTAAATATGTTTAAGAAAGTTGCAAGCGAAAATCTATGTCTCTGACTGAGTTTGCATTACTGCTTGTTTTGACCTCTGCTGGCTGAGTAAAGCTAATTTTCAACGTCCAATGCAGAATGTGATAAAACCAGATCCAGCTACTAAAATGCATCATTCTTTTTGTTTTAGACAACATTTCATGCACTGTTAAACATGTTAAAGCAAGTTGCAAGTGAAAATCTATGTCTCTGACTGAGTTTGCATTACTGCTTATTTTGACCTTTGCTGGCTGAGAACAGCTCATTTTCAACGTTCAATTCAGAATGTGATAAAACCAGATCCAGCCTTCTTTTTGTTTTAGACAACATTTCATGCACTGTTAAACATGTTAAAGCAAGTTGCAAGTGAAAATCTATGTCTATGACTGAGTTTGCATTACTGCTTATTTTGACCTCTGCTGGCTCTGAAAAGCTCGTTTTCAACGTTCAATTCAGAATGTGATAAAACCAGATCCAGCCACTAAAAAGCATTTTCTTTTTGTTTTAGACAACATTTCATGCACTGTTAAATATGTTTAAGAAAGGTGCAAGTGAAAATCTATGTCTCTGACTGAGTTTGCATTACTGCTTGTTTTGACCTCTGCTGGCTGAGTAAAGCTCATTTTCAACGTACAATGCAGAATGTGATAAAACCAGATCCAGCTAATGAAATGCATCATTCTTTTTGTTTTAGACAACATTTCATGCACTGTTAAACATGTTGAGGCAAGTTGCAAGTGAAAATCTATGTCTCTGACTGAGTTTGCATTACTGCTTATTTTGACGTCTCTGCTGGCTCTGAAAAGCTCATTTTCAACGTTCAATTCAGAATGTGATAAAACCAGATCCTGCCACTAAAAAGCATTTTCTTTTTGTTTTAGACAACATTTCATGCACTGTTAAATATGTTTAAGAAAGTTGCAAGTGAAAATCTATGTCTATGACTGAGTTTGCATTACTGCTTATTTTGACCTCTGCTGGCCCTGAAAAGCTCATTTTCAACGTTCAATTCAGAATGTGATAAAACCATATCCAGCCACTAAAAAGCATTTTCTTTTTGATTTAGACAACATTTCATATACTGTTAAATATGTTTAAGAAAGTTGCAAGTGAAAATCTATGTCTATGACTGAGTTTGCATTACTGCTTATTTTGACCTCTGCTGGCCCTGAAAAGCTCATTTTCAACGTTCAATTCAGAATGTGATAAAACCAGATCCAGCCACTAAAAAGCATTTTCTTTTTGCTTTAGACAACATTTCATGCACTGTTAAATATGTTTAAGAAAGTTGCAAGTGAAAATCTATGTCTCTGATTGAGTTTGCATTACTGCTTGTTTTGACCTCTGCTGGCTGAGTAAAGCTCATTTTCAACGTCCAATGCAGAATGTGATAAAACTAGATCCAGCTACTAAAATGCATCATTCTTTTTGTTTTAGACAACATTTCATGCACTGTTAAACATGTTAAAGCAAGTTGCAAGTGAAAATCTATGTCTCTGACTGAGTTTGCATTACTGCTTATTTTGACCTGTGCTGGCTGAGAACAGCTCATTTTCAACGTTCAATTCAGAATGTGATAAAACCAGATCCAGCTACTAAAATGCATCATTCTTTTTGTTTTAGACAACATTTCATGCACTGTTAAACATGTTAAAGCAAGTTGCAAGTGAAAATCTATGTCTCTGACTGAGTTTGCAATACTGCTTATTTTGACCTCTGCTGGCTGAGAACAGTTCATTTTCAACGTTCAATTCAGAATGTGATAAAACCAGATCCAACCACAAAAAGGCATCATTCTTTTTGTTTTAGACAACATTTCATGCACTGTTAAACATGTTAAAGCAAGTTGCAAGTGAAAATCTATGTCTCTGACTGAGTTTGCATTACTGCTTATTTTGACCTCTGCTGGCTGAGAACAGCTCATTTTCAACGTTCAATTCAGAATGTGATAAAACCAGATCCAGCTACTAAAATGCATCATTCTTTTTGTTTTAGACAACATTTCATGCACTGTTAAACATGTTAAAGCAAGTTGCAAGTGAAAATCTATGTCTCTGACTGAGTTTGCATTACTGCTTATTTTGACCTCTGCTGGCTGAGTAAAGCTCATTTTCAACGTCCAATGCAGAATGTGATAAAACCAGATCCAGCTACTAAAATGCATCATTCTTTTTGTTTTAGACAACATTTCATGCTCTGTTAAACATGTTAAAGCAAGTTGCAAGTGAAAATCTATGTCTCTGACTGAGTTTGCATTACTGCTTGTTTTGACCTCTGCTGGCTGAGTAAAGCTCATTTTCAACGTCCAATGCAGAATGTGATAAAACCAGATCCAGCTACTAAAATGCATCATTCTTTTTGTTTTAGACAACATTTCATGCACTGTTAAACATGTTAAAGCAAGTTGCAAGTGAAAATCTATGTCTCTGACTGAGTTTGCATTACTGCTTATTTTGACCTGTGCTGGCTGAGAACAGCTCATTTTCAACGTTCAATTCAGAATGTGATAAAACCAGATCCAGCCACAAAAATGCATCATTCTTTTTGTTTTAGACAACATTTCATGCACTGTTAAACTTGTTAAAGCAAGTTGCAAGTGAAAATCTATGTCTATGACTGAGTTTGCATTACTGCTTATTTTGACCTGTGCTGGCTCTGAAAAGCTCATTTTCAACGTTCAATTCAGAATGTGATAAAACCAGATCCAGCCACTAAAAAGCATTTTCTTTTTGCTTTAGACAACATTTCATGCACTGTTAAATATGTTTAAGAAAGTTGCAAGTGAAAATCTATGTCTCTGACTGAGTTTGCATTACTGCTTGTTTTGACCTCTGCTGGCTGAGTAAAGCTCATTTTCAACGTCCAATGCAGAATGTGATAAAACCAGATCCAGCTACTAAAATGCATCATTCTTTTTGTTTTAGACAACATTTCATGCACTGTTAAACATGTTAAAGCAAGTTGCAAGTGAAAATCTATGTCTCTGACTGAGTTTGCATTACTGCTTATTTTGACCTCTGCTGGCTGAGAACAGCTCATTTTCAACGTTCAATACAGAATGTGATAAAACCAGATCCAGCCACAAAAATGCATCATTCTTTTTGTTTTAGACAACATTTCATGCACTGTTAAACATGTTAAAGCAAGTTGCAAGTGAATATGTATGTCTCTGACTGAGTTTGCATTACTGCTTATTTTGACCTCTGCTGGCTCTGAAAAGCTCATTTTCAACGTTCAATTCAGAATGTGATAAAACCAGATCAAGCCACTAAAAAGCATTTTCTTTTTGTTTTAGACAACATTTCATGCACTTTTAAATATGTTTAAGAAAGTTGCAAGTGAAAATCTATGTCTATGACTGAGTTTGCATTACTGCTTATTTTGACCTCTGCTGGCTCTGAAAAGCTCATTTTCAACGTTCAATTCAGAATGTGATAAAACCAGATCCAGCCACTAAAAAGCATTTTCTTTTTGCTTTAGACAACATTTCATGCACTGTTAAATATGTTTAAGAAAGTTGCAAGTGAAAATCTATGTCTCTGACTGAGTTTGCATTACTGCTTGTTTTGACCTCTGCTGGCTGAGTAAAGCTCATTTTCAACATCCAATGCAGAATGTTATAAAACCAGATCCAGCTACTAAAATGCATCATTCTTTTTGTTTTAGACAATATTTCATGCACTTTTAAACATGTTAAAGCAAGTTGCAAGTGAAAATCTATGTCTCTGACTGAGTTTGCAGTACTGCTTATTTTGACCTCTGCTGGCTGAGAACAGCTCATTTTCAACGTTCAATTCAGAATGTGATAAAACCAGATCCATTCACAAAAATGCATCATTCTTTTTGTTTTAGACAACATTTCATGCACTGTTAAACATGTTAAAGCAAGTTGCAAGTGAAAATCTATGTCCCTGACTGAGTTTGCATTACTGCTTATTTTGACCTCTGCTGGCTCTGAAAAGCTCATTTTCAACGTGCAATTCAGAATGTGATAAAACCAGATCCAGCCACTAAAAAGCATTTTCTTTTTGTTTTAGACAACATTTCATGCACTGTTAAACATGTTAAAGCAAGTTGCAAGTGAAAATCTATGTCTCTGACTGAGTTTGCATTACTGCTTATTTTGACCTCTGCTGGCTCTGAAAAGCTCATTTTCAACGTTCAATTCAGAATGTGATAAAACCAGATCCATTCACAAAAATGCATCATTCGTTTTGTTTTAGACAACATTTCATGCACTGTTAAACATGTTAAAGCAAGTTGCAAGTGAAAATCTATGTCTCTGACTGAGTTTGCATTACTGCTTATTTTGACCTCTGCTGGCTCTGAAAAGCTCATTTTCAACGTTCAATTCAGAATGTGATAAAACCAGATCCAGCCACTAAAAAGCATTTTCTTTTTGTTTTAGACAACATTTCATGCACTGTTAAACATGTTAAAGCAAGTTGCAAGTGAAAATCTAAGTCTCTGACTGAGTTTGCATTACTGCTTATTTTGACCTCTGCTGGCTCTGAAAAGCTCATTTTCAACGTTCAATTCAGAATGTGATAAAACCAGATCCAGCCACTAAAAAGCATTTTCTTTTTGTTTTAGACAACATTTCATGCACTGTTAAACTTGTTAAAGCAAGTTGCAAGTGAAAATCTATGTCTATGACTGAGTTTGCATTACTGCTTATTTTGACCTCTGCTGGCTCTGAAAAGCTCATTTTCAACGTTCAATTCAGAATGTGATAAAACCAGATCCCGCCACTAAAAAACATTTTCTTTTTGCTTTAGACAACATTTCATGCACTGTTAAATATGTTTAAGAAAGTTGCAAGTGAAAATCTATGTCTCTGACTGAGTTTGCATTACTGCTTGTTTTGAACTCTGCTGGCTGAGTAAAGCTCATTTTCAACGTCCAATGCAGAATGTGATAAAACCAGATCCAGCTACTAAAATGCATCATTTTTTTTGTTTTAGACAACATTTCATGCACTGTTAAACATGTTAAAGCAAGTTGCAAGTGAAAATCTATGTCTCTGACTGAGTTTGCATTACTGCTTATTTTGACCTCTGCTGGCTGAGAACAGTTAATTTTCAACGTTCAATTCAAAATGTGATAAAACCAGATCCAGCCACAAAAATGCATCATTCTTTTTGTTTTAGACAACATTTCATGCACTGTTAAACATGTTAAAGCAAGTTGCAAGTGAATATCTATGTCTCTGACTGAGTTTGCATTACTGCTTATTTTGACCTCTGCTGGCTCTGAAAAGCTAATTTTCAACGTTCAATTCAGAATGTGATAAAACCAGATCCAGCCACTAAAAAGCATTTTCTTTTTGTTTTAGACAACATTTCATGCACTGTTAAATATGTTTAAGAAAGTTGCAAGTGAAAATCTATGTCTATGACTGAGTTTGCATTACTGCTTATTTTGACCTCTGCTGGCTCTGAAAAGCTCATTTTCAACGTTCAATTCAGAATGTGATAAAACCAGATCCAGCCACTAAAAAGCATTTTCTTTTTGCTTTAGACAACATTTCATGCACTGTTAAATATGTTTAAGAAAGTTGCAAGTGAAAATCTATGTCTCTGACTGAGTTTGCATTACTGCTTGTTTTGACCTCTGCTGGCTGAGTAAAGCTCATTTTCAACATCCAATGCAGAATGTTATAAAACCAGATCCAGCTACTAAAATGCATCATTCTTTTTGTTTTAGACAATATTTCATGCACTGTTAAACATGTTAAAGCAAGTTGCAAGTGAAAATCTATGTCTCTGACTGAGTTTGCATTACTGCTTATTTTGACCTCTGCTGGCTCTGAAAAGCTCATTTTCAACGTTCAATTCAGAATGTGATAAAACCAGATCCAGCCACTAAAAAGCATTTTCTTTTTGTTTTAGACAACATTTCATGCACTGTTAAACATGTTAAAGCAAGTTGCAAGTGAAATACTATGTCTATGACTGAGTTTGCATTACTGCTTATTTTGACCTCTGCTGGCTTTGAAAAGCTCATTTTCAACCTTCAAATCAGAATGTGATAAAACCAGATCCAGCAACAAAAATGCATCATTCTTTTTGTTTTAGACAACATTTCATGCACTGTTAAACATGTTAAAGCAAGTTGCAAGTGAAAATCTATGTCTCTGACTGAGTTTGCATTACTGCTTATTTGGACCTCTGCTGGCTGAGAACAGCTCATTTTCAACGTTCAATTCAGAATGTGATAAAACCAGATCCAGCCACAAAAATGCATCATTCTTTTTGTTTTAGACAACATTTCATGCACTGTTAAATATGTGTAAGAAAGTTGCAAGTGAAAATCTATGTCTCTGACTGAGTTTGCATTACTGCTTATTTTGACCTCTGCTGGCTGAGTAAAGCTCATTTTCAACGTCCAATGCAGAATGTGATCAACCCAGATCCAGCCACAAAAATGCATCATTCTTTTTGTTTTAGACAACATTTCATGCACTGTTAAACATGTTAAAGCAAGTTGCAAGTGAAAATCTATGTCTCTGACTGAGTTTACATTACTGCTTATTTTGACCTCTGCTGGCTCTGAAAAGCTCATTTTCAACGTTCATTTCAGAATGTGATAAAACCAGATCCAGCCACTAAAAAGCATTTTCTTTTTGTTTTAGACAACATTTCATGCACTGTTAAATATGTTTAAGAAAGTTGCAAGTGAAAATCTATGTCTATGACTGAGTTTGCATTACTGCTTATTTTGACCTCTGCTGGCTCTGAAAAGCTAATTTTCAACGTTCAATTCAGAATGTGATAAAACCAGATCCAGCCACTAAAAAGCATTTTCTTTTTGCTTTAGACAACATTTCATGCACTGTTAAATATGTTTAAGAAAGTTGCAAGTGAAAATCTATGTCTCTGACTGAGTTTGCATTACTGCTTGTTTTGACCTCTGCTGGCTGAGTAAAGCTCATTTTCAACGTCCAATGCAGAATGTGATAAAACCAGATCCAGCTACTAAAATGCATTATTCTTTTTGTTTTAGACAACATTTCATGCACTGTTAAACATGTTAAAGCAAGTTGCAAGTGAAAATCTATGTCTCTGACTGAGTTTGCATTACTGCTTGTTTTGACCTCTGCTGGCTGAGTAAAGCTCATTTTCAACGTCCAATGCAGAATGTGATAAAACCAGATCCAGCTACTAAAATGCATCATTCTTTTTGTTTTAGACAACATTTCATGCACTGTTAAACATGTTAAAGCAAGTTGCAAGTGAAAATCTATGTCTCTGACTGAGTTTGCATTACTGCTTGTTTTGACCTCTGCTGGCTGAGTAAAGCTCATTTTCAACGTCCAATGCAGAATGTGATAAAACCAGATCCAGCTACTAAAATGCATCATTCTTTTTGTTTTAGACAACATTTCATGCACTGTTAAACATGTTAAAGCAAGTTGCAAGTGAAAATCTATGTCTCTGACTGAGTTTGCATTACTGCTTATTTTGACCTCTGCTGGCTGAGAACAGCTCATTTTCAACGTTCAATTCAAAATGTGATAAAACCAGATCCAGCCACAAAAATGCATCATTCGTTTTGTTTTAGACAACATTTCATGCACTGTTAAACATGTTAAAGCAAGTTGCAAGTGAAAATCTATGTCTCTGACTGAGTTTGCATTACTGCTTATTTTGACCTCTGCTGGCTCTGAAAAGCTCATTTTCAACGTTCAATTCAGAATGTGATAAAACCAGATCCAGCCACAAAAATGCATCATTCGTTTTGTTTTAGACAACATTTCATGCACTGTTAAACATGTTAAAGCAAGTTGCAAGTGAAAATCTATGTCTCTGACTGAGTTTGCATTACTGCTTATTTTGACCTCTGCTGGCTCTGAAAAGCTCATTTTCAACGTTCAATTCAGAATGTGATAAAACCAGATCCAGCCACTAAAAAGCATTTTCTTTTTGTTTTAGACAACATTTCATGCACTGTTAAATATGTTTAAGAAAGGTGCAAGTGAAAATCTATGTCTCTGACTGAGTTTGCATTACTGCTTGTTTTGACCTCTGCTGGCTGAGTAAAGCTCATTTTCAACGTCCAATGCAGAATGTGATAAAACCAGATCCAGCTACTAAAATGCATCATTCTTTTTGTTTTAGACAACATTTCATGCACTGTTAAACATGTTAAAGCAAGTTGCAAGTGAAAATCTATGTCTCTGACTGAGTTTGCATTACTGCTTATTTTGACCTCTGCTGGCTGAGAACAGCTCATTTTCAACGTTCAATTCAGAATGTGATAAAACCAGATCCAGCCACAAAAATGCATCATTCTTTTTGTTTTAGACAACATTTCATGCACTGTTAAACATGTTAAAGCAAGTTGCAAGTGAAAATCTATGTCTCTGACTGAGTTTGCATTACTGCTTATTTTGACCTCTGCTGGCTCTGAAAAGCTTATTTTCAACGTTCAATTCTGAATGTGATAAAACCAGATCCTGCCACTAAAAAGCATTTTCTTTTTGTTTTAGACAACATTTCATGCACTGTTAAATATGTTTAAGAAAGTTGCAAGTGAAAATCTATGTCTATGACTGAGTTTGCATTACTGCTTATTTTGACCTCTGCTGGCTCTGAAAAGCTCATTTTCAACGTTTAATTCAGAATGTGATAAAACCAGATCCAGCCACTAAAAAGCATTTTCTTTTTGCTTTAGACAACATTTCATATACTGTTAAATATGTTTAAGAAAGTTGCAAGTGAAAATCTATGTCTATGACTGAGTTTGCATTACTGCTTATTTTGACCTCTGCTGGCTCTGAAAAGCTCATTTTCACCGTTCAATTCAGAATGTGATAAAACCAGATCCAGCCACTAAAAAGCATTTTCTTTTTGCTTTAGACAACATTTCATGCACTGTTAAATATGTTTAAGAAAGTTGCAAGTGAAAATCTATGTCTCTGACTGAGTTTGCATTACTGCTTGTTTTGACCTCTGCTGGCTGAGTAAAGCTCATTTTCAACGTCCAATGCAGAATGTGATAAAACTAGATCCAGCTACTAAAATGCATCATTCTTTTTGTTTTAGACAACATTTCATGCACTGTTAAACTTGTTTAAGAAAGTTGCAAGTGAAAATCTATGTCTCTGACTGAGTTTGCATTACTGCTTGTTTTGACCTTTGCTGGCTGAGTAAAGCTCATTTTCAACGTCCAATGCAGAATGTGATAAAACCAGATCCAGCTACTAAAATGCATCATTCTTTTTGTTTTAGACAACATTTCATGCACTGTTAAACATGTTAAAGCAAGTTGCAAGTGAAAATCTATGTCTCTGACTGAGTTTGCATTACTGCTTATTTTGTCCTCTGCTGGCTCTGAAAAGCTCATTTTCAACGTTCAATTCAGAATGTGATAAAACCAGATCCAGCCACAAAAATGCATCATTCTTTTTGTTTTAGACAACATTTCATGCACTGTTAAACATGTTAAAGCAAGTTGCAAGTGAAAATCTATGTCTCTGACTGAGTTTGCATTACTGCTTATTTTGACCTCTGCTGGCTGAGAACAGCTCATTTTCAACGTTCAATTCAGAATGTGATAAAACCAGATCCAGCCACAAAAATGCATCATTCGTTTTGTTTTAGACAACATTTCATGCACTGTTAAACATGTTAAAGCAAGTTGCAAGTGAAAATCTATGTCTCTGACTGAGTTTGCATTACTGCTTATTTTGACCTCTGCTGGCTCTGAAAAGCTCATTTTCAACGTTCAATTCAGAATGTGATAAAACCAGATCCAGCCACAAAAATGCATCATTCGTTTTGTTTTAGACAACATTTCATGCACTGTTAAACATGTTAAAGGAAGTTGCAAGTGAAAATCTATGTCTCTGACTGAGTTTGCATTACTGCTTATTTTGACCTCTGCTGGCTCTGAAAAGCTCATTTTCAACGTTCAATTCAGAATGTGATAAAACCAGATCCAGCCACTAAAAAGCATTTTCTTTTTGTTTTAGACAACATTTCATGCACTGTTAAATATGTTTAAGAAAGGTGCAATTGAAAATCTATGTCTCTGACTGAGTTTGCATTACTGCTTATTTTGACCTCTGCTGGCTGAGTAAAGCTCATTTTCAACGTTCAATGCAGAATGTGATAAAACCAGATCCAGCTACTAAAATGCATCATTCTTTTTGTTTTAGACAACATTTCATGCACTGTTAAACATGTTAAAGCAAGTTGCAAGTGAAAATCTATGTCTCTGACTGAGTTTGCATTACTGCTTATTTTGACCTCTGCTGGCTCTGAAAAGCTCATTTTCAACGTTCAATTCAGAATGTGATAAAACCAGATCCAGCCACAAAAATGCATCATTCGTTTTGTTTTAGACAACATTTCATGCACTGTTAAATATGTTTAAGAAAGTTGCAAGTGAAAATCTATGTCTCTGACTGAGTTTGCATTACTGCTTGTTTTGACCTCTGCTGGCTGAGTAAAGCTCATTTTCAACGTCCAATGCAGAATGTGATAAAACCAGATCCAGCTACTAAAATGCATTATTCTTTTTGTTTTAGACAACATTTCATGCACTGTTAAACATGTTAAAGCAAGTTGCAAGTGAAAATCTATGTCTCTGACTGAGTTTGCATTACTGCTTGTTTTGACCTCTGCTGGCTGAGTAAAGCTCATTTTCAACGTCCAATGCAGAATGTGATAAAACCAGATCCAGCTACTAAAATGCATCATTCTTTTTGTTTTAGACAACATTTCATGCACTGTTAAACATGTTAAAGCAAGTTGCAAGTGAAAATCTATGTCTCTGACTGAGTTTGCATTACTGCTTGTTTTGACCTCTGCTGGCTGAGTAAAGCTCATTTTCAACGTCCAATGCAGAATGTGATAAAACCAGATCCAGCTACTAAAATGCATCATTCTTTTTGTTTTAGACAACATTTCATGCACTGTTAAACATGTTAAAGCAAGTTGCAAGTGAAAATCTATGTCTCTGACTGAGTTTGCATTACTGCTTATTTTGACCTCTGCTGGCTGAGAACAGCTCATTTTCAACGTTCAATTCAGAATGTGATAAAACCAGATCCAGCCACAAAAATGCATCATTCTTTTTGTTTTAGACAACATTTCATGCACTGTTAAACATGTTAAAGCAAGTTGCAAGTGAAAATCTATGTCTCTGACTGAGTTTGCATTACTGCTTATTTTGACCTCTGCTGGCTCTGAAAAGCTCATTTTCAACGTTCAATTCAGAATGTGATAAAACCAGATCCTGCCACTAAAAAGCATTTTCTTTTTGTTTTAGACAACATTTCATGCACTGTTAAATATGTTTAAGAAAGTTGCAAGTGAAAATCTATGTCTATGACTGAGTTTGCATTACTGCTTATTTTGACCTCTGCTGGCTCTGAAAAGCTCATTTTCACCGTTCAATTCAGAATGTGATAAAACCAGATCCAGCCACTAAAAAGCATTTTCTTTTTGCTTTAGACAACATTTCATGCACTGTTAAATATGTTTAAGAAAGTTGCAAGTGAAAATCTATGTCTCTGACTGAGTTTGCATTACTGCTTGTTTTGACCTCTGCTGGCTGAGTAAAGCTCATTTTCAACGTCCAATGCAGAATGTGATAAAACTAGATCCAGCTACTAAAATGCATCATTCTTTTTGTTTTAGACAACATTTCATGCACTGTTAAACATGTTAAAGCAAGTTGCAAGTGAAAATCTATGTCTCTGACTGAGTTTGAATTACTGCTTATTTTGACCTCTGCTGGCTGAGAACAGCTCATTTTCAACGTTCAATTCAGAATGTGATAAAACCAGATCCAGCCACAAAAATGCATCATTCTTTTTGTTTTAGACAACATTTCATGCACTGTTAAACATGTTAAAGCAAGTTGCAAGTGAAAATCTATGTCTCTGACTGAGTTTGAATTACTGCTTATTTTGACCTCTGCTGGCTCTGAAAAGCTCATTTTCAACGTTCAATTCAGAATGTGATAAAACCAGATCCAGCCACAAAAATGCATCATTCTTTTTGTTTTACACAACATTTCATGCACTGTTAAACATGTTAAAGCAAGTTGCAAGTGAAAATCTATGTCTCTGACTGAGTTTGCATTACTGCTTATTTTGACCTCTGCTGGCTGAGAACAGCTCATTTTCAACGTTCAATTCAGAATGTGATAAAACCAGATCCAGCCACAAAAATGCATCATTCGTTTTGTTTTAGACAACATTTCATGCACTGTTAAACATGTTAAAGCAAGTTGCAAGTGAAAATCTATGTCTCTGACTGAGTTTGCATTACTGCTTATTTTGACCTCTGCTGGCTCTGAAAAGCTCATTTTCAACGTTCAATTCAGAATGTGATAAAACCAGATCCAGCCACAAAAATGCATCATTCGTTTTGTTTTAGACAACATTTCATGCACTGTTAAACATGTTAAAGCAAGTTGCAAGTGAAAATCTATGTCTCTGACTGAGTTTGCATTACTGCTTATTTTGACCTCTGCTGGCTGAGTAAAGCTCATTTTCAACGTCCAATGCAGAATGTGATAAAACCAGATCCAGCTACTAAAATGCATCATTCTTTTTGTTTTAGACAACATTTCATGCACTGTTAAACATGTTAAAGCAAGTTGCAAGTGAAAATCTATGTCTCTGACTGAGTTTGCATTACTGCTTATTTTGACCTCTGCTGGCTCTGAAAAGCTCATTTTCAACGTTCAATTCAGAATGTGATAAAACCAGATCCAGCCACAAAAATGCATCATTCGTTTTGTTTTAGACAACATTTCATGCACTGTTAAACATGTTAAAGCAAGTTGCAAGTGAAAATCTATGTCTCTGACTGAGTTTGCATTACTGCTTATTTTGACCTCTGCTGGCTGAGAACAGCTCATTTTCAACGTTCAATTCAGAATGTGATAAAACCAGATCCAGCTACTAAAATGCATCATTCTTTTTGTTTTAGACAACATTTCATGCACTGTTAAACATGTTAAAGCAAGTTGCAAGTGAAAATCTATGTCTCTGACTGAGTTTGCATTACTGCTTATTTTGACCTCTGCTGGCTGAGAACAGCTCATTTTCAACGTTCAATTCAGAATGTGATAAAACCAGATCCAGCCACAAAAATGCATCATTCTTTTTGTTTTAGAAAACATTCCATGCACTGTTAAACATGTTAAAGCAAGTTGCAAGTGAAAATCTATGTCTCTGACTGAGTTTGCATTACTGCTTATTTTGACCTCTGCTGGCTCTGAAAAGCTCATTTTCAACGTTCAATTCAGAATGTGATAAAACCAGATCCAGCCACTAAAAAGCATTTTCTTTTTGCTTTAGACAACATCTCATGCACTGTTAAATATGTTTAAGAAAGTTGCAAGTGAAAATCTATGTCTCTGACTGAGTTTGCATTACTGTGATTTGACCTCTGCTGGCTGAGTAAAGCTCATTTTCAACGTCCAATGCAGAATGTGATAAAACCACATCCAGCTACTAAAATGCATCATTCTTTTTGTTTTAGACAACATTTCATGCACTGTTAAACATGTTAAAGCAAGTTGCAAGTGAAAATCTATGTCTCTGACTGAGTTTGCATTACTGCTTATTTTGACCTCTGCTGGCTCTGAAAAGCTCATTTTCAACGTTCAATTCAGAATGTGATAAAACCAGATCCAGCCACAAAAATGCATCATTCGTTTTGTTTCAGACAACATTTCATGCACTGTTAAACATGTTAAAGCAAGTTGCAAGTGAAAATCTATGTCTATGACTGAGTTTGCATTACTGCTTATTTTGACCTCTGCTGGCTCTGAAAAGCTCATTTTCAACGTTCAATTCAGAATGTGATAAAACCAGATCCAGCCACTAAAAAGCATTTTCTTTTTGCTTTAGACAACATTTCATGCACTGTTAAATATGTTTAAGAAAGTTGCAAGTGAAAATCTATGTCTCTGACTGAGTTTGCATTACTGCTTGTTTTGACCTCTGCTGGCTCTGAAAAGCTCATTTTCAACGTTCAATTCAGAATGTGATAAAACCAGATCCAGCCACTAAAAAGCATTTTCTTTTTGATTTAGACAACATTTCATATACTGTTAAATATGTTTAAGAAAGTTGCAAGTGAAAATCTATGTCTATGACTGAGTTTGCATTACTGCTTATTTTGACCTCTGCTGGCCCTGAAAAGCTCATTTTCAACGTTCAATTCAGAATGTGATAAAACCAGATCCAGCCACTAAAAAGCATTTTCTTTTTGCTTTAGACAACATTTCATGCACTGTTAAATATGTTTAAGAAAGTTGCAAGTGAAAATCTATGTCTCTGATTGAGTTTGCATTACTGCTTGTTTTGACCTCTGCTGGCTGAGTAAAGCTCATTTTCAACGTCCAATGCAGAATGTGATAAAACTAGATCCAGCTACTAAAATGCATCATTCTTTTTGTTTTAGACAACATTTCATGCACTGTTAAACATGTTAAAGCAAGTTGCAAGTGAAAATCTATGTCTCTGACTGAGTTTGCATTACTGCTTATTTTGACCTGTGCTGGCTGAGAACAGCTCATTTTCAACGTTCAATTCAGAATGTGATAAAACCAGATCCAGCTACTAAAATGCATCATTCTTTTTGTTTTAGACAACATTTCATGCACTGTTAAACATGTTAAAGCAAGTTGCAAGTGAAAATCTATGTCTCTGACTGAGTTTGCAATACTGCTTATTTTGACCTCTGCTGGCTGAGAACAGTTCATTTTCAACTTTCAATTCAGATTGTGATAAAACCAGATCCAACCACAAAAAGGCATCATTCTTTTTGTTTTAGACAACATTTCATGCACTGTTAAACATGTTAAAGCAAGTTGCAAGTGAAAATCTATGTCTCTGACTGAGTTTGCATTACTGCTTATTTTGACCTCTGCTGGCTGAGAACAGCTCATTTTCAACGTTCAATTCAGAATGTGATAAAACCAGATCCAGCCACAAAAATGCATCATTCTTTTTGTTTTAGACAACATTTCATGCACTGTTAAACATGTTAAAGCAAGTTGCAAGTGAAAATCTATGTCTCTGACTGAGTTTGCATTACTGCATATTTTGACCTCTGCTGGCTCTGAAAAGCTCATTTTCAACGTTCAATTCAGAATGTGATAAAACCAGATCCAGCCACTAAAAAGCATTTTCTTTTTGTTTTAGACAACATTTCATGCACTATTAAATATGTTTAAGAAAGTTGCAAGTGAAAATCTATGTCTCTGACTGAGTTTGCATTACTGCTTGTTTTGACCTCTGCTGGCTGAGTAAAGCTCATTTTCAACGTCCAATGCAGAATGTGATAAAACCAGATCCAGCTACTAAAATGCATCATTCTTTTTATTTTAGACAACATTTCATGCACTGTTAAACATGTTAAAGCAAGTTGCAAGTGAAAATCTATGTCTCTGACTGAGTTTGCATTACTGCTTGTTTTGACCTCTGCTGGCTGAGTAAAGCTCATTTTCAACGTCCAATGCAGAATGTGATAAAACCAGATCCAGCCACAAAAATGCATCATTCTTTTTGTTTTAGACAACATTTCATGCACTGTTAAACATGTTAAAGCAAGTTGCAAGTGAAAATCTATGTCTCTGACTGAGTTTGCATTACTGCTTATTTTGACCTCTGCTGGCTCTGAAAAGCTCATTTTCAACGTTCAATTCAGAATGTGATAAAACCAGATCCAGCCACTAAAAAGCATTTTCTTTTTGTTTTAGACAACATTTCATGCACTGTTAAATATGTTTAAGAAATTTGCAAGTGAAAATCTATGTCTATTACTCAGTTTGCATTACTGCTTATTTTGACCTCTGCTGGCTGAGCAAAGCTCATTTTCAACGTCCAATGCAGAATGTGATAAAATCAAATCCAGCTACTAAAATGCATCATTCTTTTTGTTTTAGACAACATTTCATGCACTGTTAGACATGTTAAAGCAAGTTGCAAGTGAAAATCTATGTCTCTGACTGAGTTTGCATTACTGCTTATTTTGACCTCTGCTGGCTGAGAACAGCTCATTTTCAACGTTCAATTCAGAATGTGATAAAACCAGATCCAGCTACTAAAATGCATCATTCTTTTTGTTTTAGACAACATTTCATGCACTGTTAAACATGTTAAAGCAAGTTGCAAGTGAAAATCTATGTCTCTGACTGAGTTTGCATTACTGCTTATTTTGACCTCTGCTGGCTGAGAACAGCTCATTTTCAACGTTCAATTCAGAATGTGATAAAACCAGATCCAGCCACAAAAATGCATCATTCTTTTTGTTTTAGACAACATTTCATGCACTGTTAAACTTGTTAAAGCAAGTTGCAAGTGAAAATCTATGTCTATGACTGAGTTTGCATTACTGCTTATTTTGACCTCTGCTGGCTCTGAAAAGCTCATTTTCAACGTTCAATTCAGAATGTGATAAAACCAGATCCAGCCACTAAAAAGCATTTTCTTTTTGCTTTAGACAACATCTCATGCACTGTTAAATATGTTTAAGAAAGTTGCAAGTGAAAATCTATGTCTCTGACTGAGTTTGCATTACTGCTTGTTTTGACCTCTGCTGGCTGAGCAAAGCTCATTTTCAACGTCCAATGCAGAATGTGATAAAACCAGATCCAGCTACTAAAATGCATCATTATTTTTGTTTTAGACAACATTTCATGCACTGTTAAACATGTTAAAGCAAGTTGCAAGTGAAAATCTATGTCTCTGACTGAGTTTGCATTACTGTGATTTGACCTCTGCTGGCTGAGTAAAGCTCATTTTCAACGTCCAATGCAGAATGTGATAAAAACACATCCAGCTACTAAAATGCATCATTCTTTTTGTTTTAGACAACATTTCATGCACTGTTAAACATGTTAAAGCAAGTTGCAAGTGAAAATCTATGTCTCTGACTGAGTTTGCATTACTGCTTATTTTGACCTCTGCTGGCTGAGAACAGCTCATTTTCAACGTTCAATTCAGAATGTGATAAAACCAGATCCAGCCACAAAAATGCATCATTCTTTTTGTTTTAGACAACATTTCATGCACTGTTAAACATGTTAAAGCAAGTTGCAAGTGAAAATCTATGTCTCTGACTGAGTTTGCATTACTGCTTATTTTGACCTCTGCTGGCTGAGAACAGCTCATTTTCAACGTTCAATTCAGAATGTTATAAAACCAGATCCAGCCACAAAAATGCATCATTCTTTTTGTTTTAGACAACATTTCATGCACTGTTAAACTTGTTAAAGCAAGTTGCAAGTGAAAATCTATGTCTATGACTGAGTTTGCATTACTGCTTATTTTGACCTCTGCTGGCTCTGAAAAGCTCATTTTCAACGTTCAATTCAGAATGTGATAAAACCAGATCCAGCCACTAAAAAGCATTTTCTTTTTGCTTTAGACAACATTTCATGCACTGTTAAATATGTTTAAGAAAGTTGCAAGTGAAAATCTATGTCTCTGACTGAGTTTGCATTACTGCTTGTTTTGACCTCTGCTGGCTGAGTAAAGCTCATTTTCAACGTCCAATGCAGAATGTGATAAAACCAGATCCAGCTACTAAAATGCATCATTCTTTTTGTTTTAGACAACATTTCATGCACTGTTAAATATGTTTAAGAAAGTTGCAAGTGAAAATCTATGTCTATGACTGAGTTTGCATTACTGCTTATTTTGACCTCTGCTGGCTCTGAAAAGCTCATTTTCAACGTTCAATTCAGAATGTGATAAAACCAGATCCAGCCACTAAAAAGCATTTTCTTTTTGCTTTAGACAACATTTCATGCACTGTTAAATATGTCTAAGAAAGTTGCAAGTGAAAATCTATGTCTCTGACTGAGTTTGCATTACTGCTTGTTTTGACCTCTGCTGGCTGAGTAAAGCTCATTTTCAACGTCCAATGCAGAATGTGATAAAACCAGATCCAGCTACTAAAATGCATCATTCTTTTTGTTTTAGACAACATTTCATGCACTGTTAAACATGTTAAAGCAAGTTGCAAGTGAAAATCTATGTCTCTGACTGAGTTTGCATTACTGCTTATTTTGACCTCTGCTGGCTGAGTAAAGCTCATTTTCAACGTCCAATGCAGAATGTGATAAAACCAGATCCAGCTTCTAAAATGCATCATTCTTTTTGTTTTAGACAACATTTCATGCTCTGTTAAACATGTTAAAGCAAGTTGCAAGTGAAAATCTATGTCTCTGACTGAGTTTGCATTACTGCTTGTTTTGACCTCTGCTGGCTGAGTAAAGCTCATTTTCAACGTCCAATGCAGAATGTGATAAAACCAGATCCAGCTACTAAAATGCATCATTCTTTTTGTTTTAGACAACATTTCATGCACTGTTAAACATGTTAAAGCAAGTTGCAAGTGAAAATCTATGTCTCTGACTGAGTTTGCATTACTGCTTATTTTGACCTGTGCTGGCTCTGAAAAGCTCATTTTCAACGTTCAATTCAGAATGTGATAAAACCAGATCCAGCCACTAAAAAGCATTTTCTTTTTGCTTTAGACAACATTTCATGCACTGTTAAATATGTTTAAGAAAGTTGCAAGTGAAAATCTATGTCTCTGACTGAGTTTGCATTACTGCTTGTTTTGACCTCTGCTGGCTGAGTAAAGCTCATTTTCAACGTCCAATGCAGAATGTGATAAAACCAGATCCAGCTACTAAAATGCATCATTCTTTTTGTTTTAGACAACATTTCATGCACTGTTAAACATGTTAAAGCAAGTTGCAAGTGAAAATCTATGTCTCTGACTGAGTTTGCATTACTGCTTATTTTGACCTCTGCTGGCTGAGTAAAGCTCATTTTCAACGTCCAATGCAGAATGTGATAAAACCAGATCCAGCTACTAAAATGCATCATTCTTTTTGTTTTAGACAACATTTCATGCTCTGTTAAACATGTTAAAGCAAGTTGCAAGTGAAAATCTATGTCTCTGACTGAGTTTGCATTACTGCTTGTTTTGACCTCTGCTGGCTGAGTAAAGCTCAATTTCAACGTCCAATGCAGAATGTGATAAAACCAGATCCAGCTACTAAAATGCATCATTCTTTTTGTTTTAGACAACATTTCATGCACTGTTAAACATGTTAAAGCAAGTTGCAAGTGAAAATCTATGTCTCTGACTGAGATTGCATTACTGCTTATTTTGACCTGTGCTGGCTGAGAACAGCTCATTTTCAACGTTCAATTCAGAATGTGATAAAACCAGATCCAGCCACAAAAATGCATCATTCTTTTTGTTTTAGACAACATTTCATGCACTGTTAAACTTGTTAAAGCAAGTTGCAAGTGAAAATCTATGTCTATGACTGAGTTTGCATTACTGCCCCTTTTGACCTGTGCTGGCTCTGAAAAGCTCATTTTCAACGTTCAATTCAGAATGTGATAAAACCAGATCCAGCCACTAAAAAGCATTTTCTTTTTGCTTTAGACAACATTTCATGCACTGTTAAATATGTTTAAGAAAGTTGCAAGTGAAAATCTATGTCTCTGACTGAGTTTGCATTACTGCTTGTTTTGACCTCTGCTGGCTGAGTAAAGCTCATTTTCAACATCCAATGCAGAATGTTATAAAACCTGATCCAGCTACTAAAATGCATCATTCTTTTTGTTTTAGACAATATTTCATGCACTGTTAAACATGTTAAAGCAAGTTGCAAGTGAAAATCTATGTCTCTGACTGAGTTTGCAGTACTGCTTATTTTGACCTCTGCTGGCTGAGAACAGCTCATTTTCAACGTTCAATTCAGAATGTGATAAAACCAGATCCATTCACAAAATTGCATCATTCTTTTTGTTTTAGACAACATTTCATGCACTGTTAAACATGTTAAAGCAAGTTGCAAGTGAAAATCTATGTCCCTGACTGAGTTTGCATTACTGCTTATTTTGACCTCTGCTGGCTCTGAAAAGCTCATTTTCAACGTTCAATTCAGAATGTGATAAAACCAGATCCAGCCACTAAAAAGCATTTTCTTTTTGTTTTAGACAACATTTCATGCACTGTTAAACATGTTAAAGCAAGTTGCAAGTGAAAATCTATGTCTCTGACTGAGTTTGCATTACTGCTTATTTTGACCTCTGCTGGCTCTGAAAAGCTCATTTTCAGCGTTCAATTCAGAATGTGATAAAACCAGATCCATTCACAAAAATGCATCATTCTTTTTGTTTTAGACAACATTTCATGCACTGTTAAACATGTTAAAGCAAGTTGCAAGTGAAAATCTATGTCTCTGACTGAGTTTGCATTACTGCTTATTTTGACCTCTGCTGGCTCTGAAAAGCTCATTTTCAACGTTCAATTCAGAATGTGATAATACCAGATCCAGCCACAAAAATGCATCATTCGTTTTGTTTCAGACAACATTTCATGCACTGTTAAACATGTTAAAGCAAGTTGCAAGTGAAAATCTATGTCTATGACTGAGTTTGCATTACTGCTTATTTTGACCTCTGCTGGCTCTGAAAAGCTCATTTTCAACGTTCAATTCAGAATGTGATAAAACCAGATCCAGCCACTAAAAAGCATTTTCTTTTTGCTTTAGACAACATTTCATGCACTGTTAAATATGTTTAAGAAAGTTGCAAGTGAAAATCTATGTCTCTGACTGAGTTTGCATTACTGCTTGTTTTGACCTCTGCTGGCTCTGAAAAGCTCATTTTCAACGTTCAATTCAGAATGTGATAAAACCAGATCCAGCCACTAAAAAGCATTTTCTTTTTGATTTAGACAACATTTCATATACTGTTAAATATGTTTAAGAAAGTTGCAAGTGAAAATCTATGTCTATGACTGAGTTTGCATTACTGCTTATTTTGACCTCTGCTGGCCCTGAAAAGCTCATTTTCAACGTTCAATTCAGAATGTGATAAAACCAGATCCAGCCACTAAAAAGCATTTTCTTTTTGCTTTAGACAACATTTCATGCACTGTTAAATATGTTTAAGAAAGTTGCAAGTGAAAATCTATGTCTCTGATTGAGTTTGCATTACTGCTTGTTTTGACCTCTGCTGGCTGAGTAAAGCTCATTTTCAACGTCCAATG
Source organism: Danio rerio (assembly GCF_052040795.2). Classification (NCBI taxonomy): domain Eukaryota; kingdom Metazoa; phylum Chordata; class Actinopteri; order Cypriniformes; family Danionidae; genus Danio; species Danio rerio. The sequence continues at coordinate 34,563,467 of NC_141038.1, forward strand.
CAGAATGTGATAAAACTAGATCCAGCTACTAAAATGCATCATTCTTTTTGTTTTAGACAACATTTCATGCACTGTTAAACATGTTAAAGCAAGTTGCAAGTGAAAATCTATGTCTCTGACTGAGTTTGCATTACTGCTTATTTTGACCTCTGCTGGCTCTGAAAAGCTCATTTTCAACGTTCAATTCAGAATGTGATAAAACCAGATCCAGCCACTAAAAAGCATTTTCTTTTTGCTTTAGACAACATTTCATGCACTGTTAAATATGTTTAAGAAAGTTGCAAGTGAAAATCTATGTCTCTGACTGAGTTTGCATTACTGCTTATTTTTACCTCTGCTGGCTGAGTAAAGCTCATTTTCAACGTCCAATGCAGAATGTGATAAAACCAGATCCAGCCACAAAAATGCATCATTCTTTTTGTTTTAGACAACATTTCATGCACTGTTAAACATGTTAAAGCAAGTTGCAAGTGAAAATCTATGTCTCTTACTGAGTTTGCATTACTGCTTATTTTGACCTCTGCTGGCTCTGAAAAGCTCATTTTCAACGTTCAATTCAGATTGTGATAAAACCAGATCCAGCCACTAAAAAGCATTTTCTTTTTGTTTTAGACAACATTTCATGCACTGTTAAACATGTTTAAGAAAGGTGCAAGTGAAAATCTATGTCTCTGACTGAGTTTGCATTACTGCTTATTTTGAACTCTGCTGGCTGAGTAAAGCTCATTTTCAACGTCCAATGCAGAATGTGATAAAACCAGATCCAGCTACTAAAATGCATCATTCTTTTTTGTTTTAGACAACATTTCATGCACTGTTAAACATGTTAAAGCAAGTTGCAAGTGAAAATCTATGTCTCTGACTGAGTTTGCTTTACTGCTTATTTTGACCTCTGCTGGCTCTGAAAAGCTCATTTTCAACGTTCAATTCAGAATGTGATAAAACCAGATCCAGCCACTAAAAAGCATTTTCTTTTTGTTTTAGACAACATTTCATGCACTGTTAAATATGTTTAAGAAAGTTGCAAGTGAAAATCTATGTCTCTGACTGAGTTTGCATTACTGCTTATTTTGACCTCTGCTGGCTGAGTAAAGCTCATTTTCAACGTCCAATGCAGAATGTGATAAAACCAGATCCAGCCACAAAAATGCATCATTCTTTTTGTTTTAGACAACATTTCATGCACTGTTAAACATGTTAAAGCAAGTTGCAAGTGAAAATCTATGTCTCTTACTGAGTTTGCATTACTGCTTATTTTGACCTCTGCTGGCTCTGAAAAGCTCATTTTCAACGTTCAATTCAGATTGTGATAAAACCAGATCCAGCCACTAAAAAGCATTTTCTTTTTGTTTTAGACAACATTTCATGCACTGTTAAACATGTTTAAGAAAGGTGCAAGTGAAAATCTATGTCTCTGACTGAGTTTGCATTACTGCTTATTTTGAACTCTGCTGGCTGAGTAAAGCTCATTTTCAACGTCCAATGCAGAATGTGATAAAACCAGATCCAGCTACTAAAATGCATCATTCTTTTTTGTTTTAGACAACATTTCATGCACTGTTAAACATGTTAAAGCAAGTTGCAAGTGAAAATCTATGTCTCTGACTGAGTTTGCTTTACTGCTTATTTTGACCTCTGCTGGCTCTGAAAAGCTCATTTTCAACGTTCAATTCAGAATGTGATAAAACCAGATCCAGCCACTAAAAAGCATTTTCTTTTTGTTTTAGACAACATTTCATGCACTGTTAAACATGTTAAAGCAAGTTGCAAGTGAAAATCTATGTCTCTGACTGAGTTTGCATTACTGCTTGTTTTGACCTCTGCTGGCTCTGAAAAGCTCATTTTCAACGTCCAATGCAGAATGTGATAAAACCAGATCCAGCTACTAAAATGCATCATTCTTTTTGTTTTAGACAACATTTCATGCACTGTTAAACATGTTAAAGCAAGTTGCAAGTGAAAATCTATGTCTATGACTGAGTTTGCATTACTGCTAATTTTGACCTCTGCTGGCTGAGTAAAGCTCATTTTCAACGTCCAATACAGAATGTGATAAAACCAGATCCAGCTACTAAAATACATCATTCTTTTTGTTTTAGACAACATTTCATGCACTGTTAAACATGTTAAAGCAAGTTGCAAGTGAAAATCTATGTCTATGACTGAGTTTCCATTACTGCTTATTTTGACCTCTGCTGGCTCTGAAAAGCTCATTTTCAACGATCAATTCAGAATGTGATAAAACCAGATCCAGCCACTAAAATGCATCATTCTTTTTGTTTTAGACAACATTTCATGCACTGTTAAACTTGTTAAATCAAGTTGCAAGTGAAAATCTATGTCTATGACTGAGTTTGCATTACTGCTTATTTTGACCTCTGCTGGCTCTGAAAAGCTCATTTTCAACGTTCAATTCAGAATGTGATAAAACCAGATCCAGCCACTAAAAAGCATTTTTTTTTTGCTTTAGACAACATTTCATGCACTGTTAAATATGTTTAAGAAAGTTGCAAGCGAAAATCTATGTCTCTGACTGAGTTTGCATTACTGCTTGTTTTGACCTCTGCTGGCTGAGTAAAGCTCATTTTCAACGTCCAATGCAGAATGTGATAAAACCAGATCCAGCTACTAAAATGCATCATTCTTTTTGTTTTAGACAACATTTCATGCACTGTTAAACATGTTAAAGCAAGTTGCAAGTGAAAATCTATGTCTCTGACTGAGTTTGCATTACTGCTTATTTTGACCTCTGCTGGCTGAGAACAGCTCATTTTCAACGTTCAATTCAGAATGTGATAAAACCAGATCCAGCCTTCTTTTTGTTTTAGACAACATTTCATGCACTGTTAAACATGTTAAAGCAAGTTGCAAGTGAAAATCTATGTCTCTGACTGAGTTTGCATTACTGCTTATTTTGACCTCTGCTGGCTGAGAACAGCTCATTTTCAACGTTCAATTCAGAATGTGATAAAACCAGATCCAGCCACAAAAATGCATCATTCTTTTTGTTTTAGACAACATTTCATGCACTGTTAAACATGTTAAAGCAAGTTGCAAGTGAAAATCTATGTCTCTGACTGAGTTTGCATTACTGCTTATTTTGACCTCTGCTGGCTCTGAAAAGCTCATTTTCAACGTTCAATTCAGAATGTGATAAAACCAGATCCAGCCACTAAAAAGCATTTTCTTTTTGTTTTAGACAACATTTCATGCACTGTTAAATATGTTTAAGAAAGTTGCAAGTGAAAATCTATGTCTCTGACTGAGTTTGCATTACTGCTTATTTTGACCTCTGCTGGCTGAGTAAAGCTCATTTTCAACGTCCAATGCAGAATGTGATAAAACCAGATCCAGCCACAAAAAAGCATAATTCTTTTTGTTTTAGACAACATTTCATGCACTGTTAAACATGTTAAAGCAAGTTGCAAGTGAAAATCTATGTCTATGACTGAGTTTGCATTACTGCTTATTTTGACCTCTGCTGGCTCTGAAAAGCTCATTTTCAACGTTCAATTCAGAATGTGATAAAACCAGATCCAGCCACTAAAAAGCATTTTCTTTTTGCTTTAGACAACATTTCATGCACTGTTAAATATGTTTAAGAAAGTTGCAAGTGAAAATCTATGTCTCTGACTGAGTTTGCATTAATGCTTGTTTTGACCTCTGCTGGCTGAGTAAAGCTCATTTTCAACGTCCAATGCAGAATGTGATAAAACCAGATCCAGCTACTAAAATGCATCATTCTTTTTGTTTTAGACAACATTTCATGCACTGTTAAACATGTTAAAGCAAGTTGCAAGTGAAAATCTATGTCTATGACTGAGTTTGCATTACTGCTTATTTTGACCTCTGCTGGCTCTGAAAAGCTCGTTTTCAACGTTCAATTCAGAATGTGATAAAACCAGATCCAGCCACTAAAAAGCATTTTCTTTTTGTTTTAGACAACATTTCATGCACTGTTAAATATGTTTAAGAAAGGTGCAAGTGAAAATCTATGTCTCTGACTGAGTTTGCATTACTGCTTGTTTTGACCTCTGCTGGCTCTGAAAAGCTCATTTGCAACGTCCAATGCAGAATGTGATAAAACCAGATCCAGCTACTAAAATGCATCATTCTTTTTGTTTTAGACAACATTTCATGCACTGTTAAACATGTTAAAGCAAGTTGCAAGTGAAAATCTATGTCTATGACTGAGTTTGCATTACTGCTTATTTTGACCTCTGCTGGCTGAGTAAAGATCATTTTCAACGTCCAATACAGAATGTGATAAAACCAGATCCAGCTACTAAAATATATCATTCTTTTTGTTTTAGACAACATTTCATGCACTGTTAAACATGTTAAAGCAAGTTGCAAGTGAAAATCTATGTCTATGACTGAGTTTCCATTACTGCTTATTTTGACCTCTGCTGGCTCTGAAAAGCTCATTTTCAATGATCAATTCAGAATGTGATAAAACCAGATCCAGCCACTAAAATGCATCATTTTTTTTGTTTTAGACAACATTTCATGCACTGTTAAACATGTTAAAGCATGTTGCAAGTGAAAATCTATGTCTATGACTTAGTTTGCATTACTGCTTATTTTGAACTCTGCTGGCTCTGAAAAGCTCATTTTCAACGTTCAATTCAGAATGTGATAAAACCAGATCCAGCGACTAAAAAGAATTTTCTTTTTGCTTTAGACAACATTTCATGCACTGTTAAATATGTTTAAGAAAGTTGCAAGTGAAAATCTATGTCTCTGACTGAGTTTGCATTACTGCTTGTTTTGACCTCTGCTGGCTGAGTAAAGCTCATTTTCAACGTCCAATGCAGAATGTGATAAAACCAGATCCAGCTACTAAAATGCATCATTCTTTTTGTTTTAGACAACATTTCATGCACTGTTAAACATGTTAAAGCAAGTTGCAAGTGAAAATCTATGTCTCTGACTGAGTTTGCATTACTGCTTATTTTGACCTCTGCTGGCTGAGAACAGCTCATTTTCAACGTTCAATTCAGAATGTGATAAAACCAGATCCAGCCACAAAAATGCATCATTCTTTTTGTTATAACAACATTTCATGCACTGTTAAACATGTTCAAGCAAGTTGCAAGTGAAAATCTATGTCTCTGACTGAGTTTGCGTTACTGCTTATTTTGACGTCTCTGCTGGCTGAGAAAAGCTCATTTTTAACTTCCAATACAGAATGTGATAAAACCAGATCCAGCCACTAAAATACATCATTCTTTTTGTTTTATACAACATTTCATGCACTGTTAAACATGTTAAAGCAAGTTGCAAGTGAAAATCTATGTGTCTGACTGAGTTTGCATTACTGCTTATTTTGACCTCTCTGCTGGATGTGAAAAGCTCATTTTCAACGTTCAATTCAGAAAGCGATAAAAACAGATCCAGCCACTAAAAAGCATTTTCTTTTTGTTTTTGACAACATTTCATGCACTGTTAAATATGTTAAAGCTAGTTGCAAGTGAAAATCTAAGTCTCTGACTGAGTTTGCATTAGTGCTTTTTTGACCTCTCTGCTGACTGAGAAAAGCTCATTTTCAACGTCCAACAGAGAATGTGATAAAACAGATCCAGCCACTAAAATGCATCATTCTTTTTTTTTTAGACAACATTTCATGCACTGTTAAACATGTTAAAGCAAGTTGCAAGTGAAAATCTATGTCTATGACTGAGTTTGCATTACTGCTTATTTTGACCTCTCTGCTGACTGAGAAAAGCTCATTTTCAACGTCCAACAGAGAATGTGATAAAACAGATCCAGCCACTAAAATGCATCATTCTTTTTGTTTTAGACAATATTTCATGCACTGTTAAACATGTTAAAGCAAGTTGCAAGTGAAAATCTATGTCTCTGACTGAGTTTGCAATACTGCTTATTTTGACCTCTCATCTGGCTGAGAAAAGCTCATTTTCAACGTTCAATTCAGAAAGTGATAAAAACAGATCCAGCCACTAAAAAGCATTTTCTTTTTGTTTTTGACAACATTTCATGCACTGTTAAACATGTTAAAGCAAGTTGCAAGTGAAAATCTATGTCTCTGACTGAGTTTGCGTTACTGCTTTTTTTGACGTCTCTGCTGGCTGTGAAAAGCTCATTTTCAACTTCCAATACAGAATGTGATAAAACTAGATTCGGCCACTAAAATGCGTCATTCTTTTTGTTTTCGACAACATTTCATGCACTGTTAAACATGGTAAAGCAAGTTGCAAGTGAAAATCTATGTCTCTGACTGAGTTTGCATTACTGCTTATTTGACCTCTCTGAGAAAAGCTCATTTTCAACGTCCAACAGAGAATGTGATAAAACAGATCCAGCCACTAAAATGCATTATTCTTTTTGTTTTAGACAATATTTCATGCACTGTTAAACATGTTAAAGCAAGTTGCAAGTGAAAATCTATGTCTCTGACTGAGTTTGCATTACTGCTTATTTTGACCTCTCTGCTGACTGAGAAAAGCTCATTTTCAACGTCCAACAGAGAATGTGATAAAACAGATCCAGCCACTAAAATGCATCATTCTTTTTGTTTTAGACAATATTTCATGCACTGTTAAACATGTTAAAGCAAGTTGCAAGTGAAAATCTATGTCTCTGACTGAGTTTGCAATACTGCTTGTTTTGACCTCTCTGCTGGCTGAGAAAAGCTCATTTTCAACGTCCAATACAGAATGTGATAAAACCAGATCCAGCCACTAAAATGCATCATTCTTTTTGTTTTAGACAACATTTCATGCACTGTTAAACATGTTAAAGCAAGTTGCAAGTGAAAATCTATGTCTCTGACTGAGTTTGCGTTACTGCTTATTTTGACGTCTCTGCTGGCTGAGAAAAGCTCATTTTCAACTTCCAATACAGAATGTGATAAAACCAGATTCGGCCACTAAAATGCGTCATTCTTTTTGTTTTCGACAACATTTCATGCACTGTTAAACATGGTAAAGCAAGTTGCAAGTGACAATCTATGTCTCTGACTGAGTTTGCATTACTGCTTATTTTGACCATACTGTTGGCTGAGAAAAGCTCATTTTCAACGTCCAATACAAAATGTGATAAAACCAGATCCAGCCACTAAAATGCATCATTCTTTTTGTTTTAGACAACATTTCATGCACTGTTAAACATGTTAAAGCAAGTTGCAAGTGAAAATCTATGTCTCTGACTGAGTTTGCATTACTGCTTTTTTTGACCTCTCTGCTGGCTGTGAAAAGCTCATTTTCAACGTTTAATTCAGAAAGTGATAAAAACATATCCAGCCACTAAAAAGCATTTTCTTTTTGTTTTAGACAACATTTCATGCACTGTTAAATATGTTACAGCAAGTTGCAAGTGAAAATCTATGTCTCTGACTGAGTTTGCATTACTGCTTTTTTTGACCTCTGCTGGCTGAGAAAAGCTCATTTTCAACGTCCAATACAGAATGTGATAAAACCAGATCCAGCCACTAAAATGCATCATTCTTTTTGTTTTAGACAACATTTCATGCACTGTTAAACATGGTAAAGCAAGTTGCAAGTGAAAATCCATGTCTCTGACTGAGTTTGCATTACTGCTTATTTTGACCTCTCTGAGAAAAGCTCATTTTCAACGTCCAACAGAGAATGTGATAAAACAGATCCAGGCACTAAAATGCATCATTCTTTTTGTTTTAGACAATATTTCATGCACTGTTAAACATGTTAAAGCAAGTTGCAAGTGAAAATCTATGTCTCTGACTGAGTTTGCAATACTGCTTATTTTGACCTCTCTGCTGACTGAGAAAAGCTCATTTTCAACGTCCAACAGAGAATGTGATAAAACAGATCCAGCCACTAAAATGCATCATTCTTTTTTTTTTTAGACAACATTTCATGCACTGTTAAACATGTTAAAGCAAGTTGCAAGTGAAAATCTATGTCTATGACTGAGTTTGCATTACTGCTTATTTTGACCTCTCTGCTGACTGAGAAAAGCTCATTTTCAACGTCCAACAGAGAATGTGATAAAACAGATCCAGCCACTAAAATGCATCATTCTTTTTGTTTTAGACAATATTTCATGCACTGTTAAACATGTTAAAGCAAGTTGCAAGTGAAAATCTATGTCTCTGACTGAGTTTGCAATACTGCTTATTTTGACCTCTCATCTGGCTGAGAAAAGCTCATTTTCAACGTTCAATTCAGAAAGTGATAAAAACAGATCCAGCCACTAAAAAGCATTTTCTTTTTGTTTTTGACAACATTTCATGCACTGTTAAACATGTTAAAGCAAGTTGCAAGTGAAAATCTATGTCTCTGACTGAGTTTGCGTTACTGCTTTTTTTGACGTCTCTGCTGGCTGTGAAAAGCTCATTTTCAACTTCCAATACAGAATGTGATAAAACTAGATTCGGCCACTAAAATGCGTCATTCTTTTTGTTTTCGACAACATTTCATGCACTGTTAAACATGGTAAAGCAAGTTGCAAGTGAAAATCTATGTCTCTGACTGAGTTTGCATTACTGCTTATTTGACCTCTCTGAGAAAAGCTCATTTTCAACGTCCAACAGAGAATGTGATAAAACAGATCCAGCCACTAAAATGCATCATTCTTTTTGTTTTAGACAATATTTCATGCACTGTTAAACATGTTAAAGCAAGTTGCAAGTGAAAATCTATGTCTCTGACTGAGTTTGCATTACTGCTTATTTTGACCTCTCTGCTGACTGAGAAAAGCTCATTTTCAACGTCCAACAGAGAATGTGATAAAACAGATCCAGCCACTAAAATGCATCATTCTTTTTGTTTTAGACAACATTTCATGCACTGTTAAATATGTTACAGCAAGTTGCAAGTGAAAATCTATGTCTCTGACTGAGTTTGCATTACTGCTTTTTTTGACCTCTGCTGGCTGAGAAAAGCTCATTTTCAACGTCCAATACAGAATGTGATAAAACCAGATCCAGCCACTAAAATGCATCATTCTTTTTGTTTTAGACAACATTTCATGCACTGTTAAACATGGTAAAGCAAGTTGCAAGTGAAAATCCATGTCTCTGACTGAGTTTGCATTACTGCTTATTTTGACCTCTCTGAGAAAAGCTCATTTTCAACATCCAACAGAGAATGTGATAAAACAGATCCAGGCACTAAAATGCATCATTCTTTTTGTTTTAGACAATATTTCATGCACTGTTAAACATGTTAAAGCAAGTTGCAAGTGAAAATCTATGTCTCTGACTGAGTTTGCAATACTGCTTATTTTGACCTCTCTGCTGGCTTAGTAAAGCTCATTTTCAACGTCCAATACAGAATGTGATAAAACCAGATCCAGCCACTAAAATGCATCATTCTTTTTGTTTTAGACAACATTTCATGCACTGTTAAACATGTTAAAGCAAGTTGCAAGTGAAAATCTATGTCTCTGACTTAGTTTGCGTTACTGCTCATTTTGACGTCTCTGCTGGCTGAGAAAAGCTCATTTTCAACTTCCAATACAGAATGTGATAAAACCAGATTCGGCCACTAAAATGCATCATACTTTTTGTTTTAGACAACATTTCATGCACTGTTAAACATGGTAAAGCAAGTTGCAAGTGAAAATCTATGTCTCTGACTGAGTTTGCATTACTGCTTATTTTGACCTCTCTGAGAAAAGCTCATTTTCAACGTCCAATACAGAATGTGATAAAACCAGATCCAGCCACTAAAAAGCATTTTCTTTTCGTTTTAGACAACATTTCATGCACTGTTTAACATGTTACAGCAAGTTGCAAGTGAAAATCTATGTCTCTGACTGAGTTTGCATTACTGCTTATTTTGACCTCTCTGCTGGCTGAGAAAAGCTCATTTTCAACGTCCAATACAGAATGTGATAAAACCAGATCAAGCCACTAAAATGCATCATTCTTTTTGTTTTAGACAACATTTCATGCACTGATAAACATGTTAAAGCAAGTTGCAAGTGAAAATCTATGTCTCTGACTGAGTTTGCATTACTGCTTATTTTGACCTCTCTGCTGGCTGAGAACAGCTCATTTTCAACGTTCAATTCAGAATATGATAAAACCAGATCCAGCCACTAAAATGCATCATTCTTTTTGTTTTATACAACATTTCATGCACTGTTAAACATGTTAAAGCAAGTTGCAAGTGAAAATCTATGTGTCTGACTGAGTTTGCATTACTGCTTATTTTGACCTCTCTGCTGGCTGTGAAAAGCTCATTTTCAACGTTCAATTCAGAAAGTGATAAAAACAGATCCAGCCACTAAAAAGCATTTTCTTTTTGTTTTTGACAACATTTCATGCACTGTTAAATATGTTTAAGCAAGTTGCAAGTGAAAATCTATGTCTCTGACTGAGTTTGCATTACTGCTTATTTTGACCTCTCTGCTTGCTGTGAAAAGCTAATTTTCAACTTTCAATTCAGAAAGTGATAAAAACAGATTCAGCCACTAAAAACCATTTTCTTTTTGTTTTAGACAACATTTCATGCACTGTTAAATATGTTAAAGCAAGTTGCAAGTGAAAATCTGTCTCTGTCTGAGTTTGCATTACTGCTTTTTTTGACCTCTGCTGGCTGAGAAAAGCTCATTTTCAACGTCCAATACAGAATGTGATAAAACCAGATCCAGCCACTAAAATGCATCATTCTTTTTGTTTTAGACAACATTTCATGCACTGTTAAACATGGTAAAGCAAGTTGCAAGTGAAAATCCATGTCTCTGACTGAGTTTGCATTACTGCTTATTTTGACCTCTCTGAGAAAAGCTCATTTTCAACGTCCAACAGAGAATGTGATAAAACAGATCCAGGCACTAAAATGCATCATTCTTTTTGTTTTAGACAATATTTCATGCACTGTTAAACATGTTAAAGCAAGTTGCAAGTGAAAATCTATGTCTCTGACTGAGTTTGCAATACTGCTTATTTTGACCTCTCTGCTGACTGAGAAAAGCTCATTTTCAACGTCCAACAGAGAATGTGATAAAACAGATCCAGCCACTAAAATGCATCATTCTTTTTTTTTTAGACAACATTTCATGCACTGTTAAACATGTTAAAGCAAGTTGCAAGTGAAAATCTATGTCTATGACTGAGTTTGCATTACTGCTTATTTTGACCTCTCTGCTGACTGAGAAAAGCTCATTTTCAACGTCCAACAGAGAATGTGATAAAACAGATCCAGCCACTAAAATGCATCATTCTTTTTGTTTTAGACAATATTTCATGCACTGTTAAACATGTTAAAGCAAGTTGCAAGTGAAAATCTATGTCTCTGACTGAGTTTGCAATACTGCTTATTTTGACCTCTCATCTGGCTGAGAAAAGCTCATTTTCAACGTTCAATTCAGAAAGTGATAAAAACAGATCCAGCCACTAAAAAGCATTTTCTTTTTGTTTTTGACAACATTTCATGCACTGTTAAACATGTTAAAGCAAGTTGCAAGTGAAAATCTATGTCTCTGACTGAATTTGCGTTACTGCTTTTTTTGACGTCTCTGCTGGCTGTGAAAAGCTCATTTTCAACTTCCAATACAGAATGTGATAAAACTAGATTCGGCCACTAAAATGCGTCATTCTTTTTGTTTTCGACAACATTTCATGCACTGTTAAACATGGTAAAGCAAGTTGCAAGTGAAAATCTATGTCTCTGACTGAGTTTGCATTACTGCTTATTTGACCTCTCTGAGAAAAGCTCATTTTCAACGTCCAACAGAGAATGTGATAAAACAGATCCAGCCACTAAAATGCATCATTCTTTTTGTTTTAGACAATATTTCATGCACTGTTAAACATGTTAAAGCAAGTTGCAAGTGAAAATCTATGTCTCTGACTGAGTTTGCATTACTGCTTATTTTGACCTCTCTGCTGACTGAGAAAAGCTCATTTTCAACGTCCAACAGAGAATGTGATAAAACAGATCCAGCCACTAAAATGCATCATTCTTTTTGTTTTAGACAACATTTCATGCACTGTTAAATATGTTACAGCAAGTTGCAAGTGAAAATCTATGTCTCTGACTGAGTTTGCATTACTGCTTTTTTTGACCTCTGCTGGCTGAGAAAAGCTCATTTTCAACGTCCAATACAGAATGTGATAAAACCAGATCCAGCCACTAAAATGCATCATTCTTTTTGTTTTAGACAACATTTCATGCACTGTTAAACATGGTAAAGCAAGTTGCAAGTGAAAATCCATGTATCTGACTGAGTTTGCATTACTGCTTATTTTGACCTCTCTGAGAAAAGCTCATTTTCAACGTCCAACAGAGAATGTGATAAAACAGATCCAGGCACTAAAATGCATCATTCTTTTTGTTTTAGACAATATTTCATGCACTGTTAAACATGTTAAAGCAAGTTGCAAGTGAAAATCTATGTCTCTGACTGAGTTTGCAATACTGCTTATTTTGACCTCTCTGCTGGCTTAGTAAAGCTCATTTTCAACGTCCAATACAGAATGTGATAAAACCAGATCCAGCCACTAAAATGCATCATTCTTTTTGTTTTAGACAACATTTCATGCACTGTTAAACATGTTAAAGCAAGTTGCAAGTGAAAATCTATGTCTCTGACTTAGTTTGCGTTACTGCTCATTTTGACGTCTCTGCTGGCTGAGAAAAGCTAATTTTCAACTTCCAATACAGAATGTGATAAAACCAGATTCGGCCACTAAAATGCATCATACTTTTTGTTTTAGACAACATTTCATGCACTGTTAAACATGGTAAAGCAAGTTGCAAGTGAAAATCTATGTCTCTGACTGAGTTTGCATTACTGCTTATTTTGACCTCTCTGAGAAAAGCTCATTTTCAACGTCCAATACAGAATGTGATAAAACCAGATCCAGCCACTAAAAAGCATTTTCTTTTCGTTTTAGACAACATTTCATGCACTGTTTAACATGTTACAGCAAGTTGCAAGTGAAAATCTATGTCTCTGACTGAGTTTGCATTACTGCTTATTTTGACCTCTCTGCTGGCTGAGAAAAGCTCATTTTCAACGTCCAATACAGAATGTGATAAAACCAGATCAAGCCACTAAAATGCATCATTCTTTTTGTTTTAGACAACATTTCATGCACTGTTAAACATGTTAAAGCAAGTTGCAAGTGAAAATCTATGTCTCTGACTGAGTTTGCATTACTGCTTATTTTTACCTCTCTGCTGGCTGAGAACAGCTCATTTTCAACGTTCAATTCAGAATATGATAAAACCAGATCCAGCCACTAAAATGCATCATTCTTTTTGTTTTATACAACATTTCATGCACTGTTAAACATGTTAAAGCAAGTTGCAAGTGAAAATCTATGTGTCTGACTGAGTTTGCATTACTGCTTATTTTGACCTCTCTGCTGGCTGTGAAAAGCTCATTTTCAACGTTCAATTCAGAAAGTGATAAAAACAGATCCAGCCACTAAAAAGCATTTTCTTTTTGTTTTTGACAACATTTCATGCACTGTTAAATATGTTTAAGCAAGTTGCAAGTGAAAATCTATGTCTCTGACTGAGTTTGCATTACTGCTTATTTTGACCTCTCTGCTTGCTGTGAAAAGCTAATTTTCAACTTTCAATTCAGAAAGTGATAAAAACAGATTCAGCCACTAAAAACCATTTTCTTTTTGTTTTAGACAACATTTCATGCACTGTTAAATATGTTAAAGCAAGTTGCAAGTGAAAATCTGTCTCTGTCTGAGTTTGCATTACTGCTTTTTTTGACCTCTGCTGGCTGAGAAAAGCTCATTTTCAACGTCCAATACGGAATGTGATAAAACCAGATCCAGCCACTAAAATACATCATTCTTTTTGTTTTAGACAACATATTATGCACTGTTAAACATGTTAAAGCAAGTTGCAAGTGAAAATCTATGTCTCTGACTGAGTTTGCATTACTGCTTATTTTGACCTCTCTGCTGGCTGAGAATAGCTCATTTTCAACGTCCAATACAGAATGTGATAAAAACAGATCCAGCCACTAAAATGCATCATTCTTTTTGTTTTAGACAACATTTCATGCATTGTTAAACATGTTAAAGCAAGTTGCAAGTGGAAATCTGTCTCTGACTGAGTTTGCATTACTGCTTATTTTGACCTCTCTGCTGGCTGTGAAAAGCTCATTTTCAACGTTCAATGCAGAAAGTGATAAAAACAGATACAGCCACTAAAAAGCATTTTCTTTTTGTTTTAGACAACATTTCATGCACTGTTAAATATGTTAAAGCAAGTTGCAAGTGAAAATCTATGTCTCTGATTGAGTTTGCATTACTGCTTATTTTAACCTCTCTGCTGGCTGAGAAAAGCTCATTTTCAACGTCCAATACAGAATGTGATAAAACCAGATCCAGCCACTAAAATCATCATTCTTTTTGTTTTAGACAACATTTCATGCACTGTTAAACATGTTAAAGCAAGTTGTAAGCGAAAATCTATGTCTCTGACTGAGTTTGCATTACTGCTTATTTTAACCTCTCTGCTGGCTGAGAAAAGCTCATTTTCAACGTCCAATACAGAATGTGATAAAACCAGATCCAGCCACTAAAATGCATCATTCTTTTTGTTTTAGACAGCATTTCATGCACTGTTAAACATGTTACAGCAAGTTGCAAGTGAAAATCCATGTCTCTGACTGAGTTTGCATTACTGCTTATTTTGACCTCTCTGCTGGCTGAGAAAAGCTCATTTTCAACATCCAATACAGAATGTGATAAAACCAGATCCAGCCACTAAAATGCATCATTCTTTTTGTTTTAGACAACATTTCATGCACTGTTAAACATGTTAAAGCAAGTTGCAAGTGAAAATCTATGTCTCTGACTGAGTTTGCATTACTGCTTATTTTGACGTCTCTGCTGGCTGAGAAAAGCTCATTTTCAACGTCCAATACAGAATGTGATAAAACCAGATCCAGCCACTAAAAAGCATCATTCTTTTTATTTTAGACAACATTTCATGCAATGTTGAACATGTTAAAGCAAGTTGCAAGTGAAAATATGTGTCTCTGACTGAGTTTGCATTACTGCTTATTTTGACCTCTCTGCTGGCTAGGAAAAGCTAATTTTCAAGGTCCAACACTGAAAAAGATAAAAACAGCTTCAGCCACTAAAAAGCATCATTATTTTTTTTAGACAACATATTATGCAATGTTGAACATGTTAAAGCAAGTTGCAAGTGAAAATCTGTGTCTCTGACTGAGTTTGCATTACTGCTTATTTTGACCTCTCTGCTGGCTGGGAAAAGCTCATTTTCAAGGTCCAATACAGAAAGTGATAAAAACAGCTTCAGCCACTAAAAAGCATCATTAGTTTTTTTAGACAACTTATTATGCAATGTTGAACACGTTAAAGCATGTTGCAAGTAAAAATCTGTGTCTCTGACTGAGTTTGCATTACTGCTTATTTTGACCTCTCTGCTGGCTGGGAAAAGCTCATTTTCAAGGTCCAATACAGAAAATGATAAAAACAGCTTCAGCCCCTAAAAAGCTCAATCTTTTAATTTAAGACAACATTTCATGCACTGTTAAACATGTTAAAGCTAGTTGCAACCGAAAATCTGTGTCTCTGACTGAATTTGCATTACTACTTGATTTGACCTCTTTGCTGGCTGGGAAAAGCTCATTTTCAAGGTCCAATACAGAAAGTAATAAACATAACTTCTGCCACAAAAAGCATAATTCTTTTTATTTTAGACAACATTTGATGCCTGTTAAACGTGTTAAAGCAAGTTGCAAGTGAAAATATGTGTCTCTGTCTGAGTTTGCATTGCTGCTTATTAAGACCTCTCTGCTGGCTGGGAAAAGCTCATTTTCAAGGTCCAATACAGAAAGTGATAAAAACAGCTTCAGCCACTAAAAAGCATCATTCTTTTTGTTTTAGACAACATTTCATGCACTGTTAAACATGTTAAAGCAAGTTGCAAGCGAAAATCTGTGTCTCTGAATGAGTTTGCATTACTGCTTATTTTGACCTCTCTGCTGGCTGGGAAAAGCTTATTTTTAAGGTCCAATACAGAAAGTGATAAAAACAGCTCCAGCCACTAAAAAGCATCCATCTTTTTGTTTTCGACAACATTTCATGCACTGTTAAACATGTTAAAGCAAGTTGCAAGCGAAAATCTGTGTCTCTGACTGAGTTTGCATTACTGCTTATTTTGACCCGTCTGTTGGCTGGGAAAAGCTCATTTTCAAGGTCCAATACAGAAAGTGATAAAAACAGCTTCAGCCACTAAAAAGCTACTTCTTTTTATTTTAGACAACATTACATGCACTGTTAAACATGTTGAAGCAAGTTGCAAGTGAAAATCTGTGTCTCTGACTGAGTTTGCATTACTGCTTGATTTGCCCTCTCTGCTGGCTGGGAAAAGCTAATTTTCAACGTCCAATACAGAAAGTGATAAAAACAGCTTCAGCCACTAAAACACATAATCCTTTTGTTTTAGACAACATTTCATGTACTGTTAAACATGTTAAAGCAAGTTTCAAGTGAAAATCTGTGGCTCTGACTGAGTTTGCATTACTGCTTGATTTACCCTCTCTGCTGGCTGGGAAAAGCTCATTTTCAAGGTCCAATACAGAAAGTGATAAAAACAGCTTCAGCCACTAAAAAGCATCATTCTTTTTATATTAGACAACATTTGATGCACTGTTAAACATGTTAAAGCAAGTTGCAAGGTAAAATCTGTGTCTTTTTACTGAGTTTACTGCTTGTGTTGACCTATTTGCTGGTTGGGAAAAGCTCGTTTTGAAGTCCAATACAGAAAGTGATAAAAACAGCTTCAGCCACTAAAAAGCATCATTCTTTTTATTTTAGACAACATTACATGCACTGTTAAACATGTTAAAGCAAGGTGCAAGTGAAAATCTGTGTCTCTGACTGAGTTTGCATTACTGCTGGATTTGCCCTCTCTGCTGGCTGGGAAAAGCTCATATTCAAGGTCCAATACAGAAAGTGATAAAAACATCTTCAGCCACCAAAACACATAATTCCTTTTGTTTGAGACAACATTTCATGCACTGTTAAACATGTTAAAGCAAGTTTCAAGTGAAAATCTGTGTCTCTGACTGAGTTTGCATTACTGCTTGATTTGACCTCTCTGCTGGCTGGGAAAAGCTCATTTTCAAGGTCAAATACAGAAAGTGATGAAAACAGCTTCAGCCACTAAAAAGCATGATTCTTTTTGTATTAGACAACATTTCATGCACTGTTAAACATGTTAAAGCAAGTTGCAAGCAAAAATCTGTCTCTGACTGAGTTTGCATTACTGCTTATTTTGACTTCTCTGCTGGCTGGAAAAAGCTACTTTTCAAAGTCCAATACAGAAAGTAATATAAACAGCTTCAGCCATTAAAAAGCATCATTATTTTTATTTTAGACACCATATTATGCAATGTTGAACATGTTAAAGCAAGTTGCAAGTGAAAATCTGTATCTCTGACTGAGTTTGCATTACTGCTTATTTTGACCTTTCTGCTGGCTGGGAAAAGCTAATTTTCAAGGTCCAATACAGAAAGTGATAAAAACAGCTTCAACCACTAAAAAGCATTTTTCTTTTTATTTTAGACAACATTTCATGCACTGTTAAACATGTTAAAGCAAGTTGCAAGTGAAAATCTATGTCTCTGACTGAGTTTGCATTACTGCTTATTTTGACCTCTCTGCTGGCTGGGAAAAGCTCATTTTTAAGGTCCAATACAGAAAGTGATAAAAACAGCTTCAGCCACTAAAAAGCATCATTCTTTTTATTTTAGACAACATTTCATGCACTGTTAAACATGTTAAAGCAAATTGCAAGTGAAAATCTGTGTCTGTGACTGACTTTGCATTACTGTTTGAGTTGACCTCTTTGCTGGCTGGGAAAAGCTCATTTTGAAGTCCAATACAGAAAGTAATAAAAACAGCTTCAGCCACTAAAAAGCATCATTTTTTTGTTTTAGACAACATTTCATGCAATGTTGAACATGTTAAAGAAAGTTGCAAGTGAAAATATGTGTCTCTGACTGAGTTAACATTACTGCTTGATTTTACCTCTTTGCTGGCTGGGAAAAGCTCATTTTTAAGGTCCAATACTGAAAGTTATAAAACCAGCTTCAGCCACTAAAAAGCATGATTCTTTTTGTTTTAGACAACATTTCATGCAATGTTGAACATGTTAAAGAAAGTTGCAAGTGAAAATATGTGTCTCTGACTGAGTTAACATTACTGCTTGATTTTACCTCTTTGCTGGCTGGGAAAAGCTCATTTTTAAGGTCCAATGCTGAAAGTTATAAAACCAGCTTCAGCCACTAAAAAGCATGATTCTTTTTGTTTTAGACAACATTTCATGCACTGTTAAACATGTTAAAGCAAGTTGCAAGTGAAAATCTGTGTCTCCGACTGAGTTTGCATTACTTCTTATTTTGACCTCTCTGCTGGCTGGGAAAAGCTCATTTTCAAGGTACAATACAGAAAGTGATAAAAACAGCTTCAGCCACTAAAAAGCATCATTCTTTTTATTTTAGACAAAATTTCATGCACTGTTAAACATGTTAAAGCAAGTTGCAAGTGAAAATCTGTGTCTGTGACTTACTTTGCATTACTGCTTGAGTTGACCTCTTTGCTGGCTGGGAAAAGCTCGTTTTGAAGTCCAATACAGAAAGTAATAAAAACAGCTTCAGCCACTAAAAAGCATCATTCTTTTTATTTTAGACAACATTTCATGCAATGTTAAACATGTTAAAGCAAGTTGCAAGTGAAAATATGTGTCTCTGACTGAGTTAACATTACTGCTTGATTTTACCTCTTTGCTGGCTGGGAAAAGCTCATTTTTAAGGTCCAATACTGAAAGTGATAAAACCAGCTTCAGCCACTAAAAAGCATGATTCTTTTTGTTTTAGACAACATTTCATGCACTGTTAAACATGTTAAAGCAAGTTGCAAGTGAAAATCTGTGTCTCCGACTGAGTTTGCATTATTTCTTATTTTTACCTCTCTGCTGGCTGGGAAAAGCTCATTTTCAAGGTACAATACAGAAAGTGATAAAAACAGCTTCAACCACTAAAAAGCATCATTCTTTTTATTTTAGACAAAATTTAATGCACTGTTAAACATGGTAAAGCAAGTTGCAAGCGAAAATCTGTGTCCCTAACTGAGTTTGCATTACTGCTTGAGTTGACCTCTTTGCTGGCTGGGAAAATCTTATTTTCAAGGTCCAATAGAGAAATTGATAAAAGCAGCTTGAGCCACTAAAAAGGATCATTCTATTTTTTTTTTTTTTTTTTTTTTTTGACAAGATTTCATGCCCTCTTAAACATGTTAAAGCAAGTTGCAAGTGAAAATCTTTGTCTCTGACTAAGTTTACATTAATGCTTATTTTGACCTCTATGTTGGCTGGGAAAAGCTCATTTTCAAGGTCCAATACAGAAAGTGATAAAAACAGCTTCAGCCACTAAAAAGCATCATTCTTTTTATTTTAGACAACATTTTATTCAGTAGTGAACATGTTAAAGCAAGTAGCAAGTGAAAATCTGTGTTTCTGACTGAGTTTGCATTACTGCTTATTTTGACCTCTCTGCTGGCTGGGAAAAGCTAATTTTCAAGGTCTAAGTCAGTAAGTGATAAAAACAGCTTCAACCACTAAAAAGCATCATTCTTTTTATTTTAGACAACATTTCATGCACTGTTAAACATGTTAAAGCAAGTAGCAAGTGAAAATCTGTGTCTCTGACTGAGTTTGCATTGCTGCTTATTTTGACCTCTCTGCTGGTTGGGAAAAGCTCATTTTCAAGGTCTAAGTCAGTAAAACAGCTTCAACCACTAAAAAGCATCATTCTGTTGGTTTTAAACAACATTTCATGCAATGGTGAACATTTTAAAGCAAGTTGCAATTGAATATCTGTGTCTCTGACTGAATTTGCATTACTGCTTATTTTGACCTCTCTGCTGTCTGGGAAAAGCTCATTTTCAAGGTCTAAATCAGTAAGTGATAAAAACAGCTTCAACCACTAAAAAGCATCATTCTTTTGGTTTTAGACAACATTTCATGCAGTGTTAAACATGTTAAATAAACTTGCAAGTTATAACCAGTGTATCTGACTGAGTTTGTAATACTGCTTATTTTGACGTCACTGCTGGCTGGGAAAGCTCGTTTTGAAGCCTAATACAGCAAATAATAAAAACAGCTTTAACCACTTAAAAACATAATTCTTTTTGTTTAAGACAACATTTCATGCACTGTTAAACATGTTAAATCAACTTACAAGTTAAAACCAGTGTGCCTGACTGAGTTTGAAATACTGCTTTTTTGGACCTCTCTGCTGGCTGGGAAAAGCTTGTTACAGGTCTAATACAGCAAGTGATAAAAACAGCTTTAGCCACTAAAAAGCATCATTCTTTTTATTTTTAGACAGCATTTCATGCAGTGTTAAACATTTTAAAGCAACTTGCAAGTTATAACCAGTGTGTCTAACTGAGATTGTAATACTGCTTATTTTGACCTCTCTGCTGGCTGGGAAAAGCTTGTTTTGAGGCCTAATACATTGAAAGATAAAAACAGCTTCAACCACTTAAAATCATCATTCTTTTTGTTTTAGTCAACATTTCATGCAGTGTTAAACATTTTAAAGCAACTTGCAAGTTATAACCAGTGTATCTGACTGAGATTGTAATACTGCTTATTTTGACCTCTTTGCTGGCTGGGAAAAGCTTGTTACAGGCCTAATACAGCAAGTGATAAAAACAGCTTCAGCCACTAAAAAGCATCATTCTTTTTATTTTAGACAACATTTCATGCAGTGTTAAACATTTTAAAGCAAGTTGTAAGTTATAACCAGTGTATCTGACTGAGTTTGCAATGCTGCTTATTTTGACCTCTCTGCTGGCTGGGAAAAGCTCGTTTTGAGGTCTAATACAGCAAGTGATAAAAACAGCTTCAAGCACTAAAAAGCATCATTCTTTTGGTTTTAGACAACATTTCAAGCAGCGTTAAACATGTTAAAGTAACTAGCAAGTTTTAACCAGTGTATTTGACTGAGTTTGTAATACTGCTTGTTTTGGCCTCCCTGCTGGCTGGGAAAAAAATGTTTTAAGGTCTAATATAGCAAGTGATAAAAACAGCTTCAACCACTAAAAAGCATGATTCTTTTTATTTTAGACAACATTTCTTGCACTGTTAAACATGTTAAAGCAACTTGCAAGTTATAACCAGTTTATCTGACTGAGATTGCAATACTGCTTATTTTGACCTCCTGCTGGCTGGGAAAGTGCATTTTGAGGTCTAATATAGCAAGTGATAAAAACAGCTTCAACCACTAAAAATCATCATTTTTTTTTAGACAACATTTGATGCAGTGTTAAACATATTAAAGCAAGTTGCAAGTTATATCCAGTGTATCTGACTGAGATTGTAATGCTGCTTATTTTAACCCCCTGCTGACTGGGAAACGCTCAGGTTACAGAAGGAACCCTTCATTCCGTGAGGAGGAGAACGGAAATGCTATAGGTGGATTTGATTGTAGATAATCCATGTATGGGAGGATTCGGTTCAGAAGCCGCTTGTCTGAAAGAGTATTGAACGGGCCAATGAAAGGCAATAAATTGGCAGCGTAAGCTTGCGCAGGTGTGTTTCATTGCCAATTATCCCAGCATATAAGCACACGTGAAGTGAGCAAACGCCATCCTTTTAAGCTGACGAGACTTGCTAACAGCTAAGGGACAGTCATTATGGCAATGGAATTTAGCATTTCCGTTCCCCTCCTCGGGGAACGAAGGGTTACTTCTGTAACCTGAGCATTCCCCTTCGGGTGGGGAACTCCAATGCTATAGGTGGATTTGATCTAGAAAATCCATGTATGGGAGAACTATAGAAAACTCCATAATGACTGCACCTTACCAACGCCTCCAATGAGAGGACAGTCAAGCAAGCGTGACGCACCCACATCATGGGAGGCGTGGTCCTCCAACGTGTCCCTAGCCCTAACTTATCCCACTTCAGCGGAAGTTTTACGGATTAGGTATATCTTTTGGGAGTCGCTAGCGTCTAGATAATTCTAGGAAATACGACAGTACGTTGGGAAGTGTGCAATCCCGATAGGGAGGACGCTGCGGAGACCATCCGCACCCAATGGGGGAGACAAATGGTTCACAAAAAAAGTTCACGGCCCTTTGGTCGACGGGAAGAAGGAGACGGAGAACCGACGCAGTTTTAAATGATTTATTAATAACAGTGACGGCAGCTCCTCTCGGAGGCTGCCGTCCAAACCAAAACAAACAGACGGCAGCTCCTCACGGAGACTGCGGTCAAACTGAAAGCAAAAGTAAAATATGTCCGAGCCCGGTCCTCTCTCGGCATCCTCTGCCATCGTTCCATCGCGCCACAGCACCCGCGAGACCTATATGAGACGGGCCGAGAGAAAAGAGAAAGGAGATGGAAAAAAAAGAAGGAAAGACAGAGTAGACTGAGAAAAGGGAAAGAGGAAAAAAAAAAATTGGGGTTCGGTTCCTCCCCATGCTGGGAGAAGGCAGCAGGCAGATCCTTTCCTCGCCAGCCTCTGGCCGCCCTGGCACTCTGGGCAGACGAACGGGTTTCTCCCCCACTCGGGTTAACTCCCAAACACTCGCCCCCTCTCTCAGCGGCGAGGGCATCTGAACAGCCCTTTGGCCGCCGGGAAGAAGGAGGCGGAGAAGCGACGCAGTTTTAAATGATTTATTAATAACAGTGACGGCAGATCCTCACGGAGGCTCGCCTCTGCTCAAATAAGCATATGAAATGGCCTCCACAATCCAGTGGGAAAATCTTTGTTTGGATACGGCACTTTCCTGCTGCTGACTGCCATAACAGACAAAGAGCAGCTCAGATGGTCTAAAGTATTGAGTACGGTACACATAGATGCGCAGAGCGCGAACAGGACAAAGTAAGGAAAGGGCTGGGTCTGCCTCCTCCGGGTGCAGCGCTTGCAGGGTTACTACCTGGTCTCTAAAGGGAGTGGTAGGAACCTTGGGCACTTAACCCGGGTGGGGTCTCAGGATAACGTGAGAATAATCCGGCCCGAATTCCAGGCACGAGTCACTGACCGAAAATGCCTTCAGGTCCCCGACCCTCTTAATGGAGGCCAACGTGACCAGCAGAGCTTTCTTCGGGGTCAGAAATCTTAAGGATACTGATTCGAGTGGCTCAAAGGGATCTGTGCGCAGGCTCGTGAGAACGAGGGCGAGATCCCAAGAGGGCATGAGAAGGGGGCGAGTTGGATTAATTCGCCTAGCGCCTCTGAGGAACCGGATGATGAGGTTGTGCTTTCCCACGGTGCCGCCAGCTACCGCATCATGATGAGCAGAGATGGTGGCCACGTAAACCTTGAGAGTGGAGGGCGACAGCCTGCTCTCCAGCTTCTCTTGAAGGAAAGAGAGCACAACACTGATCTGGCAAGTTCAGCTGGACAGACTCGGGATGGAGTCTCCTTTCTCCAGAGTGAATTTGCTGCCGTAAGAGCACATCGGCTGCACGGTTGAACATACCTGGGATGTGAATGGCGTGCAGCGATTTCAGCCGCGGATGACTCCAGAGGAGCAGACGGCGGACGAGCTGAGACATGCGGCGAGACCGCAAACCCTCCATACGGTTGATATACGCTGCTGCCTCCGAACTGTCCATCCTGACCAGCACGTGTTGCTGCTCCAACACCGGAAAAAAACGGTGGAGAGCGAGGAACACTGCCAACAGCTCTAGGCGATTGATATGCCAATGCAGCTGGGCACCTTTCGATAGGCCCGCAGCTGCATGCCCGCGACACACGGCTCCCCAGCCTGTGTTGGAAGCACCTGTTGAGACAACAACATGACTGGACGCCTGTCCCAGAGGCACACCGGCCTGCAGGAACGAGGGGCCGTTCCAAGGGCTGAGGGTGCGGCGACACAGCACAGTGACAGAGACTCGGTGTGTGCCCGCATGCCATGCACGTCTTGGGACTCGATCGTGAAGCCAGTGCTGAAGTGGTCTCATATGGAGCAACCCGAGCGGTGTGACGGCTGCAGCGGATGCCATATGCCCCAGGAGCCTCTGAAAGTATTTCAGTGGGACCACTATTTTGTTGTCGAGCTCCCTCAGACAGTTCAGCAACAGGCGAGTGTGCTCTCCGGAGAGGCGCGCTACCATGGTGACCTAGTCCAGCTCCATCCCGAGAAAAGAGATCCTCCGCACAGGGACGAGTTTGCTCTTTTCTCGGTTGACCTGCAACCCCAACAGGTGGAGGTGCCGGAGCACCTTGAAAAGAGATTCAATAAGTTTCAATAGGTTTAATCATAAAGTTCCTTAAACATAGAATGATAAATTACAATGCAGGGTGGTGACTAAAGAAAAAGAGAAAAGTGAAAAGAGAAAAATTTGGACAATAAATAAGAATGGAATTAAGTATTTAAGTTAAAAATAAGTAAAGGAAATATCCTAACATAATCTTACTGAATGGCCTAAATCAAGATTAGATATTGAAAACTGGATAATTCAAATCTAGAAAAATTATTTATAGTTAAAAGAAGATTGAAACACAACAGTTCAAATTAATTCATAGAACATGATAAGGTCAAAAAGTAACAGTTAAAAGTGGTTAAGAAAAAGATATTGTTTCACATGTAAACAAATGTGAAGAATAATTAGGAGAAAATATTAAGAAATAATAGTTAAAACAGAGCAAAAAGAAATCAAAAAAACATACAGTAAGTCTTAGTCAGCTGATAAAAAGTGCATCAAAATTGTATGAACAACTAGTTTGAGGTGAATGCCTTGGGAAATAATAATGAGCCAAAAGAAAATAACTCAAAAACAAATAAGGAATTAATATATAGATCAGAAAATAAATTAGTAAATTAAAGAAGTGTCAAATTCCAACTAAATGATTGTCATTACAGGACTGAGATGCAGATAAAATCAGATGCAGATCTGCCCAGACAGAAAAACACTGCTGTACTGAACACTGCAAAACACTGCAAAACTGTGATGCTGTAATAGGTATAAAACTCTATTGAAAAGTGTAAAAAAAAAAATAGGAGCATTAATAGAAACATCTAGATACTGTAATATGCAATCTGTCCTAGACATTTCTATTTAAATTGAACTTTAAAGTAGTAATAAATGTATAAATAGATGATAATATTTAAAACAATTTAAAGGCAATAATTACATTTGAAGATAATACAAAACAAGATTGTTTAGGTTATGATTTAAGAGCATAAGAAAAGATTTTCCAGCTGAAGTTCATATTGTATGCGAAGATATGTTCTTTTGGAGGGTAAATATTTTATGTGCTTAGTTTCTATTAAGCTTATTTTAAGCAATTACCAGAGGAGGGTAGAAACTTGTTTGTACTTATGTAGGCTGATAAATAGCATATACTGTATACATCAGAATGTAGAAAGGGTTAAAATTAGTGAGAAGATCTTAGTATGGACACTTTCACAATATGTGGATGTTTGAATTTTCTACAGCTTCACAAAGATCTAGTTCAATTAAAAGACTTGAGTGGAGACCATTGCTCCAAACAGTGAGATATGATGACTAATTTAGTGCTGAATGGATAGAGAATTATTCAATGAAGAAGTACTGTTGAGAAACTATGATGAGTAGATGATTGGAGATGGTACCAGAAGCAAATTATGAAGCAGGAACAGTTATTCATTTGTGACAAAAGAAGTACTTCCTAGGATTTGAAATATCAGCAGAAATAAATTCATAAAGCGTTTGCATTCATAAAGTAATTAAAATTAAAGTTAATAAGTGATCAATAAATAAAAACATCTAAAGGAGTATGAAAAATTGTGAATAAAGCAAAAGAGAGAGTAATTGTATTATCCCCAAGTACCAGAAATGGCTGAAATAGATGAAGATGATCCATCAAGGCCAATGCTCAATGAAAGATGTGAAAATAATAAACTTAATAGGATTAATGTGTTAACAAGTGCATTGGTGAGTGATGGCATGGAAACTGACAGAAACAAGCATCTAACACCGCATCACATGAACTGCTATTGGGTCGACCCTTGCAAGAAACCACATGAAACTTGGCATAAAACCTTGCATATAATCTCACCTATAACCTTGCACATAACCTCTTGGAATGGTTTGCAAAAATGTTTAATATAGTAAGGACTTTAATAAAGAAACAAATAATTGCCATGTGCAAAGCGATATCTGTGCAGGAAACCAGAAAGGAGCCATGTGAGAGAGCAGTGATACAAGGTCCAATTGGCCTAGATGATTGAGTCTATCTGAGGATGCTCTGGAGAGTTCAGGAGGAAAGGACCATATTTGTGGGAAAGGCAAATCCAACAGCTGCCTAAGTGGATGCCATTGATGGGGTACCAATGCCTCAAAGGAGCGAAAGGAAACAACTCCAGCAAGGAAAAGCTGACCGGAAACAGAGGAGCCTGAATATTCCAAAGCTCTAAACTACTAAGTGCACAGCAAAAGTTTACCAGAACAAAGAAAAGAGTGATTCTGATAATATGCCTGAGTACCACATACTGTAATGCCACAAGTCAAGGGATGATGAATGCACAACTGCAGATTTCAGAACTTAGACTCTAAACCACACATCTCCATCAACATCTTTTCAAAGTCTAAAGAAAATGCTGATAGCTTGAAAGAAGAGAAACAAATGAGCTAAGATCTAGATCAACATGTCATGCTTATTTCATTTGCATATTGATTATAATATCACTTCAGTATATTCTACATGTGTGTGAAAACCAGCAGCTAGCACTGAACCAACTGAATACTAATGCTTAAAACATTGTGTTCTCTCAGAGTGAAGTATTTTCTATTTTCTAAGTGTAAAGCAGTTAATGTTCTCTTCTCAATAAGTATGCAGTGTTTGCAGCAAACATGCCAGCATGTGTTAAAAATACTGTGTAAGATGAGTATGCTTGCACAGGAGCAACAGTAGAAGAAAGCTATGCTGAAGAATGATTGTGTAGAATAACTGAATATGTAAAGCACTGATTATATATGTTAAATACTTGTATGAAGCTATATGTGTCAGAAGTTAGAATGAGTAACAATTTATAAAGTTATTATCTTATCATGAAAATGTATGTAAAAACTTCACCCTTTCCGTAGGGAATCTGTAATTGTAAATTTGTTTCGGGATTTGTAAAAGTGTTTTGCGTCTTGTTAATTTTTTTCTAAAATGTAAATTTTTTTTGTCCTTGGTAAAATTGTTTTTCCTATGTAATTGTCTGATGATAAGTAAAAATGTTTTTCAAAATGTAAATTTGTCTCGAGCTTTGTAAAAGTGTTTCACACTTTGTAATATTGTTTAGCACTTCCCGGCCACCATAATCTCTTGCTATTTGCACTTTGTGTACCTCTTGCTATTTGCACTTAGTGCAAATATTTACACTTAGTGCAAAAAGCCGCTGCCAAAAAATAATCTTTCAGGATTCCTGTAAAAAGTACTGCATGATTCTAAAACCTGTAGGAATTGCCTGCACATATTGTTATTTTGTCTTGCAGGATTTCATTTCTAAAGGATATCAGCAGGTTTCTGCAGAAAAATGTAAAAATCCTGCAGGATTCCTGTAGGCTATTTTTGTAAGGGATCAGAATTTCATTATTTCACATATGTTCATATAGGACTGATTTAATCTTGTAGGACCAGAAAGGCACTAAGTGAAACTGACCTTTTTAGATTATAATATTTATAATGGGAATATTATCAATCATGGACAATAAAGAATCATGTACATAAGAGTGTGAGAGTAGCTGAACACGCAGCGCTGACATGAATGTGTGGTCTAATAGTCAAGATTGGAGAATGCGAAACATCCAATGTTTTTTTTTTCTTCGTTTATTCTTCTTGGCCCTTTCTAATATTCACTCATAAACAACGTAATTCACACCCATTACAGTAGATGGCGATAATGCTATAACGTGTAAGTCGCCAAAAAAGAAGAAGAAGAAAAGCAGAAGCAGAAGAAGGAGAAGAAGAAACATATGAAACGCTATTGGAAACAACGGATATTCTAGTGCATGGGTGTTCTCCAGCTCTTTATTTTAGGCTAGCGGTATGAGTCTTGGGTACGGTAATAGACATGGTCGAAGAGGTGGGGGTCGAAAGTTCGGAGATGTGGGGTCCAGGTGGGATGCAGGGGCCAGTGGTGTTGGAGATTGCACGAAGAGCTCTGAGTGGGACTCAGTGTTCGAGCATGGACTTGGAGGGTGTCGAAGAGGAGGAAGAGGCAAACATCCATCTCATTTAAAGGGTCGAGAAATAGGACTGTGGTATGCCAAATGGGGAGGAATTAAAAAGTCCGAGGCAGAGAGGAGATCTGTGAGTAATAGCACTTAACGTTACAAATATTGCTATTACATAATAGTAATGTCTGCTTAAAGATTTACAGATAATTTAACCCAGCCAGCATTTCAAAGGTGATTCAACGTTGAATGAACGCCATGTTCATGACTAAATTAACGTTAAATAACCTTTCGATAATGCAGTTGGATCAACGTTGATACGGTGACGTTGTTTCACCGTTGAAATGACGACGTTATTTCATGCTCTTCTGTCATGGGCGAATTGTGGTCGTTCTGTAGAAACTGAATAAAAATGAATTTGGTGTTGATTTTGCCAGTTGAATCAGCGTTGACATTTTGACGTTGTTACCGTCGTACATTTCAACATAGGTGAAATGAAAATTACATATAATAGCATACCAGCATAATCAACAAATACTGCACTAAACACACTTTTATAAATACAAATACATAATGCACACACACAACTTAGATGTGTAACGTAGACTAACCATGTTCCGTACACTTTTCGCTATTCAGCGCACTCAAACGACCACTCCTCCGTCATTGAAAGCCAGATAAGCATGCTTGTGTGTTCATTCTCTGGGGGAATACCTATTGCACAATCCAAATCTTGATTGATGTCTTTTGGACCAGTAGTTTTTGAGAAAAGATGGGATAAGTACCGCCTTCGCATGTGTACGGAAGATGATAGGTATTAACGGTGTTCCGTACACGACTAAAATAGTGTTCCGTACAGGGCGCATAACTTTAATTTACTGGCAAAAATGGGCATTGTTTGAAGTCTTATTAAATTCTTATGTCAGAATATACTATTATTGTGTTTAACTTGAAGTTAATGATATATTAAATAACTCTTTTATGAAAGTTTTAAATGAAATAGCTTCAAAATCATTTACTTTTTATATCATGTTTATTTTATTACAGCATGACAATTTAAAATATAAAAACATTAAATTCATGCACATTGAAGCTAACTTGACTGACCTTTTATGAATATAAACATCATTACTGCAAAAGGAGGATCCAAACAGCGTTTGCAGCCTGTCTCTCAGTCGGAGAGTTGCGACATGCGGTATTTACCCACAATTGATGTTTAAACATCCCCATTTCAAAGCTTTTATTTAACAAAAGATAATTTATTTAACAATTTGTGATAACATAATATTCACTTCATAAAGACTGTAATACCGTGTGATGCATAAATTAAATGCAAAAGCATATTGTCGGAGCTTTAAATGTCTCCCCTCCCAGGCGACACTCGCACTTTAAGCTTGCCCACTTTCTGTTTTCAAGCGCATTAGGTGGACGTAGCAAACTTACTGATTTTACTCGGAAACATATAGTAGGAATGTCTCTGTTGTGGTTGGGGCTGAAAGAGTGAGAATTAAAGATTACACAGATATATAGCTTGCCTACGACCCATAAGTATGTATTCAGAGATTAACGTTAAAAGGTAATCTGTACGGAACATCGTTGTGTACGGAATATGGTTAGTCTACGTTATCTGTTTGTAGAATACACACCACACGTCATGAGTCATGACTCAATCAAAATATATTGCACAGCATACAATACTTCATTAAACGCATCTATACAAATACACAACAAGGCATACATTTAAATGGTCACTTTTCATTAAGGTTTTATGAGTTGTTAGTTTATACTAAGAATGAGCCACACGTGTAGAGCATTTATTAATAATTTAATAAATATAAAAATGTTCTAATACTTTATTAAAATATAAATTTATGTTTGTTAACAGTAATGTTGGCTAAAATGAGCTATGTTTTCTTCAAATAAAAATATGTTTAAAAATTTATCGTTCTTGTTCATGTTAGTAAAGATATAACCTAACATTTACTAATACAACCTTATTGTAAAGTATTACCAATTAAGTTGTGGGATGAAGTTGTCTTTTTAAAATGTATTTATTTGAAGGATTCACTGAAGATACATGCAATGATTTTTTTTTTGCAGTTTTTAGTTTCTTTTCTGGAGTTTGAACATCCTGAGACAGTTGCTTTATAGACCTTTTTTCTTCATTGCTGCATGGAGGGTGCCATAGCGACCATATGGACAAAAAAATCATATCTCTGTATTTTTAGGAAGAATGAAGGTATACTATATATATATGCGTTTTTTTCCCCCATAATTGCTTACTTGAGAGTTAAAGCCTTTATTAAAACTTTATTACACTTTTTTTTAGCAAAATATAATTCAAACAGGAATTTTCCTCCCTGTTTACAAATAAACAGCTGTACAAAAAATAACAGCTGCAAAAAAATATTTTTGGTAAATAAAATACAGTACAGTTTTTTTGCCTGCTTAAAACTACAAGTTGCACAACATTTCAAATATGAAAAAAAAACTTGAATAAATAAATACAGTACAGTTTTTTTTTCCTGCTTAACATTATACACATAATTACTGTGCTGTTATGCAAATAACAAAGTAAACAAAACCATAGAACACATAGCTATATTGTCAGAGCAAAAAAGGAACACACCTAAATAGTAACACAACAAAAAGTATTATAGGATTGAAAAGAACCACATTGTTTTTTTTTTAGTTACACATTTACATGTCTGTATTGTGCACAATTATTAAACAGTGCACATATCAGAGATATCTGAAGGTAAGCCTTTTACTCCATGTAAAAAATCCTACACTTTTTCTTTTGTTTTGTTTTGACTAAACTTGTTTTACTAAGTATTAAATAAGGAGATTTTAACGAATAGACTATAGATATGAGAATCAACGAAATTGTTTCAGAGAACTTTGATGAAATGCTGGTTAAGCATACAAATTTAAACAGTTATTTTAACAGACCAGAACGCAGAGCTAAATGTGTTATAATGTAAATGAGTAATAAATACTGAACTTATAATCAGTGAATATGAGGTGGTTTCACTTTTAAATGCAGTATAAATTTGTCCCATTTTGGCATATTTAAACCTTTTGAACACATTTAGGTGCTGCTTGTCAATTTGACAAAGCTTCTATGTTTTTTCTTTCCGTCAATTATGGAAGAAATGACTGATAAACCGATGTGACAGCTGCAGGAGCTGTGAGATGTGCGTGCATGCGAGGGGTAGTCCGATTAAGGAGTGCTACCTTGGGGTAGTCTGTTTCGCGCAGAATTAGCACGTGTGGCCTTAAACCATATCGATATGAAAGATATTGGATAATACCGCATCGCGTTGGGGAATCATATTGGTATATCCCCAGAACTCGATATACCGCCCAGCCCTAGCGACCAGTGATGATCCGAAAATGGTTGTAAATACCGTTTTGTGTGGCTTATGGAATGTTTTTGTGATCTGCAACTTTGATTTTGAAAGGTGTATGTTAAAGGGTTTTACTTCTGTCAGCATCAGTGTTCTCAACCTGTCAGCTGTTATACTGTACTCAGCCGCTCTTCAGTGGAAATACACACGCAATAGATCACTGCATTATAGAGCAAACCATATTGCTGGCATAAAACTTAACAGGTATGTTAAGCCATGCAATTTCCAAAAAAATGAAAGTATGCTACTAATATTCTTCTGGCTGATTTCCATGTTGATTTTAATCTGGAACTGTTTATGTTTTATTTAGTTTGTTTGTATTGTGTAGTATTTACCATGGTATGTGCTTTTCTTTCTTTTCAAAATGCCACTTCATTTTCACGTTGTGCAGGTCTTTCAATTAGTGTGTTAGTGGGACAGTAGGTGTGTGTGTCACATTTTGGTGAATTACATTTTTTTTAGTTTTAGTCTACTTTTGCCAGGACGAGGCCCCATTTAAATGGCAAAAGATGTCGTCTGACGGTAATGGTAAATTTTTCATTTGCATTTTTTAAATAATCAGTCCAGGAGGTGGTGCTAATCGACAGCAGTATTAGTTCAATGTCGTTAAAAGCAAGTCAAATAGATTAAAACTATTATTTAAAAGCTGTCCGAATGTGACTGTTTATACTGTTTATATTATAATATTGACTAAGAAAAAAGTTAATACAGAGGAAGAGGGAGCTATACCTTCATGGCAAATAACCCAAATATCACATCGAAGTCAGTTAAAAGAGCTCAACCTATTGTTTGGTTCAAAGAGAGAAGGAAAGAAAAAAAAAATTCAAATCCTAAAAGTAACTTTTTTCTATAACAAACTTTATGATATGTCTACTGTACTTGTTACACATATATCACTATCCTTTATGAATACAAATTTTACTGTAAGGGGTGTTTAGTAAGGGGTTTAGTAAGGGGTTTGCTCCAGTAAAACCTTCAGAGAACACCATA
The DNA here is from genome assembly GCF_052040795.2 of Danio rerio. NCBI lineage: Eukaryota > Metazoa > Chordata > Actinopteri > Cypriniformes > Danionidae > Danio > Danio rerio. The sequence continues at coordinate 34,595,988 of NC_141038.1, forward strand.
ATAGTTATCCACACAAAAGGACAAATATTGATGTGGTGTAGCAGAACTTCAATAGATGTCTTTCCAGGCTGACACAGGTTTTTATTCCATCAATATGTTCTTGATGTCCTCAACTGGAGCTTCCAGAAAATCTGCAATAAATGAAATACTAAGTGACACCTGGTATCTGCTGCTATACATAAGTATTTTTACCAACAGTAATCAGATTGTATAACCGAAGTCATACTAGATGAATTATGCTGAATTGTGATAATATTAGATATAGACAAGTCGTCACCTTAGAATTAAAAGGTTCTATCTGACATTTTTGTCAAAACAGAGTTATTAACATATTCTTATTAAATGACAACTTATTTACATTATGGGATGTTTTTTTTTTTTTATAAGTGTTCAATATCTCAATCATTTAGAATGCAGATAGAACCTTATAATTCCAAGGTGACAAAGTGTCTACATGTTGTTGAAACTAAGGTGTGCAGTATGAATGTAGTGGACCCTTCGCTGAGCCCCGCCCTCCTTAGTTAATGTTGCTACGCCTGTCAAGCTTTTATGCCTGACACTGCTTTTTCAATGTGTGTTCGCCAGTGTCAGACATTGCCAGGGATATAATGTCATTTTTGGCACACAGATGAGATATCCGAGAAAGCCAGACAAAAAAGGACTGCAGTATGCATTACAGGGGTATTTTCATGACATAATAGGTGACCGATTAGAGAATAATTAAATCAAAATTGAAGCTAGCTTAGCCTAGCCGCCTCATACGCTAACCATTCGACAGCTTAGTTCATGCTCAACAGTAGAGGTGAAATTTGAAAATAATCTAATAGTAACTAATGAAACCGGGATTTCTCTATTTTTAGCCAAGAAGCCTGATAGATTAATTGTTGTGCAATGAAATATAGTTTTACTAACCGACGAGGAAACATGCATGACAGTGCTTTTACATAGTTAATTCATAGAAAGAACAGCCAGAAAGGGGAAAGTGATTGATTTGTGCCGTATATTAGCATCATTGGCCCATAAGGATGTACAGTAAGTTACCTATTACTGTCAGTATGTTTGTTTGCTCTTTATAAATTACTGAAAAACAGCTGCTGGTAAATGTATATTGATCGCAAAAGCTCAGTTTGTGATCATATCTTGGTTTTGTTCTGTTGATTTGTGATTTCAAATATTCGTAGCTTGAAATAGGATGAAAATATGAAGTTCAGTAAAGTTAGCAACATATTTGCAGATTCATATTTTCCGGATCAGTAACTCGTGTCATTATGACCTATTCGCTATTAGTATGACGTTACTAGCGTTATGGCAAAGGCTCAAACGGAGCATCACTCACAATATTGAGTGAAAAAAAAAGGAAAAAGACAGCTAGGGTCCGTTCTTCGTACGTGGATTACTCAGTTAGCTGGATTTGGATATTGACGATTTGACACAATCCAGGATCGTTTCGTTCGTCAAAGCTGATCCGAGAGTTGTTGTCATAGCAACAGTTCTGCTAGGTCAAACCTGATTGGGAGCAGGTTCAATTCATATAAACAGGATTAGATCGGCTTAGTTCAAGCAAAGATAATACAGAAAGTTTGTTCCGAATTCTGATATTTTCTTACAGTAGTAGTTATTTACACTTGGGAAAATGGTACATATTATTAAACTATATATATAAAGTTATAGTCATTCATAAAATAAATAAAGTTATACATATTAATAAAACGTATGCAATCTGCACCCTCGAAAAGAAAGTACAAAAGACTGCCACCTGGTGGTGCAAAGAGAAAACTTATTGATATGAACTTTTTAGATCGCTTTAGTACAAATTGTGTATAATAGGAATCCACAATATGTGACTTTTTTAAAAAGCAATAATACATTTATGCAGTCATGTTTTGATAGTTAATATGACAGTGATTTGATGCTTCACAAAAGTTGCAGACGCCTTTACCAATATGAAAATGCTTTTGTAAACAACCAGTTATTCTTTACCGATTAAAAACGGCTAATATAATAAAGAAAATATTTTCTAAATGTCAAACTAAATACATTGATTTGCATTGAAATACATGATGAATACTCTTGACACATGAAAGTGTAAAGCCTGCAGCTCACAACAAATGTTGAAGGTTATTGCGTGTCATATTTAACTAACCGTTTACTGCTAATTTGATGTAATTTTGCTCACATGGATAATTGAATATTAATCAGATGATGTCATTACGCTGCTGTGCCGTCAGCCAATCGTTGCATTGCTGATCATGATTTCAAGTATCAATAGATCTGTCCTTCACAACACACGCAGCGATCTCAGATCAGTTTATCCATACATTTTAATATGATTCGCAAACTTGTTTGAAGAACCAAATTAGCGAGAGATCAGTTATCAAGATTAAAAGATCCAGGATCGGCAAAATCATCTTAGAACATTTAAACGAGGTACGAAGAACGGACCCCTGGGAAACATAACCAGCTTTGTGTTTTTGTAGGAAACACAGTTTAGATCTGTTTAGGGTAAGAGGTGTGTGAGTTATTGCTGTCTGTCTATTACTGAATGTGTCAGGAATATCAAAACAAAACCAACTTAACTTTGCTCCTTTAGTGCCCCTCACACAGCTTGATTCACGCTGACATTTCTCCTTCTTTTAGGTTTTGAAAAGGGAAACATTTCCACCATCCAGTCCATATATTAAGGATACCGGGTATCAGATTTGCATAATCCATATGCACTTTCTCGAAAGCTTGACAGAGCCCCTGCACGTAGCTACAGTTGCTAAGCCATGATTGGTGGGTGGCAGTTTTTGGGTGTGGCTTAGCGAAGGGTCAATTGAATTATTGTTTTTATACACATATGTAACTTGTTTTATCCATTTTTAGTATGGAGAGCTCTGCTGTGACATTCGAATTTCACTTTGGGATTAAAAAATTCTAACAAACAAAACAAACAAACAATTCAATCGCCTCATTACAGCTCAGTGAGCGCTCCGTGACCTCAGTGAGCGTGCAGTCAATATGTAAATGAACTGAAGTGAGCCAGGCAATAATGTACTTGTTTCCGAGACATGGCATAAAACGACACGCTTTATTTTAGTTACTCATGTTCGTTTGAATGATGGCACACTACACGAGTGAAGAAGTACAGTACTGAACAGCGACAAAGATTTTACTTTCTTCTCAGAGGAAGAGCGCGACTCTGATGACGAATGCTTACATTTTGAAAAACATCTAGACCCAGCAAAGGACAGAATTCCTGTCGAGTAAGTTTTTTTTATTCTTACCTTCATGATTTATATGAAATATATCCTTACAGACCCCTTATAGTTTCATTGCTATACAAAGTGTATCCTATAACGTATAGCGTATATATGATAAATGTATGATAAACGTATGATAAACATAGGCCTATATAATGAAAAATGTAATGTTATATGAACTAAACAATTATATATGTATGCATTATTAGATTTATTATTATTATTGTATATATTTTTAAAAAATAAGTACTGACAGTTGTTTACAAAACAGGTGCTGTTCTGTTTATAATTCCTATATGGTAGCTGAGTTTATTAGGTTAATTAGTACTAGTATCAATGAAAATCACAAAAAATGTTAATAATGTAGTATACGTAATCAGCTTGCTTATTTTTTTTCCAGATATTAAAACAACAGCAGTTAAGAGGGACTGATGCTGACATGGCTTTGGGATTTCTACCTGTACAGCTAAGACCATGTGATGCTCACACTGGGCTTTTACAAACCCTTTATTATCTTACACTCTTCATATTTACATTGTTGATTTTGCCCTACATGGGTCTTTTGAATACACTGTTCCATGTGTAAATGCAAGTGCATGCCTTAAATTATATGTAAAGTGTATTTATTAGTAACTTTACAAGTAGATTTGCTATGTGTAAGTTTATATAGTTTACAGAGTTTTATACAATGTACTGACTCACAATTGTATCTATAGTTATTTTGTGTTATATATTTTAAATAAATTAAAAAAAAAAAAAAAAAAAATATATATCTATATATATATATATATATATATATATATATATATATATATATATATATATATATATATAGACAAAGACCTGCATAATGAGTTGCATAATGAGTCATCAGACAGGTACTGTATGTGACTAAGAGTTTCAAGAAAGAATGTAAGAAAAAAATAAGTTTATTTATATATATATATATATATATATTCTTTCAGAAAGTGACTTAGGCGCTGTTTACACTAATGCGTTTTAGTTTGAAATCGCATACGTTTTTCTACGGTTATGCCATCCGTCCACATTACGCCAGAGTTTTCGAGCGCCGAAAACGAAGTATTATGAAAACGCTGAAGAGGTCATTTTCATCCTAAAACACTGCTGGTCCGTCTCAGTGTGGATAGGGAAAAACGGAGACATCTGAAAATGGAGACGGGGCTGCTGACATTCTTCAATAAGAAGTATCCTACACACAGTTAAGTTAAAAATCCTCTCCTTGTAAGTTGAGACTTCGCAAGTTTGATATGGAAAACAGACTCCCGAGAATATATCGGGTAAATTTTTAAAGGGAACAGTGTACTGTATAACCTTATTCACATCATTTTTTCACTTTCTTAACAATAAAATAAAAAACATGAAGCAACTGCTATTTTCATTTGGATATTAACAACTTAACAGATACAGAAACGTTGAGGCGTTGTGCTGCATATATGAGCGTCATCTTTACTGTATGCATATTACATTACTGCCTCCTTTCATTATCATTGAAAATACGAAACATACCCTCTCTTTTGCTGAATATCAATTTTATTTATCAATAATGGCCATTTTAAAAGTATAATGTACAATAAGCTTATACATTATAGGAAAAAAGTCAAGCAATTACTTAATATACAGAATAGATTAAATATTAACTTATCTCTGCGATCAGCCAAAACACGTTACCGAGAACAAGTAGCCTAATAGATTCAAAAGATATGTTGTTCGATATAGACAACAAGATGAAGTAAATAAATATCACTAATATTTAGCAAATATAGTGAGATTAGATCCAGCTCCGAGCACAGCTCTCATCTGGATAGATAGGTGGCAGCGTTTGCCAGAGAGTGTGTGTGTGGTCACGTTATGTGCATTTCAGCGTTTTGGTGTAGACGGAGAGCTGTACAGAAACGCTGGGTGAAACGCTAGTGTGGACGCTGATCCTTTTCATTCTAAAATGCTGTTTTAAAACTAAAATGCACTAGTGTAAACAGGGCCTTAGAAATTTTAAAATCATCATTTTGAAGCAAAACACTAGGCTACACGATCCAGCTCTCAAAAGTCTTGTGAACAAATGTTCTCTATGTGTTTCACGGCCTTAGTTCAATGACTTCAAAATTTAAGTTTTTCACTAACCACGCATAAACGTTTCTTTCTCAAAAACACAAACACATACAAACATTCTGCTTGGGTATTATTGTAGCCCAGTTTGTGCTGTTTACAGTGTTATCACACTTTAGCCATTAATATGTTTTAAGATACTGAAAACAACACAAATGTCATGTATGTCAAAACTTCTCCACGGCCCCAAAACAGCCTTAGACCCCTAAGGGTTAACCTATTATTTTTATGCAACAGTCAAGTTGCATGTCAATTTGCTATGAGAAAGAAAGGCATGCTAATCTATGTGAAATCGTGAATATAGGTCTTTAAAATTTCCTTGCAATTTTAAAATTACTGCTTTTTTTTTTTGCTATTCAGGCTATTCACTTCATAAGACCAGTTCAAACTTTTATGAAGTTTTAAAAATACAATCAGTTTGCTGTGTATAAAAATAATATCTTATTTTTTAAAAGCAGCTTTTGTCACTACAGTGTATCTTGGGCTTAATTACTTACTAAATAAAGTATATTTTTATACTCGTCCTTTACTTTAGAAGATTTCTTTTTCCAAAGGGTTTATTTACTGACTCACCGAGATCAGTCTAGTGTAGACAGGGGGAGTATTGCTACTTTGACAGCCAAGTTGGGTCAAAGCTAGGGATGCTCCTATCAGGATTTTTGCAGCTAATATTGAGTACTGATTCCATGTCATGGTGATCGGCTGATACTGAGCACCGATTCTAATGCTTCAAGCTTTTTAATGCATTGAGCACAAGTATGAACCTTAGGAGGAAATCTTGACCTACCTAAGAGAATAAATCAAGGATGCTTCAATCCTTTGAACACATCTCTTATAACCATTTAGGTTTGACCGTGCCATGGTCAGAGAAAGCATTCATCCATTCATTTTACTGTGGCACAGTCAGTTATTTATGAGGGGATCCCCACAGCAGGATGCACCGCCACAGAAAATAATATACCACATGTATAAATATTGTTATAAAAAATTACAATGCAATTCGGAAACACTGCAAATGATGAATGAAGAATTCTCATTGAACATGAATGACTTCCGGCTACTTTGACGCCAGGGGTGTCAAAATTAATTGTTTTCTTCGGTGCACTGCGATGCAGACGTGGACAATTCGGTATCGGTTCAGTAATAA